>NC_047093.1:68773557-69392619 GCF_902459505.1 Geotrypetes seraphini | reverse complement strand
CATTTGATTACCATGTAAGGTCAAACATTTTTGGCTGATGTTTATTCAGATTGGATTTTTCCTGTTTTTTTCATGCATTCTTTTGTGTTCATTTCAAATATTTTAAGTGCCCTTATATATGTGTGCAGTGGGCTTTGTGTGCATTAATTTGTAGCTAAGCAAAAATGCAAGTATTTTGTATGCACTCAAACAAAATGCGTGCGCACTGATATATGCCTCCCATACATCATGACTTGTGATGTAAGCATATATGCTAAGACCAATCTACCAATCCAATTTCTTTTAGGAGGATTGTATTCCATAAACAATTCTTATATGCAGTTTTGAAATTTACATTCCCCATAATCATAAGAAACAACAACAACATTGTCTTACTACTAGAAATTAAACAAGCCCGCATTTAGGGAAAAGAACATTTTAAGCAAATATCACTAATATAATCAAGCGCCATAAACAGTTATTCAAAAATGTCATCTGAAAACTCTGTCAAAAGCTCAGCCATTGAAAACAGCAGGGCCAAGCAGACGTGGCTGGTAGTTGGCATTTCACAAAGCAACCTCTTCCTTCTGCTTATGGAAATCCTTTGCGATGCTTAGCTGGCTGAGGGTATGCTATTTGTCTTTTTCAAAAGGTCAAACTTTGAGGGAGTTAAATCTATCATCCTGACCCAATCAGATTAAAGTTCACTCACATGATTAGATTAAGCTGTTTTTAGTCTGCTGGCCTCGGGGCACCTCCAGCATTGGCTGTTTTCATCATCCGAGTGCTGATGGTCTTTACCTGCTCCAGACGGATGTGAGTGACATTCCACGTCAGTGTGTGACGTTCCGGCATCTTTCTGGTGATGTTATCGTTGACCCTGCGTGTCCCCTTTCACTTGCAAATGAGCATGAGTGAGAAGGCTGAACTGATTAGTACATCTTTGGTTTTTATTCACTGATCCTTTCTTTTTTTTTTTGTACGCTTTCTTTAATTGCAGGAATAAAATATGCATTTGGAACCCTGGAAGTGGTTTAGAATTTCTTGATTGATAACTAGTGAGAGTGGGTGAGAGCAAATGCAATAGGATTCTAGCTCTGAAATGCATCAATGTAACAAAAGTCCTCCAGTTTTAACTATGAAATGTTTAACATAATGGTGCATGTTTGCAGAAGCGCATTGCATTCATGTGCATGGTTTTTTAACATTTTCTGAAGCTTCTTTATGAAACATAAAAAAGTACCAAATTTTACATATATATTGGCATGTGAGCAAGACTTTTCTTTGGGTTCTTTTTAGTTTCTACTACTATTTATCATTTCTATCGTTCTACTAGACGTACACAGTGTTGTACATTAATCATTGAAGAGACAGTCCCTACTCAGTAGAGCTTACTATCTAATTAAGCAAACAGGACAAGTAGGGCTAGGGAGTTTCTCAGATAAGCGCATCAGAATAGCCTTACTGGGTCAGCCCAAGGGTCTATCAAGCCCAGTAGCCCATTCTCACAGTGGCCAATCCAGGTCACTAGTACCTGGACAAAACCCAAAAAAGTAGCAACATTCCATGCTACCGATCCAGGGTAAGCAGAGGCTTCCCCCATGTCTTAATAACAGACTATGGACTTTTCCTCCAGGAAATAATCCAAACCTTTCTTAAAACCAGCTAGGGAATGATAAAACAGGCCTGGGTGCTTTACAAGCAGGTGGGAGTTAGGAGATAAAAACAATCTAAAAAACAAAAGCGGGCTTTTAGCTTAGATTTGAATACTACCAGAGTCTGAGCTAGACATATGGACTCAGGCAGTCTGTTCTAGGTGTAAGGTGAAGTAAAAGAGAAGGGATTTAGCCTGGAGTTGGCAGTAGAGAAGGAGGGTACAGATAAGAGATACTTACCTGATGAATAGAGTTCCCAAGGAGCAGTCTAGGGAGAGATAAGAGAGGAGAGATCTTGTGGAGTTGTAGTGAATGCACGTGTAAGCCAATAAAAGGAGTTTGAACTGTATGCAGAAATGGATACAGAGCCAATGAAGTGACTTAAGGAGAGGGACAATGTGAGAATAGCGACTGGCAGAATATAAACTGTGCAGCAGAATTTTGAACAGACTGAAGGGGAGAGAGATGGCTGAGTGGAAGATCTGTGAGAAGCAAGTTGCAATAGTCTAGGGCAGCATTTCTAGCTCAACAGAAACCATGTTCTATTAGGGCTATCATGCCACTGATTTGCAGCATTTCATTTCTTAGCTATAAGGCAATCCATTGTTAATAGTGACCAAAGGAGGGCATTAGAAGTGGGTGCACATTGAGAGTGGCAATTGCATGTACAGATCACGTACAACCATTTTATGGCTTTCTGGCTATTATTCACTTGGTTCCAAGTATTGTAGCAATGGTCCTCAGCTCCCCAGTAACATTATAACAGGGAACATAGGTTAAAAGGGCAAGAAGATGACTTTTTTCAGCCTATCTTATAAAGGCACATAGGTGTCTCACATGTCTTTATAAAATACTAGCAGAGCTGCCAAGTTATTCAGTTCCAGGAGAGAGACTTTTTGGCCAGCAGTGTTTTTAAACTTACATCCCAAAGCTGGGTGGGATTTGTAGTCCTTGATTCTGTCCATTGAAATCAGTGCTGCAGGTCCCATAATGCATCATGATGAGGTTGGCAAAAATCCAGGACTGGACTAATATCTCCTTTCTGGAATTGGGGAACTCGGAAGCTCTGTGCTAGCACAAATCCAGCAACAGAAACCTGTACATGGAAGGTGTGAACATTACACCTGCTCGATGTATGTGCATAAAATAAGCAAGTGTATGCATAGTTTAGCAAATTTCTTAATAAACATGCATACTTTAAAACTCCTCCTGTGTTCTACCCATGCTGCATTCCCAGTAATGCTCACAGTGAAATTGGGTGCTCATTCTACCATGCGTGCTTCAATAACTGGCCTAACTTTATTTAAAATTAATATTCAAACACCAAAAGGCATCCAAATCAATCAATAAAAACCAAAATCTTCCCAAAAAACACAGCTAAAACATAATAATTATAATGTGTGATGGGTGAGTATCAGAAATCACTGGTCTCTTTTACAAACTGAATGCCATCCTATGGTCCTGATTCTATAAATGGTGCTTAAGTCGTAGGAGTCATTAGATGAAATTGTCAATCATAGTAACATAGTAAATGACGGCAGATAAAGACCTGAATAGTCCATACAATCTGCCCATTAGTTATATACATTAAAAATGCATGATTAAATTAACTTGTCTCTTCTAGCCGATTTTTTCAGTTCAAAAATTAAAAAATTAAGACTTGCTCTATCAAGCCCTCAAGACTCCCACTGGGACTACATCCTCCCCATGACCCAGAGGCATCTAAAGCCAACATATGTTGGTCCAACATCAAAGAGATTGACTGGCAAACATTCAATAAGCTCTACAACAAGTACGCCAAATCATACTGCAGACTGGACCCCTGCCCCCCAAATGTGATGAAAGCGGCACCTATCAACTTCAAAGCCAAGCTACTAGACTGGATCAACCTAAACTATCCATTGGCAAGTTTCCAGAGGACTTGGGTCAAATTGTTATAACTCCTATTACAAAGAACACCAAAGAAACATCCAATAACCTAACCAATTTTAGACCTGTCGCAAACATCCCTCTTGCTGCTAAATTAATGGAAAGCCTGGTAAACGCTGAACTAAATACCTACCTAGACAAATTCAACCTTCTGCAGAACAACCAATCAGGTTTCAGACCCGGCTTCAGCACTGAAACAATTATGGCCTCACTCCTAAACCACCTACACTCCCTTCTCAGTCAAGATACCAATGCAATGATTCTACAACTAGACCTAAGTTCTGCCTTCGACCTAGTAGATCACACCATCTTAATGAAATGTTTAGAATCCTTAGGCATCACAGAAAACGCTTACAACTGGTTCCAGGAATTCCTCGAGTTCAGATCCTATCAGGTATTCAAAGAAGACAAATTCTCCATCAGCTGGAAAAACAACTGCGGGTTGCCCCAGGGCTCCCCGTTATCTCCGACTGTAGTGCTACCACTAACCTAACAGTCGTCAGACTTTATCAATCTCTTAACCAACACCCTAAGGCAAATAGAACTGTGGATGACAGCCTTCAAACTAAAACTGAACACAGAAAAAAATTAAATTTTTCCTGGCATCTCCCAATGATAAGATAAAAGACAACATGATTCACGTGAATGGCCGTGATTACGAAATTGACCAAACTATAAAAATACTAGGAGTCACCCTTGACAAACACCTAACCCTAGAAAAGCATACAGATTTATTGTTCAAAAAAAGTATATCAGTCCTATGGAAGCTCCGCACCATTAAAAAATACTTTGATGATTCATCCTTTCGATTACTGGTACAATCATCCATCTTGAGTACGCTGGATTACTGCAACATTATATATCTGGGAGCTTATAAGTAGACACTAAACAAACTGAGATTAATTCAGAACACTGCGGTCCGGCTCATCTTTGGTTTAAAAAAATGGGAACATATCACTCCATACTTCCAGATACTCCACTGGCTGCCGGTGGAATCCAGAATACTCTTCAAGTTTGCCTGCATCAGCTACAAAGCTATCTTTGGGATGCTACCAACTTACCTCACCTCTCAATTCTTCCTCAACAGCTCTAATAAGAGCTCTCGCAGAATAACTCTCTTTAATTACCCATCCCTGAAATCATGTCTTTACAAGAAGTTCCTAGACAGAATGTTATCATTCAAGGCAGCCAAACTGAACACATGGCTTGTAAAACCCATTCTCGAGGCCACTTCTTACACTGACTTCAGAAAATCACTGAAGACCTGTCTCTTTAACAAATCCTAATCCCAATTCTTGTCCAATCCCCCTCAGCTATCCCCATCCCAATCCCCAATTCTCTTGATTTTAGACAGATTCAAACCATCTCTCTTCCATTTGCAATTTTGTATCCCTGAAAGTACTTTTCTGTTCCCCTTACATCTCATACACTCACTGTATGTATCTTGTTGTAAATATCTCTTACTTCTTGTTGTAAACATCTCCTACTTCTTGTTGTAAACATCTCTTACTCTCATTGTATGTATCTTGTTTTAAACCGCTTTGAACTTATGGTATAGCGGTATATAAGAAATAAAATTATTATTATTATTATTCTTTGATATCTCTAGGCCATAGACTGTAAAGTCCACCTGGTATTGACCTGGTTCCAAATGCTGAAGTTGCCATCGAAGCTCACTGCAGCCTATCCAATCATCCCATTGTTTGTATGATATCTACCGTAAAGTCTGTCCAGTAACATCATCATGTTCCAAGTTAGTGGAGTTCACATTGATGCCTACCCCAGCCCACCCTACGCCGAATCACCCTATATGGGACACACAGCGTGCAAATCTGTCCAATACCGGCCTTAGTCCTTTAATTTATATCATTCGTTTTCTAATTAGAGATCCTCTAATTAGCTGCCATTTATAACTTGGCATAATTTTCAAAAATTGCTTGCCTTTGCACTCCCCTCCATCCACACCACCACCACCACCACCACGCACCAGCCCAGCACAGCCCAAACCAGAACACATCGTGCACAACTGCTTTCCTGGCTTAGAAGGAACATTGGAGTGAAGGTCTGTTGAATTTTGAAGTATACTCATTTCCAAGATTTCTAGATTGAGCTCTCAGGGGACTATGACTTCCCTTACTCCCTCCAGTGGAGAACTGTCTAATTGGAGCACCTTTCTGTAATCTGGACATGACAATTACCAGGTTACAATCCACACTGTGTTGTAGCATAACATCCATCCTTAGGACCCCTGAGGAAGATGCTTGAGTCGAAACACGGCCCATGTTGAGTCCATACCTTTTAAAATATGTGGATACAGTTGATACAGAGAACTATATTTGTTGCGTGAATCAATGAATCCAGCTTCACAAACATCAACGCCGCAGAACTCCTTTTTGGTTTCTTGAAAATTACTGATGCTTTAAGGGGGGGGGGGCTAATTTGAGAGGGAGGGGTTTATAAAATTGGATGGGGATAAGGTAAAGATAATCCAAGTCTTTCCAAATGAAGACTCCTGGTCCTAGCAAGACTCAGCTCACATTGCCTTAATAGAACAGGTGATAAATGCAAAACTAGCAAAAATGATTTAACCAGGCAGGGAAGGCTCCTGATCTGTTAAATTGCAGTGAGCAAGCCATACATAGAGTTTCAGTGGCACTTATCCACACAGTGCCACTGTAGATACATTCTGACTGCCACAATACCATCCAGTTAGTGCCAGGGCAGAGTTGGAACAGTGCTGGGATTCACTCATTAAGCAGAGATTGGAATCCTTTTATTAAACTGTGATCAGCAATAACACATGCTTACCGCATGTTAAAATGCACTATCGCAGAGTATGCTCGGGTGTCCTGCAGTAGTTTTGGAATCAGTGCATGCTACTGATTCCAAAACTACAGTGCATGATATATATCCCAGCACTAAATATATATATATATATATATATATATATATATATATATATTTTTTTTTTTTTTTAGTGCTGGGATATGTTTGGGGGGAAGAGAATGGGCATGGCTAGTGTGCTAACTGATCAGCACATGGTCCCTTACCGCCTACAAAATAAGTGACAGTAAGGGCTCATATGCCAATTGCCACACGCTAATGGAGAACAGCACCTGGTCATTATTGGAAAACTAGAAAAACCTTCCTTTTACTGGCAGCAATAAAAGTGGCCTCAGCGTTGGGGCTACCGCAGGCTACTTTTTAGCATTACTTGGTAAAAAGGCCCTAAAGTCTGTTAACCAGGTAAGTGACCAGATAAAGACTGTCCTTATTTAATCACGGCACTTACCCATGTACAAGTCTGAATGTCATCAGCATCTGGATAGGTTCTGCTGATGAACTATGACCTGAGTATTCAGTACTGGTGCCCAGATTAGAGCTTGCATTAAACAACCCGTCAAATGGTCAGCACCTTTGAAAACACTGACTGACCTCCAACTGAATAGCAGAGGAAATAGTTACAAAGATGTATAGATATTGCTCAACTAAAGCTTTCCACACAGATCAGATTCCTGCAAAGGACTGGATGGATACACAGCTGCTTTTCAGTGCTGATGTTTATCCATCAGTGAAGGAATGTGATTCTGTTCAAACTGATGCACAACCCATGGGGCAAATCTGATTTCATTATATTCTACTGTACTGTACAGTATATCCAGCTGAACAGAAATTAGAGTTCTCCAGTCTACATGCAACTCTACGAGTTCTGTTCATCTAGCAATTGTTTCCCACTGGCAGCTGACCAAGGAAAAATCTTTGGGGAATACAGATTTATTTAAAAAATTTCTACAATGCTTATAGCCTAATATTCACATACACAAATCCAGGGAAAAAAACAACAAAATAAATCATACAAAAAATAAAATAACATAGTACTTCAATACAAGGACTCAGACTCATCAAATAAGGGATACATCATAATCTAGAAGAATGTTTTAACAAAGAAAAGTGTTTTCAAAGATTTTTTGAAGGACTTCAAATCTTTACATTGCCTCAAGAGCCACTCAAAGCATTCCATAAACAAGGCCCAGCCACATGCCATCCATGTTTTCTTATTGTGAACCTCATGTGGATGCTCAAGCAATAACTTCATTGTTGATTGTGAGCACAAAGAACGAGTTGGCAAATTCTTCTTTAAAGCTAGCATTAAATACTATGGTGCTACTCCATGTATTGCATGATATATTACTGTCAAAACTTTGTATTCAATCAGAAACATGACAGACAACCAATGCAGCTGTCTCAACACTGGAGAAATATGTTGAAAATAAAATACACCATATGTAGAATCTTGCCAGCCCACGAAAGATGAGATGCTATCAGCATTGCTTCAATGCCTGTCTTGATGAATGGCCAAAGTATGTCAGTGCTGGGAACTCTATCTTCCTGTGATGTTGAAACTTCTGCAAAGTCAATGCAGATGAAACTGATCAAACTTCAGGATCCAGCAAGGGTGTGATGTCCAGGACTCACATCCATAAAAGAAGTCATAAGAACAAATGCATGATAGACTGGAAACAGAAAACTGAAGGCATATAAAGACCATAGGCCTAACCATGACATCTACTGCTAACTTAATCATCAAAAATACATCATGCTTGTTCCACAGGTGCCGCCTCATGCATCCAAGTACAAAGCTTGCCTCAGCCAATCTGATATTAATGTTACCAGAATTTGGAAAGAAGCTGCTGAGATAACAGAATTTGTCAACAGCTGTTAACTAGAGGTTGTATTAAGAGCGGATAGCGTAGCTGGCTTTAAGAAAGGTTTGGACAATTTCCTGGAGGAAAAGTCCATAGTCTGTTATTGAGAAAGACATGGGGGAAGCCACTGCTTGCCCTGGGTCAGTAGCATGGAGTGTTGCTACTCCTTGGGTTTTGGCCAGGTAGTAGAGACCTGGATTGGCCACTGTGAGAACAGGCTATTGAGCTTGATAGACCATTTGTCGGTCCCAGTAAGGCTATTCATATGTTTTTATGTTCTTTAGTTTTTCAGGCATGTACTTCTGATATTGATTGGGTTAAGGGCTGGAAAGCTATGATGCAACAACTCAGGAGATTTTTTTTTTAGGCTCATAATGAGTCAATAAAGGCTGAGAGGATGATTCCTAATGGTCAAAAAGCTGTGAACATCCAATAACTGTACCATCAAGACAGTTGTCTATAAAAGAGTCATCATAAACTATAGCTGTTTTTGTGTGTATGTGTTTTGACAGGTAGCCACATGAGGCTGAAGATATCAGCATCAATACAAAACGGTTCATAGACAACCCCGCGAAAGACAAAGGCGTGCGCCGACAACTGAGCGCAAGACGGAGGTGCGCGCCAAAGAAAATTACAGTTTTTAGTGGGGGTTTTTGTTGGGGAGCCCCCCCAGTTTACTTAATAGAGATTGCGCTGGCGTTGTGGGGGGTTTGGGGGGTTGTAACCCTCCACATTTTACCGTAAACTTAACTTTTTCCCTAAAAACAGGGAAAAGGTGAAGTTTTCAGTAAAATGTGGGGGGTTACAACCCTCCAAACCCCCCACAACGCCCCCACAACTCGGCGTGATCTCTATTCGGAGCCCTAAAAACAGTAATTTTCTGCAGCGCGCGCCTCCGCGTTGCACTCAATTGTCTGCGTGCGCCTTTGTCCCGGCGCGCTTTTGGCCTGACACCATACAAAACTGAAAAGGAATGCCTAGATTGCACTTGTTAAAGGCAATGAGCAATACATATAAAATAAAAATAAAAACCAGACATTGAATCAGGACACTCTGCCTCAATTGGACACAAAGATGAAGTAATGTGATTGTTATCTTAGTCCACTTGAATACACAGAAATACAGAGTAACAAATAAAACAAAATAAAAAATATATATACATTGACACCTTTTCTGGAATTAAACATATTTTTAATTTTAATAATTTCAAATGACATATACAAGCATTAACTTGCCAAAGGAAATAGGTCCGTTCCAAGAATGAATAAAAAAGTAATATAAAGAAATAATAAAGGAAATAGTAGGACTTACATGGGGGGGAGGGGGGGCAAGATATGGAAAATTCCTTTGAACAAAGCTAAATATAAAGAAATAAACCAATTTCAATAGAATCATTTCCTTCGCATGTAGTATGTGGATAGGCATTTTCAATATGTCGTTTAAATTCGAGTTTAGACATTTTGTGGAACACATGTAGACCCAGTAGTGAACATGACCATTTTCAAAACATCTTTTTATTTTGAAAATGGCCAGCTTCTCAGATATGTTTGTCTTCAGTGCATCTATCCATACGAACCATTTTTGGAAAAAAAAAAAAGTCCAAAAGAAAATCACACAAAACAAGCCATTGGGATGTAGGAGGGACCAGCATTTTTAGCAGACTAGTCACACAAACATCCCAGCTGAGCAGTGGGCCACCCTAGGAGGCACTTCAGTGAACTTCACATAAAAAGTCCCAGATACACATCTCACCATAACCCTTTTAAGTGAGCCCTCCAAAATCTTCTGTACCCAACTGTACACTACTCCAATAGCCTTTATGCCTGCAGGTATCACCTATATGTAGATATAACGGGATTAGGGTAGGGTTTGGAAGGCTCACATATTCCACCATAGAGTAAGTGTGGTAGTTAGAGTGGGATATAGGCCTAGGCCTGAGTCCCCATCCCTATGGTTCACTACACCGCTCACCAGGCTACTCCTGGAACCTGCTTGCCGCTCTATTTAGACTGGTCATAACATTTTAAGCTATACAGGCAGATATGTACTGTTTCATTCACATTTTGGGGGATGGAAGGGGGTTAGTGACCACTGGGTGAGTAAGGTGGGGTAATGCCTTCAACCCTCTAGCGGTTATCTGGTCAATTTGGACATCTTTTTGGCACTTATTCATTATCGAAACAGGTCTAGCACCCTGGACATATTCTACAATGTTCCATCATCACAGAAAAACTCCTAAATCATAAGTCTGCCCTAGTTTCGCCCAAAACACTCCTCCAACATGCCCCTGTGGGATTTAGATGCACTGCAGACAAGCAGCAGAGATATCCATCTACAAAATGGGTTTTGAAAAAATCGATTTGGGAGGTTTGGTGAGAAAACATCCCTTTGTCCCTTTATGTCACTTTTTGGATATTTTTCTTTTTTGAAAATGAGCCCCATAGACTTCTAAGCTGAGACCACATAAATAACAATATCTCCTGACTGAATTTTACCATCTAGAAACTTCTCAAACTTATCAGGGTCAAATTATTATAAAAGGAAATAGAAAAAAAAGCTAATAGAAAGCGCTGCTATCCCTTCTCAACAACAAAACTCTCTAAAATGGAACTGGACTCTTGGTGTTTTCCTAGATTGCCAGTCTTTAGAAAGTCTGATAGATTCAAACTATCCACAGACAGGGTTTGATTTGCATCCCCAGATTCATCTTTCATTTCCAAGTGCTTCCTCTGTCTTGTCATTTCTACAGTGCTACTAGATGTACCGTACTCAGCATTGTATACTAACATAAGAGACAGACCCTGTTGAACAAAGCTTGCAATCTATTCAAGACAGACACGCAGGGAGTTCAATTTATAATAGGGCTGTACCGAAAGGTTATTTTCGATTCAGTTCAACCCCAATAGTGCTCAAATGCAATATTTGTATTCGGCCTAATAGTGATTTAAATTCAAATATGAATAATCCAAGGCTCTACTGTGCTAAATTCTTGATCTCTGATTTTGCATTGCTTCTTTTATTATTTATTATGTTATAGCTCACTGCCCATTATTCAAAATTGGTATTCATATTCAGCCGAAATGTGCTATTTCTTACAGCTCTAATTTAGAAGCATGCATGATTGGGGGCATATTCTCTCAATCATACATTTCCTCAGCATATTCAATTGAGTGAGACACCAGAAAACTGAGGTGATGAAAGTTAAAAATCTGCTCATTGTCAAGAGCTTCCAACTTCTTATGCATCACCATCTGATCATAGAAACATGATGGCAGATAAAGGCCAAATGGCCCATCTAGTCTGCCCATACACAGTAACCATTATCTCTTTCTCTCTCCGAGAGATCCCACGAGCCTATTATCCCAGTCCCTTTTGAATTCAGACACAGTCTCTGTCTCCACCACCTCTTCTGGGAGACTATTCCATGCATCTACTACACTTTCTGTGAAAAAGTATTTCCTTAGATTATTCCAGAGCCTATTACCTCTTAACTTCATCCTATGCCCTCTCATTATAGAGTTTCCTTTCAAATGAAAGAGACTCGACTCATGCACATTTACATTAAGTAGGTATTTAAATGTCTCTATCATATCTCCCCTCCCCCACCTTTCCTCAAAAGCATACAAATTGAGGTCTTTAAGTCTGTCCCCATACGCCTTATGATGAAGACCACACACCATTTTAGTAGCCTTCCTCTGGACCGACTCCATCCTTTTTTATATTTTTAAAAGTGCAGCCTCTAAAATTGTACACAATATTCTAAATGAAGTCTCACCAAAATCTTATACAGGGGATAAATACCTCCTTTTTCCTATTGGCCATACCTCTCCCTATGCAACCTAGCATTCTTCTAGCTTTCGCCGTCACCTTTTCAACTTGTTTGGCCACCTTAAGATCATTGCATACAATCACACTCAAGTCCTGCTCTTCTGTTGTGCACATGAGTTCTTTAATCAAATATTTATTTGGGTCTTTAATCAATATTTCTTTAGGTTTACTCCCTTGTTCAATATTGTCTCCACTTTAGTTTCTCTCATTAACCAAGCAAACATCCCATTGCTCATCTCAGGGTTTCCACAGCTCCATGAGGAGAACATCTTTAAACCTACCAGAAACTTTTCCATTCTATGGACTTTCACAGCAAAATTTAAATTTCTGACCAACTGACTTTCTCGCCAAAATTCAAATTGGTGGACTGCCCTGTTCCCAATCAGGTCAGTGAACCCACTATTCCAAAGTCACACTGCAGACTTCAGAACATACCCTGAAGAAAGCCACAGCATGATGGCTGAAATGTCAGTTTCTACCTGTCAAAGATGCAGCAAGAGCCGGAAACCTGCAACAAGCATCCCATTGCTAAGCCTTCACCCTCAGTTCTTGTTTAACTCCTAGAAACTATGAAAAAATCACAACCTATAAGTATTGACCAGAGTTAACAGCCAGCAACAAGATCTCAAGAGTAATAATGAGAAGACTATTAACAGAAATGGAAGATAATCTTCCTGTGTCCTCTTTGCTTCCAGATAAATTGCCAGCTGTCACAACTGTATATCTTTGCTGACCAGTTGCTCCAACCTCACCATCAGCCACCCCACAGCTCAGTGAAGAGCTAACATCTACAGGGAAGTCTCCTTTGGGGGAGCAGAGAAACACCAGTGCTTTCTCCTTTGATCTGATCTGAAAGCACAGGTTTCATATCTGACTTAGGGCCCTTTTTACAAAGCCACAGTAGCAGTTCCCCCACTACAAATGCACTGAAGCCCATTCAATTCCTATGATTTTTGGTGCATTTGCCACGGGAGCATCACTACTGCAGCTTTGTAAAAGGGATCCTTAGGCTGGTTGATGATTCCTGGGCTTTGCCCATACCCAGGCTGCAAGGCAGACCGCACAACTGGGAGATACCTTTGTGCTCAACTCAGCAAAGACCTGGTAAGGCATAGAGCTGATCACCAAACCTTCAGACTTTGTAATTCATGCAGAAATCCACCCAAAATCAATTACATCAAGGAAAGTATCTACCAAATCTGTAGGATAGGTGGGGGTCTTGCTCTTCCTTTTCCCTTAGCAAAAAAATGGCAAAAAGTCAAGTCAGGTAAGAGCAGCAATTTCACTGATTTGAAACTCCACAACAATATTTTTTTCACTAATTTTCAGGTGCCAATACCTCCTGAGGAAGTCCTGAAAGCTAGTAAAGAAAATAATTAAGTTTGGAGGGGAGGAAGAAGTTTATTTCTAAACCTAAACTTTCTAATCTCTCACCACACTTGCCTGTATGTCTTATGAAACGAATAAGCAACTTTTAGAAATTTACTTGGGCAATTAATAATTTTCCTGGAAGCCCTTCCAAATTGACTGAATCAAAGGTTTTGTTAGATCTACAGACACTATGTAGAGGTGCTCCTGTATCTACAAATGTTTCCCCAAATGGTACGACCAGCACAGAAGCCAATAAGCTTTCAGGAGTGATTTCATTGGCAGTATCTTATTTTCACAGTCTGTTGAGAAGGACACTTTAGGATTTTGCCCTAAGTAAAAGTTATTGCCAGAAAATGTTGGATCACCTTTATGTTTGAAGAAGTGAATAATAAGAGGTTCCTTTAATCCATAAGGCACTTCTTCTTGCCATATGTAAAGAAAATTCTTAGTCAATCAGCAAGCCAGCTGGTGGCCATCAAATTTAAATAGTTCAGGTGGCAGACTATCCTCACTGGGTTCTTTTCCAGAGGACAGCTACTTGGATAACTTTCAACACTTCGTCCTGCTAGGGAGGGAATGCCAGGTGCATTGCTACAGCCCACTGAGGAATTTCAACAAGCACAATGTGATCAAAGAGAGAAGGCTGGTTGAACAACACATGAAAGTTCTCTGCCCAGCACTCTAAGATCTTTGCATGGTCAATGATCAGAACAGATCCATTCTTTGAGCAAACTGCTGCACAGCCCAAAACCCATCTTTATATCTCTTACAGAAACAGTTCATGTCATGTTTTTCTGCTGCTTCAGACAGCTCTATTTCCTGTATCAGCCCATCCTTTCTTTTTCGTATCCCACAATTGTACTTTTGCGATTGTGGGATACAATGCATAAGCAGCCTCTTAATACGGTCAGACAGACTGTTGATCCAAGCCAAATAAGTAGTATATTGTATATGAGGGAATGCTGAAAGGTTCTCAGCCCAACCAAGAAGAGAAGGATGTGGATATTTTTTAATCAATAATCTGAAACAATGTAAAAGCATAGAATTTTGTTTCTGCAAATTGGCACTTAATGAAATAAGTCAAGATAACACTCTTTTCAGCTACAGTGGCAAAATAACACTCAAAATGTAGGAAGTTGGTTGGGTTGAGAACTTTACAGCCCACCCACCCCCCACCCCCTCATATTTTATCCAGAAATAGGTATGCTTTTAATGTCTTGATAATCTAAGAAGATCTATTGGGGGATGGTATGGAAGCCGATTACTTCTGCAATGTTCTAATACACAGTAGTCTTCAGATATCTCCAGATTTCTGAGCAGGCTACGAACAGAACAGATTTCTTTTTCTTTTAATAAAAAATCTTTATTAATTTTCAAAACTAATACAAAGTGCCATATATTATATGTACAATAATAACAAAATAAGCACCTAAATTCCATCAATAACAATGAAGATAATAAATATCCCTCCCCTCCCATCCAACAATTTGATCAAGAACAGATTTCTTACTGTTGACCTGCAGTGCAGCATTCAGTTTTCCTGAAGCTGAGTCTGCACTTTTGGAATATTAATTTTTATGACATTTTGCTCACTTTTGTTGCTGCCTCTCTTCAATGATGCAGCGGAAAGGAACACCGGGCTATGCACAAGGTGGTAGATTAGTTGGAGGTACTGTACTTCACATGCAACCTGACATGAAGAAAGATCACCCTACCCCAGATTCTATAAGCTTGCGTACCCAAATTTATGACTAGCATGCAAATTTAATTAGCTTCCAAGAGGCTTTTCTATTAATTCAGGGGTATATACAGATTTAAATATTCTCCAGCATATCTCACAGCTCATTCAACATATTATAATTATCCCCTGTTGTTCATTAAATTAATTGAACCTCAGCGACACCACTCAAAGCTCAAGCTATCATTGCTTTAAGCTTCATGTGTCCAATTGTCATTGGTTCTTATTCATTCTCATATAAATATTCTATATCTTTTAAATAATATATTTAAGCATTCTTTGACTTAGCTTAATATCGGTGGTTTCACAGTCGGGGGTAGCATACAGCTGACATGTTTCACATATTCTTTGTCAAGGTTTTCCACTATTTAGTTGAACCACCATTCTCTCTATATTCTTAAGATCGATCGTAAGAACATAGAGAGAATGGTGTTTCAACTAAATAGGGGAAAGCCTTGAAAAAGCGTATGTGAAACATGTCCGCTGTATTCTACTCATGACTATGAAACCACAGATATTAAGCTTACATTACATTAGTGATTTATATTCCGCCATTACCTTGTGGTTCAATGCGGATTACATAAGGAGTTATTTGGACATTTAGGAATACATAAGGAATTATGGAGTGGAGTGGGTTGCTATTGGGGATTGAGATGATTCTTGATGTATTAGTTTGTCTTTAAGGATTTCTTGAATAGCAGGGTTTTTATTTCTTTTCTGAAGGATTTGTAGTCTGGAGTCGTGATCAGTAAATTGGAGAATTGGTAGCCTAGTTTTGCTGCCTGAGTGGCCAGGAGGCCATTGTACATTTTTTTTTCATTTGACATTTTTGATTGGAGGGTACGTGAATGGAATGTGGGTTCTCCTATGTCTGGTTGTGGTTGTTTGGATTAGTCGGTTGTTAAGTAGGCTGGGCAGTCTCCGTTTATGGTTTTAAATAGTAGACAGTAGAATTTAAATAGTATTCTTGTTTGTATTGAGAGCCAGTGTGAATCGAGGCAAGCCGCTGTGACATGGTCGTGTTTCCTCAGTGAGTAGATAAGTCTCAGAGCTGTGTTTTGTACTGTTTGTAGTTGTTTTGTCATGGTTGTGGGGCAGGGGAGATAGAGGATGTTGCATGTTTAAATATATTATTTAAAAGATATAAAATATTTATATGAGAATGAATAAGAATGAATAAGAACCAATGACGATTGGACACATGAAGCTTAAAACAATGATAGCTTGAGTTTTGAGTGGTGTCGCTAAGGTCCAATGAATTGAATGAACAACAGGGGATAATTATAGTATGTTGAATGAGCTGTGAGACATGCTGGAGAATACTTATAGTATGAAAATTTACATATGCAACTTATAGAATAAGGACAGTTGTAGATGCAAGTTAATGTAATAATTAGCTGTTCAATTAACAGCCCATTTATGGCTTAAATTGATGTTTCTTGGTAGTAATTGGCACCAATTAGCAATTGCTCATGCAACTGACCTTAGATACTATCCTAGAAGTGCAACTTCTAGTGGGGTTTGGATATAGGAAGGGCATAGGCGGGTCAAAGGCATGCCAATGAGGTAGGCATGCAGCTTATAGAATACTGGAAGTTATGCATATACTGCCAACAGTTAGGCACAAGGACTTACACTAGTCTTTGGCATGAAATAATAAAACAAAATTGATAAAAATGAAAATTCCTGTAAATGATACAGCAAATGAAATGAATCAAGCATTTTTAGGCTGCACATCACTAATAAAAAAAATCTAAAGGTACACTGGATCAGGAAACCTGTGCTGTCCATGAACTTTTTATCACTAGCATAGCATAGGGGAGAGTGTGGCGCAGTGGTGAAAGCTACAGCTTCAGCACCCTGAGGTTGTGGGTTCAAACCCACGCTACTCCTTGTGACCCTGGGCAAGTCACAATCCCCCCATTGCCCAGGTAGGGTAGCTAGATTATGAGCCCACCGGGACAGACAGGGAAAAATGCTTGAGTACCTGAATAAACTCATGTAAACCGTTCTGAGCTCTCCTGGGAGAACGGTATAGAAAATTGAATAAATAAAACATAGTGTTTCACAAAGCCAATAAATACAAGAATACTTGCATACATCTATCCTCCAAGCACTGCCCCATGTACTGTATGTTGTCACCATATAGATAGATAGATTCAAGAAAGTGCTCCAAACTTTAGGCACTGGGATGATGCACGCTGAGGGTTAATTCAGTAACAGCAGTTCTGTTGCTAGCTTAATTCTGCAGTTTTGCACCTAACTTTAGGCATGAGCCAGCCAAGTTTAAGTGCTGACAGACCAAGTTTAGTGGCCAAATCAGACCATGGAAAAGAGCAGGTCTATATTTGGCCACTATAACTTAGCCAGCTAGTACTTAAAATTGACCTTCAAAATCCTGAGAGGCATAGAGAGGGTGGATAGGGACAGGTTCTTCAGACTGAGAGGGACAATGGGTACGAGGGGGCACTCGGAGAAACTGAAGGGGGATAGGTTCAAGACAAATGCAAGGAAGTTTTTCTTCACCCAAAGGGTCGTGGACACATGGAATGCGCTCCCGGAGGAAGTGATCAGGCAGAATACAGTACAGGGATTCAAACAGGGATTGGACGGATTCCTGGGGGACAAAGGGATCGTAGGGTACTGAAAGGGGTGCGGGGACAAAGGGTCAAAAATTGGATGGGAAGATAGGACTTCAATGAGAAACCAAGGGGTGATTCAGACAGGTCATGACCTGTTGGGCCGCCGCGGGAGCGGACTGCTGGGCGTGATGGACCTGTGGTCTGACCCAGCAGAGGCACTACTTATGTTCTTATGTTCTTATATAGCCAGCTAAGTTTGAGCTGGCCAAAGATAGCCAGTATATCATTACATTACATTACATTAGTGATTTCTATTCCGCTTGTGCCTTGTGGTTCTAAGCGGATTACAAGTTAGAAGACTGGACATTTCCAGGAGCGTTACAGTACATAGAATCAAGAAAGTATCGAGTTACAATTGTTAGTCTGGACATTTCCAGGAGAAATTGAGAGCAAATAGTAGATATATAATAGGTTGTTGTGATGAATAGAAATAATACAGTCGGGATACTGAAGTGAGTTGTACAATGTGGAGGTATTGCTATGGTGGTGGTGGTGGTGTTCATATCAAAGAAATAAGAAACTTGGAAACCAGATATTCAATGCCAGTCATCAGAAATGGCCTGGCATTGAATATCGACGGTCAGTACCAATCAAGAGAGTTAGCCAGCCTCTCTCCTGCCATCTCAATATCAGCCCCTAAAGATTTTACTTTCTTAATTCTGAGTAAGGGCAGTTCCCCACGGAAATGTTGATTAGTGTCAATTAACAGCAATTATAGTCAATTATTATTTGCTTGCACCAATTAGCAGCTTATTATTAAATTGTGTTATACAACAGCAGCAATTGTACACATAACCCGTACCTGCAACTCTGTGCACTAACCTCCAGATTCTATATGTGGCACCCAAAGTCGCACATTTAATTTTTGGTGCACTTCTGAAATGTTTGCACAAATAAGTTGGATAATGAGCTCCAAAGCATTAATAACTGGGTGCCGACAATCAATTATTGATGTTAATTGGCAATCATCAACATCTGTATATGCATCGGGATACACGCAATTCTATGAGGCACAGCACCTAACTTGCACATCAAAAGGGGATGTGGCCATGGGCATGTTGGGGGCATTCCAAAAAAGTTGCCATAGAATAACGGAATACTGACTTGGCACGCCTAACTTGGATGCCGGCCTTTACACCAGATTTCAGCAGGCATAGGTTTGGCACCCAAAAGTTAGGTGCAGGGTCCATGCTAAACACTATTCTATGCAAGGTGTGCGCCCTTTACAGCAGTGTCTCTCAAACTCCGTGCCACGGCACAGTGGTGTGCCACGAGAGATTCCAGAATTTTACTTTATTTCAGTGTCTTGCACACTTTGTCGAGCTGCGGCACACTAAACGTAGTGGCCATGGCTCAAGGCATCCGGAAGTGCAGAGACGCCGATGCGATGGCATTAAGCTCCAGACGAGCCTTGAGTCGCCAGCGAGAATGGAAGACATGTGTAGAGAAGGAGAGGCACTGGCACTGGCTGCTTGCCTACAGGATGTGCCTTTTGCCGCAAGAGGCATGTCCTGTAGGCAGTCAGCCTGCGCCAGTGACTCTCCTCCTCCCCAGCGTCTCATGGCACACCTGAAATCTCGGGAGTCACACAGTTTGCGACACACTGCTTTATTTTGAAAAATTCCCTTCATAAGTATACACTAGAATAGATGACGTGCATCATGCATGCAAGACTCTATCAATGTAATGAGCATCTGTGTGCTTAAGGATAAAACCATGGGGACTAAAACTATGCCAGGGTACACCTAGCGGGGCATCCGTGTGTGCGGATCGCCGGACTTGATGGGCCTAGGGTCTGTTCCAGAGATGGCACTTCTTATGTTCTTATGTTCACCAGAAAAGCATCATTCTTTGACGTGATTGGTCCTTAAAAATTAACGGCATGCAATTTTATTTTTTATTTTTTATGCAATCAAGGCTTTGCTACCGTTTAGACCTTATCTTTGCGAACTTGGATTTTCAGTTCTGACAGAAATGACATCGAAACAGAAAACCTGCAGATGGTGGATGATGAAATGCGTGTTTGCTTGTTGACTATTGAGCCACATTTTGAGTTAATTTGCACTTAAAAACAAGTACATCCGTCGCATTGATTAGCAATTCTATTCTATCTACTTTATTTTCACCCTTGTTGCAATTACCCATACTTAGCTTACAGAACTTTAAATAAATAACTCTCAAATTTAATTTTTTTTGTTGGTTTTGCAATTTTATCATTTGCATTATAATGTGCTGCGAAAAATATCTGCTCCATTTAAAAAAAACATTTGAGACACTTCTTTACAGTATAGCACTTAACACTGAATTTTTTTGGCACCATTTACTGACTTCCTTCCTAAGCCTAAAATTGGGCAACTTTACACAATCAGGGGGGTAGATGCATTGACTTATCTATAACTTATCTACAAGTCTTCATAGGGACCAGCTACCAGAGCAATAGTTCAACTATAGCTTCATCGATGACACCATAGCTCAGTTCTTTTCAATCATCTTCTGGAAACACACCTAGCCAGTTGGGCTTTCAATATTGACACTGACTATGCATGAGATAGATTTGCATATGCAGTAGAATCTCAGTTATCTGACACCCATGGGGATTGATGGATACCGGATAACTGTTTTTTAGGTTAACTGAGAGTATGTTAGAAACCTTGTCTAACACACTCTCAATATCCCCCCTTCCACCCTGAAGCACCAGCGTGGCAATGGTCCTGAGCCACAAAGCCCTCCTCCCTCAAGCCCCGAAGTGACAGAAGCAAGTGGCGGTCCTGAGCCATGAACTCCGTCTCTCCTTTCCTCCCTCTCTCTCTCTCTCTCTTCCTTACCTGAAGTATAGGCCCTCTTTTACTAAGGTGCGCTAACTGATTAGCGCATGCTAAATGCTAACATGTGCATGTTAATCTATGGATGCGTTAGCGTTTAGCGGGCGCTAATCGGTTAGCGCACCATAGCAAAAGAGGGGGATGGTGGACAGCAGGAGGCACAGGCTGGGCCTTTCCTCTGACACGTCATTTCTGATGCTTTCACACCTACTCCCCACCTTCAGACATGCCCCCTTTCAAAAAAAAAAAAAAAAAAAAAGATCTCATTTTTTTTTCACATGCTGTGCGTACACAGACTGGCAGATTCTATAAAATATGCCTAAAGTTAGGTGCCCAGATTGGTGTTTCTAGCCAATCTAGGAACCTAACAATAATTTTAAAAGCATAATCAGTGCTGATAACAAGCAATTAACTCCTCACACTTGGCTTAAATTAAAATTAAATTGGATGGTAGGTGCCTAGTCCAAGGCGGATCGTGGGTGTGTTTTGGAGTTAGGCATTTGTTCGGGACTTAGGCGCCAGTATTAAGGCCAAGAAAATCCTGAAATAAATAGGGTGCTTAGGCGCCAGTATTAAGGCCAAGAAAATCCTGAAATAAATAGGGTGCGCCTAAGGTTCGGAAGCCTACTGGTGCCGCGGTTCACTTTAGGTGCCCCTAGGCGCAATTCTATATAGAGCACCTAACTTACCCCCTCGTTTACAAAGCTGTGCCTTTTTGGCATCGGCTGCAGCGAAAACAGCTCAGATGCTCATAGGAATTCTATGAGCATCGGAGCTGTTACCACGATGGATGGCGCTAAAAACGCTAGCTCGGCTTTGTGAAGGGGGGGTTAAGACTAATATGTGCTACACGCTGCGTTCCTTGGCGCCATTTATAGAATAGGGCCCAAAAGGCACATTTTACCGCAGGGCACCAGAGCACGCCCCACAGTAAGCCTTCTTGACCTGTGGTAAGCATGAGCTAATGCTTACTGCAGCTTAGTAAAAGGGCCCAAAAGTGTCTCTGTATTTGTTTATAGAGAGAGTCTGTATATATTTTAGAAAATGCAGTGGCACCATCTAATGGTAAGTAATAGTTTTAGATTTAAGTAATATCACAGGCTGTGACATATTGGCAGGAATGTGCATCAAAGAGGAAAGACGTGTGGATCCTTCAAAGCGATTTTCAATAGCAAAATCAATAGATTTCCTTTAAAAATAAAATAACAAATGTCAAGTTTTTAAACTAACTCATTTAATAGTAGCTAGTAGATCATCAGGTTAATTTTATCTAATTTTTTTGGGTTGTTGTTGCAGCAGCAAAAATTTGCTTCAAATCTATGATTTGATGAAATCTGCTTTGAATGTTTTGAATTCACTACTAATAATTTCCAGACATGCAGGAAAATCCCCAGCTTGAAACAAGCCAAAATCCACTAATACAAGCTCGGTCTTGAATCGTTAAGACATCTCTCATGTGTAGCAATGAAAAGGACATTTTGTGAACATTTGTTGATCAGATAAAATGTATGTGATAATAAAAACAGGGCATTGTTTTGTTTGATAGGATCTGGGAACCTGATGTGGCTCTGAGCTGCTAAGAGTGATGACTTCATTCTGATGCTGTTAGCTGTATAAACCTGGAACATTCTGCTGGAACATGGAGCTTTTTTGTACTGTTTTGAGAATTAGAAAAGTTTTGTGCTATTAGAAGTTCGAAGTACCCATCCCTCCACGGGGCTGAGCTCTAAGCCTTGCAAGATAAAAATTCTATGTTTTTGTTAAGTGAAACTAAGGGAGGAATTCTTCAAGAGGCACTGATATCCCTGGCCCGCCCTTGCCCTCACATGGCTATGCCCCCTTTTGGGTGCCTGGCATTACAGAATAGCACATAGCCACATAGCAATTTCTAATTGGTGTCAATTCATATCAATAACTGGCTGTTAAGTGGTGTTGCCATGGGTGGGACTAGTAGGGCCCAGGCCCTCCTACTTTGAACTCAGGCCCACCCTGTAACAGCACATCTACAGCTAAGAACTCCCCAAATCTCTCCTGCCTCATACCTTTTAGACAGCCAATCTTTGCCAGCAGCGAGCAGCTTGACTGATACATGCAACTCATGCCAGCCCCACAGCTGTCCTTCTGACATAGTCTGCCTATGCGGAACAGGAAATTACATCAGAAGGAAAGCTGTGGGGCAGGCACAAGTAGCGTGTATCAGACATGCTGCTTGCTTCTGGTGAAGATTGGCTATCTAAAAGGTATGCAGCTTCAGGCTTGAGACACCGAAGTGCCGGGTACCAGATTGCCCAGGCGGGAGAGGGGTGGGCTGAGACACCAGAATGCCAGGGGTAGGTGCTAGATCGCCCATGCAGGAGAGAGAGAGCTCTGCCCACCCAACTTGGGTCCAGGTCCACCCAAAATTGGGTGTCTAGCTATGCCCCTATTAGAATCTAGTTATTGATGGTTAATAACTCATTGTCTCCGGAGTGCACTCCAATCTGGGTGCCATATATAGAATCTAGGGGTTACTGTATGTCAGCTATTTTGTTCATCTATATTATCTGCTATCTCTTCCTCCCCCTAAGAGATCCCACATGCCTGTCCCATGCTTTCTTGAATCAAATGCAATCCTTGTCTCCATTACTTCCTCCAAGAGATCATTTCACGCATCTACCACCCTTTCCATAAAGAAGAATTTCCTTAGATTATTTTTCAGTCAATTCTCATTCAATTTCATCTTATGCTCTAAGAACATAAGAACATAAGAAGTTGCCTCCACTGGGTCAGACCAGAGGTCCATCCCGCCCAGTGGTCCGCTCCCGCGGTGGCCCACCAGGTCCTTTGACCTGTGAAGTGATTTGACCATTTTTATATCCTACCTCTGCTTCTATCTGTACCCCTCAATCCCTTTATCCTTTAGGAACCTATCCAAACCTTCCTTGAACCCCTGTACTGTGGTCTGGCCTATCACAACCTCTGGAAGAGCGTTCCATGCGTCTACCACCCTCTGGGTAAAAAAGAACTTCCTAGCATTTGTTCTGAACCTGTCCCCTTTCAATTTCTCCGAGTGACCCCTAGTGCTTGTGGTTCCCCACCGTTTGAAGAATCTGTCCTTGTCCACTTTCTCTATGCCCTTCAGGATTTTGAAGGTTTCTATCATGTCCCCTCTAAGTCTCCTCTTCTCCAGGGAGAACAGCCCCAGCATTTTTAACCTGTCAGCGTATGAAAAATTTTCCATACCTCTTATCAGTTTTGTCGCTCTTCTCTTGACTCCCTCAAGTACTGCCATGTCTTTCTTGAGGTACGGCAACCAGTACTGGACACAGTATTCCAGGTGCGGGCGCACCATTGCACGATACAGTGGCTAAAGAGCTTCCTTTCAGTTGAAAGAGACCTGCCTCCTCTGCATTTATACTAAATCCAAACTACCCAAGTGGTCCAAATTATAAATAAATAATCATATAAAGAATATAACCCACTAAATATGGAAAGTGCAACACAAACTTAAATCCTAATCCAGGAAAAAGCCTCAGAATTGGAGCCTACGCGTAGTCCTATCATGGACTGAACTGTCAGCGTAGTAAAACACTCCACGCTCCAGTCATAGGCCAAAAAACCTGGAATCTATAAAGTTTTCTTCTAACTAAATATTAATTTTTTGTAAACTTTTTATTTTTCATAAGTTAAACCCTGAAAGTCCATATTAAAATATTCATATCAAAAATGTTCAGTTAAATAGTGTTTTAGATAGACCTTCAAGGTGTATACTCTGCAGTTACTTTGTTAACATAGCCATACTCTAACTAAATATAAACGTTGCAGTTTCTTAAGGTTAGAGAAATGAAAGGCAACATAGTTGCAAATAGTCAAAAGGTCTCATAATGATTTTACAATTCACTTATCTTAAGCGATGTTCATTTGTAGCTTTAGGAGACAAGTCGCAATCTAATGCCTGTGCACTGGCTATGCCGCCGACACGGCAGCGTTTCGTGGACAATAATGTAAGTCCACTGCTTCAGGGCTAATAGCCAAAGTACATTAAGGCATCTAGAATGTAGCAAATAAAGGCATTAGTATACGTTCTATATAAAGAATACAGCAACAGATGTAACAATACTCACTGCGTGCATGTCAGCTACCAGACATTCTCTAGCAAATATAAAATGGCAACAGCGTTTAATTTATGCACTTCCGTTCAAGGAAGTAGTCATGTGGCACTATGACCTCACAGTCATATTCAAGTTAAAGCACTGAACTCCTATCAAAATAATGGCACAACTGGAAAGATATATTAATAAAAGTGTTGCCATTCTAAATTTCTGTTAAGACCACAAGGGTCTAAAGTCCCTAATTGATTAATCCAGCGTTGTTCACGCTGAGCCAGGTAACGTCTATAATCCCCCCCTCTAGTGTTATGATCGACAATCTCAATAACAATACCCTTAAGAGAAAGAAACCCATGATTTTTGTCAATGCAATGTTTTGCCAACGGGGCAGTAAGCACTTGATTTTTAATGTTACTCTTGTGCTCAGTAAGGCGAATGTTAAATCTCCTAGATGTTTGTCCTACATAGAGCAATTTGCAGGGGCATTGTAGAATATAAACGACTCCTTGAGACTTACAATTGGAGATATGTCTTAATTGATAATTTTTATTATCTCTGGGATTACAGAATATACTGGTGTTCATCATGATTATACACATTTGACAACTGCCACAGCCATGATGTCCTTGGGGAGAACTGTTAGTATATTTCAACAATCCAGGAAGCATAGGTGGACATAAGATTTCTTTAAGATTTCGTTTTCTACGATATGCTATCCTTAGATGGAAATTTTGAAATATCCCTGAGATTTTTAAAATCTCCCAATATTTTCTCAGGGATCTAACAGTTTGATAACTGTCATTTGAAAAAGTTAAGACACAAGTCATCACTCGTTCCTCCTGAGGTAAAGAGTTTTTATTTTTGGGAATCAGTAAATATTCACGATGATTGTATAATGCACGTTTATATGCCGCTGTAACAATTTTCAAAGGGTACCCTCGTTGAAGAAATCGATTTTTCAGTATATTAGCCTGCCTCTTATATTCTAAAGTGGAGGAACATATTCTCGTAATCCTAAGGAATTGGGAATACGGTAAACTCTTCTTCAAGGTAGAAGGATGTGCACTAGAAAAAAGAAGTGCAGAGTTACAGTCAGTAGGCTTAAAATATACTTCAGTCTGAAATCTTCCATCTTGTATGGCTATTTGAACGTCAAGGAATGAGATTTTATCAGTACTGTAAGAGTGAGTAAATTTCACTTTGGAGTGACATGAATTTATATATTGCAGGAATTGGATAAGTTCTTCTTCATCTCCATTCCAAACAATAAAAATATCATCTATATATCGTATCCATATTTTAATCTTGTTAAAAAATATAGAGGGATATATCCAACTCCGTTCAAACGTAACCATAAAAAGATTCGCCAACGAGGGGGCCATAGTAATCCCCATAGCTATCCCAGTTGTTTGTTGGAATAGGGAATTCTCAAACATGAAAAAACTGTCCGTAAGAACAATGTTGGCTAAATGAAGCAAAAACTCAGTTGGTACTTTAGGATTTATTCTTTTCTCCAAAGTTTCTTTCATTACGTCCATTGCCTCAGCATGTGGAATGATTGTATAAAGAGAACATACATCAATCGTCACCATAATTGAATGGGAGTCCGGGACGATCGTATCCAGTTTACCAAGGAACTCTGTAGTATCCTGAATATACGCAATAGTTTGTCTGACAAATGTTTGTAAGAATTTATCAATATATATTGAGGAAGCTTCGAGTAAAGCACCACAATTTGAAACAATAGGCCTACCAGGTGGATCAGATATCGATTTATGAATCTTAGGCAACAGATAAAGGATCGGAATTTTTGGGTAAGGTACATTAAGAAATCTGAATTCTCTTTTAGTAAGAAAACCCTTATCAAGAGCTTGTTTTGTTAGATCATTAATTTTTAACTGTAAAGATGCCGTAGGATCATCAGTCAAAATGATATAGTCATCACTATGTAGTTGTTTATAAGCTTCTTTCAGATAAAGTTCTCTACTGAGAAGGACAATCTTACCACCTTTATCCGCTCTTTTGATCACTAGATCCTTATCCTGTGTAAGTGCTTTAATGGCTAGATATTCTCTTTTGCTCATATTGCTATGTTTTCTATAATTATGTATAGATTGATGATTCTTGTCAATATCATCCATAACTAATTGATGGAACGTCTCTAATATCAGGTCCGTCGGACCTGGCGGGGTCCATGTGGATTTAGGAGTTACAATAGATTCCCCTTTATCAGTAGATTCAACATCAATTTTAGAAAAAAATGCTTTAATCTTTAGTACCCGAAAAAATTTTTCAATATCCACCTTTGTCTGAAATATATCAGTATGGGTACTTGGCACAAAAGAAAGGCCTTTAGATAGTACTAAAATCTCATCCTCAGTTAGAACATGATCAGACAAATTTACAATAGATGATTTATCTATAAGTGTTTCAGGCTGAATGGTACAATACTCAGAATTCCTCGTTCTAGAGGTCTGTGACTGCTATGGATAATTTTGACCTCGCTGGGAACGAGTCTGTGGTCTTTGCAGTCTCAGGTTTGAATATTGATATTGATTTTGATAATAATTGGGATTTTGATATTGGGTCTGATTACGATTACCACCTCTACGCCATCTCCCTCTACGTGATTGTCTTGGACCAGAATTAGATAAGTCCTCATCAAAACTATTGCTGAAATTAGAGGATTCCAAAGTATGATTAAAAGTTACTTTCTTCTCTTTAGCAGAATGTTCTGGTGCTTTAGGTCTTAACCAGGGATAGACTTTTTGTTGAAGGTAATCCTGTTCATCCCTCTTATATTTTTTAAATTTATGCCAGAGTTATTTAAATGTCTCAATCATATCTCCATTATGCTAATCATTTACCTATGTAAATGGAATAGAAATGTTAGTGCCTTTTTACATAATTTCACTTCTTCAGGTATGCATTATAAAGACTAATATAAATATCACATACTGTGCCCATGCAGTTAATGTATTGTACATTCAGTCTAAAAAAGGCAAGTGTATTGGTGGCGTCTTTGGAAGATCCCACGGGATAGTAATGCTTTCAACTAACAGTGGAAGACATTCGAGGTTCAAGTCTAGGTTCTATAAACACTGTGGAGACCGAGTGAACTACACCAAGAGGTGAAGCTCACATTCCTTAAGAACTGCTTAAATCTAAGAAAACACTACTGTTTTCATAAACGGCTTGTCTAAAGACTCTGTATTGGAGCGTGCATAACGTCTTGCCCCTGTTTGACCTCTCCTGCCCATAAATGTCGTGTCTGCGTCTGACCACTTTCCTTAGCAATATTGCTTGGGATTTCGGGATTTGGAATTGGATCAGCTCTGTCTGTCAGATGTTTTCAGGTTTCACTGGATCACATATCCATTGTCATTAAATAGTGACATCAAACAGTGAGTGCAATAAGGGCCTTAAAGGGGAAGTCATCGAAGGGTGCTACTGTGTTAGCACACGCTAAACGTTAAAGATGTCCATTATATTCCTATGGGTATCTTTAGCATTCAGCGCATGCTAACATGGAAGTGCCCTTTGATGACTCCCCTTCCCCCTCCCCTTAGTATCTTTATAAAATAGGGAAGGAAAAGATGGCTGCTTGACCTTCAAGTCTAGGTGCACTCACTCATGTTGCCAACTTTTATAAAAGAGAGGGTATACTTGGCAGATATGGTTGCACCTAAATTTAAGTCATGGGGATGACCACTATGTGTATTCTGTAAACCATGCCTAACTTTTGATGTGGTGTATAGAACAGCCCTAAGCATATTATTAATTTGCATCAATTTGAGGGGTCATTTTATAAAGAATTTAGTCTAGGACAGGGCTGCCCAATTCCGGTCCTCAAGATCTACAGGCAGGGCAGTCCTAGTACAATCCATCATCCTCTCCAGATTGGATTATTGCAATTCTATCTACCTCAGCCTAACCAAGAAAAGCCTCCACAGACTTCAGCGGATTCAGAACGCCGCAGCTAAGCTTGTTTTCGCGAAAAGCAAATTTGATCACGTCTCACCACTCCTGTCTAAGCTCCATTGGCTCCCAGTAATCCCCAGGATCCACTTCAAATGTGCGTGTCTGGCCTACAAGATCCTACATGGCATTCTTCCTGCCGTTATCCCTCTATCCTGGAACTCCCCAATCCCTACTTCCTCCAGATCCTCCCAAATTTTTAAACTATCCTTCCCTTCCATAAAAGATATTTCCCATGCAGGCAAACTTGGGTCATCCCTCCCCTTTAGAATCACTGAGATCTGGAATAACCTCACCTCCCCACTCCGAACCTCAAGCTCCCTCCAACTCTTCCGCAAACACCTAAAAACCTGGCTATTCTCAAAACTGTAACACTTCCCCCCTCTTAGGCCTCTCACCTTCCCCCTTTACACCTAACTCTTTAATCTCTCCACTGTAGTTCCTCTCTCATCCTTCTTCCTGTAAACCGTGCCGAGCTCCGCATTCGTGGAGATGGTGCGGTATCTAAACCCAAGGTTTAGTTTAGTTTAGTTTAGGTTTTCAGGATATCCACAATGAACATGCATGAGAGAGATTTGCATACTAAGAAGGTAGTTCAGGCAAATCTCTCTCATGCATATTCATTGTGGATATCCTGAAAACCTGGCCTGCCTGTAGATCTCGAGGACTGGAATTGGGCAGTCCTGTTCCAGGACGTGTGAAATTTTCACTAAAAAGAATTTATTTATAAGGCATATGATATTAAAAGAAAACAATTTTCTAATGGAATTCTTGAAAATAAAAACTTGCATTTATTCAGAAATCAGCTTTTTGTACAGCTCACGTCTTCAGTTGTACAAAGAATGGAAAGGAAGGTATCGTGGATTAGTTTAGAATGCTGTCTTGGCTATACTCTCAGCAATTTTTAAAAAGCCTTGGAGCGTGAAATATAGACAACTTTTTTAAATTAATGGCAGAGTCTATAAGTAGTAAAGCATTTTATCAAAACATAGCAAAAAAATGTATCTGATATTAAAGAGGAACTGAAAATTACTGATTGACCCTGCATGAGCTCCCCAATATTGTAAACCAGTACCTAAACTAGATTGTAAGCTCTTTTAAGCAGGGACTGTCTCTTCTATGTTTTTGATGTATGTCTAGTAGCGCTATAAGTAGTAGTAGTAGCAGTAGGTGATCTTTGATAAAATTGTCTCTGACAGTCTGTCTTGGGTCTTACTAATTTGCAGACAAGCCTTTCTTTTCCACATTCACGCAGGCACAGCTAGCAGACAAAGTCATAAGAACATAAGAATAGCCTTACTGGGTCAGACCAATGGTCCATCAAGCCCAGTAGCCGTTCTCACGATGGCCAATCCAGGTCACTAGTACCTGGCCAAAACCCAAAGTGTAGCAATATTCCATGCTACCAATAACAGGGCAAGCAGTGGCTTCCCCCCATGTCTTCCTCCATAACAGACTATGGACTTTTCCTCCAGGAACTTGTCCAAACCTTTCTTAAAACCAGCTACGCTATCCGCTCTTACCACATCCTCTGGCAATGCGTTCTAGAACTTAACTATTCTCTGAGTGAAAAAAATGTCCTCCTATTGGTTTTATGAGTATTTCCCTGTGACTTCATCGAGTGTTCCCTAGTCCTTGTAATTTTTGACGGAGTGAAAAATTGATCCACTTGCACCCATTCTACTCCACTCAGGATTTTGTAGACTTCAATCATATCTCCCCTCAGCTGTCTCTTTTCCAAGCTGAACAGCCCTAACCGTTTTAGTCTTTCCACATGTCATTGTAAGATTTTTAGGGCTCTGTTGACTAAATTGTGTTAAGGACTTAGAGGCAAATTCTCAATAAGTCACTGAAATCGAGGCGCTGGGATGATGCATGCTAAACACAAATTCTGTAATGGCAGCTGTGCACACAACTGCCATTATAGAATACAGTGGTACCTTGGTTTATGAGCATAATTCGTTCCAGAAGTATGCTCGTAAACCAAAATACTCATATATCAAAGCGAGTTCCCCATAGGAACTAAGGGAAACTCGCTTGATACGTTCATACCCTCCCACCCCCCAAGGCCAGCGGTGATGCTCTACCCCCCCCCCCCCCCCGAGAACCATCATTGCTCCCCCTGAAGGCCCCCCCCACCTGATCCGCCACCCCTTGATCTGGCACTGTCCCCCCCCCCCGCAATCCAGCATCCCCCCACTCGCGTTGCACCCCCCCCCAACATGATCTGAAATCCCCCAGCACTCACCCAAACACGCTGCTTACCCCCATCTTTGCTGGGCCTTCAGCATCTGCGCATGCTCAAGGCCTTCGAGTTCACGCTCTCTCCGAGATTCTCGGAGATCTCGAAGAGAGCGTGAACTCGAAGGCCTTGAGCATGCGCAGATGCTCGAGGCCCAGTAAAGAAGAGGCGCAGATCTTCAGGCACTGGCACCAGCATGTCCTGTGCATTGGTGCCAGTGCCAGATGGGGGTAAGCAGTGTTTTCGGATGGGTGCTGGGGGATGCCAGATTGCGGAGGGGGGGTGTGACTCGAGCAGGGGGGATGCCGGATCATGGGGGGCGCTGCTCGCAAATCAAGGCAAGCTCGGTTTTCGAGGCGCCGATTTTGCGAATGTTTTGCTCGTCTTGCAAAACACTTGCAAACCGGTGCACTCGTAAACCAAGGTACCACTGTATTAGCAGAAGTCTGAATTTATACACCAAGAGCTCTTTAGGCAAAAGCACTTATGCCAACTCAATGGCTGGTGTAAATGTTCATTCCTAACTGTAGGCAGTTAGGCCTGTAAATTATAGTATTCTATAACTTATGTGTATAACTGCCTGATATCATCCCAACCTGTCCATGAACCTTTAAGTTCATGCCCCCCTGAAGTTGCATGCTCTGGGATATGAGCATGCAACTTATAGAATAGCAACTAAGGGCAGTTACATCTGTAATGACTAATTAGGGCCAATTAAGTCCAATTATAGTAAATTAGTGGCTGTTAATGCCAATTAACATCCATGCATTGAATTATGCACAGAACTGACCATATTCTATAACTTGCAAGCTAATCTATAAATTTGCATGCTAGTCTGAAATTTGTGCCTGCAAGCTTACACCGCCATGGACCTTGTGTAACTGTGGGTGCCTAAATGTGGCAAGGCTACGTGTAACTTTTCCTGCAAGTGGCTGCACTATTTCACGTTCCCTTCTGTTAAAGAATGTTGATATAAAAAAAATGTTTGATAGATTACTCTCATCTCAGGCTGCGATCAGAGACAAGGAATTTAGTCGGCTAATAGCTAACGCTACATCGTATAAACATTTCAGGAAACTTTTCAAAAAAACCTATTTATTTAATAAATTTCTGTAACACATAACCAGGACGTATTAATTTGTTATTTTGTAGTTCCTGAGACTGTCTCAGATTCTTAAAGTTGTGAACCGCATTGAACTATATTAGGTTACTAGTCTTTAAGCCCGTTACATTAACGGGTGCTAGAATACTGTTCACCCTCTATGTTGCCCCTTCCATTCACTGCCCTCTCTTCTCTTTCCATCTCTCTCTCTCTGTCCCATATGGCCTCTCTCCATCTCCTCCTTCCTTTTGCCTTGGTCTGGCATACCTTCCTCCTTCCCTCCAAGCCATTCTCTCCCCCTCTGCTCCCTTTCCTCATTTAACTACTTCATTGGGCAGCAGCAGCATTCACAATTCATTGCTGTTGCTGGCTTCAGGTCTTTCTCTCTGGCCGGTCCTGTCTTCTTGAAAACAGGAAGTAGGCAGGACCAGCCAGAGAGGAAGGCCTGAAGCCAGCAACAGCAGTGAATTGTAAACGCTGTTGCTGCCTGAAGCACCCGAGGCAGACGCTTCTCTCCCCTTCCAGCCCAACCCCCGCTGACTCTGCGACCCTCCCAGCAAGATGACTTTAATATCAAACCTCCCTCCAGCGTTGGCATCCGCTGCACATTAAACAGGCTGCTTCGGCTTTCTTCTGCAGTTGAGTCCCTCTGTTGCGTCATTGATGATGTCATCGGTGACGCGGCAGAGGGACTCAACTGCAGGAGAAAGCCCGAAGCAGCCTGTTTAATGTGCAGCGGCTACCAACGCTGGAGGGATGGTTGTACCGGTGCAGAAGCGATATGTCTCTCCTCCTCCAGTACCTGTGCAGCACTTTGCTGCGGCGCATCCTCCCATGGGGGGGGGGGTTTGCACAGTGGGAGCGGGTGAGAGCGCCGATCTCCAGTTGGGTTTTTTTTTTGTTTGTTTTAAGTTGAAAGCCGGCGCTGCAGCTCCTCTCTCGATCCTGGTGCAGTTCGAGAGAGGAGCCGGTACCATTCACGGTGAGGAAGGCCGCCGCAGCTGTATAATTTTTTTTTTATTATTTGAAAGTCGCCGCGAGCAAGTGGTGACGTAAAACCCACGCATGCGCAATTGTGTTTTCGCGACGGATCAGGGAACACGATTTTTTTAGTGCGCATGCGCGGCCTAGCATTTTATTATATTAGATGTGGTATATAAATGATAATGTAATCTAATGAATTACCCATGCTCCACCCCACCCCACCCCTTTGTATTTACAGGCTTTGCCACTTACATACTCTTCTACAGAATAGCACCTAGCTATTCTGCAGCCATTTATGGGTGTAAGTTTACACCTACCCACAAGTATGCTGATATTCTGTAAATTCATGCTTGCAAGTAGTGCTGAAATGTTGGTGCCCAGTTATGTTCAGTTGCCCAGTTATGTTCAATTGTTGTCATAGATCTGAGAGCTTGACTTTTTAACTAATTAAACTAATGACTTAATCACAAACAATACCTATTCTTCAGGGGTGTTATTGAGCAGTCCACTCCACAGCACTAAACCACTACAGAAAACTCATCCACCAGCCTTCCGAATCATAACTAACTTAGCACAGCTTAACACAATTGACAGGCTCTGTTCTGGGGATCTGCAAAGTATAACTAGATATGTAGTAATGAGAGCTAATTATTGCTCACTCCTAGACTCCTAAGAAGAGTGATTTATTCAAAGCAGGGTTGAGATCATTTAGAAGATAGTACAGGGAAATTCACTCCGCAGTTGCCTGACACCATCTGTCTAATTGATAGAAGGTCCTGAGTTTCTTGAACTTCCTGTCCTCCAGAGCTCTGTGTACCAGTAGATCAAAACATTTCCACATGGGTTGGGGGGGGTCTTCCTTCCAGTAGAGCTCCTTTACTTCATTCGCTCCAGATGAAGCCATCACCATGTGACCTTCAATCCTCAAAGCAGAGAGGACCACTGCTGTTAAGTAATCCAACCTCCAGCCCTAACTCAAGCACCTTTGTCTTACATCAAAGAGGAAAACAATTGCTGGCTTCACTGAGCAGTAAATGAGGATATGCACACAAGATCCAAATTTGAGATTCAGCTTTAATGATTTACCCTCTGAAATCTCACATGAGGTCAAGTTTTCAAAAATATCTGATGGGTAAAGTTTGCTAAATTAATCAATCCTTTCCTTTTTATTTTGAAGAAAATCAAAGCAGATTCAAAAATTTCAACTTGGATTTTTGAAAAATATGCTTCAGATTTTTTAAAATTGGGTTTGCTTTGGATGGCTCTTAAGTCCATTTGAAGTGTTCCATTTTTTTTTTAATTGTCTCGTTTGCTTGCAAAAATTCTTATGAATCTCCTCAGCAGATATGGGAGAAAAATGAGAATTCGCTAAATTCAAACATGGCTCTAATTTGCTGGCTGAAACTTACACATTTAGTTATTACATCTTGCTAAACCTTAAACCCTTCTAGCCAATGGGCCAAGGGTCAGATTTATGACCCAAATCTGGGTTAATCTACCATATATTTACATACTGCTATGGTATCAGTTTTCAAAAAAAATGCTCAGTGCTTCACATGCATGCCTAAAGTTTAGGAATCTAAATTTAGGAGGGCTGTTGGATGAATTTTGATATCTAAAGACATTCATCCAAATATCCACCACTGTTATTAGGATAAATGTCTTATTGGGACCTATCTGAGCTCTTTCTCAATAGTGATGCTGAATACTCATGTTATTGTAAACCACTTCAGCATTGTCTGCATCCTGACTGGGTGGTAGGGGAGCAAAGTCAGAACATAAGAATAGCAGCTGCTGGGTCAGACCAGTGGTCCATCGTGCCCAGCAGTACGCTCACGCAGTGGCCCTTAGGTCAAAGACCAGTGCCCTAACTGAGACTAGCCTTACCTGCATAAGTTCTGGTTCAGCAGGAACTTGTCTAACTTTGTCTTGAATCCCTGGAGGGTATTTTCTCTTATAACAGCCTCCAGAAGAGCGTTCTAGTTTTCTACCACTCTCTGGGTGAAGAAGAATTTCCTCATGTTTATACAGAATCTATCCCCTTTTAACTGTAGAAATTGCCCTCTTATTCTCTTTACCTTGGAGAGGGTGAACAACCTGTCTTTATTTACTAAGTCTATTCCCTTCATTATCTTGAATGTTTCGATCATGTCCCCTCTCAGTCTCCTCTTTTCAAGGGAGAAGGGGCACAGTTTCTCTAATCTCTCACTGTACGGCAGCTCCTCCAGCCTCTTAACCATTTTAGTCGCTCTTCTCTGGACCCTTTCGAGTAGTACTGTGTCCTTCTTCATGTATGGCGACCAGTGCTGGACACAATATTCCAGGTGAGGGCCTACCATGGCCCAGTACAGCGGCATGATAACCTTTTCCAATCTGTTGGTGATCCCCTTCTTAATCATTCCTAGCATTCTGTTCGCCCTTTTCGCCGCCACTGCACATTACGCAGACGGCTTCATTCATTAGCAGCAATATTCAGTCCACTAAAGGAGCTATTCTATAAAATGCACCAAAAGTTAGGTGCCAAAATGCTGGGCATTAAGCGCAAATTCTATAACAAGATCTGGGCATCCAAGCATGACCATTTGCACCATGTCTATGACAGGCATTGATCCCTCTAAGCTGAACAGCAGTCTTCCTAGTGCATTGCTGCCAGTAGGGGGTGCTGCTTCAAGTCTTGACAAGAAGGTTTCTTCCATTCACCCACAAGAATTGCAAAGCATCATCAACATTTTCCATCTCTGCCTCCTTGTGTCATGTGTGATCCTTGTGTCATTCAGCAGTGCTTCAGCTGCAATGGATAACCCCTAAAAAGGAGAAATAACAAGGACGGTATGGGGAGCAAAGATGGATCTATCAGCTACAATCAGTCCATCCTGAGAGTTTAAATGCCCGAATAGAATGGTACGCCTTCTTTTGAGTCTCAATGTTTTTTGAATGGGTGCTGCATGTGGATGGGCGGAGCTTTTGGGCCTTTTTAGAGCAGGGGTGAAGAGTTTCTCTGCGCCAGTTTCGATTGATGAAGTGGTGAGGATGTTTGAGGAGTATGGTGGGTATGGAATATCTGGATGTGAAGCAATGATATGAACACAGCGATTTTATGCGAAACAGAGGGTTCCCCATTTGGTGTAAGGACTGCCTTGCCTGGATTTGGAAGCCATTAGCAGCTAAGTTATTTTTTCTTGCTTTTGCTGTGGATGTTATGAGCTGGACTATATTGCCTTTTGTTACATTCACCCACTGATTTTCATCTGTATTAGGCGTGCTGCTTGATACCACCTGGCAGGCTACTTTATTTTTCAGCATTTACATATAAACAGATAAACAGCTTCTGTAGGAGTGGAGTTTTTTAGGCCAGATGAAACTGAACTGAGGCCTTTTTCTCCACTTCTTTTCTTTTTCCCTTTTTCTTTTGGGGAGTGTGAATGCTGTTGGTTGTATGTTTAAGGCCTTGTAGTGTTGTTGGATGTGTGTATCGTTTGTCCGTGTGGGGCTTGTTTTGAGTTATTAAGCTTTACTGAGGGCCCATATCCCATTGTTGATTCCTCGGTAGATATGGTTGTTGCACAGGAGGATGCAAATGTAACTCTCTCTTCAGAAACCTGGACACATCCAGATGGCCAAAGAGCCCATCTCTAGGCGGGCCCTAAGCACAAGAGGCTTGCTACCTGTACTCTGAGGGAGCCAACGGCTAGGCTCTATTTGAGACCATCTTGAAGAAATGATAGGATCCCGGAAGCCAGAGCCCTTAAAGGCTCTACCTTCTGTTCCGCACACCAGCGCTGAAAGGTCTTCCAAGCCTTAGCATAGGCTAAGACTGTAGTCGGCTTCTTGGATTGTAGGAGGTTAGTCTGGAGCTCTACTGTACTAAATCCTACTGAAATAAATACTTGATCTAGGATTTCACATTGCTTCTTTTATTATTTGTTATGTTAAAGATCAATGTCCATTATTCATATTTGATCAAATAGTAAAATATGCTGTTCAATACAGCTCTAGTTGATATACATAAAAATAAATTGATTCGCTGAATGATTTTGACTTATAATGAAAGAAGTTGTAAGATTTTGTTTTGCACCAATAATTATATTTCTCCTGCCATCTCCACAGTATAATCTATTTGATATGAGATGGCAGATTGTATGATGGTCCAATAAATTATTAATTTATTTTCCTTCTTATTCTGGATTAGATGTGTTTGTTATTCCTGATCAAATAGGCATAATACAGGTGCACTAAACCTATTTTTTAAAAGCACCTTGATATAAAATTCTCCTTTTATATGATATGTGTATGAGTCATAAGCCTTTCTTTAAAATTTTAGGAGCCATTTAAACAGGATGCAAAAGGTAGCTCCCTTTGTATCTAGGCCAATTCCAAGAAACTGAGAACATAGAAGAACAGCCAAGTGGATATTCCATGTGTGACACTCCCCAAAGAGTTTATCACATGAGAGATAATATCTTACCTAGGGTTACCAGATTTTCCATTTGGAAAATCAGGACCCATTAGACCCGCCCCCAAATCCACCCAGTTCCACCCATCCCCGCCCTGTTACGCCCCAGACCCACCCCCTGCTGCCTTCTCTCATTGGGCAGAAGGGCATCCGCGCATGCACGGATGTGCTCCTGCCCGACAGTAATTTGTTCCAAGCATTTCAAAACCTGGACAAAATGCCAGGTTTTGAAAAGCCGTCTGGACCCCTGGACATGTCCTCAAAAGGAGGACATGTCCGGGGAAATCCGGACCTCTGGTAACCCTAATCTTATCTAGTGTACCTAAATGTAGCTCACCTTGAGCTTTTAATGAAAAGGCATTTGCTAAATCCTAATAAATCCAATCCTTTTTTGCACAGTAATATACGTCCATGAAACTAAGGTGTGCGAATGGGATTAGTGTGCACTAGTTGCTAAGAAGCCCATTTTATACCTAAGGACTTCTTATCGGAATGTCAAATCCTACTGCCGCCTAACTTAATTGTTTTAATTGGGACTAAACAATGCGGTAATTGACCTTATCATTTGAAATCAATATAAAAATCATTTTTAAAAAAGGTGCTTGGCAGCTAGCGGCTAGCGTTACATAGTGACGCCAAAGCCCAGAAGTGGGCATGGATAGGGAGCGGCACCAGACTTCAGCATCACTATGCACCACTGGTCATGATTCTGATGAGAACCTAGGTGCCGGAAATGTAGGCCTGTGAAATCCTGGCCTACCTTTCCAGCGCTTAGGGTCCCATCAAGCTGAGATTTTGGAAGCAGCACCTTTTAGCACTTGACACATGGCAGGCTCCTGTTTTGTAGGGGCCTGCCGTGGCAAGCACCATTTACAGAAGCAACCCCTTAATTTTAATTTAATTTAATTCTTATATACCGCTAATAACCGTGAGGTTTCTAAGCGGTTTACAAAAATGAATGCATTAAAAGATACAATAAATAAAAATAAATAAGATAGGTACTTTGAAATTCCCTAACTGTCCCAAAGGCTCACAATCTAACTAAAGTACCCGAAGAGACAATTTATGAAAAATAAAGATAAAATATAAAGACAGAGATAGATATAGAGATAGAAATGAATATTTCACCAAGTAATGAATAAATAAATTAAAGATAGAATTAAAAATAAATAAGTAAAATAAATAAAAAATAGAGATAAAAAATAAGTATCAAGAGAAATAAAAAATATATATTTAAAGTATTCTCCCCTGCTGAATCGGGGGAGGGGTGTAACTGTGATCAGGTGCCCTGCTGGAGAGGGGCTCCCGATACTGCTGCTGGTCTCGGTGAGCCGTTGGCACCGCTTCTTTAATATCACATCTAAATACTTAGTGCGTACTAATCATTGGAGTTCACATATTTTATTAAGAATTTTCTTTTCTTATTTGCTTAAAATGGAAAATATTGAACCGTTCGCTTTTTCCTTGTTCTTTGCCAATAGTTTTTTGTTTGTTTTTTTTCTGTTGATAGGGACTGGTTCTGGAGGGGAACATGGGGCCTCAGCGTCCCTCTCGCTAGCCTGTACGATTTGTATTTGATATTTTATCTCCATCTACCATTTGTGCCATGATTGCTTGTTCTGTATGTTCATTTTTTTCTGACCAATAAAAATTATTTCAAACCTACAAAAGAAAAAGAATTTCAGCAAATTAAAATAGAAATATCAAATTAATACAGAATATCAATAGCCATCAAACAGTCAGAGTCAAAAACACCCGAAACAAACCAAGGAGAGACTAAATAGTATAAGGGAGTGCTGAAAAGTTCTCAGCCCAGCCAAGAAGAGAATGACGAGGATATGGTTCAATCAATGATCTGAAACAATGTCAAAATGTAGAATTTTGTTTCTGCAAATTGGCACTTAAGAAAATAAAGATATCACTCTTCTCAGCTACGGTGGCAAAATAATGCTCAGAAGTGGTTGGTTGGGCTTAGAACTTTTCAGCACCCCCTCGTATAAGGGATCCACCATTATATACCACTATATAATCCCACATGCAATAAATCCATTAGCACACTTTAGTAAAAGGTCTAAATATCCAGTAACTCTTTTTCACACCTCTCTCACCTTTCCCCTCCCTTCCTTATGTTCTCCACATACCCTGATCTTTCCTATCCCTGGGATTTTTCCCTCACATAGCTCTATTTGACCAGTCAGCAACGGCGGCTGACTGCTTAAATAGCATTTAGCCGGCTAACCATAAATATTCAGCAGGAGATAACCATTTATCTCTACTGAATATTTGTAGTTAGCAAATAGCAACTAACTGGCTATATCATGCCAATATTTAGGGCTCTTTTCTCGAAGCCGCATTAGAGACTTTATCGCACGCACCTTTTTAGCGCGCACGAACCCCTGCGCTAGCCGAAAAACTACCGCCTGCTCAAGAGGAGGTGCTAGTGGCTAGCGCGGCCGGCAAATTAGAGTGCGCTATTACGTGCGTTAAACCGCGGCTTCATAAAAGGGGCCCTTAGTGTTGGGTTTAGCAACTGTAATTGCCAGGAACTCAACTAGTTAAAAGTAATATTGGCTTAACTGGTCAAGTTGTGGTGGCCAAACATTCAGCGTGGATTGTCAGATATAGCCCAGCATTGAATTTCTGGGTTCAATGCTGAAAGTAGGTTGAAGTATGCTGCCTACCGATGGCTGAAAATCAGTCTCTTTGTCTTTAGGTATGTTTCTTCCTTTTAACTTTCTAGTGCTTTAATGAACAACATTTGATCAAACTCTACTAAATATTAACCTAAAAAATTTGTACTGTGACATATAATTGACAGTACAAGCAAGATACTTGCCTTAAAATATAAAAGCAGCAAAAGGAAAGACAAGCAAGATGTCAGTACAACCTGGTAGTTTATTGCCATAATAAATATCAATATAAACATTCTCAAATAGAGTCTCTGTAAATATCTCAACAATCCTAAAGTGATCCTTTGGAGCAGCGTCCTGTTGGAACAACGTCCTAACTAGGAACCCAGTTTCAGCCTATGGAGAATGCCTTCTTCAGGGGACAATTTAAGCATATAAGCTCCTGAGACCGTACCGCCGTCTCGAAATCACGGTAGAGCCGAGAAATGCCATGCGTGCATCAGAGGAGCTGAGAAAACGGTTTTCCTTTTGCTGCCCATATATCGGACAATCATAAATACAGCTTAGTTTTTATACCCTAACACTCTTGTATGCTAATCATAGCCCTGAGCAACATTTCCCATCCCCCACCCCACCCCCTTTTACAAAACCATGGTGCAGTTTTTAGTGCCGGCCACGGCGGTAACAGCTCTGTCATTCATAGAATTCCTACTAGCATCGGAACTGTTATCGCCACGGCCAGAGCTAAAAACTGTGCTACGGTTTTGTAAAGGGGGGGGGGAGTTATTGATTTATTACTTATTTCTTGAGATATATTCACCACCTGTATGAAGAGATTGATTCAAGGAAATGTACAACAGGCACACCTTGACATAATATGTTTTGCACAAATACATTTATTGTATCGTTTAAAACCAATGTTGTTACCATCCAACTTTAGTGCTGTTGTACAAGCAATGATCCCGTCACATCTGGACTACTGCAATGTCCTGTACCTAGGAATAACTAAGACCAGGTGCAGGGCTTTGCAGGTGGTACAGAATGCCACAGCTAGATTGATAACTGGAACATCAAGATATGAGCATATTACTCCATATCTTCGACAACTGCATTGTCTGCCAGTTGCATTTAGAATTCAATACAAAGCAATTATGATATGTCACCAATTTTTATATGGTACGATCCCTGAATTTTTTAAGGGTTTGATGTCTGAGTATTAACCATTAAGATCATTGCACTCTGAAAGTTCAGCATTGCTGGAAACGAAGGCTAACCCTAAATATGTGGAAATGAATGCCATATCTTTTACATGTGCAGGGGTTAAGTTGTGGAATAGCCTGGTTGGTCAAATTCAAAAGTGTAGAGATAAGAGCTCATTTAGGAAAATGCTGAAAACACAAATGTTTGTAGATGCATTTCTTTGAGAAATTTATCTTATGCAAGGATTGAATCTGTTTGTTTTGTTCTTACTTTGTTCTAAATTTTATAATATTTTATGCATCTGTAAACCGTTTTGGAACAAAATGGTATAGAAAATGTAAAAATAAATAAATAAAACAAAAAATCTTGTTAACAGCATAATAGTAAAATGACCAAATCGAGGCATACATACAATCAATGAGATATCAGTAAACAATACAATACAATGCATCAAAACTTGAATTTCATATGTAAATAAAAAAGATAATAAAGAAACAATATAATACAAAGAATACTCATTAATACTATTATAAATACTATAGTAAAGACCCTGTGGATGTACATCTCGCCAAACAAATCTTCATATTTTAGCAGGCGCAAAACTATAATAATCCAAAGGCTCCCAAACTTTATTAAACTTTTTTTAATGCATTCAATCTTTCAGAAGCAACACACTCAAACTTAGCACTTATACACACAGTGTTCCACCAGGTTATCTATTCAACCCTCGATACATCCTTCTGGTGTTTTAAGATCATTTTAATGGCTAAATTAAATAATCTAAGATAATAAAACCCTAAGCGCGCATGCACACTCCCACCTGCGTGTTCCGTTTTCCGTGAGCTGTAGGGCCCCGCGGGCAAGAGTGCCCATGCGCGCTTCTACTCCCTCCCTCCCTCACTGTAACTTCACTACCGTCGTGGCCCCCCCCCCCCCCCCCCCCACCGTGCACCCTTTCCTGACGCACACGAGAATCTCTCTCTCTCTCCCCTCCGAGGCGGATGTCGGCCACGGCGGCTGTTGGCGGCTGCAGGCTGTGGCGGCCCGAGCCCAGAGCCAGTGTAGATGGCTGAAGCCTGGCTGGAGGAGGACGAGGAGGAGCTGCGAGAGCTCCACGGAGGCAGGAGGTGATGGATTCGGGGAAGGGAGTGGGAGAAGGGAGAGATGTTGGACTCAGGTGAGGAAAGGAGAGAGAGACAGAGACAGATGGATGATAAGAACAGAGGGGCTACTAGGGGGACCAGGAGAGATGGTAGGGGATAGGGAGAGATAGACTTCAGGGAGTGTGGAGGGGGCAGGAGAGAGAGATGGTATTGGGGACAGGAAAGGGAAAGATGGCAAAAGGAGTGAAACAGGGTTAGAGAGGTAGAGGGTGTGAAAGGGGGAAAGGGAGAGATGGAAATGCTAGGACCACTGGTGTTTTGGGGCACTGAGGGAGGAAAGGTTGGTACGTCAGGACTGCTGCTGCCACCTCAGGTAAGTAAAGACCCTGTCAGGTGATAAATGCAATGGAGGATCTATGAGGGCCAAAAGGGTACAAAGGAAATGGTGAAAGATGAGGTGGTGGGACTGGGATCAGTGGGAGGCAGGGTCAGGGATGACAGATGCGGGGCATGGGTAGGGTCAGAGTCAGGGTCAGGGTATAGGTGGGGCTATTCTAGCACCCGTTACTGTAACGAATGTAACGGACTAAAACACTAGTATCCTTAATAATTTTGATAGATCTTCAGATATTGGTTGGCTAAGTCCAAGATGCCCCAGCACCATAACTTCTACTGTAAATGGTTCATTAATTTTCAGCAAGTTTCAGATAGTATCCCACACTTTTAGCCAATAATCCCGTATCAGTAAACTTGGAGATGGCAAATTGAATCCTAGTAATAAGACTAACATAATACAATGTCGGAAGTATAAACACTTAGCAGCACTGTAAAATAATCATATAACAGAAATTTGATGAATGTCAGCAGGGAAGACTTTGCTGCCTCTTCCCTGGGGTTCATCTGAAACTGTTTCAAGGTCCCGAAGAGATCAACTGATACGCAAGAGAACAGCCTGGTATTCTATTCAATGTGAGGCAAATGGTTCAGAATCAGTCGGCGCTCTCAAACAAGAACTCTACTCATTTCTGGGTGGTTTATTTTCATTTCTGTCAAATCCCACTCCGTTCTGACTTTCTCTGGCATTGTATTTATTTTCTCGATTGTTTCAGATTGCAAAGGCAACCTGAGCCTAGCAAGACAGTTTTTACATATAAAAGGGTGTCCCTGTATTGGGGAATCCACTGCTATGTCCTCCTATTCTTGCCAGCTCAAAACTAGGTCACACAGGGTCAGAAGATAATCGGAAAACCCATTGAATAATTTAGAGGGTAATTTGGCGGTCACGAAATGTCAACCCTTTATAATTCTATAAATCATCCCATCAAATGGCCCTTAAATTGCATTAAGTTATTGGATTTTGTGCATTGTCCCTATTGATTGAACTGTGCAGTTATTGACTGCATATGGTTTATCCTATGTTCAGGTTGTTCGAATGATTTATGAGCTACTGGCAGCAATAACTCCCTGCATAAAAGTGAAGTCGTATTTTCCAGGTAAAATGTGACTGACTTAGAGTATTACATAGTTGATATATGCATAAACACATGAAAATAGATACATGTCTACTACCTATAACCTTTAGCCAGGGATGTCTGAAGGTTGCAGCGGAGCTTTGGTATAGTAATTTAATTCAGGATTTTTCATAGGTCACTGTGCTTTTGAAAAGGTCTGATCTCTGTGTAGCATTGGCATCTACCCCCATTTCAAGAGAGAGAGAGAAAGAGATGATGTACGGTAGTTGTAGAGTCGGTACACCTGGTTCGGCTTTCTGTTCCTGCTAATGATTCATGCTATGGCATCATCTTTTGGCCTGGGCAATGCAACTGCCAAGGGGTGTCCTGTACCCTTAAGGCTTGGTAAAGTTGTAGCTTTTATACCTTCCTATAAAGGCAACTGCCGTTAACTCAGATGCCACAGAACAATATACAGCCAAGTAAACAATGATATGAATCCTTGATAGGCTGTTGGGTCCATGCAAATGGAAAACAAACAGCCAATAAGGTAAAATGGAGGGGAGAAGCCTTTTCTTAGATATGTTAATGATAGGAGGAAGTGCAAAAGTGGCATTGAGAGACTCAAAGGTGAAGGGGAGAAATATGTAGAAGCTGGTAAAGATAAGGATGAATTGCTTAACAAATATTTCTGTTCTGTGGTCATAGCTGAAGGACCAAGAACAGGATTGCAGAAGACAAATACAAATAGGAATGAGGGTATGGTGGACCCTGGCAAATATTCAAAGGACAATATTTGTGAGGAGCAAGCTAAATTAAAGGAGAACAAAGCAATGGGGCTAAATGGCATACATCTGACGGTACTAAAGAAATTTAGGGCTCCTTTTACTAAGCTGCATTAGCGGTTTTAGCGTGCGCTAAATTTCCGCGCAAGCTAGAAGCTAACGCCACCATTGAGCTGGCGTTAGTTTTTGGTGCGTAGCATGGGGTTACCGCACGCTAAAACCACTACCGCAGCTTAGTAAAAGGAGCCCTTAGGGATGTCCTGGCTGCTCTGCTGGCTGAAATTTTCAATGTTTCTCTAGAGTTTGGAGTGATCCCAGAGGATTGTAGAAGGATAGATGTGGTTCCTCTCCAAAGAAGCAGAAATAAGGAAGAAGGCGGGAACCACAGGTTGGTAAGTCTGACTTCTGTGGTAAATAAATTCATGGAAATGCTTCTGCTTTTAAAACAGAGAACAGTGAAGTTTCTGGAATCCAACGGTTTGCGGGACCCGAGGCAACATGATTTCATTAGAGGCATGTTTTGTCAGTGAAATCTGATTAATTTCTTTGAATGAATCACAGGAAAGCACTAAATGTGGTATACTTAGTTCCTCATAGATAACTAAGTAATCTGAATACCCTCTGCATAGGCTCTACAGCAGGGGTGTCAAAGTCCCTCCTGGAGGGCCGCAATCCAGTCGGGTTTTCAGGATTTCCCCCAATGAATATGCATGAGATCTATTTGCACGCACTGCTTTCAATGCATATTCATTGGGGGAAATCCTGAAAACCCGACTGGATCGCAGCCCTCCAGGAGGGACTTTGACACCCCTGCTCTACAGTGAAAAAAAAATAGGTTAGGAACTGATTGAATGGAAGGTGACAGAGAGTAACGGTAAATGGAGCTCACTATGAGGAAAGAGATTTTGCTAGTGGCATGCCACAAGGTTCGGTTCTTGGGCCAGTTCATTTTAATATTTTTGTAAAGCAGTGTTGCTGAAAGGCTGTCAAGTAAGGATTTCCTCTTTATGGATGATACCAAAATCTCCAATAGGGTAGATACTCCTGTTAGTGTGGATAACATGAGGAAGGATCTGGCAAAACTTGAAAAATGATCCCGAATTTGGCAGCTAGGATATAATGCTAAAAATATGCAAGGTCATACATTTAAGCTGTAAAAACCCAAGGGAACAGTACAGGTTAGGGGGTAAAGAACTTTTGTGCATGAAAGAGGACCAAGATTTGGGTATGATCATATGTGATGTTCTTAAGGTGGCCAAACAGGTAGAAAAGGTGATGGTGAAGCTAAAAGGATGTCTGGGTACATAGGGAGAGGAATGGCCAGTAGGAAAAAGGAAGTAATGCCTCTGTAGAAGACTCTGGTGAGACCTCATTTCAAATATTGTGTATAATTCTGAAGACTGCAGGTTCAAAATATATAAACAGAAGGCAGTCAGTTCAGAGGGTAGTTACTAAAATGTTCAGTGGTCTTCATCATAAAGTGTATGGGGTCAGACTTAAAGATCTCAATAAGTATACTTTGGAAGGAAAGCAGGAGAGGAGAGATATAAGAACATAAGAATAGCCTTACTGGGTCAGACCAATGGTCCATTAAGCCCAGTAGCCCGTTCTCACGGTGGACAATCCTGGCCAAAACTCAAGGAGTAGCAATATTCCATGCTACCGATCCAGATGTTTAAATATCTACATGGCATAAATACATTGAAAGATGATCCGTAATGAGAGGGCAAAGGGTGAAGGTGAAGGAGACAGACTTAGAGGTAACCTGAGAAAATACTTAATGGAAAGGGTGGTAAATTCATGGAATGGCCTCCCAATGAAGCTGGTCGAGATGAAAACTAACTAAATTCAAGAAAGTTTGGGTCAGGTACATAGGACCTCTGGGGAAAGGAAAAGATAGTAGATAGCATGATGGGCAGACTGAATAGGCCCTATGGCAGGGTTAGGGAACTCCGATCCTCAAGAGCCGTATTCCAGTCGGGTTTTCAGGAGTTCCCCACTGAATGTGCATTGAAAGCAGTGCATGCAAATAGATCTCATGCATATTCATTGGGGGAAATCCTGAAAACCCGACTGGAATACGGCTCTCGAGGACCGGACTTCCCTACCCCTGCCCTATGATCTTTATCTGCCTCATTTTTCTGTTATTTTTTTCTCTGTTTCTAAAGAATACAATACAGCAGTGCTGCAGACACCCAAATGCTATTGTGATATGCTACCAATTTCTTTTTTTTTTTTTTTTTTTTTTTTTTTTTAGTTCAATAAATTTTATTCAGTATTTTAAAAAATACAAGGAGCAATTCAAATACATAAAAGTAGTATAACATTTTGCATTAATATACAGTTAATTATAAAGGCCCATATTATTAAGAAAAGCTCAGAGTTGTTTTTGGATTTGTTTGTGGTGATGTATGACAATAGAAAGTGAAATAGGACAAAGTAAAAATTGAAAGAGAGAGGAAAAAAGAAGAGAGAAAGAAAAATATATATATATATATATAATTTTTAAAGAGAGGAGAAGACAGGAGTGTCTACATAGTAGAATGTACATATGAATCTAAAAATGACCAGGGTGATTTTTTGTTTTTCCAATTCATGGATTTATGGAGTGAAATTTTATTTTCATATGCATATGATTCAAATCTGTGGTACATACATAGAGAGTTCCACCAAAAAGTATAATCTAATAACGAAGATGATTTCCAATTTTTCAGAATATGCATGAGAGCAGTCACAAACATGGTATCAATAAGTTTAGGAGGACAATTTGATTGCGCGAAACAGGGGTGTTGAGATCGAAGGATTATAATGTCCATAGAAATCTCTTCTGAGCAGTTGGTGATAGATTGTATGGTATTCCAGATTTTGGACCAAAAAGAACGGACCAGAGTACAATGGAAGAACATATGATCAAGAGTTCCTTCCTCTTTCAAACAGTTCCAGCAGATAGAATCTTGTTTTAATTTGGCTTTCCACATACGAAATGGGGTCCATATTGCATTCCACATTACAAAGAGCATTGACTGTGAAACTCTAGAAGATAAAAGTGGGCGATTTGTTGAAGACCAAAAGAGTTCCCAGTCAATGTCAGAAAGTGGAATGGTTATTATATTATCCCAGTGTTTCATAGCATGATATGAGAAAGTGAAGGATTGGTCTCTTAGAATATTATAAAAAAAAGATATAGCTTTCCCTTTTGATAGAGACCGTAAAGACCAATGGTAAATAGTATTTTTAGAAGATATGAAGTCATATTGTATCTGTACAGAAGACAGTATTTCACTGAGTATGATCCATTGTGAATAAGCAGAGGATGTTAGTAGGTATGTGGAGCAAAGTATATCAAAAGGGATTAGTTTATTAAGAGTATATAATTGATGAACAAACCATATACCTGTCCGTTGCCACCGTTTCCATGAAAGGGATTTGCCTTGGTTTTGGATATTGGGATTGTTCCAAAGGGACATGAATGGGCTAACACTAATTGAGATATCAGCTATTTTATCTAAATGATGGAGAGCATGCTGCGTTGAATTCAAAAGAGAGTATTTTCTCAAATGTCTGGGTATTGGTATCGTTAATAGGCAAGAGATGTGTAAAGGTTTGCATAGAAAACATTCCATTTCATACCAATTAGGAGGGTCTTGAGAGAAGGAGTCATTGACCCAGTAAGCTCCATATTTAGTTAATGAAGCAATATAGTAGTGGTAGAAATCTGGAAAGTTAAGACCACCGTTAATTTTAGAGGCCTTCAGCTTGGCTAGAGCAATTCGGGGTTTTTTCTTGTTCCATATAAATTCAGATAGCTTCTTATTTAGCCAATGGAAAAATGATTTCTGGCATAAAAGAGGAAGCATTGAGAGGATGTAATTAATTTGAGGTGCTAGGGTCATTTTGATGGATGATATTCTACCCCACCAAGACAAATAAAGTGGAGACCACCTAGATGTAGTGTTAAGAACTAAATTTTTGATTTTGGATATATTAAGATCTTGAGCAAAGACTGGATCTTTGTGTATTAAAATCCCTAAATATTTCACAGCTTCATTTGACCATGTGAATGGAAAATTAGCCAAGTCTGATTGAAGAATGTTATTGTTCAGAGGAAAGATTTCTGATTTCTCCCAGTTTACAGAATATCCTGAGAAGCTAGAATATTGTTTGATGATATGTATAAGATGAGGGAGAGAAGATTGAGGGTTCCTTAGAAAAATTAATACATCATCAGCATATGCTGCTAGTTTGAAGTCTCTATCAGGGGAGGGAATACCATTAATTAGCGGGCATTGTCGAATAGCAGAGAGAAGAGGCTCCAACACTAAATTGAACAATAGTGGTGAGAGAGGACAGCCCTGTCTAGTGCCTCTGTGAAGGGGAAATTTATTGGATAAAGAGTTATTAATTAGAATACGAGCATTAGGACTATAATATAATGTTTTTATCCATTTCGTGAAAAATGATCCAAAGTTATACCATTTTAGGACACTGAAAAGAAAAGACCACTCCACTCGATCAAAGGCTTTTTCAGCGTCTATAGCTAGGCCTATTATTGGGTCTGTCAATGTTTTAGCATGTGCATTCACGTGGTGAAAAAGTCGTAGGTTATCTCCTATATATCTTTGTTTAATAAATCCCGTTTGGTCTTTGTGTATAAGATGTGGAATCACTTTGGTGAGTCTTAATGCAAGTAACTTTGCCATTATTTTATAATCTAAGTTAAGGAGAGAGATGGGACGGAAGTTTTTGACCAAGGTAGCGTCTCTGTCAGGTTTAGGGATTACAACGATGGTGGCTTCTGTGAAATTAAATTGTTTATCTGGAGAGGAGTGGAGGAAATCATAGTATGTAAGGAGATGAGGAGCTAAGATGTTTCGAAATAGTTTATAAAATTCGTTAGTAAAACCATCCGGACCTGGGGCTTTTCCAGTCAGTAGGGAAGATATAGCAGTTTCTATTTCTGTTATGGTTATCGGAGAATCTAGTTCCAATTTAACAGGCTCCGATATGGTCGGGTGAGATAAGGAGGAAAGAAAAGAGTCTATATCTGATTCAGGAGCCACAACTTCAGACTTATATAATGAAGTATAAAAATTTTCAAATTGAGAAGAAATTGAAGATCTGGTTTTGACTAATTGTCCTAATGAATTTTGGATAGATGTGATATGTAATCTTTTGGATTTAATTTTAAGGTATCTGGCCAGTGGACGACCCATAAGATTATCTCCCATATAATGACCAGAATTGGAAATGAAGATATCTCGTCTGGCTGTGCATGAAACTAAAGTATTATATTCATATTTAAGTTTTTGGATATGATGGAGAATAGTTGGGTCATGTAAGTGATTAGACATATGTTGTATTTCTAATGTTTTAATAGCGTTTTCTAATTCTTTTTCTTTTTTCATGGACTGTTTTTTTTTCCAAGAGGCAATTTTTATCAATTCACCTCTAAGGGTTGCTTTATAAGCTTCCCAGATTATGGAAGGACAAACTTCAGGATCTTTAGAGTTATTTTCGAAGAATTCTAATGTAAATGAGTTGATTTTTTCAACAGTTTCTTCATCCAAGAGTAAGGCGTTGTTTAGTCTCCAAGAAGGAGATTCATTACGTGGAGCCGAAATAGAAATATATAAAGAAATGGCAGCATGGTCCGTAAGGGAGATTGGATGTATACTAGTATTAGTAAGGTCATGAATGAGAGAGGAGGATATAAGAAAGAAATCAATTCTCGAGTATGTATTATGCGGTGGTGAAAAATGTGAATATTCTCTACCTTTCGGGTGAAGTAGTCGCCAAGGATCTACAAGGGAGAAAGCATCTTTTAGGGCCTGTAGAGCTGTGAAAGACTTGGTCTTGGATGGTTTACAGGAAGAAGATCTGTCAATATATAAGTCTTGGATTTGGTTAAAATCTCCACCCAATATCAGAGAACAAGAACTGAATTCAATTAGTGCTAGTTGAATGTCTCTAAAAAAATCCGGGTGATCTTTAACCGGGCCATAAATATTGAGAAGAACAAAGTCTATTGAGTGCAACGCAGCATGTACCAGACACCATCTTCCCTCTGTGTCTGTTTTAATTGAATGAATAATGGGAGAGAGTTTATCTTTAAGAAAGATTGAAACACCATTTTTCTTTTGATAAGTCGCAGGGGAGTATATATGAGCAGAGTATCCCTTTAGTTGAAATTTCGTGGCGGCAGCAGATGGGAGGTGGGTTTCTTGTAATAAAATTATGTCTGGATGTTTATTGGACACATAATTGGATATCTTTTTTCTTTTAATGGGATAATTCAGGCCATTCACATTAAAGGAAAAGACATGTAGGTCAGCCATAATATATGATTTGCGTTAGAGAGATATGCAGTATATCACTTTTGTCGAGAGAAGATATCTGATATATTAGTGAGATAAGGTAGACACTCCTGTCTAATAAGAAAAGTAGAAAAGACATTAAAATAAGAAAGAAGAAGATAGTAATGACCTCATAATATGTGGTCAGAAGATAGATAAACCAAACTATCATGTACATATTAAAATATTTTAAGGATGCTTCTATGAGCATATAAGAATGACGCATGTGAAGCATCTAACATCTAACAAGATCCACACCTAATCAGTAATATAAATGTAAAGATTAGTGTGCTTAATTTAGCAGGTTATATAAAATTTGTATTTCATTACATAACATAACATGTTAAGATAAGAGCTTATTGGCTCAGATTAAAATATTAAATTTGGAATTGATTTGATCAAACAGATACCTCAAAGTAAAATATATGGCTGATAATATTAGCCCGTTGGGGTAGTATTTGTCTCAGGTATAGAGTCTATAAATAGTTGTGCGGTTGCTTTGTCTGTGAATGAGTGTGTGAATGCTACCAATTTCTAATCAAAAGATTCCTGCCGTTACTGGTAAATGTTTCATTTCCTAGCTTCTTCCTCTCGGTTAGGTATCCTTTACATTCATTAAATATTTTCTTATTTAGTTTTATAGCTCATCCTCCCCAGGAGCCCAGATACGTACACAGTAGTTTTCAGAATGAATAACATTCAAGATATTGAAGGGAATTGACTTAGTAGAAAAAGAAAGATTGTTCACCCTCTCCAAGGTGAAGAGAACAAGAGGGCACTTACTAAACTTAGAAGGGAAAAGATTCCGTACAAACATAAGGAAGTTCTTCTTTACCCAGAGAGTGGTAGAAATCTGGAACACTCTTCCAGAGGCTGTTATATTGGAAAGCACCCTTCAGGGATTCAAGACAAGGTTGGATAAGTTCCTACTGGAACAGAACATACGCAAGTAAGGCTAGACTCAAATAGTGCACTACTCTGTGACCTAAGGGCCGCCGCGTGAGCGGACTGCTGGGCACGATGGACCACTGGTCTGACTCAGGAGTGACAAATCTTATGTTCTTATGACATTTTACAGGAACAATAGCGAGCTACATGATCAGTACATACGTGTTACAGAAAAATGTGACAGGATACAATAAAGCACATGTTATGGGGAAGCTAAGAACACACGTTTTAGTGAATTTAAGGGCCTCTTTGAGCCAGCAGTTTATAGTGTGGTGAGCCGTGCTGAATGGCCTGCGCTGCTCCCGACGCTCATAGAGTTCCTATGAGCGTTGGGAGCAGAGTGGGCCATTCAGCGCGGCTCTCTGCGCTATAAACTGCTAGCGCAGTTTGATAGAAGAGGCCCTAAGAGCATACAAGCTACGAGCACACATGCTTTAGTTAATCTAAGAGTATACAAGCTAAATAGAGTCTCAAAAGTAATTGCGATCTCAGCATGTCATGTCTACAGTCAGAGTGCCGTGCAGCACCGTATTGCCAGCATAACTGCGAGTGTGCATCAAGTGGCATTTTCTCCTCACAACCCACCTGCAGCATTGTGAAATCTTTCACCAAATGTTTTAATGTGAGAATTACCAGGTGGAAATCAGAGCATCACTGATGACAGAGCACAGCTACAAACAGCCATATCGCAGAAGCACCTGGGCCACAAATGGAGCCGCATACCAGAAATGCCAGGTGCGCTAACAAGGGAGTCGATCTTGTTCTACACTTTCTGGTAGCAGCTCTAGGGAGGCCTATTTCGGAGATTACATGTATCAGATTCTGAGATGTGGGGAGCTGGGGATAGATTATGGGACCTCTGCTGGATTTCACATTTCCTGTATCATTATTTTGAATCACAAGTCATGGTCACATCTTTTAAAAGAAAATAAATATTCCATAAAAGAGAAACAAGTCAAAGCCTTCAGGTTGTGGTACAGAGAATCCCCCATAAACTAGGTCAGGCTCCACTCAAAAGGAGATGTACTCAAGTCCAGTGGGCTGAGGAAAAGAAGGCTGTTGTTAGCATGGCTACCCATTCTAGAAGGGAGACTTTTTGGTCCATCCTGAATTTCTGCCAACCTCATTCTGGTGCATTATGGGACCTGCAGCACTGTCAATGCATAGAATCATGGACTACAAATACTACATTGTTTGAGGATATACTTTTAAAACCAGGACTGGCCAAAAAGCCTCCCTTCTGGAATGGGTAACCTGATTACCCTAATAAGAATAGCCATACTGGGTCAGACTAATGGTCGATATAGCCCAGTATTCTATTTTCACAGTGGCCAATCCAGGTCGCAAGTACATGGCAGAAACCCAAATAATAGCAACATTGCATGCCACCAATCCAAGGGCAAGGGCAAGCCAATCCAAGGGCAAGGGCAAGCCAATCCAAGGGCAAGGACATCCCATGTCTGTCTCAATAGAAGACTATGGACTTTTCCTCCAAGAACTTGTCCAAACCTTTTTTAAACCCAGCTTACACTAATCATTGTTACACATCCTCTGGCAACAAGTACCAGAGCTTAACTATCCATCAAGTGAAAAAAAATATTTCCTCCTATTTGTTTTAAAGGAATTTCCATGTAACTTCACTGCGAGTCCTCTAGTCTTTACACTTTTTGAAACAATAAAATATTGAGAGCTAACAAATGGCACTAAAGTTACATCAGAGAAGAGACGCCTGTCCAGCACTCCAGTTTTGAAGATTGATTGAGTGACAGTAGAGTGCTGTCTGGGGCAAGGAATGGTGGCAGTGATGGCCAAGGAAAGAAAGTAGGGATTCTGATTGGATCATGAGTGTCCAGCCATTTTCACTTTGAGCCAGCATTTAAACAATGCACTTTAATAAGGAAGAGCCTCCCAAAAATGTATGTCATTTATATTCTAAGAATCTTGCAGGGATAGCAGCCATGAGTCATGAGTTTATCCCCCAGCTCACAGAGATTGTGTAGGCCCTGTTTTCACAGATGGCACCCTGGCCTTACAGTCCAAACCAGCCTTTTTTTTTTTCACATCAAAACTTCCCAAAGATGCCTTTGAAAATCTGACAAGACAACACATCCCCAAGACTTAAATATAATCACGCTTGATTCAACACAGACTGTTCAGAAGCCCACAAATATCCCTAGGTGACTCAGTCACTGCACAAAGCTAAAGCCTGACTTCCATACACAGTGCTCTGTCTGAGAGCGATCCAGCACAAAGCTGCCTGTTAGACGCCAGGGGCAGGTTTACTAGAGATGGTAACCAGATGCATGGGGAGACAAATACATCATACATCCGCTTGATGCTCTGTTTGCATAGCCCCTAGTCCTCGGAGGACAAGGAGGCACTTTCCAGGAAAATTTTGAAGAACTGGGGCACTAGAATCTCCAAAGCTTAGTTCTCAGCTAAAGAAAAATGTCCTGGGGGGGGGGGGGGGGAGTTGTGTTTTCAGTTATTGCATCAGCTCACGTGACTTGGTGTCTTTGCTGCTACTAGAGACCATTCTCCAATGAAACAAAAAAAACTCCGCTCTTCATATATAAGGACCAAAAGATGTTTGTTTTATCCCCACCTTGACTTCTTGTATATTTTTTTCTTCACCAGATAGAATAGCAAAGGTTGCATATATCTAGAGTTACTATATGGTTCCAGGAAAAGGAGGATGGACTGAGACATTGAAAGCAGTGGAAGTAAAACCCAAATGTCTCAATACGTTCTTTTTTCTGGAGCCATGTGGTAACCTTACAATATCTGATATGCACTCTACAGCTCATGATAGTACAAATAGCTGATCTTGAACGAGGTTTCCTCTGAGACCAATGCTCAGTGCCATTCTTGCACTCTATAACTCACTTCCCAGAGCTAAAGCTTGTCTCCCACATGGAATACTCCACCCCGACTTCCCAGTTTCGTAAAATAGAAGCCTCGTATCTGAATCTCCTAGACAGTGGACACCCATAAAATACTTTCTATATTTATTTTATTTTATTACTATTTTCTCTTTTTTAGTCAGGACTAACTAAGCATCAGGAAACAAAACAAAACTGCATTATTCCAACTAAATGCAATAGCAAATTGGAAGAGAACATAAGAATTGTCATACTGGGACAGACTGAAGGTCCTTCAAGGCCAGCACCCTGTTTCCAACAGTGGTCAACCCAGGTCCTAAATACCTAGCTAGATCCCAAGGAGTAAAACAGATTTTATGCTGCTTATCCTAGAAATAAGCAGTGGATATCCTCAAACTATCTCAATAATGGCCTATGGAGTTCTCTTTTAGGAAATTATTCAAACCTTTTTTTAAACTCTGCTAAGCTAACTGATTTCACCTCATTCTCTGGCAACGAATTACCGAGTTTAATTATATGTTGTGTGAAGAAATATTTTCTCCAGTCAGTTTTAAATCTAGTTTTAAATTCAAGAAAACAGATCTCACACTCGTAGTTTAACTTAATGCAAAATCCAAGAGCAACAACCCTTGTATAAAACAGTAATATATAATAACAGTTTTCAGTGTTCTTGTATTTCAATTATCCCTAGTACAAAGGTCTTTATTAATTTTTAAGCTGGGGCTACTTTGGATTCTAATGAGCTAAAAAAGAGAGTCACCATGCAGAACCATGACAATGCTGACCAGTGTGTATCAATGGCTTCCATCCCTACATGTCAGCACTAAGGAGGTAATTCTAGAAGATGGGTGGGCAATGAGGCCACAATCCAGTCGGGTTTTTAGGATTTCCCCAATGAATATGCATGAGATCTATTTGAATACAATGGAGGCAGTGCATGCAAATAGATCTCATGCATATTCATTGGGGAAATCCTAAAAACCCGACTGGTTAGCGGCCCTCGTTGCCCACCCCTGTTCTAGAAGGATCTGCCTAGTATTAGTTGGCAGGAACACACATATATGTACATAAGTGACCTTTTATGGAATACAAACTAGAGGAAAAGTACATGCCATGTTTTAATGGCACATTGTTTTCACAAACTCCACCTGACAGAATATTTACTAATGCTGCCCGATTCAAATCAATTCACTGATTCACTTCAATGAATCAGTTCAAATTGATTTGTTTTCCCAAAAATTAGACTCATCGATTCAGCAGCAGTCATCACTAATGACACGGCAGAGGGAAGCTCTGGTAGGGCAGGCCATGAGAAGCCTGTTCATAGTGCTGCTTCTACCGGAGGTATGTTACATCTCACCGGGGGGGGGGGGGGGAGGAGGAGGAAGGGTGTTTGGGAAGTGCTGCACAGGGGGATAGAAGGGATGGAAAGCTGCTGCATGGGTGGAGGGGGAGAGAGGAAGAATTGTTGGACATGGGGTGGAGAAGAAGAAGGGAGAAATGCAACAAACAGGTAGAAAGGGGTAAGAAGAAGAAATCCTGCATATGGTGGATGGGAGGGATACGTGCATGGAGAAGAGAAAGGGAGAAATGTTGGACATAGGGTGGAGGGCAGGGAGAGATTGTGCATGGGGAGAAAGAGAGAAAGAAATGCTGCACATGATAATGGAGGGGAAGAAGGGAGAGATGCTGCATGGAGGGGAATAGCAAGGTTTGACCCAGGGCACAAGACAGGGAGAGAGAGACATGGTAAACAATGGGAAAGAAACAGGAATGTTGGATATGGCAGTGGAAGGTACAGAGATGGAAGATGGATGGTGAGCAAGAAGAAAGAAGAAACCGTCATATGGGCAGGAGATCCTGATGAGCGAGTTAACAGAAGACAAACAGAAACCACCTGGGACCAAAATTTGAATAATAAAATGATGAGACAAAATAATTTCATTTTCTATTTTGTAATTACAATATGCTAGATTTGAAATGTGTATCCGTGTTAGACAACAAGCGTGAGGTAGGACCTAAAAGAGAGAGGAAAAGTCTTTTTTGTTTATTTATTTTCTTGGTAGGAGTGTTATGGACAGTGTTTGGGTAGGCTTAGACTTAGACGTCCTGCAGGGATAATCAAATGTTTTGGCAGGCGTACTGGATGGAACTTATACTTTTTGAATTAGACCTGTTTTAAAAGGTTACAAGTGTTAGAAAGGTACCCAAAGTGATCAGATAACCACTGCAGAGATAAAGTAAAGATCTACACATACTTCCCCAGTGCTCACTGACCCCCTCACACCCCACAAAGATCAGAATACAAAAGTACATACCTGTCTCCAGAACAGGTATAGGAAAGTCTAGTAGACACATACAAAGGTGTTTTAAGTAGCTGGGTGGGTTGGCTAGTGAACCATAGAGAGGAGTAGCAAGTCTCATAAGCCACTCTAACCACTATATTTATGGTGGAAAGTGTGAGTCCAGAAAAACCCACTGTACTGCCATATAGGTGACACCTGCAGCCATAAGGGCTATTGGGATGGTAGACAGGTGGATACTGAAGGTTTTGGGGGAGTATTGGAGGGCTCACCATACACTAAAACGGGGTTCTGGTGAAATATGTACCTGGCATCCTTTATCTGACGTGCACAGCAGTGCCTTCTAAGGTGCCTCATTACCCTGTTGGGATGTCTTAGTGGCCAGTCCATTAAGATGCTAGCCCCTCCCACATCCAAATGGGCTTGATTTGGATGTTTTGAACATGGACAGTTTTGTATTTGAAAATGACCAAAAACGTTAGACATCCTACAGGCCAAGACATCCAAATAGTTCATTTAAAATTTTTTTTTTTAAAGTGGATGTCTAGCGGTTTCAAAAATGGATGTTTACCCGCCCCGATATATGGACATCTTGCAGGAAAATGCCCCACTGTAAATGCCCCTCCACAAAAATGCTCTTTAATCTTTTATGCTGTGCCAATGCTCCACTCCTGTGTATACCCACCAGCACAAATCAATTTGATGCACATCCTTTTACACTGGTCATGATTCTATAAAAGGTCATTTGATACTCTGCATATCAAATTTTTAAGCGGCATACAAAGGTAAAATAATTAAAATATAGGGGAAACACTTACAAATCTCATAAACAGATGTAACTTATCATACGATAGGTAAGGGGTGAAATACAATAATTGATAGGATAGTAAGATACGGATGGTAAACACAATAGGAAGGGAATAGTTTCATCTGTTCAGTTAGAAGTTTATTTGGAGTTTATAAATCAAATGTATCTTTAAATAAAAACATTTTCAGGTTTGATTTAAATCAATCGAGAGAAGATTCCTCCCGAAGATGCGATGGAAGAGAGTTCCATAAAAAGGGGCATTTACGGAGAAAATCGATTTACAAGTGGTATCATACACAATTTGTCGTAATGAGGATATGATTAAAAGGTTTTGATTGTTTGATCGCAATGTACTAGATGGTGGCACATCCATTTGTAAATGATTTAAAAACCACTTCAAATATGCCCCCTTATTGAATTATCTTCAACATGCTTTATGGAGCATACGTGGGGCCACTGAAAAGTTCTCAACCCAACCAACAAAGTAGGGGCAGTCTCCATCAAGAGCTATATACTTAGTCCAGTGGTTTTTCACTTTATTCATTCCATCGGAAAAATACTAATGAAATGTCTCTGCCTTGTCTCACATAACGTTTTTTTTCAATTTGCAATGAAATTATCTTGGAGTTTTGCCAAATATATGCTTTTAAAGACAATTGGTGTTGAAAAGTTTAAAAAAGCTTTGGTGAATTGCACCCTTGTTCTAATCTACATTTCTGGTTCTTTTCCAGAAGCTGGTATAGATCATTTGATAAGTGTAGGACTCATTGCAATGAAAGGGAAGGGGTCTGCCACCCTGTGGTTGATTTAGATTTTAAGAAACGGCTGTGTATAATAAGACATACTGGCCCAGGACTAATTTATTTTAGTCTATATACTACATAAACTGAAAACAGGGCTCTTCCCCTTACTGCTTATTATTTAATTTTAAATCACTTTGATCCATGAGTTGGCATAAGGCAATATATCAATTTTAAATAAACAATAGACCATAAGAATGGAAAAACTTACAGTCAAGTCATATCTTGGGAACTTTCTAGAACAGTTTTCTTAAATAATATCCAATAATTTTGAAATAATTTGTTTCAAAACTTTGTAAGAATGCAAAACCTCCTTGTATTAAACTAGCTCAAACATTATGCGCTGAAGAGTTATGAAACCACCTATCTGCCCACTGGCTATTATTCCTTATTGTATTCACTGTAAGAATGCAACAAAACCTTCCTGTTTCCCTATATCTGAAGCACAAGTTTGCTATTGGCTGGATATGACCACTGGCATTCTACCATGCATGCTTCATTTTCTATTCTTAGGGCTAGGTTTACTAAGGTACACAAAAGCAATTTGAAGCACATTATTTACTGCAAATGGGCAGCCCAGATTTTTCATTTTGTTTCGTTTCCCAAGTCATTTGCAGTGTTGTTCATTTTGCTTTGTTAAGGTTAATGTTCAAATCCATTCCGGGGGCAATGTTGTTAGGAGAGCATATTCAATTCAGTTTCACAAACCTTTTATTGAATTTTCATATAAAACAACAACATACAGAATTATAATATTTGTATTATAATATTATGGGGAAGAAAAGGGAAAAGTGTTCATTCTTAAAAAAGGCGTGTATATATATATATATATATATACACACACACACACACATATATATATATGCATACACACACACAAGAGCCCAAAAATGTATATACACTTCAATAGTGGTTATCTATGCCCTTTTTCAAAATCTAAATTGAATTATGGAGGCAATGTGTAGTATTATGTTGTCTCTAAAGATGGCAGTAGTCACGCGATTGCTAAGCCACCATGTGGCCGTCAAAAGAGTCATAAAGCTTTTATGCAGATATTTTTCATGTTGAAGTGTGTATATATATATTTTTGGGGGCCTATAAATATAATGAATAACCATAGAAATAAAAAATTAAGGAGATTAAATGTATCCTGTACAAAAAAACCCCAGAAATTACTGAATAATATCCTTCCCTCCCCCTCCCTTTAACTAAGCCACAGTAGAGGTTTCTACAGTGGCCTGGAGCACTAAATGCTCCAATGCTGCTCCGACGTTCACAGAATTCTTATGAGTGTCAGATGTCAGCGCATTTAGCGCCCCGGGCTGCAGTAGAAACCACAACTGCGGTTTAGTAAAAAAGGGACATAATGTTAAGGATATATATGAGATTACACCCACAACAGTTAAGAGCATCAATTATTATTTGAAATAGAAATGATAAGCAACCAAACTTTTTCTATAATTTTCTATTAGTGTATTCTGTTGCTTTATGTTCCTTCTAATTCAAGGTTATGATAATCGACCACCAGAAAGTAACATTTATAGAGATAATGTGATGAGTAGGTCAAACAATCTATTCTGCCATACAGATAAATCCTCATGAAGAGCTAGAAATTTATAAATTATGACATCTATACTGGGAAATGTATTGATAGGCAATATTAATTTAATCTGGTCCAAAACAGAGGGCCAGAAAATGTTAATAAAGGGGCAAAAATATATCAGAGTAAGGTCTCCTATGTCATTGTTACAGTGCCAGGTTTTTCAAGTCTCAGGTTTTATTAGGATTTTATATACCGCCTATCAAGGTTATCTAAGTGGTTTTACAATCAGGTACTCAAGCATTTTCCCTTCACTTGCATACTGTATTCCTGCATCTGTGGGGGGGGAAAAATGCAGGGGAATAGCACATGAATAAAATTGTCTGGATATAATTTTACACGATTAGCAGCTTTCTATATACTCTTGGGTTTACAGTGTTACAATTTTAGACTCCTGTAGAATATTGGCCTGGTTGAGTCAGTTTGTCTGTTACACGTATTTATGAATACAGACTTTCTCAAGGATTTGCGACCCCCCCCCCCCCCCCAAGTGGAAGCATCTAGTTATCCCTACTTTTGTTGATGTTGAGATTATTGTTCTGTTCCTTTGTGGTGCTATTCAATAACTGGTGTTAGCAGTAAAATAGCATGATTTTAAAGATAGTTCACATTGATAACAACACTCTTTCCCCCCCCCAATGCCCCTCCCCATTTAGTGCATTAATAAGCTTTTCTAACTTTATCTGGTTTGTAATCCTGGTAGGAATCTAAACATCACCATTAACTAGATAGAACACAAGTCATTGCCAATTACCTCCTTAGGACCCTGAAACACCAGCTTGGAAAATAAGACTCTTTTGTTAAATTTGAACAGTTATGAGAATGGATAATGCCAGGTTAATGTATTAGACCCTGCCTGCCAACAATAAAAGGTGACAAGAAAGAATGTGATTAGAGGAGAAGGCTAAGTAAGAAATTAAGATAGTAGTAATTAAGAGACAAATGAGATAAACACAGAGAACTAAGTCAATTGCATTTCCAAATAAAAAACGACTTTCCTACTGTAAGTTCAGTCTTCCTGACTACTGCAGTCAAGAGCTAATTAATCCAAACATTCGAAATCAATGGAAATATACAAGATATCTTGGGATGATTCAAAAACGCTACAGTGTCCTTTAAGATCAGCATAGTTTTCATCTATATTTGGGAGAGAGAGTTATGGGCCAAACAACTTTCCTCTCCCGACCCAGGGAAGGGGATGTCCAGGCTTCCGTGATTGATTTCTCTTTAACTCTTCTTCAGGCTAAAAGTATTCCTTGCCAATAATGACCACTTTTCCTTTCCTTCCATTCTGGAGCTGAGAGAAACGGTCTCTCAACCTCCATATTTTTTCTCTACTCTGGCCATGGAGAGGACATGGGTCAATGAATCTGAATCCATAATATCTGAAAATCTGCATCCTTAGACCTCTGACCTAAGAATATGAGGCAAACTCAATATGTTCCTATATACCACACAGAAAAATATTTTGCCATATGGTAAGTGTAATTAAAGATAGCATTAATGCACTTACCACCTCTCTGATGCCTGAATGTTGACAATTAGCAAATTGTAAAGTAACATACAGTAACAACAATGTCGGCACATGCATCAATGTCCTTTGGCACATAGGACGGTGGAGGTAAGCTTTTTTTATCATTTTGAGAAAAAGTTTTGTGTATTTTTTGTAGGGATTTCATATGTTCCTGAGGAAGTCCCTGGGGGTGAAATCACCAGCTAGATCAGAGCATGGAGCATGAGGTGTTTTTGCCTATGAAACCATGGAACAGTTATTGGTGACTATTTCACTGGAGAGACTGGCCCTTGAAAATGTGGAACATTGTTTGATGACTAGTTTTGCTTGGCAAATTTATTGTGTGGTGCAAAAACTTAACCAGTAACAGAAAGTGAAGTGAAAAGAGAAAAAGAAATTGACTGTCTCACAATGGGGATGTTGGCCGTGAAGGCGGTGTTGAGCTGTTATTCTCCCCCTCCTGTAGTTTTCAATCCCTTCTTCTACCCCAGTCTCACTGCTTCTCCTCTTTTGAGGTCCACTTAGTCTGCCTTACCTTTCCAAATAGCGGTCATTTATCAACCCCTGAGAAATCCCTTGCTTCCTTTCTTACCAATCTTGACTCCGGCTCTCTGTCTTCCTCGAACCTTCGTCGCCTTCCCTCATCCTGGGTGGTTTTACTATTCATGCTGAGAACACTGCCAACTCCTACACCTCAAAGTTCCTTGTTCTGTTTCAGGGCTCTGTTATTTCATGTTTTTCTTCCTCTCCGTACCCTTCTCCTCTACCACCAGCTGCCATCTCCGTCCCTTCTACCTTGCTGTGCTGCAATCTGCCTGGCTTGCTACGTCAGGCTCCATCTCTGGAGGTATTCAAAGCCAAACTAAAAACTTATTTATTTGGATGTGCCTTTAAACACTGACCAAACCAACATATCTGTCTGCCATTCCCTTAACAGTCCCCTACCATCTTTTAGTCCCCTCTGTTTGTCTGTCATAATTAGATTGTAAGCTCTTCTGAGCAGGGACCGTCTCTTGCATGTACAACATATAGCACTGTGTGCGCCATAGCACTATAGAAATAATAAATTGTTGTTGTTGTAATATAAAAAACAAAGAAACGGGAAATGAATGGACCACGAACTAGAAGGCAATCTAGTTCATAAATTCATATTTTATTAGCAGAAACCTCTCAGATCTTCACATACAAATGGACTCAACACAGGCCATGTTTCAGCAATGTCACCTCACCTGCATCAGGAGGTCTAATCTGATATCACAGGTGTTATATACATCACGTCTACGGAGATGCATATCTACGGTTAAGCATGCCCAAGGCAGGGCGTGGGAGTGGTTTCACCCAGAAGTAGCCTTTGGCGGACTTAAGCATCAAGATAGACACCTTAAATGCAGGCCTGCAAAATGCTGGCCTACAATTAAGGCGTCTATCTAGGAGTGTAGACGCAATTCTAATTAGAATACCGATGTGTGATTGACACATGATCAGTAGCCACTTCTTAGGCGGCTGCCGATATCGACATCCTGTACAGAATCAGACCCCATTTGTAGAATTGCGCCTAAATTGGACAGGCACCAGTAGACTTCAAAACCTTAGGCATCCCTTAGTTATGCCAAAAATAGCATGTGTAATTTGAAAATGTCTGTATACTTGCTAGCTTCCTCTCTGTCCCCTATTTATATCAAGGTTATTGTATCCAAACCCTGCTAGTTTTAGCATATGTCCCGTTTTATGCAATGAGACCTAGTTACTAATAACCCAGGTTAACAGTAAAATAACACATCTTACTGGTAGCTCATGTTGATAACTACCCCCCCAACCCCCCAGCTTTTACCTTCTAATCCATGACATAGAGTGTATACAGCTGCAGTGAATTATTAATTAAGCCGTCTTGTAGTTATTACGAGGAGAGGAAAACTGCCCCTTTAGAAGGTCCAGCATAAATCCTCATAGCTGGATTTGCAGCCCATCACTAAGTGCCACTTGATCTTTCACACGCTCTGTAGATTGGTTTCATATTTGCCCTCTCTCAGACCCAGCCTAACAGCCCTGCCAATATGGTTTCGCTTAATAACTTCACACGTACAAAGTGTACTGTCCAAAAGATGGGACAACATGAAGGGACAGGCGGAGATAGATTCCTCATGCTGAAGGGTGTCACTTTTACTAGGTAAATCAATACCACATTTCCCTTCTTATCTTGAAAGAAATAGGAGAACAAATTACATTAGCGGCAATCTCCGTTATACTCCTTGAGCTGACATGTTTCTGAAGCCAAGAGGTAGAGCAGACGTTTGGACTTTTTTTTCTTTTCTTTTTTTAACAGATTAACCAGGAGATATCCATCAGTGTAAACAGAAATTGTTTAAAAAAATAATAAACCTCTTTCACTCCTGGGTTACATGAGGAGAAGGCTACACACACGTAGTTGGGAAAGTTTTTATATCCTGGGAACGACTTTCTTTTCTTTTGCAATTTGCTATAATACGTATCTTATGAACAAAAGGTATAATTTCAAGTAAAATTTATTAGTTGATCAGACCTGAATCCAACCATAACCCTGTATCCCTCCTCCACAAAAATATAACTTCTTTCACCTTTGCATCCATTCAATACTACCTTAGCCTATTTTCTAAGGGGCCCTTTTACTAAACGACACTGAGCCCTAACTTGTGGTTAGCATGTGAAATACAGGATACTGCAAAATGAATTGTTTGCATGTGCCCATCCATGCATTACTTATTTTTTCAAAATATTTTTTTTCCGGGGGGGGGGGGGGGGGTTGTGGTCATGGGCAAAGAATAAAAAACAAAAGGAATTGACCCCAAAATATCCACAAAGAAGAAAATCCAGAGAAAACCAAAAAAACCTCTGTGGAGTGACGATGTTCCCAAATGGACTTTATTAGAAAGATCAAAGTTCCAAAGGTACACTAAAATCATCCACATAAAATAATTCCATCCACATAAAAGTAAATCATCCACATAAGAGCCTTAAAGGACCTAGTCCGCTAGGGATACAGGACCCACCACGGTCCGCGTTTCGACAAAAAGTCTTAAGAACATAAGAAGTTGCCTCCGCTGAGGCAGACCATAGGTCCATCCTGCTCAGCGATCCGCTCCCGCGGCGGCCCATCAGGCCCATTGCCTGAGCAATGGTCTATACCTATCTATACCCCCCAATCCCTTTTTCTTCTAGGAATCTATCCAAACCTTCTTTGAAACCATTTAGTGTTTTCTTGTCTACAACAGCCTCTGGAAGCGCGTTCCATGTATCCACCACCCTCTGAGTGAAAAAGAACTTCTTAGCGTTTGTTCTAAACCTGTCCCCTTTCAATTTCCCCCAATGCCCCCTTGTGCTTGTGGTGCCCCTTAATTTGAAAAATCTGTCCCTGTCTACTTTTTCTATGCCCTTCAGGATCTTGAAGGTTTCTATCATGTCTCCTCTAAGTCTTCGCTTCTCCAGGGAGAAAAGTCCCAACTGCTTCAATCTGTCGGTATATGGGAGATTTTCCATTCCGTTTATCAGTTTAGTTGTTCTTCTTTGTACTCCCTCAAGTACCGCCATGTCTTTCTTGAGGTACGGCGACCAGTACTGGACACAGTACTCCAGATGCGGCCGTACCATTGCACGATACAGCGGCATGATGACTTCCTTCGTCCTGGTCGTAATACCCTTCTTAATGATACCCAGCATTCTGTTTGCTTTCCTAGAGGCTGTGGCGCATTGCGCCGATGCCTTCAGTGTTGCGTCTACCATCACTCCCAGGTCTCTCTCCAGGTTACTAACCCCTAGTGGTGTTCCCCCCAGTGGTGTTCTTCTTCAGGGGTCCCTGGGGGTCCTATAAAGGTGAGTACGTGGGAAACAATTGTGTGGTGAACCGGAAGTGAGACACTACTTGCATTTGCAAGTGGCCTAGTGGTTAAGGCTGCAACTTCAGCACCCCAAGAATGCAGGTTCAAGCCCAACACTGGTCCTTGTGAACCTGGGCAAAGTCATTTAATGCTCCATTGTCCCAGGTATGTTAGTTAGATTGTGAGCCCAGCAGGACAAATAGGGAGAAATACTTGGGTATCTGAATATAAAGCCACTTAGGCTAGAAGCGGTGTATAAATACTAAAACAAATAAATAAAATTAGCACACAACCTGCAAAAAAAAAAAAAAAACCCAGAAAATAAAAGAAAATGATTTTTAAAAATGCAGCACAAAATCTGGGCATACTGCACAAGAAAGTCCTATAATACGATGCGCTAAGCTGAGATTATGCCACACTTCATTAAAAGGGCCCCTAACTTGTTAAAGATAGGAAAGGGCAGCAAATAAAAACATTATTTCATCTAGTCTGCCCGCTAATAATTTGGGTCTTTAATGTGCTTATTTGAAACAAATTTTCATGACGTTTGGGCATTTTTCACTTTTGCTTTACTTATTCTTTTTTTTAAGCATACACTGTCCCCCGGATACTGTATAGGTCGAGTAAAGCTGGGTGTGCAAATTTGCATGTGGATCCCAGATCTGCATGTAATATAATTAGTTAATGAGCCTTTAACAATCAATAATTGGTTTTAATTGACAGTCATTTGGGCTTATGTGCAGATCATCCCTGTGCCCTATTCTATAAGCTTGTACTAATTTTTTATGACTCTGTTTCTTTAGTGATTGAACTTATGAATAAATTTGGAGGGCTAAGTGAGTAATTTATGGTTTTATGTTGCAGCGATTTCAATCTTTTTAAACACCTCTACCCTGCTGAAAGTTTTTGAGACATGATTCGCGTCGGAAGATAGGTTGGCTATATTGTCCCTATGATTAAGATAAAATAGCACTAATTTAAACAGTAAAAAAATAAATAAATAAATGGGAGTTAATTATATGTGAAAAATGTTCTAAAAAATTCTGATGAGGATCAATGATGATAGCAGCCAATGACGGTTAAGCTACCCTGATGGCATTCTGAAGATCCTCTAGGATATAGCTTTAGGTGTTGCTATAATTCTCTTGCCCTTGAAGTTTATATGATTATATGCTATTCTATAAAAGGTATGACTAAATTTTATAATGCACAACTCAAAAGCTGTGCAGCCATGCAGGGCAGGATTAATTTGTCGAGGGCCCCTAGGCACACAAGTACACTGGGCCCCCTGCCCCGCCTCAGAGCCAGAGACTATGTGGCACGGACCCCTCAGATTTTTAAGGACGTGCGGTTTTAGAGCCGCGAGGTCCATCAGGTCCGTGAGGTCCGCGTTTTACCCCTTCCCGATGCCAGTAGGCATCTGTGTTAGGCACCTGTAAATTAGGTGTTATTCTATAAATGGCATTTAGTTGTTGATTGACCCTGCTAGAATGCACTAAGGCCGATCTAGACAACTAACTTAATTTTCTTTTTTTTAATTATTCTTTATTCGTTTTTGACATCAAATACATAGTGCAAACATATGAACAGTCAAGTAATATAACATACTGCACTCTATTCCAACAAATAATATAAAACTGTTTAACCCCCCATCCCAACCTAACCCTCCCCCCACCCCTCCTGGATGTGTATAACAATCTTTCATGAATCAAAGGGAAATAATGTTAATAATAATCATGTTAATAAGTCACATTCAGAACTTACAATAATTTGTTAATGGGCCCCAAATTTCCTTGAATTTGCTTTGGTATCCCCTCTGCAAAGAATTAATGTTTTCAAATTATAAATCTGGCATAATGATTCCCACCAGAAACTATAATCTAAGTTATTTCAGCTTTTCAAATTTTTCATTATCAGCTGCATGGCTACTCCTGTCATGATGAGGAGCAATTTATTCTGGTTTGCATTAATTGGTTTCTTAGGTAATAGTATCATTCCAAACAACATTATTTCATAAGATAACGAAAGTAGAATAATAATTTGACCCCAAATGGATTTCCAGAATTTGAGTATCAGGGGACAATAATATAGCAAATGATCCAAACTTAATTTTCTTAATTGGCTTAATCGGCACTGATAATTGAAAACACCTTTAGAAAACAATTTAAAATGATTCAAAAAAATGAATTAGATGGTAGGTGCCCAACTTGGTAGGGGACCTACTACTTTGAAGTAGGCATCTACACTGAGATGCTTATCAGCAAATAGGCATGGTTTGGGGTGGATTTGGGGCATGGTTTGACTTGAGTGCCAGTAGGTTGTGACATTTCAATCCTTGATGATGAACCTGTCAGAGTTAAGTCCAGTACTAAACAAGTTCCCAGAGGCAGGAAACCAGCTGAACGTAGAGCCTCAGAGGCTGAAGAAGTAAGGTCTGCCAAGGAAATGAGCTTGAGTCTGACCCAGAACCTATCCTTGAGCCAGAACCTGTCAGGAGAGCAATTCCTAAAGAAATTGCAGTCAGTTCCCCTATAACAGCCTCCAGAAGAGCGTTCCAGCTTTCTACCACTCTCTGGGTGAAGAAGAACTTCCTTACGTTTGTACGGAATCTATCCCCTTTCAATTTTAGAGAGTGCCCTCTCGTTCTCCCTACCTTGGAGAGGGTGAACAACCTGTCCTTATCTACTAAGTCTATCCCCTTCAATACCTTAAATGTTTCGATCATGGCTCCTCTCAATCTCCTTTGTTCAAGGGAGAAGAGGCCCAGTTTCTCTAATCTTTCGCTGTACGGCAGTTCCTCCAACCCCTTAACCATCTTAGTCGCTCTTCTCTGGACCCTTTCGAGTAGTACCCTGTCCTTCTTCATGTACGGCGACCAGTGCTGGACATAGTACTCCAGGTGAGGGCACACCATGGCCCGGTACAGCGGCATGATAACCTTCTCTGATCTGTTTGTGATCCCATTCTTTATCATTCCTAGCATTCTGTTTGTCCTTTTTGCTGTTGCCGCACATTGCATGGACGGCTTCATCGACTTGTCAATCAGAACTCCCAAGTCCCTTTCCTGGGAGGTCTCTCCAAGTACCGCCCTGGACATCCTGTATTCATGCATGAGATTTTTGTTACTGACATGCATCACTTTACACTTATCCACGTTGAACCTCATCTGTCATTTTGAAGCACATTCCTCGAGCCTGATTATGTCACGTTGCAGATCTTCGCAATCCCCCTGCATCTTCACTACTCTGAATAACTTTGTATCGACCACAAATTTAATCACCTCGCTCGTCGTACCTATGTCCATATCGTTTATAAAGATGTTAAAGAGCACGGATCCAAGCACCGAGCCCTGCGGCACCCCACTGGTGATGCTCTTCCAGTCCGAGTATTGTCCATTTACCCCCACTCTCTGTTTCCTATGCTCCAGCCAGTTTTTAATCCATGTGAGTATTTCACCCTTGATCCCATGGCTCGCAATTTTCCGAAGTAGTCGTTCATGAGGAACCTTGTCGAACGCCTTCTGAAAATCCAGATATACAATGTCGACCAGATCGCCTTTGTCTATCTGTCTGTTTACTCCCTCAAAGAAGTGCAGCAAGTGGTGACGGGATAATCACGCGCCAGACGCCAGCACGCCGACAATCCAGCGCCGACAATTCGACGGAAGACAGAAGTGTGCGGGGGAAAAAATAATTTTTAAAGAGCTCCGACTGGGGGTTTGGGGTGGCAAACCGCCCCCCCCACACACACACACACTTTATTGGTTAGTGTTTGTGCTGCCGTTGTGGGGGTGTGTGGGGGTGAAACCTCCCCACATTATAGAGAAAACTGAACTTTTCCCGAAAAAAATCAGAAAAAGTTATGTTTTCGCTATAATGGAGGTTTCCAACTCCACGAACCCTCCTCCAACAGCAGCGCGAACACTAACCAATAAAGTGGGGGGGTTGCCACCCCAAGCCTCCCGTCGGAGCTCTTTAAAAATTACTTTTTCCCCCGCGCACTTCTGGCTTGCGCCGAAATGTCGGCGCTGGATTGTCAGCGCACTGACGTCTTGCGCTCCACTGTCTATGAACCGCAGCAAATTCGTCAAACACGAACAAGGTCCATGCTGCCACCTGTTGGCGGTCCCCTGAAGTCTCCCTGCGGCCCCGGCAGGTGACAAGGTGTAAATGATGCACTCATTTACACCAAGAAAACCCTGGCCTACATGGTAGTGTACCCAAGGATTCAATGCCTACTGGCACCTAAGACTGCTTAGATGTCGCTGGGCATGATTCCATACACAGCGCCTAGTGAATGATTGACAATTGCACTCAACGGCTCCTAGGAGGTAGATTCCATTTATAGAATCAAGCCCTAAGCTAATATTCTGTGAAAGGTGCTCACTGTATTATGCTTTTTCATGACTTCTGATATTCTTCTGACATATTTGAGAGGCTCTAACACCTCTATGAGCTATATCAGAAGGAGACAGTGTGTAGTGTGTGGTATAATCTAAAGAAGTACTGACACGGACTGCACAGCATATTAAAATTCTTTAGTCATATTATGCATGCTTTGTTGATTTGAAAGCATTAGAATATAAGCCTAATTAGAATTCATATCTACTTTATCAACAATTCTTAAGTGGTCCCTGGAGAGGTGTTACTATTCTTAACAGGGTATTTGAGAGCAGGCACCAAACCAAGGATAAATGTGTATATTTTATTCAAAAAGAACTCTACTTTTTAAATGCCATTTTCATGGGTTTTATTAATTCATTTGAGTTGTTTCAATTCACCATAGCAGTAAATCCATTTAAACAGATTGATACACATGATTTAATTTTGTAGATAAACTAACAGGAAAACGACAGAATGAATCTCAGACTTTAAAAAAAGGTCTGCTTTCACTATTACGAGAAGGCTTGATGAACATTATCAATGCCAAAAGAAAATAACCAATCTCTAAAAGAGTGTCCCAATAAGAGTACAAAATTTAGGCCCCCTTTTATCAAGCCATGATAGCGCTACTGCTACTGCTGTGGGAAATGCTGCAATACTCATTCAATTCCTATGAACATCAGAGCATTTACCACACCGGTCTGCGCTAAAATGCTTGATAAAAGGCATAATTTATTTGAAAAATGCTGATATCTTTATTTAGTATAAAGTATGCACATTGCGATTAAGTGTGGAACACATTGTCTGACAAATGTCCTCCACGACTCTGCTGGCACACTCTTGCTCTTTTGACGAAACAATATATACATCTTGGTCCTAAAGTTATTTTTAAAATTAAATTAATAAGAGAAAAGACAGACTGTCCTCAGGACATACAGTATGATGTAGTCATTGAGTAAGCTTTCTGCCTCAGATGCTTTATTGGACAAGTTAGAGGCTGTTGGCACCTCTGGGGCCTTTTGCCTAGATTTTGAAACAACCTTTAGCCTGGAACTGCATACTCTCTTAAGCAGTTGATTGTGTTGAATGCTGGAGTTCTGGTGGGTCAGTTGATGTCTGAGGATCTGAGTACTTTTTCATTGAAAGGAGGAAATACTTTCATGGAAAGGACTGTGCATACCTGGAACACCTTCGAATAGAGATAGTCGGGACAAAAACAATGATAGAAGTCAAAAGGTATGGGCTAAATACAGGGGACCCCTATCAAGCGGGAGGATGGGAATCTAAGAAAAACTAATGATATAGAAGGGGATAATCTGCAAGGTATCGGGTACAATTCTAAACAAAGGCACAAAGGATATTACTTTAACATTTTGTATGGAGTAATAGGTATGACGACATCCACCTTGCTGGGCAGATTAAATAGGCTCTGCTGGTCTTTTTTGATGTTGTTATTACTAAATAACTATTCCTTAAAACTGATATTTTATCTTTATTAAAAAACAAACAAACCCCAAACCAATATTCGGAGAACACTGTAAAGAGGAGCAAAGTGCAATTTATGAGCTTTTCCTATGTGTTAAGTGTTGCCCCAATAACAATCGAAGGAACCCATGCAACTGGTTCTAATTTCTATTATTTTTCTTCATCGGAAGGAACACTTCATTATGTAGCAGCTTGACTTCTACTGGTAACACTGCAACAGCAGAATTAGAAAAGGTGCAGAGAAGTGCAGCAAAAATTATTAAAGGGTTGGGAAGACTTCCCTATGAAGAAAAGCTACATACAGCCTGGAGAAGAGATGGCTCAGGAAAGATGTGATAGATGGCTGTAACATACTGAATAGAATTGAAAGGGTAAATGTGGATCGCTTGTTTACTCTTTTCAAAAATACTAGGACTAGGGGGCATGCAATGAAGTTATTAAGTGGTAGATTTTTTTAATGTATAGCTTTATTAATGTATAGCTTTATCATAACAATAACAATAAACAGCTTACTACAACAATAGGAGATGTATGGGGTTCCTTCAGTACACCTCCTCCATTACAGAAGTACTACAGCCAAACTTTCCACTGCTTTTCCCTCCTTCCGCCCTAGCATATATCACTCCCCATTCTATAGTTTTTTTTAAAGCAGTGCATAACAATCCTCCAATTTCTGAACTATCAATTTTCTGACAGGGGTCACAGGAGCTGCCAAGCAGCCGCCGGTACCGCTCTGACCCCTGTAAATAATATTTTACAAAAAACTACTTTTCCTTCAGTGATATGAATGGTATATTGATGCAAGAAAACAAGTTCCACCTTGGGGGCTACATGCGTTCCCACAATCTAAGAGAGCATCTCAAACACTTCAACAAATACCACATATGAATATATGTCCCTTTCTCATCACACCCCTTTCAACAAAAGTTCATAGTCTGTTATTGAGAAAGATATGGGGGAAGCCACTGCTTGCCCTGGATCGGTAGCATGGAATATTGCTACTCCTTGGGTTTTTGCCAGGTACTAGTGACCTGGATTGGCCACCGTGAGAACGGGCAACTGGGCTTGATGGACCATTAGTCTGACCCAGTAAGGCTATTCTTATGTTCTTATGTTCCATCCCTTCATCCTGGTTAATCTCGCTGGAATACAGTACCATTTTAGAAGGGTTTTATAGCTATTTTCTACTTGGAGGGTTGCTATTCCCAGGGATTTAGTGAGACACCAAGCCTGCTCCCATTCTTGCTGGGTCAAAGCTTGTCCCAAATCATTCTCCAAGGCCTTCATATATGTTAAAGATTCACTTCAAACATTTATAGATAGCTGTGATGCTTCCCTTAGATAGCGAGGGACCCAACAAGGTCTCAAAAATAGTATTCCCCACCAATAGTTCCCTTTAGATTCCCAGAGTGTATACAATGTTTGACCTGTAAATATGGAGAAAGATCTCAAGGGGTAAGCCTGTAAGTACCCTGCAGTTCCTCAAATGGCTATACACATCCCCTTACTAAGTCCAAAAATTGTTCCATACACCCTGTTCCTCCCAACGAGCAAGTATGCTAACTCCCCTGCCCAGGACAAATTCTGGATTACATTGCACTGGGGTAAGCCAAGAAAATCTCCTCCCATTCAACAACACTCTGTGAGTTCCATGTCATACTCGCATAGCAATTTGGACTGCCATTAGGTCCTCCACAATTATGCTTCCGCTCAGGCTCCAGGGAAGATGCTTTAAAGGGATCATATCTACTCCAGCTTGTTCAATATCCACCCACTGCTTTGGTGTTTGGGTTTGCCATTCCAGCAGGCCTCTCAGCTGTGTTGTCTGGTAGTATCAAAGTAGATCGGGAAGTGCCAACCCTCCATCCCTCTTGCTGCAGCATAGAAGCCAATGACTGACCCTGAGTCACCTATTTGCCCAGATAAATCATGAGAGTCTTCTCTGCAAGGATATGAAACTTTCTGGCCCTCCCAAATGAGAAGAGTTCGGAATAAAAATAATAATTGGGGCAGAATCATCATTTTAATAATTTCATTCCAACCTATCCAAGAAAAGTGCAGCCCCTATCCAGAGCTCTTTGAATCTTGCATTTTGTGGGCCTCTAATTAAGATCATACAGAGAAACAGCAACGGTCCCTTAGTAAATCCCCAAGTATCATAAGACAGTAAAGACCCAGCAAAATGGGAAAGTAGTCCACTGCACTGCCATTCTATCTGGGGAAACATTAATGTTTAAGATCTCGGATTTTGTCATATTCACCTAAATCCCGAGACCCGCCCAAACTGTACCAACTCCTCTGTAACCTCTGCCAGAAAGTTGTCTGAGTCTGTCAAGGTGAATAGTAAGTCATCCGCAAACAAACTCAAATTATACTTCCACCCATGGGCAAACATCCTCCTAACTGGAGCGCTATCTCTCACCCATTGGGCTAGCAGTTCAATCACTAAAGCAAGAATCCACAAGAGGAGCCACCCATGCCTGATACCCACCATTCACTTTGATGCAGTCCAATGGCCCCACTGTAAAGTGTCTTAATCCAGTTTAACATATGGGCCCCCCAAACCCATTTGCTCTAATACTTGAACAAGAGATGCCAGGAGACCCTGTCAAATGCTTTTTCAGCATCAACAGACAAAAGGAGTAGATCCTGGCCTGTCTTCCAAGCATGCTTCCTCAAATACACAACTCTCCAGTTATTATCCCCAACTTGTCGTCCCATTATGAACCCCAACTGATTGGGATGAACCAATCTTGGCACCCAGAATCCTTGCCAAAATAGTATCTACTCCTTAAAGGGAAATTGGCCTATAGGAAGCACATAGGCTAGGATCCTTAATCTCCTTAGGCAACACCGTTCAGCATTTGCAGATTCAATTGTAACTGTTCCATTTCATAGGACCTAAGATCTCTCCAAGCTTCCTGCAGTTAACACCAAATGTGCCGCTTCCAAGGCTGGTGCATATGTGTCCTCTCCAGATGAGCAATCTGGTTACAAAGGTGCAATATCTCCTGCTTGCTCTGCCTCTTTCTATAAGTTGCTATGGATATCAAATGTTCCCTCAATGTGGCCTTTAATCCCTCCCTGGGGACACCTCTCCTGCCCACCCCCACCCCATATTGATGTCCAGATATTCCTGTATGTGAGAGCACAATTTATCAGACAAGAAACTGTAGAACACTTCGCCTTGGGATATATACAGTCAAACAAAAAGGCAAGGAATGAATCTTTCCAACCCAGTGATAAGGTCTTTATTATAAATGGTGGTCCCAACAAGGACCCCAGTTTTGGTGTGGTGAGCCATTATGTGCATCAGTAGATAAAATACTTTGACACTAAACCGGTAAGATCTGGTTTAACATTGATCATTAAAGACTTGGTGAGTTTAGAGCATCCAAGCTTTAGTCACTCAAACCCTTCTCTAGATCAAATGTATCAAACTGGCCAAAGGGTAATCAAAAAAGAGCAGCTTAGTAAAGCCATAGTCAAGTTTTTTCATCTCCTCCACCACAGCGGACAGGTGGAAAGCACTGACACAGGCAGTGTTCCCTTATTCTTTAGTCCCGGCGGCCTGAGATCCAGCAACAGGTGTTGATTGTCCAGGGTCACCCACCTGCTCTCTGCCACCGGAAGCCATCCAGATGCTGCAGAATCACTTGAGACCTATTTGCTCCACCATCCTCTGCCAAGATCTCAATCACTTCCTTCTGTAGCAAGGTCTGCGCTTCTCCCAACGTGGTCACTCAGTAATGAACTCCATTAATCATCATTAGCAATCCAAATGGGAAAGTCCAGCAATATCTGATGTTTGCCTTGGACAATGCCAAAGTGACTGCCCTGAAAGATCTTCTTTTCTGGAGAGTGCTCACCGTGAAATCCTGGTATAGCTCCACTGAGCAGCCATTCCAACGAATAGATTACATTTTGTGCACTTCAGACTGGAGGCTCTCCTTTAGAGCAAAACTTTGCAGGGAGACAACTGTATCTCTGAGTCTCTCTGCAGTCTGAGGACACAATGCATGGTGAGCCCTTTCAATGTCTAGGTCTAATGTGTCTTCTGCTAGGAACCACCAAGCCAAATTAGTTACCACCTCCCACAGGTCTTTATAAGTACTGGTGTCGGGAACTCCCTGTACCCAGAGATTGTTGCATCAGGTAGTTTCAAGGTCCTCCAATTTGTCAATCATCTCCTGGAGATCCATTCTGGCATCCTCCACTCCATGTTGTGCCCCTGCTGCCGTGTCCTCACAAGTATCCATTCGGGTCTCTACCACATCTATACGCCCCCACCACTACCACCAGCACCAACATATCAGTTAGATCACTTTTGAGTTTCTCAATGGCCTCCCTCACCTGAATGGCCATAGTATTAGGTGCAATATATTTTATACAGACAACCTCAGTACAGAAATTATCTTGGACTCATAGCTAAGAAAAACAGCACCTGTACAAATTCCCTGAAATACTCCTACTACTGTCTTATTAGAAGAATGAGGCCAAAATATGAATGAATCTTATGTATTAGAAGAATAAACAAATCTTAGAAAAATATTGCAAGCGGTTCAAAAATAAGAATATAAGACTTGCCATCCTGGGACAGACCAAAGGTCCATCAAGCCCAGTATCCTGTTTCCAACAGTGGCCAACCCAGGTCTCAAGTACCTAGCTAGATCCCAAGTAATAAAGCAGATTTTATACTGCTTATCCTAGGAATAAGCAGTGAATTTTCCCAAGCCTTCTCTATAATAGCTTATGGGCTTCTCTTTTAGGAAATTATCCAAGCCTTTTTTAAGCCCCGCTAAGGTAACTAATTTTACCACATTCTCCAGCAACGAATTCCAGAGTTTAATTACACATTGTGTGAAGAAATATTTTCTCTGGTTTGTTTTAAATCTACTATTTAGTAGCTTCATCACATGCCCCCTAGTCCTAGTATTTTTTTGGAAAGAGTGAACAAGTGATTCACATCTACCCTTTCCACTCCACTCAGTATTTTATAGAGCTATCATATCACCCCTGAGCCATCTCTTCTCCTAATCGCTTTAGCCTCTCCTCATAGAGAAGTTCCAAACTTTTTATCATTTTTGTCACCCTTCTCTGCACCTTTTCTAATTCTGCTATATCTTTTTTTGAGATAAGACGACCAGAACTGCACATAGTATTCAAGTTGTGGTCGTACCATAGAATGATACAAGCACATTATAACATTTTCATCTTTGTTTTCCATTCCTTTCTTGATAATTGCTAACATCCTATTTGCTTTTTTGCTGCTGCCACACATTGGGCTGAGGGTTTCAACGTATCCTCAACAATGACACCTAGATCCTTTTCCTGGGCATATATGTATAATTGCAATCAGTAGATATTACTGACTAACACCACACAATATATATTGTTACAATACTAAGATTATCTGAGAAGATTATAAAGCATCTATTAATATATGACATAGGCTAATTACCACAGGCCCGTAAATAACCTCTCCTTTGCAAGCCAAGGAATTACTGTCTAACCTCTAGAACTGTAGAAAGTCACCTCTCACCCTTTTCAGCTGAGGTCAGCAACGGATGTTGTAGAAATGAATTCTCTTCAGCGAGCCTTGAAGTTTAGGTAGGTAAGATCCAAAATCCCAGCACTCCTACAGTGGAATGTATTTCAGACAGATAAAAGCCACAAAGCACTCAGTTGCCAATTCTTCATGGAAAAGGTCATAGTCCAGAGACAAAATTCATTAGTGTCCAGACACAGAACAGTGTCTTCCCATCAGCCAATGGGAGGGTCTTTCACTCTACTTAATGCATATTGGTTGTAAGATGTTAATATAGTATTATCTCTTTTAAGGTCGTAAATAGACTTCATGAAGTTTCACTTGGCTGGTTAAATCACCTGTTCGGAGCTAACCGCTGACATTCAGTGGTACTTAGCCGGTTAGTGCTGCTGAAAATAATCAGTTAGTGCTGAACTGCAGACCAGCTGTTTTGGGGATGTTGCAGGGATTGAGTCAGCACTCCAAGGATGGTTAAGGGGAAAGTATTTTGAAACATGATCATGTCGGGAGAGGCGCTCCTTGCCAATATTCAGCATTTAACCAGTCAAATAGGACTTCATAATATTCAGTCCTATATTTATCTGGTAACTCATAGCTGGTTATGTTCTGAATATTGGGTTTAATCGGCTATGCGTTAGCCAGCTCTGAAAAAAAAAAAAGCAGATATTCAGTGCCAAAGCCCAAACATGGCCCAACATGGAATATCTAGGTTTAACTTCTGGTGATGGTCAGCAAAATGCTGATCGCTGGCAGATTAATATTACCCAGCAAATTTTATCAGTTAGGCATTCTGAGAATAATTTTATAAGGAGCTGCCAAGTTTAAGGCAGCAGTAATACACATAATGGTGATGGTCTAATCATTTACAAGGAATTCATTTAGGAAAATGTTAAAGACTCAACTATTTGTAAATGCATTTCTTTGAGCGATTGATTTTATGTAAGACTGAATTTGTCTGATTTTATTTTTATTTTGTATAGACTCTTAATATTTTATGTATGTAACTCCTTGCAAACCGTTTGAGGGGGAAAAAACCCAGTATAGAAATTTTAAAAATAAATAAATACATTTTCAGCCCAGCCAAGAAGAGAATGAAGTGGAGCCATGAAACTTACATGTTATTCCACACTTTTCTTGACACTTTTCATTTCAATGATATGAAATTAAATGAAAAGTGTCAAGAAGAGTGTGGAATAACTTGGAAGTTTCATATTTCTACATCACCCTTTTCTTGGTTGAGCTGAGAACTTTTCAGCAGCCCCCTGTATTGTGATGTCATAATGCCTCATTCCACCAATGCCTAAGAGCCAACCTCATCAGTGATGTCACAATGGCTTGGTCTCCCTATACCTGTGCCCATTTACTAAATGCATTTGCCTCATTGAAATGAAAACTGTCAAGAAAAATGTGAAATAACTTGTAAGTTGCATGGTTCTACATCATTCTCTTCTTGGTTGGGCTGAGAACTTTTAAGCAGCCACTCATATGTACCTAAGTGAGATCTTATAGAATACTGACTAGTGTAAGGTACTTTGCCAGTGAGTTCTGCATGTATGTATGTAAATTCTAGAATACTATAATTTCCATGTGTTCAAGCATGCATGCCACTTGTGCTAGTGTTCTGTAAAGAAAAGTAGAGCCCTACTTTTCTTTATAGAATAGGCTTAACATAGGTATGATAATCAGTGCCTTATTGTAGAATTATCCTATATTATGCTTCTATGCAGTCACTCCTGCACTACATTGCACATTGGGTGAGGAAAGGGCAGATAGATTTATTTGTTAGTCTATCTAATATCCAGAAAATAATTCCTTTGTCACAGAATATATTTTGCGTATTTTATTTTTATAAAGAAAGGTGAAAAGGGAAATGCTTCAAGTTTTCCTTTTATACTGCTATGCTTAACAGAAGGACTATAGGATTGCTAAACTGAGCACCAAGTGAGTGACTTTCACTTTCTTCAGGATCCTTTCAGCCAGAAGCCACACTTTCAGTACTGCGTAGTCTAAAAGGGTTAGATTCTCTCAGTCAAGCCAGGCCATATCACCCAGTGTGACATCTGAGACCGTCCAAGCTTAATTAATTCAACAGAACTGCGTTGAAATGCTAAATCCCTGATGGGATTTGAAGAAAGAAATTGGACACAGGGAGAGGTATGCACACTTGGCAAGAAAGAACACACTGTGCTTTAGGTATTTTTTTAAGAATCGCGTTTTCTGATGGCTAATCTCAGAAACAGTCAAATTAGAAGTTACCACAAAGTCTCTGATGAAATCTAGTTCACACATCTTTTTGTATGCTGCTAGATTAGTTTGGAAGGTTGGTTGGTTGGTTGGTTTTTGAGAGGGGATTCATTGCTTGGATTGAATCTTGTAACATTACCATCATTAAAAAATCAGATTGATCCTTTTTGATTAGAAAATCAGAACAATTAATATTGGGGCCCTTTTATTTAAAAAAAAAATTTATTACTTGCGAACATCCAATAATTCTGTACGAGTTATGTTTGTTTTAGTTTGTTGATTTTTTAAAAATTATGTATGTTTTATATTATAATACATGAAAAATAAAAATTTATAATTAAATCATCAGATTAAAAACAAAATTACCTTAATTATATATCTCAAAATTCAATCTTTAAAGAAAAACATATCTGAAATAATATGATTTTAATCATCTTTGATTTGATTTTAATACTTTGATTTGATTTTAATACTTAATATACTGCTAAAAACCAAAGTACTAAAGTGGTTTATAAGTCTAAAAACAGCTCATTATAACAAGTTACAAGCTCAATAACATCTCATTGTACAGTAACAATCATTATTATACTAATTATACCATCATATCCATAGAACCCACCCCAAATATAATAATCATCTAATTGCAACCCTCATTATTAAATCCACTCATTATCTATATGAAAGACCTCAATAAATAGCTGTTACCCATAGCATTCTGACTCTCCTTACCATTCATGTTATAATGTTCATTCCACAATACAAACATTTTCAGTAAAAGCCACCTTTTTTCCATCGATTTTGATTCAATTGGTAGTTTATTCCAGAAGGTAGGTCAAGCATAATACTACTACAATTAATTATTTCTATAGTGCTATCAGATGCTCGCAGCGCTGTACAGAGTCACAAAGAGAATGTTCTTTTCTATGTTCCAGTCAATCTCATTTTATCCAATGATGGTAATTGAAGCAAGTTCTTCTGAGATGAACACAGAACACGTGTTGGAGCATATGTACTCAATTTATTTGACAAATACTCTGGGACCTTCCACTTCAAAGCCTTAAACACCAAACATAAAATTGTATAATTCATCCTATATTAGGCAACCAATGCAAATTAACCAATCAACCCCCTCCCCCTCCTTTACATAGTCATTCTAGAGACTTCCAGTGTGGTAACTGCCCCAAAGGCCATAGCCCATAGGGATTTAAAGGGCTTCGGGGTTTTTGCCATGCGGCAGCCGCAAGCACGTCTTTGTAAAAAAGGGGGGGGGGTTTAATATAGGTATGACAGGGTATGATTTCTTTTTTCCAGTTAGCAATCTAGGAGCACTATTTTGCACTAGCTGCAATCTTGCTAAACAAGTCTTACTTAACTAGTGTTTAAGCCCGTTACATTAACGAGTGCTAGAATAGATGTGTAAACTTTTAGCAAATTGGGGTGCAGAGGCCTTTCTTGCTTTGCTTTCTGCTCCTCCTGTACAGCAGTAGCCCTTCTCCCTTCCTTTTACCTCCCCCCTGTCCAGCAGCACCCCTTCCCTGCTCCCCCTGTCCAGCAGTAGCCCCTCTCCCTTCCTTTTACCTCCCCCCCTGTCCAGTAGCACCCCTTCCCTGCTCCCCCTGTCCAGCGGTAGCCCTTCTCCCTTCCTTTTACCTCCCCCTTCTCCCTTCTCCCTTCCCTGCTCCCCCTGTCCAGCAGTAGCCCTTCTCCCTTCCTTTTACCTCCCCCTTCTCCCTTCTCCCTTCCCTGACCCCCTGTCCAGCATCCGCTAGCCTGGGTAGCCTCGGGACTTTTGCTAGGCCAGCCCGCTTCACATTATCCAAGTGGGCCAGCCTAGCAAAGGCCCCACAGCTGCTTGATGAAACCGTGGCTGCTGAAGCTGCTGGTCCAGGGGTGAGAGATCGGGGCAGAAGGCAGGAAATCAGCTGAGGCAGGCACGGGTGATCAGCGGCAAGCGAATTATTGTACTGCGCATGCGGGGGCACGGACGCATGGAGTTTGAAGTATGCATGCGCGCTAAGGATTTTATTATAGCGGATCCATTGTACAATGAATTGCAATAATCTAATTCATTAGTTATTAAAGCATGCACATTCTTTATCAAATTAGATTCATCCAAAAATGGTCTTAGTTGTTTAAACCACAAATGAAAAAAGCAACCGTTGACCACCATACCTATTTGAGATTTAAAATCCAAACAACTAACACAATGAATCCCCAAGTTCTAAAATTTTCTTTCAAAAATCAAATTCATGTCATTAATCTTAGGCATAGACCATAATGCTCTATTCTGACACGATACCCACATTTCTACTGATTGTTTTCACATTCAACACTAAATCATAGAACATAAGAACATAAGAAGTTGCCTCCACTGGGTCAGACCAGAGGTCCATCTCGCCCAGCGGTCCGCTCCCGCGGCGGCCCATCAGGTCTGCGACCTGTGAAGTGGTTTCTGACCACTTCTATAACCTACCTCAAGTTCTATCTGTACCCCTCTATCCTCTTATCCTCCAGGAACCTATCCAAACTCTCCTTGAACCCCTGTACAGAGTTTTGGCCTATCACATCCTCCGGAAGCACGTTCCATGTGTCCACCACCCTCTGGGTAAAAAAGAACTTCCTAGCATTTGTTCTAAACCTGTCCCCTTTCAATTTCTCCGAGTGACCCCTAGTGCTTGTGGCTCCCCACAGTTTGAAGAATCTATCCTTATTCACTTTCTCTATGCCCTTTAGGATTTTGAAGGTTTCTATCATGTCCCCTCTAAGTCTCCTCTTCTCCAGGGAGAACAGCCCCAGCATTTTTAACCTGTCAGCGTATGAAAAATTTTCCATACCTTTTATCAGTTTAGTCGCCCTCCTCTGCACTCCCTCGAGTACTGCCATGTCCTTCTTGAGGTATGGCGACCAGTATTGAACACAGTACTCCAGGTGCAGGCGCACCATTGCACGATATAGTGGCATGATGACTTCCTTCGTCAGAAGGGATTGGGCATCCCTCCAGGCTCATTTGTTTCTGATGAGGGGGAGTAGGAGGGAGGAGACGGGCGGCCGCAGCCACGGCTGCTATACTAATTGTGGCAGGGAGCTTTTTGCTGGCCTACGTTGTAAGCATCTCCCGCTCTACTAGAAAGACGCGTAGGGCTGCCTAGGTTTGCCTAAGGCTACCACCTAGCCTTAGGCGAGCTTAGGTGGCTTGCAGGCCTCCCTAGGTTCCCGGAGGAGCCTTCAACATAGGCGGCCTGCCTGGGGAGCATTTTAAAAAAATAAAACGTGCATCTCTATTGGCTGATTAGGCAGCTATAGGACACCTACAGCTGCCTACAATCGGGACACAGTTTACAGAATCCGGGCTGAAATGTCTTCCCTTGTAAGCTCTCCCTTAATTAAAGCTTTAGATAAAAGGAAAGGTATTTTAGTGGAAATGTATTGTAGGGTACTTCAAATACATTTGTTTAAGAGCCGTGCAGGAAGGAATATTATTTTTAGAGCCAACAGAGGTATGTACAATCTGTCGGTGACCATTCTTGGAGGTCAGCCGTGAATAGTGCACAATGATTTGCAAAAAGTCAGCTGGCTCTAGTTGATGCCTCTCACCAGGATGGTGCCTGATGCACTTTTTGCATCTCACAAAAACATATGCCCACTTGCTATATAATCAATGCATGAACTGGTGACCCCAAAATGCATTCAGTAGGGGAAATCTTGAGTATCTTTATCTATCCCCTCCCTGCCATGTTCATCAAGAAAAAATTTTGAATACTGCTCCTTAAACTTCCTCTGCAGGGGAGACACTGATTGGTATCCCTTCTGTAAAATACCCTTTGGCAGCCACAGATCCATGATTCAGTATCACTATGTGGTAGTAATTGCAAGAGTTATAAATGCTATAAATTCCACTAAATGGTTTGAAAAATAGTCTTAAGCGTAAACAGCAATGGCTCTTGTGCTATTTACATCAAAATGTCACACTGCATAATTTTGCTTAGAACAGGATATATTTTTAGTTATGCTAGCTAAGCATTTGTCAGGTGAGATAGCGTGTCCCCAACAACACCAGCCCAAAACAGTCCAATTCATGGTAGATAACCAGGATTTTTCTTATTGAGGTTATATCTGCCATGCTTCCCTTTGCTTGTGTCGTGGGGCTTGTAAATGCCAGGTAGTGCGGGTTACATTACCCATGCTTTTGTTGTGTTATTAGGTTTTTACCTGCCCCATGCTTGCATCGTTGGGCTTGTACCTTCTATTCAGTGCGGGTTACTTGCGTAGGTTACTTTTCAATGCTGGTGTTATTAAGTTTGTTCCTGTCATGCAATGTAAGTTCCTTTCCCAATGTTTGTGTTGTTGGGGTTATACTTGCCACACAGTGTAAGTTGCATTCCTAATGTGTGTGTTATTAGGGTTATACCTTCTATGCAGTGCAGGTTACTTTTCCCATGCTTGTGTTATCGAGGTTAAACCTCCCTCAAAGTGTAAGCTACTTTTCCTATTTTTGTGGTGTTGGGTTTGCCCAGGGCAAGCTGAAAAACAGGAATTTTCTGAGAATCTAATGCAATTCTTAGATGACACCAACTGGTTAGTCCTAGAACTGCTTTCTGCTCACTCCCCTTTTACTAAGCCACAATAGATGTTTCTACCACAGTCTAGAGCGCTAAATGCTCCAACGTTGCTCTGACGCTCATAGAATTACAATGAACATCATAGTAGTGTGGGAGTGTTTGGTGCCCTGGGCCACAGTAGAAACCTCTATCGCAGCTTAGTAAAAGAAGTGGTAACTTTGATAGGGTTATGAGAGAAACTAGAAGATGTTGACTTCAGTGCATGTGAGATATCCAATCAGATAGAAAGGAATAAGAATGTGCATGTAGAGGGAAAATAAAAATTATTAGACTGCTTAGGCATTATTCATCAAAAAAACTTGGCTATCGCAAAGGCACCAATGATATTTATGCGTGTCCCACAAATATTCAAAAAGAAATGTGTAATCAATCATTCCAACCCCAATCCATGCAAGTAATGCATGGGTAAGAAATTCCTGTTAATTAAAATTACACCAGCTATAAATATCTGATGGCTCACTCTGTTCACTCATTTCCTGTTTCATAGGCAGCTCAAAAGTTTACCCCTTCAAAGACCCAAAACAGGAAAGAGCTTGCCAAAATCCAATAACTTAGGCAGGTGTGCTTTTGTAAGGCATCTGATTGATGTATGTGGTGGGGTGAGAAGACAGGCAACAGGCCTGGAATAAGGTCTGTGAGAAAAGAGGAGCTCCTGGAGGGGAATTCCATTGCTGGGATCATTCCAGAGACCATCAGAATATAGTGTTCCATTGATGATAATTAAGAATTGAAGTGTTAAGCATTGTTGGGTTTGAGAGGCCTATTCTTACATATTTCGGGGCTGACAGTAAAACACTAGAGTACTGTATGGTACTTGCATTATGACTTATCTTCTCCCCAGAGCTAGATTTAAGATCTGGATACTCATAGGCAGAGGGTGGGATCTTCCTAGAGAATATTCCTAGCCTTTTTTCCTGGTCCCCACCACCAGCACCAACATCACCACCATTCTCTCCAATCCTTTTGCTGGTACTGTATTATCTGCGTGTTGTTATACTACTAGCATTTTGAGCTCTCAAACAATTTCAAAGGTTCCTGAAGAAGGACGTGTATCCGAAACTGAAGCTCATTTGAACCAACAATTTTTGAGTGGTCTCGACTTCATCTGCAGCCTCGCAGCGTCTCTGGGAGCCTGTTTTTCTTGGAGCTCCTATCAAGATAAGTGATTGATTTTCTTTTGATGTTTGTGCAGTTATCCTGATTTGCCGAATGAGTGAGAGCACATAGATTAATTAATTAATTATTTGGTGTTATTACACTGTTTCATTGCACACGTGTGAAGACTCGATGATGGTGTGGTGTGTTGGGCTGCTACCCACACACGGATTATAGTATAGAACGTTAACTCGTTCATCTGACTGTTTAATCTGCACTAAGGTCTTCTCACACATTTAATATTAATTTTATTATTATTAATTATTCTCCTTTTGCTGTGCCCCTCAGTAGGCACTACAGTGACACTTTTGGAACTTTTTTGCTATAGCTTAAGTGGATGTTAATTTTGGTTATTCTAATTGTGGCAAAATAACAAACACCCAAAGGGGAATAGCTTAATAGTCAAAATCAAAAAATCCACAAATACAAACTAAGAAAGGTGGGTAGCACTGCAAACAAACTCCACAACCCTACAAGTTAGGGAAACAGTACTATATAAATATATATATAAATATGTGGCCTCAGTGCAATAGTAAAAGCTATGGTGCTCTGGTATACCAGTGCTCCAGGCTTAGCATATTGTAGCCGGGCTCTTTTTCAAGTCCCGCTGTGCACCATCACAGGCCCACATAAGTGCACAAATAATAGTAATAATGTGATGCAAAAATCAATAACTTAGATTAAACAAGCGTGAGAATGCAGTGCTATCAATGTTTCAAGATTAGGGCTCCAAACCAGCGAGGTACATAGAACTTAGCTGCGGTAGCTGCCTGGGAGGTTCATAGCCAGTGTTCTTGAAGTATTTCCTCAATGTCCAAATGAGGCATAATCAAATAGCCAAGTTATTAGCTCAACCGGCCCAGTTTCAGGTAGAAAACCCTTCTTCAGGAGCTTAAGAAAGGAAAACCGCGAGTTTAGAGACGCAGTACGATTTAAAACAGCTGAGGATTGCATCATCATGAAAAACTTTATGGACAAAATACACACAAACACTCGGGGTTACAGCATGGCACTCCATTCAGTATTATCATTTAATCCAGCTGGACTGACAATATCCAATTCAATGATCCAGTATTGTTCCCGTGGATGCAGATAAGCTTTTTTATCACCAACCCAAGTTTCAGAGTTCAAGTACTAACCACATTAGATCTCAGAACACATGAGCCTTCTCCATACAATATGTTATCATAGCGGCTGTAATCACTTCGTGCAAAAGCCTGCTCTTATGTTCAGTCAATCTGGTCCGTACTTGACGCATCTTACATCCCACATACATGAGCAAACACGGGCATATAATGGCATACACCACTCCCATAGATTTATATGTGGTGTAACTTCTAAGTTTGTAAGTCTTTCCAGTACCTGGATGTTTGAATGTGTCACCCTCAGGTATAACTCACACATAGCACAAGTGTCACATGCCCTTTGTTCCTGTTGAACACTATCACCCCGTACATCACCCAGAGTTCTCACAGTGGTAAGATGGTTGGCTAAGTTTTTTAGTCTTGAATAGGCTACACACTGAATACTTCATGCATTGATAAAACACCCCTAATCTCAATCCCAGCCTCCAATATATCTCTCCAACATTGATGCCCACTCTTGACACCCACAAAATGTTCAATGTCCTCTATCCCACACACATCTATGCCCCCTGATCCCTCTCCCAAGCCCTTTCCCAAAACCCTGAGCCCATGCACAAATCCAAACCCCAGAAACCATGCCTCCAAATAAAATGTTCCCACCCCCTGAGGTTTCCACTGGTAATGTAGTAGATCCCTGCAGGAGTGGTAACCCCTGTTCCCATTCAGGCTTCTGCCAGGATCAGAAATAACCTGCTATGGTTTTTAAACTTGAACTTTCTGCTAGATATATTCTCTGGCAGGCAGAGTCTGGCTTAGTCTGCATTCCCTCCCACCCCTAGCCCATTTCCTTTACTTATAGTCTTAATTTAAATAGTCAATTATCCTAGTCAGGACAACAGGTGAACTGGCTATTATATATTCTTATTATAAATATTGCACTTAATCTGCTATGTGTTAGCCAGGTCCCCAAGCCTGAAAATTCATTGCTGAAGCCCAGACATGGCCCGGCATTGAATTTCTGGGTTTAGTGGCAGTCAGCAAAATGCTGATCAACACCCTCAGTGTCTAAATCTGTAGGTGCTCAACAGATTTTGCTGTGACCTGCATATTTAAAAGTAAATTTTAAAAATTACCATGGATTTCTCTAGATTTAAACACAGATTCCAGGTCCCAAAAAAACTGTACAGATTGCCTCTCTGAATGGAAGTTTTCACTGTACAACTGGTGGAACCTTTCCAGTTTAACAGACCTGAGTTAGGTCAAGCTGAGAAGGACATCTTGCAGGTCGTGATGTCTTGGGCCAGTCTAAAAGCTACAGCCAGCAGAGTTCCCCAGGTTAGTCCCAGATCCATGACAGCAAGAACTGTGCATTACAGACACTAAGGAAACAGCTCTGGATTCCCCCCACTGCAGTGCACCATATCTGTGCATTTATTGAAGTTTTGTGAAGCCCTCTACTTTGTCAGTGATGGACAAACGATTTGTCTGGCAAAGAGTGCAGTAACAGATTCATTCATCCTTAAGCAACATTAATCCTGTGTTTTCTTACAAGCGGTCGGGCTTCTGTGGCTGACAGTTTAAATATATCCTGAGTAATGAGGACCAGGATTACTGTTCAGACGGGATGGACCATCATTTTCTCCCTCTCTAAACAATGAAGATGTGCATTTGTGTGTGTTTTTTCTTTCCCTGCAGTCTGGTTTATTGTTTCAACACAGCCATAATTTACAGAATAAAGGGTCTTCGGTTAAGCACAGCAAGTTTCAATGAACAAAGTTTTCAGCTGTATCTAAGTAATGCAGTTTATCATATTAGTGAAACAGGAGCAGCCTGTGCTTGGCGTTCCTATAAACCTTGGTGCAATAAGAATACAAGCACCTACAGGCAGGCACGAGGCAGGTGGAGAGAGCAATCAAGCAAAGCTCAAGCTTTCCTGCTGACAGATATTACATACTATATATGAAAGACAAGGATTTGCCTCTTAGGTACCATAAGTCTTCAAATCTGTGGTTTGGCTGTAGCTAAAAAAGTTTCTTTGACATAACTATATAGACTCTCCTTCCATATTCAAAAGATCTGACAGATTTAGAAGCCTGCCACAGCTAAGCGAGTGCATTAAAACTTCTATGAATTTTAACTAGGGCCCGGCAGAAGGTTCAAGGATAAATCTGCTTTCTTCAGGAATTGGAACATACAAGACTCCTCACTTAGGGGCTTCATATGCTAAATTGTATATACCGTTTTTATAAGAGGAACAAAACAGGACATTTTGGCATAAAGCAGAATTTGAGCCCAGCATTTCCAAATTCAGGGTTAAATATCTATTTTTGAACTTAGCTCATGCTTTTTCCAGTTGTAGCTCAAGATCAGTTACATTTTGATACAGCAGGTATTTTCCTGTCCCTGGACAGCTTACAATCAAACCGGTCAATATTCAGCTTGCGGCGGTGTGTTTGTTTTTTTAAATGCTGACAGCAGCAGGCAGAGTTATGCCCTGATATTCAATGTAAGATCATGTCTGTCCGCTACCAGCATTGAATATTCAAGCTAACTAGACTGGCTCTTGCTGTAATTCATATGAGGGTCCTGGCTGAATTTCAGCCAAGCCATACATAAAGAGATGCACTATGTAAGAACAGCAGTCCCTCTTCCCTTCCCTCTCTCCCTAGCATACCTTCCAGTTCCGTTGATCAAAGAGTATCACTCCTGTCCTGAAGACTAGGCCAGTTCCAGCATCAAAATGGCTGCTGCGACCACGAAACAACCATTAAAGATCACAGTAGCCATTTTGATACTGGAGCTGGCCTCGGCAGAAAAGACAGGGCATCTATCCTGTCCCAAAGACCACTTGACCACCAGGGCCTGGAATGGTAGGCCTGGGGGCACAATATACTAAAGGTGGGGGGATGAGGCATGGTTTATCAGGGGAAGGAGGGATGATATGGGTCTTGTTCTTTGGATAGGAGGGATGGAAAAGGGCAGGCCACTGTTCTTCATGGGGAAGGGAGGGGAGAGCATAGGTAGCTTTGGGCTGGTACCCGCAAGTTATATGGGTGTCAGCCAATATTCAGCACTGGGATCCATATAGCCAAGTGGCCTAAATACTTAGGTTTGTGGAAACTGGGATCAAATACTGCAGCACCCGTATAACTCCCGGCTCTTCTCCGATTCCACCTCCCCCCCGTAACACTCTGCTTCTGCCCATTTTCAACACGACTAATTAGTGCCAATGTTTAGTATCACTGTCCTGTTAAGTGATGCTGAATGTCAGCAGTCAACTGGTTGAATGTGATTTAGGTGGGCAAAATTGCCTCCTTAAATTGCTTTGATGGTCCAAGAGCATAAAGTGCATTGATAAGATTTGAGCCCATGTTTCCTTTGTCTTCTTCCCAGTTTTAACTACCATGGAAGCACATATCTGTCTGCAGAATGGGGAAGTAAAGCATGGAAAACTGCAGCCCAAGAAGCCTAGAGGCGTATCACCAAGGGATCCAAGAGGAAAAAGAACAAGGAACTGGCATGGCTCACTGTAGCGATGAAGGAAGCGATCAGAGACAAGAAGACTTCGTTTAAGGAATGGAAAAGGTCAAAAACGGACGAAAACTGGAAAAAGCACAAACAACATCAAAGCAGGTGCCACAAGGCAGTAAGAAGTGCCAAAAGAGACTATGAGGAAAACATAGCCAAGGAGGCGAAAAACTTCAAGCCGCTCTTTCGATATATTAAGAGGAAACGACCTGCGAAGGACGACCATGGAATAAAGGGAGTGCTAAAGGAGGATAAAGCCATCGTTAACAAACTATACCCATTTTTTGCATCTGTATTTACCAAAGAGGATATACACAACATACCGGAAGCCGACAGGCTGTATGCAGGAAACGAGGACAGGAAACTGACAGGATTGACGGTCAGCCTAGAAGAGGTATGCAGGCAGATTGATAAGCTTAAAAATAATAAATCCCCGGGACCGGATGGCATCCATCCGAGGGTAATCAAGGAACTGAAAGGGGCTATAGCTGAACTGCTTCAACTGATAGCCAATCTGTCAATCAAATCAGGAAGGATTCCAGAAGATTGGAAAGTGGCGAATGTCACGCTGATCTTCAAGAAAGGTTCAAGGGGAGATCCTGGAAACTACAGACCGGTGAGTCTGACCTCGGTACTGGAAAAGATGACACTGACCTCGGTTCTGGGAAAGATAAAGGACCGCATCATTGATCACCTTGATGGACACAATCTGATGAGGCTTCAACAAGGGAAGATCTTGCTTAACAAACTTGCTGCACTTCTTTGAGGAAGTAAACAGGCAGATAGACAAGGACGAGCCGGTTGACATTGTATATCTGGATTTTCAGAAGGCATTCGACAAGGTCCCGCATGAACGACTAACACCGGAGCTGATGTATGACGTCCTTCAAGCCCGGGCTATGAGGCAATAAGCAGCCACCCTTTGTAGGCACCTTGAAGCCCAGCCTCCCCATAATAGGATGATTCATTGCAGCCATGCTGAAACGGTCCTCGATGAAACGGCTGCAGTGAATCATCCAGGTCAATGACCACTGGAGGGATTAAAAGGGGGGTCATGCCTTAATCCCTCCAGTGGTTAGCTGATCAGTTAGGGCACCTTTTTGTGACTTGGTCATGGTTGAAAATATTACAGCTGATTAAATAATATCATATCATATATCAACACACCTCTAATAATGAACCCTTGAAGATCTATATATTATATAATATTTTATATAATGATTTATGGTTTATTTAGTTATATCCCTCCTTTAACAAGGTGGGTTACAATACCGCATTCACAATAAGCATTACAAACAGCCATAAGACACACATGTATAAATTTCATCAACATATCATACAATTTACCCAATGAAAATGCTCAACACCCATGCATTATTTTCTCAAAAATATATAGTATATAGTTGATTATAATGTATATATAATTTTTCTTCAGGACCTTCAGAAAGCTGTTTGAGTATATAAATCAACACACAGCTATATTCATCATTGAGCCTTGATATTTTTCTTCTTCCTTCTTTCAGAGAAAATTTCAAAAATATTTATCTATATGTATATTTTAACTTATCTTTAACTGCAGCGGCAACTCTCCCGATGTGAAATCACGTTTCATCTACTTCATCAGGGTCAAGATGCTACATGTTGAATCAAAGCAGCATCATTAAATGATTTGATTTGACAGGTAGCACCTCAACTCTGATGAAGTGGGCGAAATGTGATTTCACGTCGGGAGAAGTGTCGCTGCGGTTAAAGATAATTTCAAATATTTTGATATATATATTATAATTTTTCTCTGAAAGAAGGAAGAAGAAAAATATCAAGGATCAGTGACAAATGTAGCTGTGTATTGTTATATACAGCTTCTGAAGATCCTGAAGAAAAATTATATATACATTATAATCAAGTATATATATTTATGAGGAAAATATTATTCTAGTTCAAAATTTTTTTTATTGGTTTTAGTATATAAAAGTACAATAAATGAATGTTAACATGGCAAGCGACATGCACGCTGCATCAATACAAGCTGCGATAGTGTTTTTAGCGCACGCTAAACCTGCGCTACGTGGCTAGAACTAACACCAGCTCAATGCTGGCGTTAGGGTCTAGCGTGCGCGGCAATTCAGTGCACGCTAAGCACTTTCATGCAGGGAACCGGTCCTCAGATTTACAGAAGTGGGAATTTCTCTTCATTTTTGCCAAAGGTAGTGTCATCTTTCCATGTCAATCAGAAGTCAGCTTACCCGACTTTCAAACCATGGATTCCAAGAGGAGGGACAAAGTGTTGAACTTGCTGGATGTACAGAGAAGTCTTCTTCAATACTTAGAAGTAACAAATGATTTTCGTCTTTCATATCATCTTTTTGGCTTAACCAATATAGTGAGACTAGGCAAGCCTGCATCTAAAGTGACCATCTCCAGATGGATTCATTTGGTTATTTCATCAGTGTACATTGGCTGTGGATAACAGCCACCATTTGCCTTGAAAGCACACACTACTGGAAATATGGCATCTTCGTGGGGGAAGATGAGGGCATTTTCGCCTGAACAGATTTGTAGAGCAGCTACATGGTCCAATCTCCATACATTTATGAAGTTTTATAGGGTAGATGTGGCAGCAAGAGAGGATGCCCTATTTGGGTACTCAGTGTTAAGGGCAGGCTCATCTATCCCACCTTAGATGCAGAAGACTGCTTTTGTACATCACCTATCAATAGGACTCGTGTGTCCTTTCTACCAGAAAGGAAGATTGGGTACTTACCTCAATAATCTTCTTTCTGGAAGAAGGACATATGAGTCTTGAAACCCCGCCCTGTCAGTCTGGAGTTTGACTGCCTACTGTTCTGACAAATGTGTGTGTCCCGAACTAGAGATTTTCTCCTGTCAGATATATGCGAAAAAAGCATAAAGCAGCGAAACACTATGTGCTCCATATGTTCAATTTGCATTTTGATAGGTAGTTGCTGTTCATTCCACCTAAGTTGTTTACGCAGAATGGGGAGGGGCTGGAGGTGGAATGGAATGGAGCCACTTGCCCTCTTTTTGCACAAACATATTTGGTGACCCTAGACAGATTGCTTCTCCCTACTCCAAACTGCTCCCTTTCCCTTCTCACTCCAACTGCTTTCTGTCTCTCTCTATACTGTTCTCAGGTGAAAAAACTCAGAATCTTTCAATAGTAGTCTCTGCTTTTGGCAGTAGGAGTCCACACAGTGTGTATGATAGCCTTCCCGTTGTCATGATATCAGAGGCAAAGCAGCTCCCTGCACCTTGAAACCTCTGAAATGCAGCAAAAGAGAGAGTACACTTAGCATAGAGCAGTGTTTAAAAAACTACTGAAATATACCAAATGTAAATTTTTTTTTTTAAAAAAGAGCAAACTGTGTGAGTGATAAATTTACATTTAAGCTTCATTATGAAGCTGCACTAGCTTGCTGATGTGTCTAAACTGTTCACAAAGTGAAGAAAGCAGAAAAAGAGAGAGTGCTCTTTACATGAAGCAGGGTTTTAAAAACTTTGGAAGTATACCAAGTATCGTATATATAAAAAAAGATCAAATTGTGTAAACAACAAATTGACCATGCCTCCCCACTCCTTGCCAAACTTCATTGGCTCCCAATAATCTCCAGAATCCATTTCAAATGTTCCTGCCTGGCTTTCAAGATCATTCACGGAATCCTGCCTCCTCTTATCCCACTGTCTTTCAACTCCTCCAGTCCCGACTCCTCCAGAACTGCCCAAAGGCTTAAACTAGCCTTCCCCTCTCCACGCGGCATCCACTATTCAGGCAAACTGGGAAAATCCCTTCTCTTCAAAATCACAGGTCTTTGGAACGACCTCACCACCCCGCTGTGGAACCTGAGCTCCCTTCAGTTATTCCGCAAACAACTGAAAACCTGGCTTTTCAGCAAATTGTAGCTCTAACCTTCCCCCCTTTCTCTCCCCCCTTCTACACATAAGTTCATGTAATCCTTTTTCTTCTTCTCTACCCACTATTTTAAGTTCTTGTAAACCGTGTCGAGCTCCATTCTCATGGAGATGATGCGGTATATAAACTTAAGGTTTAGATTAGATTAGATTAGACATGCCAGGGATATTACATTACATTAGTGATTTTTATTCCGCCATTACCTTGCGGTTCAAGGCAGATTACAGAAGAGGATTTCTGGACATGTCTAGAGGTGTTACAGAGTAGAGCGGGTTGCTTCAGAGGACTGAAATGTTTCATACGGTGTTAGTTAGTCTTCAATGGATTTCTTGAATATCATAACTTAGTATTCTGTAAATTATGTGCGAGTGTTCCATGCTCTAAATAGAAACACTAAAAAATGGAGTCTCAAAGTATTCCAATTGTGGTAGTTAAGAGTACTAGGAGTCCGTAGAAGAGTCACTGTTACTGTTAGAGAATACTGTATGTTTTATTGGTATGACACTCTGTTGATATGATGGACTCTTTGGGCTCCTTTTACGAAGGTGCACTAGGGCCTTAACTTGTGGAATAATGCGTGCTAAATTGCCACGTGCACTAGCTGCTACCGCCTCCTTTTGAGCAGTTGGTAGATTTTCGGCTAGCTTGCGCTATAACGCACGCTAATCCGTTGCGTGCACTAAAAACACTAGCGCACCTTTGTAAAAGGAGCCCTTAGTACTCTTAACTGCCATGATTAGAATACTTTTTGAGACTACTATTTGTAGTTTTTGTATTTATATATTTTATTTTGTATTTATATATTTTGTTTTTGTATTTATATATTTTGTTTTTATATTTCTATTTGAAGTTTTCTTGCTTGTGTTCATTCCTCCCATGAATAACCCTCCTTACACTTATGTGCACATTACAGAAATGCTGGCACTGTTTAGGGTATGTGTACACTTATGCACCTCATACTTCTGCAAATGTATAAATGTTGGCACTTTATTATAGAATTGCCCTTTCAGGGCCAGATTCATTAAATGGTGCCCATATTCAGGCACAAGGAAAAACTGGCACCCAACATTATTCTATAAAAGGCACTCTGGGATGAGTGCACTTTATAGAATAGCGCCCTAAAATCAGGTGCCAGGAATTATGCCTGCTGCAGTGGCGTACCAAGGGGGAGGCGGGGGGGGCGGTGCGCCCTGAGTGCCAGCCCTGAGGGGGTGCTCCAGGCCTTGCCGTTCAGTCCCCCCCACCCCCAAAGGACCGCTCGCCCCACTGACCTTCCTGCACCACCTGTGAAGCAGGATCGCGACGTCAGCGATCCCTGAGCTGCTTGGGCGCTGCTTCCTGCACCGCGGTCCCGCCCCTCCTCTGACGTCAGAGGAGGGATGGGACCGCAGCACAGGAAGCAGCGCCTAAGCAGCGCAGAGATCGCTGACGTCGTGATCCTGCTGCGGCTGCTTCATAGGTGGTGCGGGGAGGCCAGGGGGGTGAGCAGTCCTTCGGGGTGGGTCGGGGCATCAGGCCTTCAGGGTGGGGTGGGCGGGCAGGCAGGCAGGCAGGCTTTCAAGGGTGAGGGGGGGACAGGCAGGCAGGCAGGCCTTCAAGGGGGGGACAGGCCTTCAAGGGGGGGACAGGCCTTCGGGGGGGTGTGCAGACCTTCAAGGGGTGCAGGCCTTCAAGGGGGAGGGACAGGCCTTCAAGGGGGGGGGCAGGCAGGCCTTCAAGGGGGGGACAGGCCTACAAGGGATGGGACAGGCCTTCAAGGGGGGGACAGGCCTTCAGGGGGGTGTGCAGGCCTTCGTGGGGGGGTGCAGGCCTTTGGGGGGGTGCAGACCTTCAAGGGGGTGCAGGCCTTCAAGGGGGGGACAGGCCTTCAAGGGGGGGAAAGGCAGGCAGGCCTACAAGGGGGGGGGACAGGCCTACAAGGGGGTGGGACAGGCCTTCAAGGGGGGACAGGCCTTCGGGGGGTACAGGCCTTCGGGGGGGGTGCAGGCCTTCAAGGGGGGGTGCAGGCCTTCAAGGGGGGACAGGCAGACCTTTAAGGGGGGACAGGCCTTTGGGGGGGACCCTGGTTTAGAAGTACACGGAGGGAAGGGGGTGTTCAAAGAGACGTGCATATGCCAAACTTTGGGGGGGGAAGAAATAATGGGTCTGAAAATAGAGGAGAGGGAGAGAGATGATGGACCATGGGATTTAGGGAGGGAAGGAACAGAAAGGGAGAGAAATTGGACACAAGGGATGGTGTGGAGGAGGGATAGAGATACTGGATAGGAGGGTAATTAGGAAAAGAAAGGAAGAGATGGTGGACTCTGGGGTGGTGGGGAAGGAGGGAGAGATGCCGGATGAAAGGGTAGTTAAGAAAAGGTGGATCTGTGGAGGGAGATGAAAAAAAGGAAAGATACCAGACTTCCTGGGAAGGGAAGGGAAATGGAAAGGGAGGACAGAGTTGGCAGATGGATGGTTAGCATACAGAAAGAAGGAGACCCTGGCAAGCAAGTTATCAGAAGAAAACCAGAGCCTTGGACCAACAAGATTTAAAATATAACCAGACAACAAAAGGTAGAAAAATTAATTTTATTTTCTGTTTTGTGATTATAATATGTCAGATTTGAAATGTGTATCCTGCCAGAGCTGGTGTTGGACTGCAAACATGAGCTAGGATTTAACATAGAGAGGAAAAGTCCTTTTTGTTTCTTTATTTTATTTACACCACAGCACCAGTGTGGTTAGGAGAAGCCAAAGGGGGTGAAAAAGCTATAAAACCCACCAGGAGTTTTGAAAAAAATCACCCAATTGGGCAGGAAAATCAAATTGAAAAACCAATTCAATAGGCTGAATCGAATCGAAATTTTTTTTCCTGAATCTGGCAGCATTAGTTTGCGCTACTGTCTTAGACTTTAGGACCTGGAATTGGGGAGAGATGGCTTCCTCAGTACTTTATAATGCAAGTAAAACAAGGATTTGGTCAGACTTTTGAAGGGTCTGCAGATAAAAAATATTGTATAGGCCGGGGACATGAGACAGCAGGAAATTGGAACTTTTCTTCCTTCTATTTTTGTGAATGGAAAGGCTGAGGATGTCAGAGAGTTCAGTTAAAATATGTGCTTTATAAGAAAATATAATAATGTGTTTTATAAAGTTTATAGCATAGCTGGCCTACCCAGTGAGGTGTTCCTAGTGGTGATGATGGCAGCGTGTTAATGTGTTGAGAGGAAGAGGTGGTCTGGGAAATTCTGCTGAGCAAACTCCGGGCCCATTTCCACCCCCCCAGTTAGTCCACTCCACTCAACTGGTTCACACACACTATTGTCTATTTTCTGTATACCGCTTAGAATCCTAACGGAGTTTAGCGGTATATAAGAAATAAATTACATTACATTACATTACACTGAGTGGGTCTTTGGGTGTTGTTTTGGGATCTCTTCCAGTGGTTTATCAATATCTCCTTCTGGTCCAAGGAAGGAAACTTTGTTATCCTTAGCATTGACCTACAGAATGTGTTTGTAACAGCACTGCTTGTGTGGCATTAGGCTATGTAGTGATGGAAAGAAAAAAACAGACCTTTGCACATTTTTGCACTATATGGTGGGTGTATGAGGAGATTCACATTTCCTGCACAGCTAAGTACATGTGTAGTTACCTTTTGCTGTATTTGACATCTAGCAAGGTCTCTGTTTGAAAGGAAAGATCTAAACTTAAAAATGAAGTGGCCAGAAGTTATGGTAAAAGCAGATAGTGTAGCTGGTTTTAAGAAAGATTTGGACAAATTCCTGGAGGAAAAGTCCATAATCTGTTATTAAGACATGGGGGAAGTGTCTGCTTGCCCTGGATCGGTAGCATGGAATGTTGCTACTCTTTGGGTTTTGACCAGGTATTAGTGTCCTGGATTGGCTACCATGAGAATGGGCTACTGCGCATGATGGACCATTGGTCTGACCCAGTTAGGCTATTCTTATGTTATGTTCTCATCTGTAGGGGCCTTTGTTTTCACTTCTTATTTTAATGTATTTTTTTTCTGGGAACTTATCAGTGTTTTTTATAATGGGAACAAAAATGGAAGAGAATTAATGTGTGTGGGATGAGGGGGTAACTAATTTCTTCAGCTAAATAATTCAATCCACTTCAAACAGACATAGGAGAACTCACGCACCATTCACACACTCTCCAACCAAAAACGTCAAAAGAAAAAACTGTTTGACAACCTCCTAGCCATTCGAGCTGCAACACTCGACCCCCAACTCTACAACCAATTGACATCGACCACAGACTGCAAAACCTTCAAAAAGAAATAAAAACCCTTCTATTCAAAAAACACATAAAACCGAACTAACACAATCAGAACTGTCCCAAGCATCACCTGCAACTACTCCATATGTACTTCTGATGTCATGACAATTCAGACATAATTTATGTTATGTTATGTTTGGAATATAAGAAAATTTTCACTGCCTGTTTCTATTCTGACCATTTATTCCATTTCAAGGTCATTACAAAAAATATTTTTTTACATGGGGAGGGGGAGGTGTCAAAAAATGATTGGTCCCGGGTGCCACATACCCTAGGTACGCCACTGGCCTGCTGAAACCAAGAGTAAATCCTGGCCTGCAAGTTGGTCATGCATTCCTTCAATTCTCTAACACTGCATAAAATTTGAAAATGCCCCTTCTGTTGCCATACCCTATTTAGGCATGGTTCTGTATAAAATCACACCAAGACGACAAAGGTAGGGAATATGATTTTATTTGCAGTTTAGTGACTGAAATAATAATAATAATAACTTTATTTTTATATACTGCCATACCACACAGTTCTAGGCAGTTCACAACAAAAAGGACTGTATAATCAGTGAAAAAAAATACAATTAACATGGAAATACATTCAGGAAAAGTCAAATTATAACTTTACATTAAGATAGAATATCAATTTACAAATTTGCCAAATAAATCAGTTTTCAACAACTTCCTGAACGTCAAATAAGATTGAACCTGAGAAATAATGGTACACAACCAAGAATTCATTTTGCCTGCCTGAAATGCAAATGATTTATCGAGCAATCTCTTATAACGGCAAGATTTTATAGCTGGGTAATCATACAAATGATTTCTTTGGGTAATCTTGTTCGGTTTATATCGTTCAAAACGTGAGGATAGGTAAACTGGAGCCAAACCAAATAGAGCCTTGAAACAAATACAACCAAACTGAAACAATATTCTTGCCTCGAATGGCAGCCAATGTAACTGTTGATAGAATGAACTAACATGGTCATATTTTTTTAGGCCAAAAATCAAGCAAACCGCTGTGTTCTGGATGATTTTTAATCTTTTGAGAAGTTTTTTTATGAGATCCCAAATATATTATATTGCAGTAATCAAGAACAGACAAGATGGAAGATTGTACTAAAATCCTAAAGGATATACTATCATAATGTGTCAGTTTTGAGAATTTATATCCGCTGTCTATATTTTGCACTGTTCAGGCAGAAATTAATTTCTTTCTATTTCTCTGGTGTTGGTACTGCATGTAGAGTCTGGCATCTTAGGGTTTCGTTTGCATATATTAGTACTTTTAGTTTGCGGTCCTCTATTTACATAGGGGTTACCTGTGTTCTGCATATGTGACCAAGGCTAGGTGTTCTGGTAGGAATGAATGTTGAGAAGCATACAGTGTGTTTTGTGTAGTTTAATTTTGACCATTATCAAGTTTCAAGTTTATTTAAAATATTTGATATGATCGCAATATCCAAATCCAATGCGATTTACAAAGATTAAAAATAGAAAAAATAAAAAATCCAACAAACAGGATATTAAAAACAATTATGACATAAAAATGCAATTGAGAGGGAGGGGGTTAAAAAAATAAGATTAATTACAATTCCAAAATAAATGAAAAAGGATGGGTAAGGTGACAAAAGGTTAGAGAACGTTACCCATTTAATTTCTGCTTAACAGTGTTCCTTGTCCAGATAAATTCCAGAATGAGGTCATATGATTTTAAATGGGTCAGTTACAGGCCTTTTTAGTAGGCCTTTGAACTTATTAAGTAATTTTTCTTCTCATATGTTGAAAGGAAGCTTGTTCCAAATTTGAGGAGCTGTAACAGAAAAGATCATATCCCTCCTTGAATAAATGATTTTTAATGAGGGAATTACTAACAGAGATTTTTCTTCTGATCTTAGAGATTTTACAGGGATGTATGGAATTAGAAATCTTTCTAAAAATGCTGGGGCTTACTAATATTTTATGTGTGAGTAAAGCTATTTTGTAAGTAACCTGTGATTTTCCTTTAACAGTAGAGTTACATCTTAATAAAATTATACTGTGTGTATATATGAAAAATGAATGGAAAAAATGGTATTACAATTAGTACAGTTATTATTATGGGGCGGGATCAGAGACAGAGCTTGGATGGAGTTCTAAGCTCTTTGTGGAGGGCAGAATAGAAAATGAAATACATAAATAGGCAGTTGCATACACCACTCCAAATTAGTAGCAATTAACTCCAATTGCTTGTTAGCAGCCAACTATTGGGTGTTAATGGCTCTTTAATTTAGTTGTGCGTGCAACTCAAGATTGATCCACATTTGGGCGACCTTTATAAAATCCAGGGAATGATGTCTTGGGTCAGTCAGCTGAAGAACAGATGGCTTCATTTTGCTCCACATCAGGCTGCTATTGGGCATGCTTTGCTCTAGCTTGGATGTCAGTCATTGGAGCTTCATGGCAAGCAGTAGAGTATCTCCTTTCAGCCGGCTCTGCTGCTTTGTGAATTTAACTCCATATGTATTTGTGTTGGCAGTGCCGATATTGCCTCTGGGTTTGTCATGTGGTTAGGCTGCTGATGGAATCTCTGCTTCCTCGTCCACAATGAGATTATCTACTTTTCACTCACCTTTGCTTTTTGTGAGCTTAGGAAACCCAGTCTTATAAATCTCCTTTGTAACTCATATGCCAAATCTTTTTCTATTTAAAAAGGTGTTTCTGTGCCTCTAGCTTGTTTAAATAAACCTTCAGACCGCTGAAAGAAGGAGTCTGCACTCAACAGCAGGTTGCACCTCCCATTTCCTCGTTTGAAGCTTTTAATGCAAGAGCCTAACCCTATTCTTCTCATCCACATAGTCAATGTTTTTCAGCTTCCAAGCATATCATATTCCATACAGACACTTCCTTAATTCTTCTAGAAAATCTATCACAGCAAGTGTGTTATTGCTATAAAAAGTGTTAACGCTGAATAAAGTAATTTATTTGTGGAGGAAAGACATCTATGTAATGTAAAACAGCTTTTCTGTTACAGAACACGACATGGCAAAAAAAAAACCCATAGGCAAATCATCCCAAAGTGATCTCCCAGGCCTTCCTATTACTCTTCTTCATATGCCACATTTGTAGCATAAAACAAAACAGTTTATATGCTGGGCTCAATCAAATAGCTTATTTTCAGCTGATCCACTCCAACCCTTTTGTTTCTTTGTTTGTGGACTTTGGAATTGAACGTAGTTGAGAACTTAAGAAGTTGGAGGATGGAAGAAGTTGGGGGATGGAAAAGATCATGCTGTCATGTTCTAACATCCTAGTGAGTCTGGGAGATTTGCTATTGCATCTCATTGTACAGCAGCCACCAAGGACTAAAGAACATATAGCATACTTGGAGGGGCATAATCAAAAGTGTGCCTAAGTCTGAGATTGGGCATTATGTGCAAGACGTCCACAAACCCAGCAGGAAAAATGTTAATTTTCAAGACTGCAAAAACATCTATCTTTTATTTTTGAAACTGAGCTAAGACGTCTACTTTTTTTGTCCATTTTCAAAAATAAAAACGTCTACGTGAAAAACAGGCAAAAGCAAGCAGAAGGAATCCACATCAGCTGAGCTGGTTTTGGGGATTCCTGGAGGATGGGGATTCCCCCTGCCAGGATTGGCTGAGCCGTGGAGCTCTACACCCCTCCCATTGACTTCGCTCCCCCTGACATCCTCCACATCCCCTGACATTTCTGCCCCTCCCCAACATTCTTGGGAGCTCCTTCCACATCCCTGGAACCCTCCCCCCATACCTTCGAAAGAGCAAACGGCAGGAGGGAAGCTCACTTCCTCCTGCCTAAAGGGCCACATGCTGCAAATGATGGGGCCTCCCCCTCCCAATGCATCTTGGGATTGCAGTGGTAGGGGCCGAAGGCCCTGATTGGCTCAGAAATCACCAGTTTTCAACTAGACCACCCACCCTAGCTACTTCCATGTAGAATATGTTACTGAAATATTCAAATATATAGGATCTTTAAATATGTGTGTGTGCGATCATTCTGTGTATGTGTTGTTTTGAAATTGTGAATGTATTTTGTAAACCGCTTTGAATTGACTTGTAAAAGTCAATATAAGCAGTATAGAAATTTTTAATAAAGATAAAATAAGTTTCCACTTAATAGCAAAATTTATTTTGTATTCTTTATTTAAGATGCTGGTATCACATTTTAAGTATTACACAGGAAGGACCTGATTCTCAAATGGCATCTTGATTGTAGGCAGTGGTAGGCATCCTACCACCATCTAATGGACTAATCGGGATGCACTTTTTCAAAAGAAATTGAAGCAGCTAGCCATTACTATGGATGCCTAAGGTCGGTATAGGTGTGGCTTAGGATGAAAGTAGCCTTAGGCATCCATTGGCTTGCTTAGGCACTTCCGTAGGCACAAGTCAGATGCCTTAAATGTAGGCCTATACAAGGCTAGCCTACATTTAAGGCATCTGTATAAAAAAATAAACGCAATTCTGGACGTCGTACCTATCAATGATTGACACATGTAGGCACCCACCACAGCAGGCACCATTTCCAGAATCAGATCCGAAATGTCCAGCCTGTTCCTAGGACAGGAGTTCTCAACCCAGTCCTTGGGATACACCCAGCCAGTCAGGTTTTCAGGGATCTCCACAATGAATATTCACGAGAGCATGGTTTTTACTACCGTCTCTACACTGACAATTCATAGATTTGCCTCTCCACAACAGAAGTCTCAGCCTGCCAGTCCAACATCACTGCCTAGATGTCACGCTGTCACTTAAAGCGGAACATACCCAAGATTGAACTACTTTTCCTTCCACCTAAACCTACTTCTCCTATCCCTCCACTCTCTGTCTTGGTGGATAACACTCACATCCTCCCTGTCTCGTCAGCTCGTAACCTCGGAGTCAACTTTGACAACTCTCTCTCTTTCTCTGCACAAATCCAACAGACTGCCAAAACCTCTGATTTCTTTCTCTATAATATCTCCAAAATCCAATCCTTCCGCTCTGAGTACACTACTAAAACTTTTATCCAGACCCTTATCACCTCTCATCGAAACTACGGCAACCTGCTTCTCACAGGTCTTCCGCCTAATCAACTGACTTATATTCTGCCAGAGTAGCCATGCCTACATCACCCCTCTCCTCAAGTCACTTCATTGAACTTTATGTGAAAATGGATAGGAAGCCAAACTCCTCCTATTGATTTACAAGTGTATTCACTCTGCATCTCAATCTCTCTCCTCTCTTCTCTTCCTATACTCCTCCCCCCGGGAACTCCATTCATCGGTCAAGTCTCTTATTTGTACCCTTCTCCTCTACTGCAAATTCCAGACTACATTCCTTCTCCTTTGCTGCACCACATACCTGGAACAGACTGCCTGAGTCAGTATGTCAAGCTCCATCCCTAGCAATATTCAAATCCAGACTAAAAGCCCACCTTTTTGAGGCTGTTTTTAATTCATTGTATATTACCCATGCCTGAGAAACTTCATAACCCCCTACTTGTCATGTTTGTATGATTAGATTGTAAGCTGTACTGAGCAGGGACTTTTTTTTGAATGTTTTAACGTTCAGCAATGTGTATGTGTAGAAATGATAAGTAGCAGTAGTAAAATAGATCCACTTTTCCACCATGATAAAATTGGCCTCAGCACGCGGGAAAGACCCATGCTGGGGATTTCTCTAGCTATTTTTTAATGCTGCTTAGCAAACAGGCCTCTTAATTTATTAGTTGTTAGAAAGTCTGTAGGTGTGTTCCTACTATTTTACTTGACTAATATAAGCCTAATATAAGCCTTCTCTTCAATGATCTTGGTAGTCCAGTCCTTTGCTTTCCTTTGCTTTTATTTTGCTGAAATGTAAACTGTTTTGAATGACTACTTGATCACCAAAGACAATACAGAAGTTTTAATTAATTAATTAATTAATTAATCAATTAATTCTGCTGAACATTAGTTGATGTTCCAGCTCTTGAAATTTCAAAGTAAAGGTTGTTCTGATTTTCTACTATAGATTTTGAAGTATTAAGTTCATTCATTGTCAGTGATTGGTTTATTTGTTTAGGGGTTTGGGGGGTTTTGTTTTGGCTTTTTTAAGAATATTTTTCAACGTCTAATCATTGACCAATGTGAATCTGAACAAAACAGCACTGGAATGTTATCTAGATTATCACAGCTGCTGTCCAGTCACTTAACAATCGTTCAAAGAAATGATATAAAATATCACATTTGTATACAGATGAATAATTGGCTTGTTTGTCACTCACTTCTGAGTTGACTGAGCCCCTTAACCATCTGAAACTCGAGTCCCTTTTTTTTTTCCTCCGTAAATCTGCCGATGAAATGTTGACAAAACAGCCAATTTTCTGTAATTTCACTGCAAGCTTCTGTCAGCACCAAAGGCACTCCAGTGCCATTCATTTCAGAGAACACCAATGGGCAACCTTTGACATTTGCCTCTTTGCTGACTTTGGAGACTCCTATAAGTGTAACAGTTGCGTCTTTCAGGTCACAGGACGCAGGCCTACAGTCTTGGACTCTGATGCACTGAAGGCAGCCTTTGTTTTCCAACTGATTTAAAAAAAAACTCCTATAGAGAAGGGATAAGAAACATAGTTAATAACTCAAGAGTGACCTTATCATCAGCTGCCACCACCCTATCAGCATTAGGAGGGATGAGGGCCAGTGCAAGGATATTAGACGCCCTAGGCAAACCTTCAGTCTTGTCCCTCCCTCCCCCCCAACAATCATGATCACTCTAAGCCACCCACCCCGGCATAATCTAGGTAAATGGGCTACTTGAAAACTGCCCACCCTCACTGCTGGTGAAAGTACCTGCTGTGGTTTCTTTGAGTTTGTGACTGTCAGAATCTATTGTTTTGCGTTAATTACCACTGCTTTCTACTGTCCCCCTCAGAAGCTGCAATCCTAGGTGACTGCCTGGTCTTGCCTCATGATTGAGCTGGCCCTGGGGGTGGAAGATGATGGAATGTGAGAATGAGAACTGCATTTTCATTCCTGTTCCACTGGGTACAGCACATACAGTATTTAATAGATAATTCAGCATCCATGATTTATTTCATATTGTGCAGGAAATCAAGTCAGTCTTAGACTCCATCATGTCTTGGTCTTTATCCACAGCAGTTGGGTGAGTTCCTTTTCCTTTATTTACCCTCAGTGCTGGGGCTGGGGTTCATCCAACAATCAAAACCTTTTTGCTAATCTTTAAAACTCTCCAGCATGGTGATAATCATGTGAAATAAGCACTACATTTTACTTGTCCATTATATCCGTGCAGGTTTAAAATAATGACCTTCACACACATATGTAAGCAGTTCTGTAAATACATTCTTAACGTACATGGCAGGTACACATGAGCAGAATATGAGTAGAGCATGTGTCTATATAGCATAATTCTGGCATTTAGGCGAGACCACTTACATGGACTCTGTGTCTGATGTAAGTGCTCACACCAAAGTACTGTACATCTGTGCATTTAGAGGCCAACCGAGTTTCGGTTTCGGAATCGGCATCAAAATGAAGCCAATATCCCTTTTTGGGATTTGACCAAAAATGTCTGTGTATTTTCAGCTGAAACCCCCATCCCACCTCACCACTCATAAGCCTATTTTATGAATCCCTGGTAGCCTTTTCAGAGACAGAAATGAACCCCATTCATTCGTATCCCATGTGACTAATCCATCACAATGGCTGCCAAACCTCTCAAGGCAGTTTTGTAAAATTTGTTCCTGCTTATGCTGGTTCCAATCACAAAATGGCTGCCTGGATTCTGGACCTCCTAATCTAATCTAATCTAATCCTTAGGTTTGTATACCGCATCTTCTCCATGTTCGTGGAGCTCGGCACGGTTTACAGGAGAAGTAATAGGATGGAACTACAATAAAGGGTTAGAGGTAGAAGAATGAGGAATATTTAGAGGACTAGGGAAGCCAGATATGAAGAGATTTTGAGGACTTGGGATACCAAAGTTGGAGAGAGGCTTACATTTTTGAGAAAAGCCAGGTTTTCAGATGCTTGCGGAAAACTTGGAGAGAGCTCAAGTTCCGAAGAGGGGAGGCAAGGCTGTTCCAGAGCTCAGTGATTCTGAAGGGAGGGAGGTCCCCTGCTTTCCTGAATGGGTAATGCCTTTTAGTGAGGGGAAGGAAAGTTTTAATTTGTGGGGGGGGTCTAGTGGAGTTAGGGTTTGAAGAATTCCAAGTAAGAGGGATAAAGGGAGGTTCATTCCTGCCCCTGAAGAGGCCACTAGACTACCATGGCTTCCTAAGCCTATGGGTGCTTGGATGGGATGGTGTGGAAAGTGAGGGGGCGTCCGCGGCGGGGGATGGAGCTCTGGAAGGGGATTTTTTGGTCAGGTGTGGGGGAAGCAGTTTTGATTTATGCCAAAACTAAGCAGCCAGTTCTAGTTACAAATTCTGTTCAAGCAGATGCCAAAGATCCTGGGTTCAGTCAGGCCCTAACCCACTTAAGCTAATATTTTATAAAGGAAATTAGCTAATACACTTAAGCTAATATTCTATAAAGGAAATTAGGCATCTATGTTCCTTTATAGAATATGCTCTAATCATGCACCCGCTAAGCACCTATATATAGGCACTGTTATAGAGCAGCTCTCAATGTGTGTACGAGAACAAGTAAATGAAGAGAGCATCTTCCAAGGAAATCCACCTAGGTAAAGTGATCTTTCTGAATATTGCCTTCCTTGGGAGAGGGGGGAAAGCTGAGTAGGGTTACCCCCTAGACCTGCTCCCCAGGCCCGTCCAGTTCTACCCATCCCCGCCCTAGTCCCGCCCCAATCCCATCCCCCGCTGCCTACTCTCGTCGGGCAGGACGTCCGCGCATGTGCGGGTCCGACGTGATGATATCACACTCACGTGCGCGTGTGGGTGATATCATCGTGTGGCATCTGCGCATGGGAAATCTGGATGTGTGGTAACCCTAGAGTTAAGAATGCACATACTTTTAGCCGTGTTATAAAGGGGCAATAGTAGTGAGGTGGGAGATACGGGTGTGAAACAGCACACATGCTTGCCACTTTCAAGGTCTCTTAACATAGGATTCAGCACAGTAACTACAAGTCCCTGAAAACAAATGATTAAATACCTACTTAGAATTAGTACTTGGATACTTGGAATCATTCTCCTGAATTTAGTAAAGGAAGTGCTGCAGCTGTGATATTGAAGCAATGCTGATTCTGTAAAAATGCATTTTGCATGTGCGCATGTCGACAGCATTTTAAAAAAGAGGGTAAACTTGCATGGATATTTTAATATTATCTATCATTATTGCAAGTGGTCGGAAAAAGGCCACATTTTTGTCAGTTTGCAGTGATATAACTAATATGCTATTTCCATGGGGTTCTCTGGTTTCTCTTATCTGTAGCTATACACACTAAAGGGTATTGTAAACAGGTAAAAAGAATTGTATCAGAGCTGCTGCAGCTGTGGCAGAGCTTTTCCTACTTCCTCCGCCTCTGAGCCTCCCAGCGGTGTATGAAAGATGATGAGATGTCCCTGGGGCCCCATTCTAGACTGCAGCAATGTTCAGATCATTGCACCTCCTAAACAGAAATTGCCTCTACCACTCTTGATACCAGAGCATAGTGTGTGTGTGTTGGGGAAGAGAAGAAACAGGTCAGATATAGGAGCTAAGCTGAACAGGAATCCTCCACCTATAGACCTGCCAGTAGAGGCTGCTGTTTCACTATCACAAGAGTGAGAGACAGTCAAGTTTTGCAGGATTCCAGGATTACATCCCTAGTGATGTAAGACATAATACAATTGAGTCTCGGTTAACTGGGTCTCAGTTAACCAGGACTCTCACACAACCAGCAAAAGAAATTGCCAGCTTCCTCATGATTGCTTCTGCATAGAGGATGAAAAGAAAAGGAGAGAGGATGCATCCTTGTCTTGTACCCTTTCTGATCTTGAACCATTCTGTATCCCCATTCCTGGTTTGCACTGTAGCTTCTTGCTCAACACAGTCAATAAAGCACAGGTAGAGCTTCTTCTGGTACTCCCTCACCTTTTCTATAATCCACCTCAAGTTTGCGATGTGATCAAGGGTCCCTCTGCCCTTATGAAATCCAGCTTGGGCATCAGGAAGTTCTCAATCAAGAATGTTGCCCAAGCACCTTACCCTTGCTGCCATGGGGAGTCAGGGTGATTGTTCTATAGTTTGTACAGTCCCTGGCATTGCCTTTCTTCAGCTGGTGGGATAAAAACTGATCTTTTCCAGTCCTTTGGCCATGTGCTGGTTTTCCAGATCTTCTGGCATAGAGCTGTTAGTGTGGCTCTTGGGACTGGTTTGAACAGCTCTGCAGATGCTTTGTTTTTTGGCAACTGCCTCAGCACCCAATCCACTTCACTTTCCAATAGGTCTAGTTCTGCTTCCTCTTGACCCCCAAGCTCTTCAGGGTAGTCAGTGCTGGTACTGAAGTATAATTCCTGTTTGCATACTTTCCATCTCGGCTTGATGTCCTGCTGGTCGCTAATTTCATTCCAATCAGTCTTTGATGATTTATTGGCATGCTGAGAAAGGTGTTTCACCATGTCGAATAATTCCCTGGTATGGCACTTCTTATAGGCTTCTTCAAGGTTCATGCATCAAGCATTCAGAAAGTCATTCTTGTCTTTCCTGGCTGCTGTTTGGAAATCAGCATTGAGTCGTCTCGCCTCATTCAACCTGCCCTTAGCCTTTGCCACCCTCCTCTCATAGAAGTAACTGTAAGCAATTGAACATATCACTTTTCCACATACCGTATTTTCACGTAGATAACGTGCACCCGTGTAAAATGCGCACACCACAAATTTATGTACAGAAATTTTTATATACCGCGCACTCCCGTATACCGCGCATGCTGCCCGACTCTCCCGTCGCCGCCCGACTCTCCTTTCGCCCGCCCCGACTCTCCTCTGGCCACCCCGACTTTCCTTTTGCCCGCCCCGACTCTCCTCTCCCCCTTGAAGTCCTGTCCCCACCCTGAAAGCCTGATGCCCCCGATGTCCGATTCACCCCCACCCCCTCAGGACCGCTCGCACCCCCACCCCGAAGGACCGCTCGCACACACTCCCACCCGCACCTGCACCCCCACCCTGAAGGACCGCTCGCACCCCCACAGCCTCCCGACCCCCACCATCATGTAGAAGCTCCTACAGGTGTCCTGCTGCTTCCTCTTGGCGGTCCCGACTCCCCGACACGATCGGGGCAAGAGGGAGCTCAAGCCCTCTTGCCCCAGCCAACCGCAGCACCCCCAACACGATCGGGGCAAGAGGGAGCTCAAGCCCTCTTGCCCCAGCCAACCACGGCACCCCCCGACACGATCGGAGCAAGAGGGAGCTCAAGCCCTCTTGCCCCCCCGACTCCCCGACACGATCGGGGCAAAAGGGAGCCCAAGCCCTCTTGCCCCACCGACTCCCCAACTCCCCGACAATATCGGGCCAGGAGGGAGCCCAAGTCCTCCTGGCCCTGGCGACCCCCCTCCCCCCGCTAGTTGTTCGGGCCAGGAGGGAGCACAAGTCCTCCTGGTCCTGGCGACCCCCCCCCGCTAGTTGTTCGGGCCAGGAGGGAGCCCAAACCCTCCTGGCCACGGCGACCCCCTACCCCCACCCCGCACTACATTACGGGCAGGAGGGATCCCAGGCCCTTCTTCCCTCGACGCAAACCCCCCTCCCCCCAACGACCGCCCCCCCCAAGAACCTCTGACCGCCCCCCCAGCCGACCCACGACCCCCCCTGGCCGACCCCCACGACACCCCCACGACACCCCCACCCCCTTCCCCGTACCTTTGTGTAGTTGGCCGGACAGACGGGAGCCAAACCCGCCTGTCCGGCAGGCAGCCAACGACGGAATGAGGCTGGATTGGCCCATCTGTCCCAAAGCTCCGCCTACTGGTGGGGCCTAAGGCGCCTGGACCAATCAGAATAGGCCCGGGAGCCTTAGGTCCCTCCTGGGGGCAGGGCCTTGGGCATATGGTCGGGTTGGGCCCATGTGCCTCAGGCCCCGTCCCCAGGTGGGACCTAAGGCTCCCGGGCCTATTCTGATTGGCCCACGCGCCTTAGGCCCCACCAGTAGGCGGAGCTTTGGGACGGATGGGCCAATCCGGCCTCATTCCGTCGTTGACTGCCTGCCGGACAGGCAAGTTTGACTCCCTTCTGTCCGGCCAACTACACAAAGGTACGGGGAAGGGGGGTGGGGGTGTCGTGGGGGTCGGCCAGGGGGGTCACGGGTTGGCTGGGGGGGCGGTCGGAGGTTCTTGGGGGGGCGGTCATTGGGGGGAGGGGGGTTTGCGTCGAGGGCAGGAGGGCCTGGGATCCCTCCTGCCCGTAATGTAGTGCGGGGTGGGGGTAGGGGGTCGCCATGGCCAGGAGGGTTTGGGCTCCCTCCTGGCCCGAACAACTAGCGGGGGGGGGGTCGCCAGGGCCAGGAGGACTTGGGCTCCCTCCTGGCCCGATATTGTCGGGGAGTTGGGGGGGCAAGAGGGCTTGAGCTCCCTCTTGCCCCGATCGTGTCGGGTGTCGGGACCGCCAAGAGGAAGCAGCAGGACACCGGTAGGAGCTTCTACATGATGGGGGGGGTTGGGAGGCTGTGGGGGTGCGAGTGGTCCTTCAGGGTGGGGGTGCGGTTGCGGGTGGGAGTGCGTGTGAGCGGTCCTTCGGGGTGGGGGTGCGGGTGCGTGCGAGCGGTCCTTCGGGGTGGGGGTGCGAGCGGTCCTGCGGGGGGGTGAATCGGACGTCGGGGGGGGAACTATGTAAAAAAAATTTTTGTACAACGCGCTCACGCGTATAACGTGCAAGGGTATGCGCAGTACGTAAAAACCACGTATAACACGCGCGTTATATGCGAGAAAATACGGTAGTCCCAATGGAAGATAATGCATTGGTTGTATTGTTCAACTAGCTTCTACATTCCTTCAGAGAAGTTTTTAGGCTGTTCCTGAAGCCAGGTGAACACTGCTTCCTTTACTTCACCATGCTTTGTCTTTTGATCTCTGGATCACAGCGATGCCTCGTTGCCAGTGACAGTTCTCTCCATTTGACTATGGCGGTATAGAAGAATAAAGTTATTATTATTATTATTATTATCTTCTTCATACCATCTCAGAACTGGGTCGCAACCTCCACATGCTGTTTGCGTGTGCAGATCAGTAAGCTGTTTGGGATCCCATTGTGTGCAGAATTTCCTGTATCCCAAGTCATCATGAATTATGGCAAATGCAGATCCATAGCTGATATCCAGATTTGTAGCCAATTGAGACGCCATCCTGCCCATGTGCTCTTGCGTGTGCAATGTTGATGGGTGACCAGAATGACCTTTGTCAGTTACACTTGTTCTCCCCGCTTTAAACCTTTTTACCCACTCATAAGCCTTTTGTTGATTCATGGTGCTATGTCCATACTGAGTCAATATCCGACGGTGAATTTCCACCCAAAGAAAGCGCACTACTGCATGTTATTCGATGGTGAAATCATGCAATGGAGCATCAATATTTCTGACCTTGTGGCTGCCACATGACAAAAGGCCAAATGCTGCACTGTGCGTGAATCAACTATCCAACAGGCAATTTATGAGTACATATGTTGCATTTCGCTAGCTCTGTTCCGGTTATCACGTAATTTAACAGTTGCCTTTAATTTTTGATTTGCCCTCGTATTTAAATAGCACGGGAAGAAATGCATTTCTGTTTCTAGTTCTCCAGTTTATATTTATGTTTATTTAAGATTTGATATACCGCTCCTGCATTTTGCTGACCTAAACGGTTTACAAAGTATCAAACAAATGAAATTAGGTACTTGAGAAAAACTATCCTATCTGTCCCGAAGGCTCACAATCTAACTAAAGTACCTGATAAACTAAAAATATGTAATAACAACAGGAGAATCGGGGCAGAGAGAAGGGCGGCCAGAGCAAGAGAATCGAGGTTCTTAGCACATGTGACTGGTCCTAGTTTTTTTTCGGTCAGCCAGTTGATAAGTTTAGTAAATCACATCTTTCCTGCTTTGCATGCCGATTCCCCTCATTTGCATGCTTGGATCAGGATTGGATTGGAGGAGAGGTTAGTGAATAGGGTCGGAGGGAAATTGGGTTGCAAAGGGCTCGCAAACCAATCGGTTTGCTTAGTGAATCTAGGCCTTAGAGTTTTAAGTGCCTGTCTTGGTTGCAGTTTATATTTTTTAACTTTGCAACCCAGACCTCCTTTTCTATCTGTCCATCTCGTCTTTGTTTTTTATTGTTTGCATTTTATGATTTGAATTCCTATTGTAAACCCACTTTGACAAATTTATTTTTGAATTGTGGAATATCAAAATAAACTTAATATTTATGACAAATAGGTTCTTTTAGCGAAAGCACCGTGATGGAACGTTTCACCTTTGTTTTGTCAGTTGTCATACGATACAAGGTAAAACAAAAATAGATGTCTCCAGAAATATTATCTGTCAGATGTTCATATTAAGGATCGCTTCCATGCATTTTCACACATCTCTCAACACTAAAATGTTTGATTCAATTAAAATACAAAATTGATGGTAATGTGCTAAGATCCTGTATCACGAACTGCTCAAAACTGTCCTATTTTTATATTGAAAGGAAATAAACACAGGTCAATATTCAGCCTTGATGGTATTATTTTTTAAGCCGCTGAAAATAATCTTGATATTTAGTTCCAAAGATAAACTTCTTCTCGTCATGACAGGTGTGTGGCTTTGCAAATGATTACTAAGAACTGGAAGCAAAGGGATAGGCTGAATATGCCGTTTTGGTGGGAGACCCTATGGCTGTATTACAAATATGAGAAAATGCTTGCAGAAAAAATAAATGAATCACTTCAGCTTGTCTGCGGTGTTCTTTGCTCACATGTTTAAAGACAATAGACTGTTTTCAGTCCAATTCTTTATATGTGAGTTTGCAAACAATTGGACCCCTGAGGAAGGTGTGTTCGTCGAAACACGAACCGTGTAGGGTCCGGTTGGATTTTTACCACTGTACTTTATCATTGTACTTTTTTCAATGAATTTTCATGTTTTTATATGTCAGTGTATAATAAATTATCTCCAGAACATCTGTATCACTGTTTTTTGTTTATGTTACCATAGCCTCCATTAATTTAAAGTACCACAGGTTACTTAATGATGAGATGCAAAGCATGCAAGCTGGCACCCTGACACTCTCCTTTCTCTTTACTTTTTCTCCTGCACCCCCTGCCCTGAAGTCATGTCTATCTCTTAATTCCTACCACCCCTTCAAGGTCTAGTGTTTTTTTCCCTTTCTCCCAGTTCAGTCTCTCTCTTGCTCTCTCTCCCACCAGCTGATCTATATCTATAACATTTATTTATTTATGTAAAAAATCTCTTACCCGCCTATTCCTAAGCGGTTTACAAAATACAATCATAAAATGGATACAGACAAACAGGCATATACAGTACAATAGTTTCATACAAACAAGCAACACATGCACTAGTTTCTTCAAAGAGACAAAATATCTGACATCATCATCTATATATATCAGTGGCAATATCCTCATGAATCATTTAAATGCTTCCATAGATTAATTTTTAATACTTTCTTAAAATTTTGAAAATCTAAAAGTGCTCTCAATGATCCTGTTAAATTGTTCCATAAAATCACTCCAGGTAAAGAAATTGCAGACGTTCTTATACTTTCATAATGTGCTTTAAAAAATTTGTCAAAGATAGTCATATCGCCCCCTCAGACCTTAACGTTCTGAACAGCCGATAGAGGGCCAGATTCACTAACCTGCCCGATCGATCCGGGCAGGTCCGACGAATTCTCAAAGCCCCAAAATATGCAGATGGGGGCAATCAGAGGAACGCCCCCATCTGCCTGCACGGATCGCTGTTGTGCGATCTGCACATGCCTGTCTGAGCCGGGGCCGTTTTTAGCCCTGCGAGCCCATGGTTTTAACCCGCTTTAAACCCGCAGGTTAAAACCACAGGCTCACAGGCCGAGGAAGATCGGGGCAGAGCAGGGTGGCATTCAGAGGGAAGATCGAGCAGGGCATCATTCAGGGGGAAGATCGGGGCAGAGCAGGGCGGCATTCGGAGGGAAGATCAAGCAGGGCGGCATTCAGGGGGAAGCAGGCAGGAGAGATTGCAGGGCTTCCAGTTGGAAAGACGTTTTCGACTGGTCCCTAGCAGTCAGTTTTTCAGTTGATTGGCCAGCCCAGTCGGATCGGATTGATTGTGTTGTGAATTGCTGCCTTCCCTACTTTTGAATGTCCCTCCCCTCATTTGCATGCATGGATCGGAGGAGGCAGAGAGGTAAGTGAATCGGGCCGGAGGGGAATTTGGTCGCTAAGGGGTCGCAAACTGATTGGTACACAATTGGTTTGCTTTGTGAATCTAGCCCATAGTGTCATTACCCTTGTTAGATACCTTGATGAATAACTTTGAACACCAACACCAACATCACCCCTCCAAAGGTCAAGCAGAGCAACATCTGCACCTCCCTCCCTCATTTTATAGGTCCTGCATCTCTTCCCTTCCCCATCCCCTCCACCCCTGCACACAATTCAAGTATCTCTCCCTTTGCCTCCTCGCCAATTACAGCAGTCTGCTTCAGAACTTCCTGTTCCACATAATGTGGGTGGAATGCATGACAGGGAAAATCAAGGCTCTGAGGCAGATTGCTGTAATCACTATAATGTTGCTACCAGCAACTATTAGAGGAGCAGGAGAGATGCCAGCAGCCCAGAACAATGCCTGCCCTGAACTGAGAGTCTGGGGGAGTGGGAGGAGAAACCACTTCAAAGAGAGGTCCTTTCGAGTGTCCTCATTGCTGGACTGTCACCAGTTTTTCACTTGTGAAGGTTGTGCTTTGGCTGAGAAAGTTTAGCCTCCCCAAGCCTCTTATACTGGTGCCTATGGGCTGGATTCACTAAGCAATCCAATCAGTTTGCGTCCCCTTTGCAACCCGATTTTCCTCCAACCCGATTCACTAATCTTGTGGCCGATCATCCTCCAATCTGATCCATGCATGCAAATGAGGGGAAACGGCATGCAAAGTAGGCAGGCAGTGATTCACTAAACCAAAATTGGGACACCGACTGGGCTGACCGATCAAGAAACAAGCGACTGCTGGGGACCAGTCGCTCACGTCCTTTCCGACTGCATCTCCTGCTCTCTGCCCCGTTTCTCCTGCTCGATTCTACCCGACTCTCCTGCCCTTCCCTGCAGTGCAAGCCTGTGGTTTTAACTCGCGGGTATAAAGCGAAAAAGTAGGGCTCGCAAAAAAAAGTGTTTCCTAAAGTTAAAAAAAAAATTGTTTCCTGCTGTCCTTAACTGCAAACTGCCAAATGATGCTCCTATTGCCACTTCATACCAAGCCACTGGAATCAACTGCCCTCACAGATCAAATTCCTTGAAGGACTCCTCAATTTTAAGAAAGCAAAACATACCTCTTCACTGAACTCCCCTGCCCACAACCAATGGATTAAAAAGAAATGCATATTGGTACTAGATCCTTGGTATGCGTTGCGTTTGTATTGAAAAATCTTGCACTGTAATTGGCAAATTTAACCTGTAAACTGTATATTGGTACTAGATTCATATGTGTGTCGCTAGGATAAAAACCTGTATTGAAAAAAGCCTGTACTGTAACTATGGAAAATTGTAAGCTTTTAACTGTATATTATGTATGTTAACCTGTAACCTGTTCTGAGCTCTTCAGGGAAAACAGTACACTTCCGCAAATACAGAAAAACCACAAATAACTTTTTCACATGTTATTCGCTGTTTTCCATTAAAAACCTTCATGAATATGGTGAAACCACGAATATCATGGTGGCAGACCGGGCCTGTTCCCAGAGGAGAGGCAAAACACGGTGAAGAAAGTGCTGGGAATCGGCGATTTTCTCTGCAAACGTTTGGAATCAGCGATTTCTCTATGCAAGCTGATGTAATTTGGGGGGAGAAGCCAGCAAGCTAAAGGCCGTGAATAATCGAAACCATGATTGCTGAAACCACAAATACGGACGGAGAAGTGTATAGTGCAAGGCAATGGCGGAATAGAAATCTCTAACGTAATGTAATGTAAAACAAAGTCAATTAGTGCTCATACACTGTTGCACGTGGGTAAGGTGAAGCAGAAGCCATCAAATGAGCTACTCAAGGTTACACAGAGTCAGTGGCAGGTGCCTTTATCCTTCTTTCAACAGGCAGAAAAGTGGCTGAAACCACAAAGCTATGAACTGCAAATTGAAATAGTTGGGCAGGCCAGTGTCTGATGAGTGAAAGATGATCGAAGCCTTTCTCCCGGTGCTTGCTCAGTTCAGAGCCAGTGCAGCTGGATTCTTGGGGATTAACTACACCCTGAGGGTTTGTCATCTGAATCCACACCGTTAGAGCAGAAATATTGCTAATGTACTCATCATATCTGTTTAGCATTCTCTATGTTTTCCTCCTCCTTTCAGACCCTTCTTGACTGTGTTTTTCCTGCTCTGTACCATGTGCTTGCTTTATGCCTGCTTTCCTCTTTAGCCAGGCCTCATGCAAGTACTACTCTGAACTAGAGTTTCATCCCTTCTGTATCTCCTTTACCCAAAAATGCATCTCACACACTTTGCAATGTGGTATCTTACTGTCTTCACAACAGAGCCACATTTCTTTCACACCCATATTCCTCATGCCTTCCTAAAATTCCTATCAACTACCTTTCCTAGCCCCCGAAAATGTAAGGCCTATAAGTTGTATAAAACTCCAATTATAAAAATGAAAAAATAAACAAAATATAACAACAAAACACACTAAATAGAAATGTACCCCTACAGCATTAATTCTGAATTCTAAACATAATTTTTTTTTTCATAACTCACCCATTCTTTACCCTTTCTCCCCCTGTCCTGCTCCCCTCCTTTAGTCTCAGAGACCAAAATTTAGCTCTGGTAAGGATGTCTACAAAATCCAGCCCGCAGGAGTACATAATGAGTGCTAATCAGAGGATGTCATTCTACAGGTCACAAAGGGCTAAAAGAATGAGAGCAATTTCTAAGATCAGAAGAATGTTCAGCTCTGGGATCAGAGAGATCCACTTTTGCAGGATAATTACCTCACGCGCTGGTGCATGCAAGTTTAAGAGGTAGCAAGATAAGAGCTGAAATTCCAGTACCTCTTTAAAGTGTCAAAATAAACAAGTCCTTGAAAAGTGTTGCCATTTAAATGGGCTTATTATGTTTTACTTATATATAATGTATGCCAATGTTCACATCACCACCGGTTAAGCAAATAACTCTCTGGAGATATAAAACCTAATATACAATCTTGAAAACTGGACTATAATTCAGATATGCATAATTATGTTATTGTTATCTTACAGTACAGCCTGAAAAAAAATTAGTTCATCTTTAAATCTCCTGTTACTAAAAGAACATAGATGACTGTTTTACATAAAGGCAAAGTATTTGTTATCCTAATTAGATGGATGACTTGAAGCCTTTGTTGAGCTGCACATTGCAGCACGCAGGATTTAAGGTGATTCCCTGTGCTAACCAGAGTCAAGTCACAATCAAATGCAAACAACTCTAGAAAAAAAGATCACTTCCTTTAGAACCCACACATCAACTAACAGGAACGGTCACGGATAAGAAGCAAGTGAGCTGGAATTAAAATAGGATCCCTTAGGTTGTAAAAGAGGGGGTTAGGGGTATATAAGACACCATATTAAATTAAATTAAATAAATCCAAATCAGGACATGTGCCATGGTTCTGGTAGCATTTTAGAAAAGGATCTGCTGACATAGAGAATTTTCTAAAATGCATGCAGGAATGCACATGTATGTTGTAGCTATGAGTGGCGGCAGCATCCATTTTGCAAATGACAACCTGGAAAATATCAATGGAGAGAACTTAACTTACATGTGTAAGTGTCAACACTTATGTAAGGGTCAACACTTGTGTGTCTGCCAGTTTAGAACTATACACTTGTAAATGCTCTTAATTAATTCTGAGGCTGCAATTTTTCTGCATTTTCAATTTTAAGAGTGGAAAAACAATGGAAGATTAAGGAAGAGACCTATAAAGGCTAACCAAAATGTGCAGTTTTAGAAAACTTGTATGAGGGGGCCGCTGAAAAGTTCTCTGTGGTAGATGCATGGAACAGCCTTCCGGAAGAGGTGGTGGAGACAGAGACTGTGTCTGAATGCAAGAGGGTCTGGGAAAGGCACAATGGGATCTCTCGGAGAGAGAAAGAGATAATGGTTACTGTGGGTGGGCAGACTAGATGGGCCATTTGGCCTTTATTTGCCATCATGTTTCTGTTTCTTAGCCTAACCAAGAAGAAAATCATAGGCAGCTCCCGCAAGCTCCACCCCAGACTCCGCCCAAGCTCCACCCCAGACCTCACCCCCATAATAGTACTAATTGTAATAGCATTTTTTCCATTCATTTTTCATATATAAACATAATATAATCTTATTAACAATACATAATGGTTAACCACAAAATTAAAATATGCAAAGCACACTGTATGTTTCTCAAGAATCATTTCTACCAGAACAGCTGGCCTTGGTCACACATGCAGAATACAGACAAACCCAATGCAGAGATATCCGAGAATCTCGGCGAGAGGGAGAACTAGATGGCCTTGAGCTTGCACGGATGCATGGTCAAGACCCAGCAGAGGCAGGAACTTCTTCAAGCGGCGGGGGGTGCCGGTTCACACAGGGGGGTGCCGGTTCGCACGGGGAGGCCTGTGTGAGCGGGGGGAGGGCAGCTATGCTGGTTCTTAGGGGGGTGGATCAGAGGAACACCCCCATCTGCCTGCACGGATCGCTGTTGTGCGATCTGGTTTTAACCCGCTTTAAACCCGCAGGTTAAAACCACGGGCTCAAAGGCCGAGGAAGATCAGGGCAGAGCAGGGTGGCATTCAGAAGGAAGATCGAGCAGGGCGTCATTCAGGGGGAAGATCGGGGCAGAGCAGGGTGTCATTCAGGGGGAAGAGCAGGGCAGCATTCGGAGAGAAGATCAAGCAGGGTGGCATTCGTGGGGAAGATCAAGCAGGGCGGCATTCAGGGGGAAGCAGGCAGGAGAGATTGCAGGGCTTCCAGTTGGAAAGACGTTTTCGACTGGTCCCTAGCCGCTGGCCTCAGGGGGATGTGGGGTGGTGGGAACATATCAAGCGAGTTTCCCTTAGTTCCTATGGGGAAACTCGCTTTGATATATGAGTATTTTGGTTTACGAGCATGCTTCTGGAATGAATTATGCTCGTAAACCAAGGTTCCACGGTATATACAAACAAGACCCTAAGATGCAAGACTCTGCATGCAGTACAACCCCCAGAGAAATAGAAACAAATGCATTTCTTCCTGAACAGTGCAAAATATAGACAGCAGATGTCATTTCTCAAAACTGACATAATTCAATCACTAACTTGAAAATAAAATAATTTCCCCTATTTTTGTTGCCTGGTGATTTTGGTTTTCAAACCATCTTTCCTAGTCTCTGGCTGCACTTCTTTCTGTCTGTGCTCTTAACTGTGTATCCAGGCAAACCTTATCCATTTGCTGGTTTTCTCTCCTTCACTTTCTGCCATACATCTGTCTTTAAAACATGCACTGGTATCAAAATTAGGGAGTGAAAAGTATTTGCTTGAAGTCAAAAAACACTAGCCTGTATATACTATAATTGCTGTTTAAACAATGCTATACATATGTGAAGATTAGCTCAGAGACATGGAGGGAAAAAAATACAGACATAGAGGGAAAAAAACCCCAACCACCTCACCACCCAATCATTGCTAGATCTTCCATACTTTTAAGAATAAATTAGTGCCAAATTAGTGCAATGGAGGTCTAAAAATCATAACTCAGTGAAATGTTGATTGGGCTGCGAACTTTTCAGCAGCCCTTCGTAGTTAAAGCTCTGGAACTCGATGCCAGAGGGTGTGGTCACAGTGGTTAGCATAGGTGGGTTTAAAAAAGGTTTGGACAAGTTCCTGGAGGAAAAGTCCTTAGTCTGCTATTGAGACAGACAGGGGGAAAGCCACTGCTTGCCTGGGATTGGTAGCATGGAATGTTGCTACTATTTGAGTTTCTGCCAGATACTTTTGACCTGGATTGGCCACTATTGGAAGCAAGATACTGGACTAGATGGACCATTAGTCTGACCCAGTATGGATAGTCTTATGTTCTTACGCAATGAGCTCTTTTTCCCTCACTAATGATCAAACACTGAGCCCTGTATGGAATAGACAAGTTGGACATCTCCCATTCACTTTCTTCAAATCTGTCCAAGTCTTTCAGACAAATACACTGGAGTAGAAGGAGAAGCTGGACAAAAACAAAAACCAGAAAACAGTTCATATGAGAATTCCTCTTTCCTAATTAATTGCAAAATTAACAACTCCATCTGTTATTTATGAGCAGTTAGTGGCTGATATTGAACATGAAACTAGAGTCTTAGAGGGTTGCCAGTCTCAAGAATATACATAACATTATTTTAGTGAAGCCTATTATATGATATCCAAAACAATGTTGCACGAGGGAACGAGGGAACGAGAACGTGTGAAAAAAACATAAAAAAAGAAAACGAGGGAACGAGAACATGTGATAAAAAAGATAAAAAGAGAACGAGGGAACGAGAATGTGTGAAAAAAAACATAAAAAGAGAGAACGAGGGAACGAGAACGTGTGAAAAAAAAACATAAAAAAAGAGAACGAGAACGTGTGAAAAAAAACATAAAAAAGGAGAACGAGGGAACGAGAACATGTGAAAAAAAACATAAAAAAAGAGAACGAGGGAAAGAGAATGTGTGAAAAAAAAAGAAAAAAGAGAACGAGGGAACGAGAACGTGTGAAAAAAACATAAAAAAAGAGAACGAGGGAACGAGAACGTGTGAAAAAAAACATAAAAAAAGAGAACGAGGGAACGAGAACGTGTGAAAAAAAACATAAAAAAAGAGAAGGACATCAGATAAAGGCCCTATGGCCCATCCAGTTTGCCCATCTGCAGCATCCACTATCTCCTCATCTCCCTAAGAGATTCCACGTTCCAGCCCCGTGCTTTCTTGAATTCTGACACATGGCTCCTTTTACTAAGGTGCGCTAGTGGTTTTAGCATGCCCTTAATATGTGCTAAACGCTAACACGTCCATAGAGTTTGCGTTAGCATTTTTCGTTTAGTGCATGGTTTGCATACGCTACAAACGCTAGCGCACCTTAGTAAAAGGAACCCACAGTCTTTGTCTCCCCCACCTCTACTGGGAGACTATTCTACCATCTACTCTGAACATAGGTAGCAGAATGTTTTTTTTCATTTGGGGGGCCCAAAGGCTCCACCCTAGCCCCAGCAGAATTCTGTGTTCATGACCTCTCTCCAGCTCTCGACTCCCTCATCTACCTTCCTGGATCACTGTAATTTTAAATCTTCCAGCAGCCGCTGCACAGCATCAACGAGCAGGCCTGCTCTGGAAGTCTTCATTCTGCAGCGATAGTGCCCAGCGGCTGCCGGAAGATTTAAAATTACAGCGATCCAGGAAGGTAGGTGAGGGAGTCGGGAGCTGAAGAGAGGTCGTGAACACAGAATCCCGCTGGGGCTAGGGTGGAGCCATTGGGCCCCCCTAAACGAAAAACAGAAATTGCAGCAACCAGGAGGAAGTGGGTGAGGGAGTAAAGCCATAACTGACCACCAATTATTGGGGAGGCCATTGTCCCTGTGGCAACCCCATTTTGATGCTTATGAAAGACGGTACTGTACCAATTGCAACTGGAAGTAATGGTGGAGAAAGAATAAAGTAAACTAAACCTTTCCCTGCCCCCCCCCCCCTCCAAAAAAAAAAAATAGTAGGTCAGCTTGATCGTATTATGTGGAGTCCAGTCTCCAGGCATTTCCATCAAATAGTTTAGGTACACTGTTTCTAACCTGGTTTTAGTGAACCAGCAATACTATTTAACGTATTCATCGTGCTAGCATCGCAGTATTAGCTGCCCTTTGTCAAAATGACAATTGAGCAGATTTTCAAATTAGCCCTTTTATTGAAATCAATAAAGGAGTGAAGCACCACACTAAACTATTTCATGGCAGCTTTGTTATAAACTCATTACTGAAAAATAACAATTGTATAGACCTTTAACCACTGTCATTGATTCCAGCCTGAGGACAGTGATCTACTGAGTTAATCAAGCCATGTTTCTGTATTTATATCTAACCTTCAAGAAACCTTATGGGGGGAGGGCAATCCACGATAATACCTGAATGTGTAGGTTAAGTCTGTGCTCATGCTTGCATCTTTCCCAGGAATATCTTTTATGTGAACTAGTTCACAGAATGTACTTACAAGAATTGCATTGTGTTATTAGTCAACCTCTGGATCTGAGCACAAATCCTGTCCTGGTTCTTTGCACTGAAGATTGGATGTTAAAGTAGAAATTATAAGACATTAGAAATAGCAGCGTGAATGTGAAATAGCCATGGTAACATGTAATATCTTAGAAACTATGGCATAGAGTTTTGTTGGTTTTGGAATAAAAATGAAGCCTGAACAGCTCATCTTATCTGTAGAAAGTCCTTGGTTAAATCTCTGAGTTAGCTCTTTGTCTCCACATTAACTGGGGCAGTGCAGAAGAGGCAACATTTCACAGCCTCCAACGCAGAGAGAAGCATGATCATTATTGAAAAGATGATGTCCCACGGCCAGATTCAGGGTCAGAGATTACAGCTTCCCTTTGAAAATATTTGGCCTTGTGGGGACCACAGATACAGACTCTCTGCTGATAAGTAGACAGCGGGTGTTAATAACAATATCTTTGCACATACTTTGTCAGGATGGGCCCAGTGATGTCCCAGCCCCACATGCCACAGCTTTTTTCCTCAGTGGATGGGGTTGACAGCTTTCAGAAGAAATGTAACCAGTATCAATACCATTTATCTGTGGCAAAGTCCTTTTAATACCACTCCCAATTCCATTGATCTTGCTCCACAAATACTTTAAGATAACTGCTTCAGTAATACAGAGCATGAAGAGCTGAAATGAGGCAAAAAGACAAGGAGATCCCATGTACTGAGCAAAGTGTCAACTATCTAGTCATTAGTTCATACTTTCGTACCAAACAGATGATTATTTTGATACTATCTTTGCTGGTACCCCTGCCACTAAGCTGAAATAAATCTGAGTCTAAAATACCACTGTGAAACTGGTGTGCCATGCCCACAGATATGATCATGTGACATACACGCGTGACACATACCCTCCCCACCCGCTCACCCATCTTATAGAAGCAGCCATAGCTTCCTGTTCTGTAAAAAATCAAATTCAAAATTCTGATTCTGATGTTCAAAGCACTTATTACAGACTGCCCCAAATATCCAACCAAACTGTTTCTTACTCATTGGTCTGGTCCTTAAGGTCCTCCCAATTCAACCTTCTAACCATCCTATCTCCAATTGTGATACAGCTGGAAGCTACTCAGTGTTCTGCTTTTAGTTTTCTGGCACCCTCAGTATAGAATTTGATCTCCTATACCTGAGGACATGAACAAACTTAACTTATACTATTAACACGGAAAGTTTTTTAAAAATAAACTTAGGGCCATTTTGCTAAGCTACTTGTAACTTCATCTCATTCCCAACAGTCATCTCTTCATTGCGCTCTGAACTATAAATATTTTATTTATGTAAACTGCTTTCTTTTGAGTGGTATTAAACTAAAGTAAGTATCCTTTTTCCGTAACTCTAATTTAAATGTATGTTATATTTTCTGCCGAGCAACAAAAGAGCAAAATACAATTACAAAGTTCTGTAAAGGGAAGGAATGGCCTAGAGCTGCTGCCTCCACATCCTGAGGTTGTGAGTTTGATCCCAGCCCGTTCCCTGTAACTCCAGGCAAGTCTCTAACCCTCCATTGCTCCAGGTACAACAGTTAGTTTTTGAGTCTGCACTTTGAGTGAATCTCTTCGTGAAAAGGTGGTTAATAAATCTAAATAAATAAATTTATAGCCATTAAAATATTACAAATAATATGTTGTAGTCACTATGGGGGCAAAACTATAAGGTGTGTCAAAATTTAGGAATCAAAATACACCGCATATGGCACCAAATATGGTGCCATGAATTCAGCGCTGAAGTTTACACATGGATCAATGATCTGCACACAAATTAAGTTATGAAGCAATTAGTTGCAATTGATGTTAATTATTGCAGTTAATTGACACTAATTAAAATTTTTGCATGCATCTCCCTGTACCATGCACCTTGTGCACTTAAATTCCCTAGCGCACAACTCAAAATGTGATTTATGGCAGCATTCCTAAAAGTTGCATACAGGGTTATTGAATAGCCCTATTTCTGCACCAAAATGTCCAGAGTTGGGCAGCTGATGTAAATACCACTGCCCAATGTTTGACACAGAAATGGGTTTTAACCCAGTCGACATTGTATATCTGGATTTTCAGAAGATGTTCAACAAGGTCCCGCATGAAAAATTGTGAGCCATGGAATCGAGGGTGAAATACTCACGTGGATTAAAAACTGGTTGGCGGATAGGAAACAGAGAGTGGGGGTAAATGGGCAATACTCGGACTGGAAAAGCATCACGAGTGGAGTGCCGCTGGATTCGGTACTTGGGCCCGTACTCTTCAACATATTTATAAACGATCTGGAAATTGATACAACGAGCGAGGTGATTAAATTTGCAGACGATATGAAGTTATTCAGAGTAGTGAAGACACAGAAAGATTGCGAAGACCTGCAATGTGACATAAACACACTCGAGAAATGGGCCGCGACATGGCAAATGAGGTTTAACGTGGATAAGTGTAAGGTGATGCATGTTGGTAACAAAAATCTTATACACAAATACAGGATGTCCGGTGCAGTACTCGGAGAGACCCCCCCCCCCCCCCAGGAAAGAGACTTGGGAGTACTGGTAGACAAGTCAATGAAGCCATCCACGCAATGTGCGGCGGCGGCAAAAAGGGTGAACAGAATGCTAGGAATGATTAAGAAGGGGATCACAAACAGATCGGAGAAGGTTATCATGCCGCTGTACCGGGCCCCCACCTGGAATCACTGGTCGCCGTGCATGAAGAAGGACACAGTACTACTCGAAAGGGTCCAGATAAGAGTGACTAAAATGGTTATGGGGCTGGAGGAGTTGCCGTACAGTGAGAGATTAGAGAAACTGGGCCTCTTCTCCCTTAAAAAGAGGAGACTGAGAGGGGACATGATCGAAACATTTAAGATAATGAAGGGAATAGTAGATAAAGACTCTCTCCAAAGTAGACAGAACGAGAGGGCACTCTCTAAAGTTAAAAGGGGATAGATTCCGTACAAGCGTAAGGAAGTTCTTCTTCACCCAGAGAGTGGTAGAAATCTGGAACGCTCTTCCGGAGGCTGTTATAGGTGAAAACACCTTCCAGGGATTCAAGACAAAGTTAGACAAGTTCCTGTTGAACCAGAACGTACACAGATAAGGCTAGATTCAGTTAGGGCACTGGTCTTTGACCTAAGGGCTGTTGGGCACGATGGACCACTGGTCTGACCCAGCAGCAGCAATTCTTATGTTCTGTGCTGATTTTTTTTCTGACAAAATTATTCAAACACAACAAAAGGCACTCCTGTACTTTCACTAATCTCTTGATGACTGAGATGTTCTCAGAACCATTGTCAGGTAGAAAGACCACAAACGGAGTCAAGCCCCTAAATGCAGCTTCCTTAGTCTATCGTTGCACAGCAAACATCCAACAGGATGAGTCATCCAACAGAAAAGGAAGTGAGATCAGCAAAGCATGAGGAAGAAGATGATCACTTGTTACAATTAAAAGTTTATTGTGGGTTCTTTGAGGAAGCCGGACTGGCGAAACGTGTCAGAACCTGATACTGCATGCTTTTGAAGATTATTTCAGCAACCTCAGCTAAGTACCGAGTAAAGGGATTTGAGAAAGTTCATAGTTTTCAAAGAAACAAACAGTAATGATTTATTGACATGGTATTTCTAAAGACTGCTGTGCAATGATAGACAAAGGAAGCTGCATTTAAGGGCTTGACCACGTTTGTGGTCTTTCTACCTGGTTCTGAGCACATCTCAGTCATCAAGAGATTAGTGAAAGTACAGGGGTGCCTTTTGTTGTTTGAATACTCTGGTTATTTAACTTTTGGTTCACCCGTTCTTTTTGAGATTTTTCCCAATAGTTTGCTTTGGGAATTTTTTTCTAACACCATTTATAGAATACAAACACAAAAAAAGCATAAAATGGCCTGAAGAACGGGGACCAAGAGAACTTGTATTCAAATGACCTGACATGGTCTATGTTTCGGTAAGATGCCTGTATTAGGGGTCTATAAAGGAATGAGTCCCTTCTTACTCCCGTTGTGTAGAAAAAAAGCAAAGTCTCAAAGAAGCAGATATCCACTGTCATTAAAATACCCACCTGTGTGCAACAATGCTCAGAGTGCTGCAATTTCGCTGACGATTGTCATTTGAATAAAAGTTCTCTTGGTCCCCTTCCTTCAGGCCGTTTTGTGCTTTTTTGTGTGTGTTTGCATGCTGGACAGTTCCCTTTCTTTTGGTTGCCATTTATAGAATGCCCGCCTAAGGACAAATTCTATAATGGTATCTGGGTGCCCAGATTCCATGAAAGAATACTAACAGAGGTTGGCATTTACATTCCAACATTTAGGCATGCCCACTTATGCCAAGTCAATAGCAGGTGGAAATGTACTTGCCCAAATGTAAAACAATATTTTATTTAAGCAGTTTACAATATATTGAATAGTAATCAGGGAATCTTAGGTATTTTCCCTATCTGTCCCGGCAGCCTCACAATCTCACTGTACCTGGGGCAATGGTGAGTGTGACTTGTCCAGAGTCGTAAGGAGCAGGCTGGGATCAAACGTGCAACCTCAGGGTGCTGAAGGAGCAGCTCTAGCCATTAGGCCACACTCCCCTCCTGGTAGTGTGCATTTTCCAATCTATGAGTGCAAAATTATGACACACTCATGCACCTGTCCCTATGAATACCCCCTTTTATTTACATGCCATGCTCAACATTTACTGAATTTCAGGCCCTAAAGTTGTTATAGAATAAAACAATTGGGGCACATAGTAAATGTTAGCACTTGCACACATAAACATTTAGAATAATCAGGGGCAGAGAAACATCTATGTGGTTGCAAAGGCCAAACAAACCAATCTCCGGCCTCACTCCAAACTCTCTGGTTGCTGATGCAGTGATGGGTAAAATATTGATGGGGCCAGGACCCTGGGATATACCCCATTGCACAGTGAACAAAATCAGCATCAACCATATTACCAATGCAAGAATCTTTCTCGGGAGCATTTAAAACTTCTCATGTTGTCATACAATACAATACAATTTCTTATATTCTGCAATTTTCAACAAGGAATCATTGCGGCTTACAGGTGATATTGAGAAACAAGGTTAGTATTGTCAAATTAGTTAGGAGACTGCTGTCTGTGAGATGAAGAGACTGGGAAGAAGTTGAGTTGAGTCTACTGGGGGAAGAGATATGTTTTTAGTCTTTTCCTGAACTGGCAATGTGTAGATAGTTGTCGCAGATAAGCAGGTAAACTGTTGCTGATATGTGGTCCTTGGAACTCATAGGTGGAGTTGAACATCCTCTTCCTCCACACTCCTTGGGAGGATGGAAATAGTATTTTAAAGCGCTGTGTGGTCCTTGAGTTAAGGAAGGTGTGTGAGACTGGAATGTTGGCCTCTAGTTGGCCGGAGTTTTCTCCGAAGATGGATTTGTGAATCAGAAAAACTAACTTATAGTGGATTCTTTTTTTCACAAGCAGCCAGTGTAGCTTGAGTAGCAGTGGGATAGCCCTCTCGAAGTGGTGTGATTGGAAGATCATTTTTGCTGCTGTGTTTTGGAGAATCTGCAGGCGTGAAACTGTTTAGGACACCACCTGAATTGATGTTTACTGATATTTAACCAGAAATTTATGGGGTATTAAGAGAAAAATGGGGGGAGGGAATTGTCTTCCAGTACTTTAAAGATGTTTTTGACTCTTTTTAAGACAAGTTTTTAATCAAGAAAATAAATACCCACAAGAAACTATCTAAAAATTCCCCCAAACAATTCCAGTACAAACCCCTCCCCCCTCCCTCCCACCCTGGATGTATATGTTTAAAGGTCAGTAAAATAAAGTCAGTTATCATTCCTTACAAAATTTAGTCAACGGCTCCCAAACATCCATAAATTTCCTTCCCTGCTGTTTAGCCATCAGACGTTCCATTTTAAAAGTATAATAAAGGGATTCCCACCAGAAAGTGTAATTTAACCTATCCCATTTCTTCCAATTCTTCAAAATAAGTTGTATGACAACCCCTGTCATTACAAAGAGAAGTTTATTATTCCTAGCAGATATTTGACTTTTAGCTCTCATTAACATACCAAATAGGATGGTACTGCCACTGGTGGTGGGAGGGAGGGGGGAGGGGTTTGTACTGGAATTGTTTTGGGGAATTTTTAGATAGTTTCTTGTGGGTATTTACTTTCGTGATTAATAGGTGGGGGGGAATAATTGCTTATTACTATATGTAAGCTTATTGTGCTTTTCTTGTAATATTATGTGTATATGAATTATTTGTATGCCAATTGTAGCTGGAAAATTTAATAAAGATTATTTAAAAAATAATAAGACAAGTTTCTTCAAGTCATTTTTGGCCAGTGTTTCCTCTTCGGCCTCTGCTGCCCCCAGTGTTCTTTTGTTAGCTTAACCAGCATAGGGACATATCATTGGGGGCTACTGTAAAGACATGTTGTTTTTCAACTAACTCTTGCTATTTTAGCTCAGGTCTCATTTTATGTAATTAATAACTGGGATTAACAGTAAAATAACACATGTTAATGGAAGCCCACATTGATAAACCCTCCCCCAATAATTGTATGAAAAATAAAGTCAAGAGCATCTTTACTGGTACGTTTTTAACATTCTGATATTCTTTCATCTTAGTCCTGTTATTAGGTTTAAATTTGCTATTTCTGAGTTTATCTCATTTAACCTCCCTTCCCCCTCATTTTATGAAGCCACAGGCTTTTTTATCACTGGCCGTGGCGGTATTAGCTCTGATGCTCATAGTGCGTCGGAGCTAATACCACCGCGGTCGGCAATAAGCCTAACGTGGCTTTGTAAAAGGAGTCCTTATTGTATTCTCGTATGTTTGCTCATTTTACTATTGTTATGCTGTTAATAAAATTGTAAATTTGGGTGAATCTTTTAATAAAGGTGATTAATAAAGCCCAATGAGCAACCAATGTGCTTTAAAGATGTGGAGTAAAAGACAACGTACCTTGTATTTATCAGAGATGTTTGAAACCTACACACACACACCCCTCCCACAAATAGATCCTAGCAAATATAAATTAAATCAATCCTAAGGATTTTGTTTGGAATTCATCATACACTTTCCTTACAGCTCATATATGGTACATAATGATTCTTCTCAGCTTATCAAGGTCACTGAACACTAAGGATACTCTTTCCTTTCTTGCAAGGAGAAATTTGATACAGCCATAAGACAGACATGGCAGGTCTGCACACCTGCATGAGGTCAGCTGTTATTTCATTTCATCAGCGCTGAGGTTCAGGCGTTGACAAGTTCTGCAAGCACCTGGTTCTGACTGAGAATCAAAGAAGCCCTTTCAGATAGATCAGGAGCTGCCGGGGGGACACCCATGGGCTCTCACATTAAAATGAAACGCTGGTTTGTAAAACTGGTAACTCTTTTCCTCTGGGCTTGAAATATTTAAGGGGTCCTCTTGTCAAGGGAGTTTTGGTGACCAAGGATGCTGAAGTAGAGAGGCCCTCTTCCTAAAATTATGTCCTGTGCTGACCTCAGAACACAGAGGGCCACTTGCAGGCTACCTTTTATGAGACAGGGTCCAAAGGTACTTTCTATCTGCTTATTTTGTACGCATACTTTAGGTTTGAAACTTTGATTTTTTAATCTGTTTTCTCTGGAAAATAACATGTGTAGACTTGAAAATTCAATTTGTGGGTGCTTTTTTCTAATTCTGCCCATAGCATGCCTCCTGGGAGCCCTAAATGAGGCTAACATGAGTGTGGAATACACATTTAAGCTTTATTAAGGCAATACAACTTTACTCAAACAACCAATCTGTGCATTATGTAATGTATTCCCTAAAAATGTATTATCACTGAATTGATCAGTCTCTCTTGGATGTGAACCACCTAGAACTAAATGGTATAGCGTTATTCAAGAATAAAGGTTATCAATAGTAATAAAAAGCTAAGCGCGCATGCACTTTTCAAAGATCGTGATTCCTGGTAGCGGGAGGTGTGCTTCTGTGTCAGCCTCACGGCGCCTGCGCTAGCTGGAGGTGCGTGACTGTGCAGAAGATGCCAGCGACTCCTCCCTCCCGCTGCCGCTCCTCTTCAAAGCGGCCTGCTGAAGGAGTCGGGGTTGCCGCTGCCGCCACACATGCACGTCTTCCTCCAAACAGGGTAAATACAAATAGCAGCAGGAAGATCTAATAAGATCAGCATAGCCTTTCAAACAGCTCTTTTAGGCTGCAGTCCAGTACCTCTTTACAAACAGAATCCCCAGCACCTACCTACACTCTCCGGAAGGACTGGACCCCAGCGCTGGACATCCTGCTCTCCTGTCGGCTCCTCTCACGAGCCACTGAAGCGTCAGAGAAGGCTTCCGACACTGGCGGGAATCGAGAGGAGCCGCAATGACACCTCAAGGGGCGGGAAGGGAAGCGCCGAAAAAAGACTCCTGCCCCTACTTTCTTCGCGGTCCCAAATCTAAATGCCGATTCAAGCAGCGTGAGCAGCATTCTACACATGCTGCTTCGGGGACTTCTACTGCCCTGATTTGCTCTGCCGCGTCTCTGATGATGACTGCCCTTAATGCCTAAGGCTGCCAAATGGATCCAGATTCGCAGTCCTGGATTTACTGTGTTGCATGCAGGGCAGTGGCGTACCAAGAGGGGGGCGGTCCGCCCCAGGTGCATGGCTTGGGGGGATGCACAGCCGGCCAGGTCCGAGTCCTCCTGCCCTTCCTTACCCCGGTCCACGCCGCTGCAATCTTACCTCCCCCCACCGACAAGAAGTCTTTCCGACGTCAATTTTGACGTCGGAGAGGACGTTCCGGGCCAGCCAGGCAGTGATTGGTACTTATGTGTGACATGTGGCTTGTTACTAAAAATCATGGGGGAGGGGGTGTCAAAAAATGATGGGCCCCAGGTGTCACTTATGCTAGGTATTCCACTGATGCAGGGACTTGTAGTTCTGATTTCTCCATTTCCATTGGTACAAAAAGTAAGACTACATGTCCTAGCATGCACTGGGGTAAACCCAGAACTGGATCAACCCTGTCCTGTGAATCTGGATCTAGTTGGCAACTTTACTAATGCTTCCAGTAGAGCACTGCACAAAATAAGTACCTTTATAAGCAGTTAGCTTAGGGTTTAAAAAAGGTTTGGATAATTTTCTAAAAGAAAAGTCCCTAAGTCAATGTCCCGCAAACTTTCTCGAGCCGCAACACACTAAAGGTAGTGGCCCTGGCTCAAGGCACCTGGAAGTGCGCAGATATTGCCGTGATGACATCGCATGCATGCGTGACATCATCATGTCGATATCCGCTTGTGTGTGAAGGCCCTCCAGGCGGGCCCTGAGATGCCAATGAGGGTTGCCAGAAGGGAAGAGGGCCAGTGAGGAGGATAGGTGCTGGTGCCCACTGATTGCCTACAGGACGTGCCTCTTGCCATGAGAGGCACGTCCTATAGGCAGTCTTTTCCCGAGTGTACCGCTTTCCCCAATCTTGTTCAATCTTTATATGACAACTTTGAATACTTACAAGTTGTCAGCTTAGGAAACGCTTTTTACCTATGCGGATGACATCTTTATATTGATCGAGATTGACTCAAATATTACCAATTTAACTTTTTAAATAAACCACTGTATTTCCAAACTTGGGCTATGTCTGTCCAGATGAAGTTAAATGCAGCCAAAACTAAACTTTTGTGGTTAGGCCCAAAACTGGATTATCTTCCTTCCACTGTACTTTTGGATTCTGGAGCCTCCCTACAAATTGAGTTCTCCTCCAAGATTTTGGGAATACTTTTCGACTCCTCCCTTACCTTTAAGGATCAAATAAACTCTGGTTAAGAAATGTTTTTTCAGTTTACGAATGCTGAGGAAGGTTCGGCTAGATTACTGTAATGCTATTTATCTTGGCATCACAAAGATCTGCCTCCAAAGACTACAATTGATTCAGAATACCACTGCGAAGTTGATTTATGGAAAAAGCAAATTCGACCTTGTGACTCTATTGCTTTTGAGTCTCCATTGGCTCCCGGTTTATCTCAGAATCCAGTTTAAATGTTTTTGTATTATTTTCAAAATTGTATATGGTATTTTTGTTCCTCTTCTATAGAATGTTTATAGATTTTCATATGCGAGAGGCAATTTACGATTTAAACTTTCCATCCCTTCTATGAAAGAAATTAAAGGAGTCAAGAATTTCAGCCTTTCTCTGGCTTTTAAATTTCCCCAATTATGGAATGAACTTCCTTTAATTTTGAGGTGTCCCAGCTCTTTCCAATCTTTCCGTAAATCTTTAAAAACTTTTCTATTTGCTAAACATTTTGAAAATTAATCCCTTTGCATTTTAGCATATTTTTTAACTTATTGTTAATTGTGTCGAGCTTCCTCTGGTTGAAGACCCGGTATATAAAGTTAAGTTTTAGTTTAGTTTAGTGTGCCTTGGCACAAAGTTTGAGATACATTGACCTAAGCCATTATTAAGATGAACTTGGGAAAATCCACTGCTTAATTCTAGGATAAGCAGCATAAAATCTGCTTTACTCTTGCCAGGTACTTGTGACCTGGATTGGTTGGAAACAGGACACTGGGCTTGATGGACCTTCGGTCTATCCTATTATGGCGACTCTTATGTTCTTTTGAACATCCCCAGGAGCAGGTGCAAATCCCAACATTGATTTCAGGGGACATAAGCATGCATCCCCCTCCTGAAATGAGGAATGCACATACAGTGGCATAGCAAGGGGGATGCAGGGGGGGGGCAACCTGCCATGTGCGCAGTCTTCCTCAGGGCACTGGCACCCCTCCTGCTCTCCACCCCCGTGCCATGTGTGCCCCTTCCCTTCCCCCATACCTTTATATCTTCGGCACGAGCAGCCGCAACGTGACTGTTTGCATCGACTTCAGCACTTTCTGACGTCACTTCCTGGACCTGCAGTTAGGAAGTAATGTCAGAGACAGCACCAAAGCTGGCACGATCAGCTACTTCATGGCTGCTCGTCCCAAAGATAAAAAGGTACGGGGAAGAGGCACACGTGGAAGAGGGTGGGAGAGGGGCACCATCGCCCCGGGTATAGGCTACGCCACTGTGCATTTATATATTTTGAGCCTGCCCTCATCCCACCCAAAACATGCCTATACCACACCCCTTCCCAAATGCATGTATTTATGATTTGGACATGTTTATCTTAGCTTTCTAAAATCAGAATTTAGACCAGGCATGGGCAACTCCGGTCCTCGAGGGCTGGAATCCAATCGGGTTTTCAGGATTTTCCCTATGAATATGCATTGAAAGCAGTGCATGCAAATAGATCTCATGCATATTCATTGAGGAAATCCTGAAAACCCGATTGGACTCCAGCCCTCGAGGACCGGAGTTGCCCATGCCTGATTTAGACTATATATGAGAGCGATAGGAAGCCAGAAAATTTCTGTGATGATTTTCTTCAGTTTTTATTTTCATTATGGAACAAATGTTATGAGTGTGCACTTTTCATACAGAATATGCACTGTGTGCTAAGAAGGCACTCTTTCTCACTAGTACAGGGGTCTCAAAGTCCCTCCTTGAGGGCCGCAATCCAGTTGGGTTTTCAGGATTTCCCCAATGAATATGCATGAGATCTATGTGCATGCACTGATTTCAATGCTTATTGAATTGTTGACCTCTTCGCTGATTGTCCAGTGCTTCTTGTTGTAAACCGCCTCAAACTTTTTCATGGCTTTGGCAGTATATAAAAATAAAATTATTATTATTATTATTCATTGGGGAAATCCTGAAAACCCGACTGGATTGCGGCCCTCAAGGAGGGACTTTGAGATCCCTGCACTAGTACATGCATATGCAAACCATTATATACTGTATGTATGCTCCATCAGAAAAAGAGTACCCTCTCTTTGAGCAAAGGAGTAGATTCAATAGATGGCGCCAAAAAAATCCACATGGAGTGCTATTCCATAAACAGCAATGTGAGCTGAGCACCGTTTATAAAATAGCACTTACAGATGATTTTCCTACCAAACGTTGGGCATCAGAATTTATAGCAACTGAAACCTGGTGTAAATCTTGGCACATAATTTAGGCACAGTTCCCTGGTATGCAGCAATACTGCGCACCTCTTCTATATAAACACCCCTGACCCACCTATGCCCTCCCAAGGTTGGGCCACTTTTGAGCTTCGCTATAAAATAAAACAGAAACAAATTTTTCCCCGTCCCATCCCTGCGAGTTTTGTCCCTGTTCTTGCCCCGTCCTGTAAGCTCTGCCTTCACCACTCAAGCCTCGAACACTTATGATTTTAAAGTGCGGATGAGGACAGAGCTTGCAGAAATGAGGCAGGGACAGGAAAATAACTTTCCGGGATGGGACGGGGAAAATATTTGTTGCCGTGTCGTTCTCTACTTCGCTATAAGATTTACACCGGGATCTTTACAAATCCAAAATGCTGCCAAATTAACACCAATAATTTTTACCACACAATTATTGGCACTAATTGGTTCATTAGACAATTTAGTTGTATGCACAACTCAGAATAGCATCCAATTTTGCATACCATTTATTGAATCTGGGAGATTAATGTGCACCCTTTAAGAAGAGTATACACACTATTATCAGCAAATGACATTTCATTGCAAACAGGCCATGCTTAGTATGTGATATACACATCCAAGTTCCAGTTTACATATGTCCAAATCACTAACGAGGTTATAAAAAAATACAGTTGGTAAGTTGGAAAAAAAAAAAACCCCAAAAACAAAACAGTCAATCCAATTCTCAATTTTCTTAAGAAAACTTGAGTGCCCTCTAATGTTTCTGATGGGATATTTTCTCTCTTGAGCTCCTCAAAAACTACCAAGTACCAAAGCCTTCCACTTTCTCTTTGAAGGGTAGTTTACAAGAGGCAGCTTCCTTTGCCGGTTTCAGTTTCTTGGTTTTCAGCGGAATTTAAACGGATTTGATTTTTCCTTTGAAACTATTTGTGAGCCGCATTGATTGGTTAGGAAACACAATACATCAAGTTTGTCATAAACAGAAACGGTGATGGGACAAAAGTGTGCAAAACAATCGAGCGCCGACAATACGGAGCAGACAATCGCGCGCAGGACATCAGCGCGCCGGTCTTTTTTTTTTTTAGTTCAATACTTTTTATTGAGTTTTATGAAAAAAAAATACAAAAATACAAAAATATAAAAGGCAGTCCAAATACAAGTCCAAAATCAAGACATCTAAACTAAATCACTTAATCTAGCACATAATCAGCTACAATCCACAGTAGTTGGATCAATCGTTCTAAGAAATCCAAAGTATCTGAATTGCCTATAAAAGAATAAGAGAGGAGAAAGGAAAGAAAAGAGAAGGAGAAGAACTAAATAAAGAAGGAGAGGAGAATATAGATAAAGAGAAAGAGAAGGAGAAGACAGGAGTGTCTATGAGGCCGAACGAACATAGGAGTCCAAGAATTTCCAAGGCGAGTTACATCGCACTAAGTTCATGGAAAGTCGAGCTATGTTTTTCTTTTCATATGCATATGATTCAAATTTATGATACATGCTCAAAGAGTTCCACCAAAAGGTATAATCTAGTAGCGAAGAGGTCTTCCAGTTTTTCAAAATGTGCATAAGGGCAGTCACAAACATAGTATCAATAAGTTTAGGAGGACAGTTCGAAAGAGCAAAGCAGGGATGTTGAGATCGAAGAATTATAATGTCCAAGGAGATTTCTTCCAAGCAGTTAGTGATATGTTTTATGGTGTCCCAAATGCGAGTCCAGAAAGAGCGAACTGGAGTACAGTGGAAAAGCATATGATCAAGGGTTCCGGCTTCTTTCGTACAGTTCCAACATATCGAGTCTTGTTTTAGGTTAGCTTTCCACATCCGAAAGGGAGTCCATACTGCATTCCACATGATGAAGAACATTGACTGTGAGACTCTGGAGGATAGGAGAGGACGATTTGTCGAGGACCAAAAAAGATCCCAGTCAACCTCAGAGAGCGGGATTGTCAGCAAAGAGTCCCAATGTTTCATGGAGTGAGAGAAAAAGGTGATGGAACAATCTCTAAGAATACTATAAAATAAAGATATTGCTTTACCTTTTGATATAGCCAATGTGGACCAGTGGCGTATAGTGCGAATGGATGACAGAAAATCAAATCGTAGAGACACAGAGGATATTGCTCCAATAAGGGAGAGCCATTGTGAATATGTAGAGGGAGGCAACGAGTAGGCAGAGCAAAGTGTATCAAAGGGAACAAGAGAAGTTAGAGTAGTTATTTGGTGAGGGAACCACAACCCAGCCCGCTGCCAACGTTTCCATGAAATTGACTTCCCATTAATTTGGAGTTTAGGGTTGTTCCAGATGGACATGAATGGGCTTTCCTTAATTGAAATCTCTGCTATCGCATCCAGTAGATGGAGGGCATGCTGCGTTGCACTCAACAGGGGATACCTCCTCAGTTGTCTGGGAACTGGAACCGTTGTCAAACAGGAAACATGTAACGGTGTACATAAAAAGCGTTCCATCTCAAACCAGGCTGGTGGATCCTGGGGACATGGATCAGTAATCCAATAAGCTCCATATTTGGCCATTGATGCAATATGATAAAAGTAAAAATCTGGTAAGTTTAAACCACCATTAACTTTAGATGCTTTCAGCTTAGCTAGAGCAATACGAGGCTTTTTCTTATTCCAAACAAATTCAGATATCTTCGTATTCAGCCAGTGGAAAAATGTCTTTCTGCATAGAGATGGGAGCATTGAGAGGGTGTAATTTATTTGAGGGGCAAGAGTCATTTTAATAGAAGCGATCCTGCCCCACCAAGACAGATAGAGTGGAGACCAGCGAGATGTTGTGTTCAGGACTAAGTTTTTAATTTTAGATATATTTAGATCTTGAGCATGAGCTGGATCTTTATGTATTAAAATACCCAAATACTTCACAGCCTCATCCGACCATGGAAAGGGGAATTGAGTGAGATCTGAAGGAGAGATGTGATCATTGAGAGGAAAGATCTCCGATTTCTCCCAATTGACTGAGTATCCAGAGAGCAGGGAGTATTGAGAGACGATGTTAACTAGAGCAGGAAGAGAATCAGCAGGATCCCGGATAAAGAGAAGGACATCATCGGCATATGCCGCTAATTTGATGTGGCGAGTAGAGGTGGAGATACCTTTAATTATGGGGCATTGACGAATGGCAGAAAGGAGAGGTTCCAGGGCTAAATTAAATAATAAAGGCGAGAGTGGGCAACCTTGGCGAGTACCTCTGTGGAGTGAGAACTTATTAGAAAGAGAGTTATTAATTAAAATGCGGGCTGTGGGTTGTCGATATAAGGTTTCAACCCACTCCGTGAAGAATGGACCAAAATTATACCACTTCAAGATTCGGAAAAGAAATGGCCACTCCACACGATCGAAGGCTTTTTCGGCGTCAATAGCCAGGCCAATTATAGGATCTGAAAGCGTTTTAGCATGGGCATTAATGTGATGGAAAAGGCGTAGGTTATCACCTATAAACCTTTGCTTAATAAATCCTACTTGATCTTTGTGGATTAGGGAGGGGATCGCCTTATTGAGTCTCAATGAAAGAAGTTTTGCCATAATTTTATAGTCTAAATTAAGAAGGGAAATGGAGCGAAAATTTTTAACCAAGGTAGGGTCTCTGTCAGGCTTGGGAATGACTACTATTGTGGCCTCAGTAAAATTGAATTGTTTATCCGGAGTGGAGTGAAGAAATTCATAATAAGTATGAAGCTGAGGGGCCAAGAGAGTGCGAAATTGCTTGAAAAACTCGTTAGTGAAGCCGTCGGGACCCGGTGCCTTACCGTTGGGCAGGAATGAAATTGCAGTTTCTATCTCAGCTATAGTTATAGGAGAATCTAATTCCATTTTTATAGAGTCTGATAAGGACGGGTGAACCAGGGAGGCAAGAAAAGAGTCTATACCGGAATCAGAAGCAGTATATTCAGATTTGTATAAAGTAGCATAAAAGTTTTCAAATTGAGAGGAAATCAGGGATCTGGTCTTGACCATCTGCCCTGATGGGTTTTGAACAGCCATAATATGTAAACGTTTAGATTTAGTTTTAAGGTATCTGGCCAAAGGACGACCCATGAGGTTGTCACCCATGTAATGACCCGAAGATGAAATAAAAATGTCTCGCCTGGCCGTACAAGAAACCAAAGTGTTGTATTCGTATTTAAGATTTTGAATACGTTGATGTATGGATGGGTCATGAAGGTGATCAGACATGTGCTGTAATTCTAGCGTTTTGATAGAGGATTCTAAGTCCTTCTCCTTTTGTATAGATTATTTCTTTTTCCAAGAGGCAAGTTTGATCAATTCACCTCTAAGTGAGGCTTTGTAAGCCTCCCAAACTATGGAAGGGCAAATCTCAGGATCTTTAGAATTAAGTTCAAAAAATTCAATAGTAAAGGATTTAATTTTGTCAGCTATGTCAGTGTCTAAGAGTAGGGTATTATTTAGTCTCCAAGAGGAGGATTCTTTGCGAGGAGCAGAGAGAAGTAGGTGTAGAGAAATGGCCGCATGGTCTGTAAGAGAAATCGGATGAATGATGGTGTTCGTCAGGTCATGAGTAAGAGAGGAAGATAGCAGGAAAAAGTCAATTCTTGTATATGTATTGTGTGGTGGTGAAAAATGAGAGTACTCTCTCCCTTTTGGATTGAATAGTCGCCACGGATCCACAAGAGAGAAAGTGTCTTTGAGGGCATGTAGGGCTGCGAAGGACCTGGATTTTGAAGGTTTACAGGATGATGATCTATCAATATAAATATCTTGAACTTGATTGAAATCGCCTCCTAGTATCAGAGAACACGATCCATATTCTACCAGTGCTAGCTGAATGTCTTGGAAAAATTCTGGGTGATCCAAAACTGGAGCGTATATGTTAAGGAGCACAAAATCCACTGAGTGCAACGCAGCATGCACCAAACACCATCTGCCCTCTATATCTGTCTTAGAGGAATGAATGATAGGAGAAAGTTTATCATTAAACAATATTGATACCCCATTTTTCTTACGTTGAGTCGCAGGAGAATATAGGTGAGTGGAATATCCCTTGAGTTGGAACTTCAGAGCGGCAGCAGATGGGAGGTGGGTCTCCTGCAGAAAAACCACATCTGGGTGTTTATTGGAAATATAATTAGCAATCTTTTTCCTCTTAATGGGGTGGTTCAAACCATTCACATTAAAAGAAAAAACATGCAAGTCAACCATAAGCCTTAGTAATTATTACTGTAATATAGTAGATGTTACCCATGTTCAGAAAAGACAGATAGCAAAGAAGGTGCATAAAAAAGACACTCCTGTCAGAAAGCAGAGAAAAGAGAAACAAGAAAAAAAAAAGAGAAAAAGGAGAGAAAGCTAGAGATGTCAGTACGCAATGAAGTCATAAAGGACCACATTACTGTGCATGTAGTAAAGCAGTTCAAGGGTGCTCCTGTGAGCACAGAGATATAACACAAATGAGACAACTAGCAAACCCCACACCCATACAGTAGCAATAACATTAAACTGGTGTGCCTTTCAGAAAAAACAATTGAATGCATTTACAACAGTAGGGGAGAAAAAACAGATTTAACCATCGGCAGCTCTCCACGTCAGCGCATTTTTAAAGAGTCAAGAAAGGCTGCTAATTCATCTGGATCTGTATATGAAGTAGTGTGATTGTTGTAGGTTACTTTCATCCTGGCCGGGTACATAAGACCATATTTGGCTCCTATGTCTTTGAGCTCCTGACGGTGAGACAGAAATGCCTTTCTCTTCAATGCTGTAGTCTTAGCCAGATCTGGAACAATGAAGAATTTCCTGCCCTGGTGAAGCATCTGGGGTTTAGCTTTTGCAGCAGTAAGAATCTGCAGAGTGTGTTGGAAGCAGCTTAGCTACTATGGGCCGAGGTGCAGTAGCATGTGCAGAGAGATGAGAGGGCACGCGGTGAGCACGCTCTATTTCCAATGGAGGAGAGAAAGCTAGTCCCAGTGTTTTAGGCAGAAAGTCAGACAGGAAGGAGATCATATCAGAGCCCTCTGTTGATTCAGGTAATCCAATAATCCTCAGATTAGACCTTCTGCTGCCATTAGAAAGATCCTCAATGTCCCGTTGCAGGGTGGTGATCATTTTGTCATGTTTTTGCACCAGCGCTTGTGTGGTCTGCAGATCCGCCGTTTTCTCTTCTAGAGCGCCAAGGCGGTGGCGCGCATCGACGAACTGGGAGTTAAGCGCTTCAATTTCCCCTCTGAGGAGTTTTGTTTCCTCGACCTGCTCCTGTACTATTGAACGAATGGAGCGCATTTCCTTTAGGAGCAGGTCGAATGAAGCCTCGTCCCTCCTTAGCGCCATTTTCTCTGGCGTGCTCGGGTCTGGTTTGGGCCTCTTACCGCTGAGTGGCGCGGGTGCTGTAGGCTCCGATTTCGTCGGCTTCGGTGGCGACATTACATGCGCTGGATCCAGAGCAATGTCGGCGGTAGCGGCGATTTTTTGTTTTGTTCCCCGAAAAGCACTTTAATACAAAAGTCGGGTATGGTGTGAGGGAGCAGTTAAAACATGTGTGCGATCTCCGTGGCAGTCAGGCTCCGCCCCTGCGCGCCAGTCTTAAACTTAATTTTATAGTGTTCCGAGGGGGGAAATCCCCCCTTATATTAGTACTGTTGCCGCTGTTGTTGGGGTGGGGAGTGGGGGGACCCCCCATTACAGAGGAAATTGATGGTTTTCCCTTAAAAAAGGGAAAAATGCCTCTTCCCTCTATAATAGGGGGTCTCCCCCAACACCCCCACCCAACGGCAGCGCAAACCGTACTAACTTAACTGCGGGGGTTCCCTACCCAAATCCTCACTCGGAGCACTTTAAAATTAAGTTTAAGTCCGGCGCGCTGAAGTCCTGCTCCGTATTGTCGGCACTCAATTGTCCTGCGCGTTTTCGACTATGAACCAACAGAAACACGTCTGTTGTCAAGCATGTTCACTTTTGTTAATTTCAACTTCCTTGTAAGAAGTGTAGCCCTCCTAACTACACTACAGACACAGCTCTATTTTGCAAGCAAATCTCATAACTGCTAGTATGCTCACCTGCTTCTAAAACAGTGAATCGCAAACTGTGTGCTGCGGCACACAAGTGTGCTGTGGCAAGATTCCGAGTGTGCCGCCAGGGATTGAGTCTCTTCTGGTGTCATTGCCTTTCTTCCTCTCTGCCCCCACATGAACCTCGTCTCGTTTTCCCTGAGCTCGGGGCCGTGTCAGGAGGGCATCTGAGCATGTGCGGATATCGATGTAATGATATCATGAGCAGGCGTGCATGCGTGCGACATCATCGCATCAAAATCCGTGCATTCTCGGAGGCCCTCCAGACACGGCCCCGAGCTCAGGGAAAATGAGACAAGCCTTGGGGGGAGGGGCGGGGGGAGGAGTGGAGCAGGGCGGGGTTGTAGGTGTGCAACAGAAAAACATTTGCTCCGTTAGTATGCCAGAGCAAAAAAAAAAGTTTGTGGGACTCTGTTTTGAAATAAAGCCACCCAGCAGGGCTGGTGCAAGGGTATCGGGCACCTGAATTATATCTACACTAAGGCTAGGTTCAATACATGGTGCCCAAATTTAGGCACCGGAAAGGTCCGTGTGAAACTCATATTCTGTAAAGGGTACAGAATAGCACTTAGCGGTGATTCCCACGCCCAGCTGGGGGCTCAAGGGCTTATGTCTTCTGAAACCTGATGTAAATCCTGGCACGAAAGCTTGGCACGCAAACCTAAAATTCTATAGCATTGTGCTTAAATTGTTGAACCTCCCCTCACCTGCCCATGGCCACACCCCTTTTTGGGTTATGCACAAGACACATTAGGCATGTGGTGTTATAGACCAGCAGTAGGCAGATGCGTGGGCAAGTCCAAATTTGTGCCAATTAAAGCCGATAATTGGTATTAATTGGCTCATTAATTGATTTGCATGGACATCTGCCCTGCCTGCTCAAATTTGGTCAATCTATATAGAATCCAGGGGTTAATGTGCTGTTAACACATGAAAACAAGCTAATGCACAACTGCATTAAGATGCTATGTGGTAGTTTGCTATTATTAAGTGGGAAAACCATACGTTAATGAATTTCAGATTTTCCATCCTAGTAGCCCTGAAATGGGTGTGGAAATATTGTCCAGTTAGCACATGGTAAGTATGACATGCTAACTGGCTAACAAAGTTGATGTGGGAGCCATTATGCATCCTACATAGGAAATGCTAAATGCTCCCATGTTAATTAGGGGCAGGTACCACATGCTAATAGTAACAGTACTCAAATACTAGGACATTTTTCAAGAGTAGGGTGATCACTGAGGGACCCACCCCACAGTAGCCAGGGCCCCTGCAACCAGCCACAGAATCCACAAAAGGGCAGCACTGAGTGTGCAGGACCTGAGCTCTTTTGTTAATATTTGGGGACCAAGGGTCATTTTTATAAAGCCCTAGAAAAGATGACGGTACTCAGTACCCTTGAGTACCCCCCTCAAGAAAAAGCCCTGAAAAAAATAATAATAATAATTCAAATGCTTCTGCTAATTGTCACATTAGATTTGCAACTAATGTGTTAAAAAAAATCCCTTGTTAGGTCACATTAATTGCAAATCTTAGTGTGGTTCAGTAAAGGGGCTTTTTTTAAAATCACTTACCTCAGATGCCCACTTACATAATAAGCTCCTAGGGGAAGGAACTTATTGTTACCTGAGTTATAATCCACCTTGGACTTATTTTACAAAGCAGAAATGTTTGTTTATGACAATATCTTTGTGATCAGTCTCTAGTGAATACAGGAAAAGAAACCAGAGAATTTCTGTCAAGTTCAGCTAACTGCTTATAATGCAGAACAAGTTGCATATTCACATAGCTCAACTCCTCTACCCTCACTCATTCCCCTAGCAGCCTACATTGAAATCAGAGGAATGTACAAATGCGATGCCAAAGAAGAATACTTGTATTCTTTATTGCCGCATTATACCTTCAGATAAGTAGATTAGGGGAAATTATGACAGATACTTTTTAAATATGTACTCTCCAGAGAAAGATGAATATGATGGCAAAAAATGAAATTCCTGCTGTATCTGCTTATTGGTTTTCTGTTTCTTCAGCCTTGATTATCCCTTCGGGTTTGGGATTGCCTTGAATGTTAATTTCAAGGTTATCCATACTAAGAACGAAGGTTTGGGGTGTGCACCACAAGGTAAGAGTTGCACAAACGCACTTAAGTATGTTTATCCTGTGATTTCTGCCTGTAAGGTCACAGACAATGACCATGATTATGCACCTGCAAAAATGCGCAATGTTCTGTCCCACAATGACTGCCATTATCTGACTCATAAAATACAAAATCCAGAAATAGTTGAACTCAGAACAACTTGGTTTAGTCCTCGCTCTTTCTCCCAAACACCAGCTATTTGAAACAGAATCCCCATTTATGGAATGAGATTCAACTATCACCTTTGACGGCTGTATATTACATGATAGACCCCTGGAGAATCTGAGTCAGTGCCTGGGAACAAAAAGGATCTTTTGAGTGAAAGACCTGAGATTGACCCACAAAAAATGAGGCTCATTAAACCCTGGAATACTGGAAGTTTTGACTCATCCCTTTTGATCCAAGTTACGTTCCATAAAGTCATTAATATCTAAGCTATTCCTAAAATGTGCCTCTCATAAAGAGCTTATCTGTAAGAAGGATTTCATTCAATATGATAAGCAGCAAAGCTGGAAATGGAAAAAAACAGAAGCTTGTAATCTGAGGCATGAAAATACAAATAGATTAACTTTACCAGAGAGAAAATGTTCATGATTCTACCTGCAAGTCAAAGAAAATCAGATTAAGTGAAAAACACACCAATCCTTCGGATAATACTGAATTCTTCAAAAAAACGCAGACTTGCAACACCAAGAAAATTGTTTCTCCTTTCCATAGAAATTCCAAACCTGTCTTTTATTACAGCATTACAAAACGTTTGTAATGAATTTATAGCAAGCCCTTTTCTTTCCTCTACCAGTACTGAGCTCATGGGTTATACAGTAGCACCCGTTACCCCAGATGTTTCACCATGAAGGGTCAGTGCGCTAGAATTCCTGCTTGAGAGAGTTATCATTAGGTTATAGCCATCTGAGGATGTAGGAGACCAGGTGTAGGACAGGCTAATTAATTGCTACTGTCTGGAATATCCATGAGAGCTCTCTGAGAGCCAAGCCCAGCATGCTTTTTACAAAAGTGCTAGCTTTCATTTAGGAGAAAACATTTTTGGAAGCAAAAAAAAAAAACAAACCCAAAATAATAATGTATCATATTTTCATTTTTATCAATCCCAAAATACAAAATAAGACCTCTTCCCATTTCGGCAAGCTATTAAGACAACTTATTCTCCAGTTCCATCCCAAGTCACTTTTTTTTTAGGCCTTTCTGTTATTGCACGAGTTTGCTTCCAGATAAAGGTTTACAATACTTATGAAACCTTCAGTCAGCAGTAAAGTATAACAAAGGCACAGGAACTAACAGGGGAAGATGGCAGGAAACTATTGGCTCAGGGTGGGTGGTGTGGAGCAAGAATTACAGGGATAAGAGAACTTCTGCTGGGATAGAGGACTGCACAGATGAGAAGAACCTCCCACTGCGCCTGCAAGACCCTGCTCCTTGGACATAAGAATTGCCGCTGCTGGGTCAGAAAAGTGGTCCATCATGCCCAGAAAACCGCTCCCGCGGCGGCCCTTAGGTCAAAGACAGTGCCCTAACTGAGACTAACCTTACCTGCGTACGTTCTGGTTCAGCAGGAACTTGTCTAACTTTGCCTTGAATCCCTGGAGGGTGTTTTCCCCTATAACAGCCTCCGGAAGAGCGTTCCATTTTTCTACCACTCTCTGGATGAAGAAGAACTTCCTTACGTCTGTACGGAATCGATCCACTTTTAACTTTAGAGTGTGCCCTCTCGTTCTGTCTACTTTGGAGAGAGTGAACAACCTGTCTTTATCTGCTAAATCTATTCCCTTCATTAACTTGAATGTTTCGATCATCATCGGGAAGAAATTAACCTCAAAAGATTTAAATCAAACCTAAAGACTTTCTTCTTCAAAGACACATTCGACATAACTTTTGACATCCCGATTTCAATTTCCATCACAGATGTAATCACATGTGCTTACCCTCTATGGGCTCCTTTTACTAAGGTGCGCTAGCAGTTTTAGCGCACGCTACAAGCTAATGCCTCCATAGAGCTTGGGTTAGTATTTTTCGTGTAGTGCAGGGTTAGCGTGCACTAATCTTTAACGTGCGCTAAAACCACTAGCGCATCTTAGTAAAAGGAGCCCTATGTTTTCCTGTCCTATCTATTATTGTATTTCTCCCCTTTTACCCTATGTAATCATAGTTAGTCTATAATATCTAAATGTACATTTATATCATCTCATAATGACTAATGTTTGTATATTTCCCTTTTTATAATTTTATTACTGTAAGCCACTTAGAAATTGGATAAGTGGGATAACAAAGTTTAATAAAATCTGGAAACTAGCCACCAGTATCCGACCAGCCCACCAGAGGATACCCAAACTGCCAAAAGCCCAGTCTGCCTTGGGGACCCTAAGTCAAACAAGTTCATCCCAGGAATGTTTCTTTTCAATACGACTATAGATTCACTCATAATCCTAAAGAAATTTAACTGAGTCAATAAAAATTTTTAGTGCAGGGTCTAATAGCAAATATTCAAACATATACCCAGAACAACAACATCAATCTTACTAAATTTCATCAAGTGAGAGAGCATTTTAAATCACAACAGGTTGATGTTTAATTTATCATTGCCAGCATTTAGAGATCCTCTGTGTTGGGCTATATGAAAACATTCATAGAATCACCTCACAGCCATCTATTTCTTCATTGGCTCTCTTGCCTTCACATAATTTCTTGCAAAAAAACTTTTCAAACTTTATAATAAATCAAATTAAAGAAAGAAAGACTTAGGGTTCCTTTTACAGAGCCGCGCTAGCGGGGTTAATGCGTGTGACTTTTCATCACGCCCTAACCCCCCTGCTGGCCAAAAACTACAACCTTTAGCAACTAGCGCATACGGCGGTTTAGCGCGCGCTATTACGTGCATTAAACCTCTAGTGTGCCTTTGTAGCTTTCATTGCAGCCGCTTCACCAGACCACTGACGACACGGCCATTGTTTCGCTTCCTGCATCAGGGTACAGATCTAAACAATGAGAACATTCTTCATTCACTGAGGGAGGACATTTTTCAGACAAGAAATTTACATTTACTTGCTGGAGAGTTGTCTGGTAAGATTTGCCTCTTTGCGGATGATACCAAAATCTGGATATGGATAATATGAGGAAGGACCTAGTGAGGCTTGAAGAATAGTCTGAAATTTGTCAGCTATGATTTAATGCTAAGTAACGCAGGTATAGCAGGCTGGATTTAATGATTATAAAATAAAATTATTGCCTGAATGAAGATATGGTTATTTTTTTGCTGAACTTAGAAATATAAAATATTGCTTGAAATAAAGTGTGTTTCTGACAGACTCCAGCTAAAAATCTATCTTCAAAAGGTGTTAAGCCTCTATTCAGTGAACACAAAAGGATGGCGAAGTGTTGCCCAGTATCCCCTCAGGGCTAGATGCATTAAAGCTTCTGATCGTCGCTAAACCGGTTTGACTGGTTTAGTGACCGATCGTATTTGCCGACTCAATGCTCTAAACAGGCTCATCGTGTGGTTTTTCATGCAGTCCCACATTCTATGATTCAGGCATGCAAATGAGGTCATTAATATTAAAATCAGGCATTCGAACAATGCCCTATACTTGTATGTCAGAATCAGGTTGGTAGGACCAACCTGGAAAACCCGACTTGTCTGTCTGTCTGGGGGTTTGTTTTTTGTTCATTTTTTTCTATGGGCAGAGATGTATGTGTGTAACACACACACAATATATGGCCCATAAAAAAATGCTGTGCTGCCCCCCCCCCCCTCCGATAGCTCTGCCCAACAACCTACTCCAAAACTGCAGCCCCACCCTGTGCCAGCCAAAAACAGTAGGAGGAGTGTCCACTCATTTCTACCACCATGGAACCCCCCACACCAGCCAAAATCAGCAGGATGGATGTCCACTCCTTCCTATCCACCATGTAACCCAACTGCACTGACTCCCACAAGCCCTCCTTGAATCAACCCCTTCCCTCCCCCACTCCCCTTCCAAAAAAAATTCAGCAGGAGAGATGTCCATTCCCTCCTGCCACCGGATGCCCCCCAACCCCTCCCCTACACCAAAACAGTGGTCCTTCCCCTTCCTGGTGCATCCTGGGATGCATGGGGAGGGGCCTAAAGCCCTGAATGGCTCAGATGCCTAATGCCCCTCTTCTAGGAGGGGCATCCCAGGATGCACCAGGAAGGGGAAGGCCCACCATTTTGCAGTGTCAGGTCTGAGGAGTAGAAAGGACTGGGCATCCCTCCTGCTGTCAACTAATTTTCAGGTACATGAGGGGTTGGGGGGTATAGAAGGGTTTGGAGGGTATTCAGAGGCAGGAGGGAGTAGGCATTCCTCCTGCCAATTTTTTTTATTTTTTTTTTTTAGGAAGGGGAGAAGGGGAGGGGAGGGATAAGTTTGGGTGGGCGGGGTCAGTGTTTCTACAATATTTTATCTTGTGACACATTTCCCTTATGTAAACCTAACCTTATAAATAAATTTTGCTCTGTAAAAATAAAATTATAGTTTGCCTGTAAATGCTCTACATTTCTGTTCTTTAATATTACACAGAGCTAAGCTGTTAAGTGCTGTTTCCACCCTAGAGAGCTATACGGGAATGAGGATGGTAGGATTCCCATGGGGCTGGAAGAAGTTATCGTGGGATTCCCATGGGAGTGCAGTCAAAATCTCTGGTGATTCCAGAATATGGTTTGGAATGCACTGTGATAAGTAATTGGAGCACCAGTATGAGGCTTGGACTGTATGGCAAGAGGCAGTTGTCTGAATGAGCCTTAGAATGCCAGATAGGCAGCTGCAACACCAGACTATAGCTTGGAACACTTATTGGTTCAATAATGAATGCCATGCAAAGAAACATGGGAGGCTATTGGGGTTTGGCAGAAACAGTGTGCACCGTGTGCATGAGTAGCATTAACTCCTGCAGGAAAGAGTGGGGGTGGAGGAGATTAATTGTGGGGATGAAATGGATCATAGCAGGTACAGGTGGGCATGGGTTAGATTCCATTGGGGATGGGTGAAAATTCTGTCCCCATGCAACTCCCTATTCTGCCCCATAACACCCAAAATAGCCAGGTTGCATTTCAGCACTAACCTGTTAAGTATCGTTGAAAATTAGCAGTTAACCCCAAACAGGTGATTTAACTGGCCAGGGGCCATATCTGGCAGGTTAAATTGTTATGCATATTAATTCACTCATTTACTATACATGAAACCCCTCATATCTCCAGTCCTCTAAGGTGAACTCAGAATACAAATACTCCATTGATTTTTATTTGCTGATCACCCTGTGTATTCTCCTGCAAAACTTTTTTTTTTTTTTTTTTGCATACACTGATGAATTTAGCACATCTGAGCCACCAAAGATAGCCTTCTGCAATAACAATGTGAAGCTCCTGCCTTATAATTCTGAATTGTAAAACACAGTTAAATCTGTGTTTTGTTAAACTGAGAGCAGTAAAAAAAAAAAATATATATATATATATCTAACTGAGGAAAACAATAAAGTCACATGTTCTAAAATTTCTTGTCATTTGCGCTGTTAATTTCTGGTTGGATGCATACGTTTTACAATCGATCCTCCATGGAACAGATTTATGGCTCTTGCATTTTATGAAATTACACTGACGCAACTTTATTCCTCTCTAGGACAGTAAAAAGCAATAAACTTCTTGCAGATTTCGACAGCGAGCAATTCAATAAAAAGCAATGTATATTTTATAAGGAACAATAAAGACAAGCATATAGCTGTATCATAACTGCTTCTGTTCGCATCACCGTTATAGTCTGTCTGTACCCCTGGTTGCTTCTTCCTGCACAGTGCTCACTTTTTTGGGGGGAAGGAGAGATGAAATAGAATTTATACCTTGATTATATATAATTTAAGTTTTTCTCAGAGGAGTTTAAATTTTAAACAGACGCACCACAAAGGAATTATGGAAGTCAATACTTTCCTGTTCTTGAATGGTGCTATAAACATCTTAGATAGATAGATATTTGTTGTTATGCTGTAAAGCTTTCTTTTAATGGTAGGATTTTATTTTAAATTTTATATGCATGCAATATATATACGATGCAATGTATATACTGTATAGATAGATAGATAGATAGATAGATAGATAGATAGATAGATAGATAGATAGATAGATAGATAGATAGATAGATATTCAGCACTATTTAGGCAGCCAAGAATGGTTTCTGGCTAACCGTCAGAATTCAGCAGGAGATAGCCATCTATCTCCTACTGAATATCCTGGTTAGCAGCTAGCCCATCAGTGCCAATATTCACTAGTTGATCAGCTAGATTTTGTGGCCACCTAAATAGCAGGACTATGGCTGCTATGCCCTAGACCAGGGGTCGGCAACCTTTTCACAACAAAGAGCCAATTTATCGAATTTGACACACAATATACAAAGAGCAGCAAGGTGTAGCTTCTTTCCCCTCCAACCCCTTGCATGTCTCTGAATATCTCATCCCTTCCTTTACTGCCCCTCCCCTAGCCAAGGTTCTTCCCCTCTCCAAGCCCTGACCCTTTAATTTCCCTCCCAATCCCACAATCCTCCTCCACGCCCCCCACCCCCGGGCCTATCGAAGTATCTGGTGGTACAGTGGGAGTCTTTGTGGCAGGAGCATAGCCATCTTGCTCCTGCTTCCTCGAGGCTGCCTTCCAAAATAGCTGCCACGACCTCTCGTGGCAGTTTGCAATACTATAAGAAATGAGAGGTCATGGCAGCTATTATAGAAGGCAGCTGCGAGAAGGCAGGAGCGGGAAGACCATGCTCCTGCCACAAAGATTCTTGCTGCACCACCAGGTACCTTGGTTGTCCCGAGAGAGATTGTGAGATTGGGAGGGAGATTAACTACTGCCTCCTCAAGAGGAGGCGATAGCGGCTAGCGCGGCCAGCAAATTAGTGCACGCTATTACATGCGTTAAACTGTTAATGCGGCTTCATAAAAGGAGCCCTAATGGAGCAAATGTATTTTGCAGCACATAACTGAAATTATAAAATTGCAAAATCAACAAAAAATTAAATCTGAGTTATTTATTTAAAGTTCTTTAAGTTATATATGGGTAATTTAAACTAAAGTAGATAGAATAGAATTGCTAATCAATGTGATGGATGTGCTTGATTTTGAGTGCAAATTAACTAAAAACGTAGCTCGATAGAGGACAAGCAAACACGCATTTCATCAGTCGTTCTCTTTTTTTCCGATTTAATTTCTGTCAGAGCTGAAAATCCAAGTTCACAAAGTTAAGAAGATCCAAACAGTAATAAAGCCTTGATTGCTTTGTTGCTCAAGTTAGGATAACTACTGCATAAAAAATAAAAATAAAATTACATACCGTTCGTTTTCAAGGATCAATCATGTCAAAGAATGATGCTTGTCTGGGAGTTACACACACAGACGCTCATAACATTGACAGACTCTTGTGTACGTGACGTACATGTCATCTATTCTAGTGTATACTTATGAAGGGAATTTTAAAAAATAAAGTAAAACTCTGGAATCTCTTGTGGCACACCTGGAATTTCTTTGGGGCACACAGTTTGAGAGACACTGGTCTAGAGGCTGCCGACCTGACAGAAACCCCAGTGCAGGATTTAAACTAGGTTGTGGGCACAGTAGGCAGGTGACCTACCAACTGCACTGCAAAGCAAGTGCAAAGAAAGATTTAGAATGTATACTAAGCATGTATTGAAAACAAATTTATGCAAACACTCACAAAATTTATGAAAATTGAGAAACATTCAGCCAAAGTTTGGCTTACCAAGCTGTCCTTTGGGATATGATCTTTGATAAGTTCATCTTCAGCTCTCAATCTTACATTAACTTCAGGAAAATTTTAAAAACTCATCTCTTTACGAAGAATTCTTAGCATCTCAACTGTTATATTTCCATTTTTTCTCCTTGAATTCTTTATATAGAATTGTCGTTTCCCTGCATATGAGCAGTTCTCTTTCTTGTAAACCACGATGAAGCGGTATATAAGATTATTGTTATGTTATGTTAAAATACAAACACTAATAAAACTCTTTTTTTGGCTGTGCACATTGTGTATAGATTTTATTTATTTTAGGTATTTATTTTCCACGTATCAAAGTGGTTTGCAATCAGGTACTCAAGTCTTTTCTCTATCTGTTCTGGGGGGCTCACAATCTATCTAAAGAAGGATTGAGTGACTTGCCGAGTGTCACAAAGAGCAGCACGAGATTTGAACCCACAACCTCAGGCCAGAATCTCTAATAACTGGCACATTTTTGGAGACAAAAAGTCATTTCCACCAATGAAGTAATTAGACATGTGCAAAAGAATGGACATCGGGAAGCTTGCTGGCTTTTGTCAACAGAAGAAAATTGGGGTTACACAACTTCATAAAAGGTCTTTCCCACATTAAAACTGTTTTTTTACATGTGTAAAGTAGTTTTATAAAATTACCCCAATCCACCACCCCACCAAAACATGTTTGACATTATCTAGTAAAATGGCATCCCAACCCCCCCTCTCCCCCCACACACACACACAAACACACACACACAGTTAAGTGAAAACAAAAATGTAAATCTATAATCACCCTTTCACCAAAGACAGGGTAATAGATGCATGCTTCACTCCAATCAGATGCACAAACCTCACAGCATGCACAAGTGAATTTAAACTGAAAGGAGGAAAAAGCATCAGAGAAACAGTGTTCACCAGCTGCAACAGCAGCTCAAGGTGAGACCGATAAATACCTCATTGGCTTAAGAACCCTCTTCCTTTTAAATATAACTCTATGCAATCCAGATGGGAGAGAAAACAAATGTATGTAATGCTATCGTTTGGCAATCCGCGCATGCGTGGATTTCCTCCCTGCCCGACAAGAGCAGGCAGCGGGGGGGGGGGGCAGGGCTAGGGCGGGACTGGGGGTGAGATTAGGGGATTATAGGGCAGGGATGGGTGGATCTGGGGGGCGTGTCTAGGAGGATCTGAATTTTCCGATTGGAAAATCTGGGAACCGTATCCTGAGGCAGCATGGAATTGTGAAACGCTGGCCACCGTTGGTGCGCCGATCCTCAGCAGATAAGTAGTTTTTTCACTTATGCATTTGTTTTCTCTTACATTTGGATTGCACAGAGTTATATTTAAAAGGAGGGGGATTCTTATGCCAATGAGGTATTTATCGGCTTCACCTTGAGCTGCTGTTGCAGCTGGTGAACACTGTTTCTCTGATGCTTTTTCCTCCTTTCAGTTTAAATTCACTTGTGCATGCTGTGAGGTTTGTGCATCTGATTGGAGTGAATCACGCATCTATTACACTGTCCAAAGCTGCGTCAAGGGCCATTGTGTATGCGCAATTTGTGAGTCTGTGAAGTTATTGCATTAGCAGTGACACTATCTGGATGTGGCAAAGTAAGACCCCCTGACGCAGTTTAGGCGAAACAAGGAAGTTCCCTGTCGGTTCCTGTACTGAAGATGCCTGTATAACACAATGTGTGTCCTTGTGTGCTGTCTTTCATGGGGATTACGGCACAAGCGACATTTTTTGATTAGCAGCTATGTACCGGCCTTTTCTTTGCCTTTAAGTTCGCATTGTTGGATCTGTGCCTTTTGTGGTGCTTTGAACTTGCTCTGCAATTTGAAAATCTTTGACCATACATACTTTGAGTGGAGGTTGCTGCCGCAGACATAAAATTGACTGATTGTTTTGATATGATTTGTGAAAGTGGAGTTTCTTGAGGCCATGAAGCCGAACTGAGGCTTTTTCTCCACTTTCTTTTTCATGTCTTTTTGCTTTTCTTAATGTGTAAATGTGATGAGGAGTGATGTTCCTCTAAATATTGTATAGATTATTTTAGGTCTGTAGTTGATTGCCAGGGGGTTCTTTATATTTGTCTTTTTAGAGTATGAGTTTTAAAATTTAGTGCATTTAATGCCCCCCAACAGAGGACATTTAGACTCTGATTCTACAAAAGACACCTAAAGTCAGGCGCCTAACTTAATTATTTAGTTAATCTGTGCAGATAAACTTAATTGGCTCAATAAGTGGCTTAAATTAAAATTAATTAATAGCTAGGCACCTAAATCAGTAGACGCCTACCAATTTCAGGTAGGCACCTAGCCCAAGGTGCCTACCAGAAAGTGGGAGTGATTTAGGATGGATCGTGGATAGATCTTGGGAGTGTTTTCTGTGTAGGCACCTAAAATGGGCATAGGTGCCAGTATTTAGACCAAGAAAACCCTTGCATAAATAGAGGGCACCTAAGGTTATGATGCCTACCAGTGCCTAAGTCTATTTTAGGTGTCATTAGGCGTGATTCCATAAGATTGACAGCTGCTCTGTGCCTCGTTCCTCAATGCCATATATAAAATCAGGGTCTTAATACATCCCTGATATCTGAAATGCAGCTAATGTATGTTAAGTGTATTGACATAGTGTTAACTGTATAAGAATAGGTTGGGCCTGCCTCCAACGGTTAACACAGAGGTTTTGCAGTTACCACAATGTGTTGGGGTTTTTTTTTTGCAATTTAGTTTTTTTAATTTGGTTCACGCTTTTTTCAGTTATAGCTCAAGCCACTTTACATTCAGGAACAGTAGGTATTTCCCTGTCCTGTACCTGAGGTGTTGGAGAGTTAAGTAATTTGTCCAAGGTCACAAGGAGCCACGGTGGAATCTGAATCTGGTTCCCCTGAATTTTGGGCCACTGCTCTAACCAGCTTACAGTACATAAAGGTCCTTTTGTCTCTCTTTCTTATTTTGTATATGGATTAAAGACTTCAGATGTCCACTACCATCAGTCTGGCAATTCCATTCACAAAGAAACAATCTATAGTTGCATTGTTCAGTTCACCTAACTGACTTTTTTTTTCGTAAACTTGTATTGCAAATAATTAGGTCATGTATGTGACTTGGGGTCAGTTGACAGGAATGAGCCATGGCAGATTATGCAGCACATCTTGAAGCATCCCTTATGTATTCAGAAACAAAAGACACTGCTTCATATTTGTGGTTGTGCATATTTATGTTTGGAAGCTCACGAGAGGAAATTGTACACCCTGCCAATTTGAGACATGAACTTCATGACTTGACATAATGAGGTTAAAAAGCAAACTAGGGCCACAGTTTAAGCCATGGGATACACACCCCACAGAGGAATAAAAAAGCATGAAAAGTTACTCTTCCCCTTCCTACCCCCCCCCCCCTAAAAAAACAACCTAATGATCTTCAGTGTGAAGAACTGGGCCTACTGTCGGATGGGTCAGTCAGTAGAAATCTCCTGACATGAACATGCATATTATACCAGCAGGGAAGGCAGTTTGGCTCTGGGCCTTGGAATCAGAATGAGGTGAAGTCGGGTTACTCTTGCTGTGACAGACTAAACAGAGAGACTTTTTTTTCAGAGTATTATTTTATAGGTCAGGAGAATCACTTATATTCATGGTTTTTCCACAGAATTTGTTAGTGAAGGGAAAACAGACCTGCGGTGCTAATTCATTCAGGCTCCCTACCATTTAGGGCAGGGGTCTCAAAGTCCCTCCTCGAGGGCCGCAATCCAATCAGATTTTCAGAATTTCCCCAATGAATATGCATTGAAAGCAGTGCATGCACATAGATCTCATGCATATTCATTGGGGAAATCCTGAAAATCCGACTGGATTGCGGCCCTCAAGGAGGGACTTTGAGATCCCTGATTTAGGATAAACTATAGCTGGGTTGTTTCGGTTTTGTTTTTTAGATAAGGTTGTTAAAATCTTCTAGCCTGCGACACCTCCAGAAAAGAAGAGAGGGATAGGGCATTCTTTAACCCGAGACTTGTACTGAGTACCAAAGACTTGTATTGAGTGCATTTTCCCGCAAGGCATGCCAAAACAGCTCCAATGCCCACCAAGGCCCTAGACACAGCATGCACCAGACAGTGGCCACCCCCATCAACATGCACAGGGATGAAGCATTCCTGGTTGTTGTCAGTCTTCTTGATGTTCTTCAGCATATTATACAGGAAGATGAGGCTGCCAGAACAGTCATTGCTATAGCCAACAGTGTTGACGGGTTCGGGCTTGATGAGGAAGACGCGGTCACAGGGTCGCAGGGCACAGTCAAACAGATCACCCTGGTTCATCTCTTTCAATAACTTGACCTTACCAATCTGCTTGTCCATATTGTAGTGGGCCAGAATGGGGGCTAGCAGCTTGCATTAGTATTTGGTTAACTTTAGCCTTGGTATTAATTATCCTGCACATATATTTTAGCATAATTGTAAGCACAGGTTATAGAAAACTGCCAGTTGTATAATCCATCCTATATTTTGCCAGTGGTGCTCAGTGCTTTTATGCCTGACAGCTGTATTCCTGGATATTCAAAGCCAGGCCATGTTTAGGCACTGGCATTGAAAATCCGGTTATATGTAGGCTGCTAAATATAATTTTATTTTTTAGTGCGTGCACATGCAAAAATTACTGTGGGACGCCTGAGCATGTGCAACAGTAAGACCTTTTTTTTGCTGTGATAAGCATATATTAGTGCTTACTGCAGCTTAGTATAAAAGACCCCTCAATATATTTTTCGAATCTTGGTAGACTCCTGTCATTTGAACTATGGGCATGTCTGGGCATGTATGGGCATCTGGATGGCTTTTCAAAACCTGGCATTTTGTCCGGGTTTTGAAAAGCTTCCTTTTCAGATCATGTTGGGATGGGACATCCACGCATGCACGGATGCAACGCGGTGACATCACATACACGAGCGCATATGGCATCGCATCACATCTTTGCATGTGCAGATGCCCTCCCGACCGATGAGAACAGGCTGAGGGAGCAAGGCTAGGGGGCGAGGCTGGGGCATGGCGTGGGCGTAACGGGACGGGGATGGGTGGAACTGGGCAGGCCTGGGGGGCGGGTCTATGGGTCCGGATTTTATGTACGCAAAATCTGGTAATCCTATGTATGCTATAAACAAACAAACAAAAAAACCCTGAGAGAAAAAATATATAAATCATATAGATTCACAACTAATCGAACACATTAAATCAAGAAAATCCACTATTCAAAATAACAATATAAATTCATTTAAATAATCCAATAATTTAATATTTTAATTCAATAATTTAGTAATAACCAAACAAAAACATTAAAATAAATTCCAGAACTCAGAGGAAAGAATACAAATTATCATCACATTCGCATATCTCCAGAAAGGACAATAGTGAACATAAACAATATTAAATTATTGGATTATTTAAATGAATTTATATTGTTATTTTGAATAGTGGATTCTCTTGATTTAATGAATCCTATGTATGCACCAACTTCATCATTTCCTCACATGATCTGAGCATTTGGTGTATGTGCCACTTTCTTGGCATTGATTCCCTACATGCATGCGTACAATGAAACTTTGTTTCCTCAGTACATGTATATTTCTTGAATGGCTTGTGGTTCCATCATTTTTGTCAGGCGCTTACACCAGTTCCACATATCAGCACAGCAGCCATCAGAACTGCATCCTCTAACTTCCATATCTTAGCGTGCTGTTTCCATATTTTTCGCTCCTGTCTTTTGCATTTTGTTGGCATCTCCACCTTGCTCAATGTCAAGCCTAATGTGTTCAAGTCTTCAGCAGAACTCTTAAAAAAAAATCACTAACCAGCCTTGGAAATTGTCAAGCGAGCTTCCTGGCAACCATGTTGAGATCTTGAGGTAATATATATTTTGGGAATTGAAAATGTCATGACATGTTTGCTTGTTTGGGGCCATCTTATCGATTTTCACCTTAGTAATACTGTAGATGTTAATATATGTGCTTTAGAAATAGCTGACTTCAGGTGAAATAGCATATTTCTGAAACGTCCTCGTCTATATCTGGTAAAGCAACCAGAAGAAGAACATGGAATGTTTTGAAGAATCTGCTTCTCTTTCTGAACAAAGTATCTATGATAATCCCACTAATAATGCTGATCATGCACTTTGGTCCGGAAACTCCACATTAAATGCTGCGGTTTAGAGATGGATTGCTTCAGATGGTCAGGTTGCTGCAGAGGCAGCACAGGGACTGCAAACAATTTATTACATCTTGTGGGTATTTTTTACTTCTCACTGTCTGAACTCATTTTCAAGTCTTAAAATTATGTGCCCTATAAATTAAGTGACAGAACCAACCACTGCATGATACGATTTATGACTGTGCTTTATCCTTTGTGTAATATGGAGAAATACATAGCTTCTTTCAGATTTACTTCACCACTTGTCACTTCCTGGATCTCTCATATGTTAAAATGATATAAACAGTGGATTAAAGTACTTTTTATAAGACAATCAAATATTTACTGGTAATCAGGCTTCCATGTTAGCTATGTAGGTATTTTGCAAAGCAGCCATTTTTATTAGCTGTATTTTGTTGAGATGTGTGGGGGAAGGAAGAGGAAGGGAGGTACTATGCAGAACTTCATCATGAAGAGTATACATAATAATAATTTTTAACTCCAAATCTGGAAAATATGTATTATGAGAAATGTTTCTCCAAAGCCTAGCTGTACAGTACTCTAATTGAGGTGAGGAGGAAGGGAAGTTGAAGAGATTATCCAGAATAGAAGATAACCCTCCAGGCTCCTGCCTATGAGATATCTCCCACTGGGAAGCCTGGCTCAAATCCCAATGCCACTCCTTGTGACCTTGGGCGAATTATTAACCCTTCATAGTTTCAAATGCAAATTTAGACTGCCCTACATTCAAGTACAGTAGGTATTGTCCTGTCCCTGGAGGGCTTGCAAAGCCAGACTTGCTCATTTATGTTGGCCTCAGCCCAAAGTTAGTGGGTACACACTAATTTCCCCAAGCCCCACCAGCTGAGGAGGCTCTGCTCCAGCAGCCCCAGACACTCCCATACTCATTGCAGCCAGTGGAACACTCTATGGGATGCCGCTAAGCTGACTTTCCTATCTCCCTCCTGCGTGGGAGAGGAGTGAACTGGTACAGCAATGGCCTATAAAGAGTGTTGCCAGCTGCCACAAGTACACGAGCATTCTGGGCCACCAGAGCAAGACCTCTTCAGCTGGGAGGGCTTGGGGATCCCCCATCAACCTTGACAAGGGTGTGATCATTTTGAATTGGCCTGAGCCCAAAGTTACCCATAGCTATGCTACTGTAAATGTACAGGTCCCCCCTCCATATTCGCGGGTTCATCACTCGTGATTCGATTATTCATGGTTTTGATCTGGTGGTCTAGCAGTGAAATGAAAAATGGCTATCTTGAGTTCCTGGGGCTCTATATGGGGCAGGAGTGTAGGAAGATCACTCCTGCCCTGATCCACTGATACCACAAGGCTTTAAAAAGTAAATAAGTGGAGAGGTCCGAGAGACAGGAGAGAAGCATGGGTGGGTCAGAGTCAATGGATACAAAATTACTTCCTATAAGTAATGCACTAACTTAGCCGTGCCTCAGTGACCGTATCATCCAGTACAATGATAGTACATTTATTGTAAGTCAACGGTCTGGTCTCAATCATAGGCCACTGGCTGTTTAAGATTTAAATATTTTAAATATGTTTTTTAACAACTTTTTTGAACTTTTTTTTATAAAGAAGGCTGTCTTTTGCTCAATTTGAATGCAAAAAAACCATGTATAAGAAAGTGCAAAAACTTAAATAGCACTTATCTTTCTTTCTTTCTGGAGCACTGTGAATCACAGTGCTCCAGAAAGAAAGAAAGATAAGTGCTATTTAAGTTTTTGCACTTTCTTATACATGGTTTTTTTGCATTCAAATTGAGCAAAAGACAGCCTTCTTTATAAAAAAAAGTTCAAAAAAGTTGTTAAAAAACATATTTAAAATATTTAAATCTTAAACAGCCAGTGGCCTATGATTGAGACCAGACCGTTGACTTACAATAAATGTACTATCATTGTACTGGATGATACGGTCACTGAGGCACGGCTAAGTTAGTGCATTACTTATAGGAAGTAATTTTGTATCCAGTGAATTTATTTGATACTTCCAGCAGTATTTGTTTGTTGGGTCAGAGTCAACCCTAAAGTTATTTGTGAATTTGAAATTCACCCCCATGAACATGGAGGGAGGAGTGTAGTTAACCTTGAACTACTGAGAAAGGTGTGAGCTAAATCTAAATCACCAATTTGAAACCACCGTCAATTCACCTCTGTTTTTAAGGCCCTGCAGCTCTTGTCCAGAAATAAATTCCTTTAGCCTTTTCCTTTCATGTCATAATTTTTCTTTTCATGAGAATTGATTTGTATCTAGCTGAACAAATGAATGCATGAACTTTCTGAACCATATAAGAGATGGAGTTTAATTATTTGGCATTTAGAGCACCTTTCTCTCAAATACCAGATTATAGATGTCCTATAAACCTAAAAAAAAAAAATTTTCTCTGGTAGAAAACAATAAATCCCTGAAGGAACAAAAAGGTATAACTGACCTTGGATGTGCTTTCCATGAAGGCTTCCATTGTATTGTAGAAAGAAACCAGTTAGACGTCATTCATGAATGAGGCCAAAATGGACTTCACCCAAGATCAGATAGTGGTGACGACAGACAGTCTTGATAGGCCTGGTGTCCATGCTGATAAGGTATCAATCTAAGAATAAATGGAATGCTCTGAATTGCAAACTTTAGCAACTAAACGACAATAAAGAATGTGTTATTAAATTCCTTCTTGCTTATTCTCCAGCCAAAACTATTTTCATTGTGCTTCATGACAATCCAGGAGCTGCAAGTGACTAATTAAATTCCATCACTTCCAACCAAGCTCCAGAATTTTAGGGCAGGCCAATGCAACTCTCAGTATGCTCACTGTGTGCTTTAAATTGTAGGCTTGCTTTATTTAGACAATGAAATCGATGCACTTGGAAAAAAAAAAATCAGGACTGGATCAAGCTGTTTTGAAAAACTGGAGCTAGATAGCCACCCTATCCAATATGACAGATACATGATACATCATTTCAGGGGCAATGAACACCTATTTGGTTGGAGGGGCCAAACAAACCAATCTCTAACTCCGCTTCCAAGTTTTCTCATTGCTGAAGCTATGTTGGGCAAAATATTTATTACATTACATTACATAAATTCTTATATACCGCAGCTACCTTGTAGTATGATCATAATACATTAATCAAAATATTTACCAAACAAGTGGGTTTTCAGTGATTTTCTAAAGACTTGATAAGAGGTTGAGATTGATATATAAGTATTAACTTGTTTATCAGGCTTTAGCCCCAGTGTCCCCTCAACTACTTCAATAAGTCCTGTTGACCAGGTCATACCTGAATTTTCAGTGGCATTTACTTGGATAGTGCTGCTGAAAATCTAATCAGACCAATGTTACAGTGGTCCAGAGACTGAGCCAGGGGCTTCCAGGCTAGCAGCTGTCCTAACTTTAGCCACATACCAGGCTGAATATTGCTGCTAAGACCTGTCACTTCTATCTCTTCAATATGCCCTCTCATTCTGGAGCTTTCCGATCAAATGACAGAGACTCGCCTCTTGCGCATGTATGCCACGTAGGTATTCTCATACCATGTCTGCAGCATTAGAAGTCTGTCTAAATAAATTACAATCAGCATTGAATGAAATAAATGAAAATTTCTCAATTCTCACTCCCATCCCCTTACAGAAGTGGAGCGCCATGTGTCAGAGAGGGGGATGAGGCCTTGAGAATGGAACATCATTTGGGGGAATGCATTACAGGATTTCATGCTTATTTTCAATTCATGATTTGTTTAATCTGCTAGCACATTTGGTTCACATTGGGGCTCATTTCCAAAAAAGATAGACGTGTGAAAGAAGGCATAAACCAGCACTTGGATGTCTTACTAGTCAAAACGTCCAAGTGGGCATTTTTGAAACTGACTTTCTAGATGTCTTTCTGGTCATTTTGTCTCCAGTGCATCTAAATCTGAAGTGTGTTTTGGGCGGGCTTAGCACTTGGACATTTTACAGCAATAAACATTTTACAAAACGTCCAGGGCACAATTTGGATATTTTGGGCCTAGACTTGTTTTTAAAACAAATAAAGGCCAAGAAGGTACACAAACTGACCATATGACCACTGGAGGGATGAAAATATGGCCCTCACACACTCCCTCAGTGGTCACTGACCCCCCCTCCCACCCCAAAAATATCTGCATGAAACAGTACATATCTATCTCTATGACAGCTATGAGTAGCCTGGTGGGCAGTGCAGTGGACTGCAGATAAGGGGACACAGGTCCATATTCCAGCCTAATTAGTACACTTGATGTGGAAAGTGTGAGCCCACCAAAAATCCGCTGTACTGCCATATAGGTGACCCTTGCAGGCCTAAGGACTATTGGGGTGGTAGACAGGTGGGTACAGTAGGTTTTGGTATGGGTGTTATTCTGAGATGTATACTTAGCACCTTTAATGTGAAGTTCAAAGCAACGACCCACTACTCTGCTGGCATATCTGTATGGCCAGTCTATTAAAAATGCTACATGCAAATGGCTCGTTTTGGACATTTTTAATTTGCACTTTTTTTTTTATAATGGCAAAAATAAAATTAGATATCTTGCTGGACAAAACATCTAGCTGAGCTATTTTCAAAAAAAAGATAAGACGTCTTGCGGGTTAAAAAATGGACCCAATTTTTGTTTGTTTTTCTCAAAATGTCCAAAGTCAAACTTAGATGTCCTATTGAGGCTCATAATCAAAATTTAAACACATCTAAAAATCAAAAAAGACAGCTCTTCCATGTGCTGATAATCAAACCAACTTTCTGGACGTATCCAGGGACATTTTAGGCCTCTGAATGCCACTGTGCACTCAGAGCTAAAAAGGGCATATCTGGAGGAGTGGTTAGGGTGGTATTTGGGTGGGATGTGGGCCGACTTAGATTTACTCATCCTACAGGGATAATCAAATGTTTCACGAGACTTCCTGGACAAAACTTATACGTTGTAAGTTGGATGATGTAAAAGCAGGTATAAGTGCCAAAAGGTATCCAAAGTGACTAGATAACCACTGCAGAGACAATGTAAAGACCCACACACACTCCCCCAGTGATTAATGACCCCCTCACACCTACACACATACACACACACACACACACACATGACAAAGATCAGAATAAAAACATACATACCTGTCTCTGGAATATCAGCACCTGCTATAGGAAAGACTAGTAGAGCTACATGCAGGTGTCTTAAGTAGCCTGGGGGGTGGCCTAGTGAACCATAGAGAGGAGGACTCAGGCCAATAAGTCACTCTAACCACTACATTCATGGTGGAAAATGTGATCCTACCAAAACAAAACAAAACCCTACTGAACTGTCATAAGGGCTATTGTGGTTGCAGACAGGTGGGTATATTGTGTTGGGGAGGGGGGCTCACCATATTCTGTAAGGGAGCTCTGGTGAGATGTTTATGTGACACCCTTTTTGTGAAGTTCACAGCAGTGCCCTGTAAGGTGTCCCACTGCTCTGTTGCCATGTTTGAGTGGCCAGTCCATCACAGTGCTGGCCCCTCCCACATCAAAATGGTCTTGTTCTGGGCATTTGGGACTTAGATGAATTTTTGGTCAAAAATGTGGGATAAAGATAGACATACTGGTTTTCTAGATGATCAATGACCTGGATGTCCAAATAAATGATTTTCAAAAAAAACAAAATTGTAGAAATATTTATCGAGAATGGACATTTTACAACTGCTGACTTTGGACATCTAGCGCCATACATCTGAATCAGACTTAGATATTTCTTTTGATTATGCCCCTCCACATGTCTGCATGTGTGAGAGAATGGAATTGGGAGGATTTGCAGGGGAAGAGTTGTCCCATCAGGAAGAATTGCGTATTTGGGTAAGAGAAGATTTTTTTTTTTTCTGTAATGAAGAATCTCCTATGAGAACTGCATTTGGCTTGCCTAGTTGAGGGCATGCTGGATGCTGCATTATAATACACTAGCTTGAGACCACTTTCTATGTTTATTCAATGATCACTTTGAAACTTGTTATACTGAATGTGGATGGTATCAACTCGCTCAGTGAGAGAAAAAGAAATTAGCCTGGCTGCAGAAAGATCAGGTAGATATTGCCCATTTGCAGGAAACCCACCTTACTGCCTTGGAACTTGATAAATTAAAGAGAGGAAATAGGCTACTCTTCCTTCAGGGTCATTAACATAGAGTAGCTATTTTAATATACAAACACTTACCCTTTCACCTTCACAAATTGGTTCAAGATGAGGAAGGCAGATATGTTATTCTTGCATGGGAACTGTAGGGGTATAAATTACCCTTCTGCAATGTGTATGCACCCAATATCTACTCTCTCAAATTTTACTCAACCATTATTACTCTGACACTAGCTTTCTTCAATTATCAACTTATGTTGGGAGGAGATTTTTAATATCACTGCAGACCCCTTACTGGACTGTAACCTACCCCAAAATAGACAAAAAGATTATGAGGGTAAAAGGGTTAATTTCTTAACATGATAATTGGGAGTCTAATCTAATCTAACCTACTGTAAGATTTCTGGATCACTCTATGCCTATAAAGGATCAAGGCGATTTACAATGTTAAGAACCCATACATATCACAGGGAACTATAGCGAACAGAAGTTATTAGAAGGGCAATGGACGTTCCATTACTGTATTTAGAGAACTCAGAGGAAGTACCGATGTAGGCTAAAGCAAACTAGGAAGTCCTTCATATCTGGTGTGTTCTGCACTCTCAGGAACAGGACTATACTTTATACTACATAGGGTCTATGCTGGACTTTATTACGTTTTGCTATCTAAGTTGCTGGGTAGTGAATATCTGAATATTAATGCTCTCTGATCATTCTCCAGTTTCTGTTATGCTATCTATTATGTCAGAGCCTAAGGATAAAGGATCCTGACTTCATATCTGCCTGTGAAAGCAGTGGCAGATTTATCAGCAGACCAATGATGCACCAGATGTTACATCCATGACATATTGGGAGGGATCGAAGACAGTCATGAAGGGGTACATCCTAGCTTATATTATATTAAGATGTAACAGAACAAGTTTTAAGAAGACTTTGTTCCTCCTCTTGGGAGAGCTTAGCTCATTACACCATACCCACATGTCCCTATTAGATGAGACAACTAAGCTACAAACATTTGACATTTGCAAACAAACTGATATCATCTTAGATCAAAGGACATCCCAGGATCTTTGTAGGAAATGTTGGACAAATCAGGTCAGAAACTCAAGGCCATATTTGCCTCCTCATGGCAATAGAAACTGTTGAGGTTTGTGAAGTAACATTGAAGAGTCGAGAATGACATGGGGACAAATTTGTCCCTGAACCCGCAGGATCTATATCCATCCTTGTCCTTTTCCCACAAGTTCTGTCCCTGTCCCTGCCCCAACCCTGCAAGCTCTGTCCTCATCTGTACACACCTCAAACACTTTTGTAGATGGTTACTGCCGCTCAGACTAGGCTGGTACTGGATGCATCATGACAGGTACCTGCACTGTGTGCTGCTGTAGCATCCCAGCCAACTCCCTTTGTACCAGTTCTCTGATCTGGTCTTGTAGGGATGGCATCATACCGGTATTGTAAATGGTACCAAGGTAATAAAGTAATAAAATGAGAAAAATATGAAAGAATAAAGGGGAAGGCATAAGAACCGATAAAATTGACGCGTTTTGAGAACTACAAAGTACAGCTTTTCAGCTCCACGGAAAACTGAGAACTGATGGTCCCATGAGCTGATGATGGGCAGGAAGGCACCAGTATATGTGTGGTATGGGCAGGCCTCGAGACTTTTAAAGTGAAGGTACTCTTTTTTGCACTGTTCATACCGGGATGTATGGATGACTTTACCCACATGTGAGTTTTCAAGTTTCAAGTTTATTAGGATTTTATATACCGCCTATCAAGGTTATCTAAGCGGTTTTTTTTTACAATCAGGTACTCAAGCATTTTCCCTCTCTGTCCCGGTGGGCTCACAATCTATCTAACGTGAGAATATGCTTCCTGCTTCTCCTAAGATAAGCACTGTTATTGTAGCATTCTATAAGGGAAAATAGGCACCTATGTTCCTTTATACAGAAACCCAGTTGTAGAAACTACTCCCTGAGAGAATAACTTTATAATACGTTCACTGGGCAGGAAGGTGCCTACTTTTAGCCTCTTTTATAAAGAGATATAAGTGCCTATGTATCTCTATAAAAAGCTACTGTAAATCTTGCAGAAAAGGCACCAAGATTGAAGGCACAGATGTATGTGTATAATGCATATTTGTAACCACATCTGGGAGGTGACAAAAATAACCAGAAACGAAAAAAATGAGGTTTTCATGAATTCTGTTAGAGAAAAGAATTTGCAATGCAACAGTCCAAGCCCCATCTTTTTATGTGAAAAAGATGAAAAATTTACGGAGTACAAACATTCTAGATCTGCAACTTTAGTCACATTTTCCCAGAGACAGTCACATACTCATATATAAAATAATATTTCAAAAAACATCTATCTCACAATCTCCTCCCCCCCCCCCCCCCATTTTTTTAATTTTTTTTTTTTTTTTTTACAAGGCCACAGTAGAAGTTTCTATGTGACCTGGGACACTGAATGCTCTGACACTGCTCCAGTCCTTGTAGGAATTCTATGAGCGTTTGAGCATTTAGCACTCTGGGCCGCGGTAGAAACCTCTACAATGGCTTAGTAAAACAAAGAGGGGGGAGGGGGGAATATGCTTGATATAAGGTTCTCAAACAAGAATTTTTATGATGGGCCTTCATATAACAAATCATTGGATATCATGCTACTCAATCTCCAGTTCAATTTATAATTTTAGGTCCACCATTATGAATTGTGAAGATGCAGTTCTTCTATCAAACATATGCTATTCATTAAGGGGCCCTTTTACTTAAGCTTATCGAGTGCTACAAGAATTTGCACGTGCTAAATACTAAAAAGCCCATAAAGTATAAAATGGGCTCCTTAACATTTAGGGTGTGCTAATTCCATTAGTGCGTACTAAAGTTTAGAAGAAGGGTGCCTAAATAATTCAATACAGAACAATAAATGCCCTGAAGTGCCAGAGAACCAGTGCATAGCTCCAAAGGGAAATAATCCCATATGATCATTTCTGAGTGAATTATTCTCATGCCATCTTGTCACCAATGTGATTGCATTTCAAGCTCCACTCTTCATCAGGATGGGGTACTTCCATTCAACAGCAATTTGGTTTAAAAGGTAAATAAACTGAACTGAACTGAGCTGACACGTGTCCTCAGTGGAGTAACTCTCTCCTGAGGGTCCTCCAATGACAGTGAAATTGCTGATCACTCATTTATGATTCACAGCTCTATTTTCCTTTCAGCATACATTTTTGACCCTTTTATTGTTGTAACTTATCCACACAGGGGGGCTGCAGCTTCCACAGTGACAATACTTTCTTTCAAACAGAAAACCTCCACTCGTGAGCTCAAAGGAAAGCAGCTGTGCTAGGGAGCAGGTTTTGCTCATGACTGCATTTATCAAACAGTACCAGAAAGCTTTGCCTGTGATATAATGTGGTATGCAGCACTTTCAGGAAGCTTGATGATGTGCTCTAGCCATATGGATATCAAAGGGCCTGAGAGGAACAGATTTTACAGCTCAGTTAACATTCTGCAGCAAAATCTGTACATCTGCTATGGTTTAACAATGCTGCAGGTGATGTCAGAAGAGCAATAAGAACAATTGGTGAATGGAAAAAGTAGGCCAGGACAACAATCAGTAATTCAGAAAGAATAGCAGGAAATACTACAAAAAGAGAACAGCTGGGCTGAGAGCTAAGAAGGCATAAAGGACAATAGGAAGATGAAAATATGATGCATTAATGCACTGGATCTTCTCCAGAAACCGAACTGACAAGTTCTCCAGTTCTAGGAAGACTTTTTGGCCAGTTCTGGTTTTGAATTTACATCTCAAAGCAGTATGGGAGGTGTAGTCTCTAATTCTACTCATTGAAATCAGTGCTACAGGTCCCATAATGCACCGGGATAAAGATGTCTAAATTCCAGGACTAGTTTCAAATCTCCCTACTGAAATATAACTTGGCCTCTCTGCAGAAAGGCATACTATCACATTTTCTACCATTCTAATACCATCTCAGCTGTTTTCTCCAGCCTTCATTCAGCAGTATTCCAGGAATGTTTTCCCTACTAAATATACCCTCCCAGCTTATATTAGTTGAGTCACTGCAATGATAGTCTTTGGGAAGAGGCCACACAAGCCTGTTTGCTGTCCTAAGATAACTGGGTAGCTATGCAAATACTAGTGCTAACATCATGCTGCTCTGATCACTTCTGGCTTTGTCAAGGCTCCACCTGCAGACTGTTCCGGTGCTATCCAGATAATGCTGAGGTGGTCACTGATGATGCCCTAACTTGTCTGCATAGTTATCAAGATACTAGCACTATATATTGACAGTACTTGGTTTATTCCAGCTGCCACCTTATATCAGGATTTTTAGTACAAATATATGGGTACTGCCTGGCGCCAAATATCCAGATATAACTAAATTATGCTGTTGACATTTTAAAGATATAGCTACCCTGGAGCAAAATATCTGGGGAAATTGTTGCTAGGCCCAACCCCCATTCACCTCAACCAATTAAAAGATCCACTAGAAAAGAACACTCCAACAATGGATACCAAAGTTCAATTTAAAATATTTCTTCCTTCATAGCTCCACCTCCATCGTGTACAGGCTGTGTAACTTCATTCCAAAGTATCCTAAGATCTTTTCCACCATGGCTGGGTTGGCTTGGTGATTTGGCAGAGGCATTGTTTACAGCTGTGTGAAAGACCTGGGTTAGACTTCTAGACTAGACTTCTATGTCCCAGCAGTATGGAGAAGTCTTAGATTCAGCAACAACAACTGGTAACCATACTTAGGATTCAGGGTTCCACAGAGAATTGTGGTTTATGGTTACTGATCATAAGCTTTTGATGTAATGACTAGACTGAGGTGGATGGAGGATATAAATGACTGAAAACCCCTAGGCAGCTAAGGATAAAGCCTCATGGCTGTGGAGCTAAACAGAGTCTAGGTCCAAACTAAGCTGGAAGGTCAAAAGTACAGAAGGAAACTGCTGGCTATATCTCTCCCCTCCCCCAAGGGAAAAAAATCAAGACTACAAGCCTATGCAGACGAGACTGAGAATGTCAAGGCCAGTTTACCCTGGCAAAATTGTTAAGAATTATTCAGTGAATTTGGGAAAAATGAAAATTCAGTCATACTCATGCTGGTCTGAAATTCCCTCGTTTTGAATTAGACCTCAAAATTTCCTCACATTTCCATTTATCTGGGGTCTCTATGCAGCTTTAGATGGGAAACTTTAGCCTTCAAGGATCACATGTAGGCCTGGTTTCAAGGAAAACTAAATCAGAAATGTATACATATGATGACATATAGGGGTCATTAGACCACATTTAAAAAATCCATGGGAAGGACACAGTGGCGTACCTAGGGTATGTGGCACCCGGGGCCCATCATTTTTTGACACCCCCCCCATCTATATGAAAAATATGATTTTTAGTACCAATCTACATATCGCACCACAAGAGTGTACCTAGGAAAAGGCTGCATCTTAAACATTGCAGTGAGCACTAGAACACCAACACATACATTGTAAAACTAAACAAGCCATATCCCGCACAGTCAATGGTCCTGTAGTCAATGCCAACTGAAAACTATGTCTTTTTCAGAACACACAGAACAGAGATACACCCTCGCCCAAAATGGAATAATCACAAACTAAAAATAGAAATATGTAGACAAAAGTTAAACTGATCCGCCAAGAAACCAGACCCTGGATACAATGCAACACCACAAAAAACAGTAACACATGTCCTCTAATACAGTGCAAAATATAAAGACAGTAGATGTAAATTTGAAAAAACTGATACATAACAATCACCACTTTATAAATTAACAAATAAAAATAAAACAAATAATGAGAAATAAAAAAATACCATTTTATTGGACTAATCCCCGTAAGCTCGGTCCCCATCCCCGCAAACCACCTGATTCCATCCACACAAGCCTTGAATTGTTTATATTAAAGTATAAAAAGAAACAATATTCTGTACAATTGTCAATTTATAAATCAGCGTCTTCTCCCCACTCTCTTCCCCATTTCCCTTCAGCATCCTCAGCCCACTCTCTCTCCACTTTCCTTCAGCGCACGCACATAAAAACAAGCAAGTAATTTTATATCGTTTTCATTCTATTCATTCATAGAAATTAAAGTCTAGATAATGCCAGTCACATAACAAAACATGATTTTACAAAAATAATTCCCTGCAGTCAAGCCTGCAAGGATTACTAGATGTCTTTCAGCAGTTCCCCTCCCTCCCTCCCCCTTACCTTTGTGGCCAAGTCAAAATGATCTACCAACAATAAAATTTTAAAAACACAAAGCACGCTGTACGCAGAGAAAATGTTAATTATCATTTATATTCCGCGGGTTTTCAAAGAGGTCAAGGCAGATGACTTTATGCAATGTCACCTCAGTAACAACTATACAAAAATAGACAAATATTCCCCCTCCCTTTTTACTAAACTGCGATAGCGGTTTTTAGCGTAGGGAGCTGCGCTGAATGCCCCGTGCTGCTCTCGACGCTCATAGGCTCCCTGCGCTAAAAAACTCTATTGCGGTTTAGTAAAAGGGGGCCATAGTGCAAAATATAGACAGCAGATATAAATTTTCAAAACGGACACATTTTGATCACTAAGTTGAAAATAAAATCATTTTTCCTACTTTTTTGTCTGGTGATTTCATGAGTCTCTGGTCCTTCTTCTGGTCCTTCTTCTTTCTCTCTCCCCCTGGCTCCCCTCTTTATTTCTGCCTTTCTTTCTCTCTCCTCCTGGCCCCCCTCTTTATTTCTGCCTTTCTTTCTCTCCCCTTGGTCCCCCTCTTTCTTTCTGCCTTTCTTTCTCTCTCCCCCTGGCCCTCCTCTTTCTTTCTGCCTTTCTTTCTCTCCCCCTTGACCCCCTCTTTATTTCTGCCTTTCTTTCTCTCCCCTTGGTCCCCCTCTTTCTTTCTGCCTTTCTTTCTCTCTCCCCCTGACCCCTCTTTATTTCTGCCTTTCTTTCTCTCTCCCCCTGGCCCCCCCTCTTTATTTTTTCCTTTCTTTCTCTCTCCCCCTAGCCCGCACAAAGCCATCGTGCCGATTTCTCCACTTCCACGATTCTTTCCCTACCCTCACCCCCAAGCCAGCAGCCGATTTCTCCCTGCTCCTTCCCCGATGTCCTGAACTTCATCGGGCAGCAGCAGCATTCACAATTCACTGCTGTTGCCCGCTTCAGGCCTTCCTCTCTGTCGGGTCCTGTCTTCATGAAAACTGGAAGTAGGCAGGACCAGGCAGAGAACAAGGCCTGAAGCCGGCAACCGCAGCGAATTGTAAACGCTGCTGCTGCCCGAAGAAGGTAATGGAGCACCGAGGCAGTCCGCTTCTCCCCCCTCCCAGCCGAACCCCCGCTGACCCTCCTATCTCCCCCCCCCCGTGAACCTTTCCGACCTTCCCAGCGAGAGCAGCAAACCTCCTTCGCGGCTTTCTCCTCCCTCTGCCGCGTTACTGATGACGTCATCAATGATGCGGCAGAGGGAGGATAAAGCCGACGCTACTGGAGGGAGGTTTGCTGCTTTCGCTGGGAGGGTCGGAAAGGTTCACTTGGGGGAGGAGAGATAGGATGGTCAGCGGGGTTTCGGCTGGGAGGGGGGAGAAGCGGTCTGCCTTGGTGCTCCAAGGCCTGGCGCCATTACCTTTTTCGATAATGGCGCCGATGCTGCTTTCGCTGGGAGGGTAGGAGCGCGATAGGGACCGGGCCAGCTGTGCACCCCCCCCCCCTAAGGCGGCACCCGGGATGGCCTCCCCCTCGCCCCCCTTGGTACGCTACTGCCCTGGGGAAACAGCCTGCAACAAGATCGCGCGATGCCAGAGATCTTTGCCTGCTTCGGCTGTTTCCTCCGCCGCGGTCCCGCCCCTCCTCTGACATCAGAGGAGGGGCAGGACCGTGGCGGAGGAAACAGTCGAAGCAGGCAAAGATCTCTGGCATCGCGATCTTGCTGCAGGCTGTTTCCAGACGCGACACCCGGCGCAGGGGGGGTAACCGGACCGGGAGCACCCCCTCAGGGCTTGGTACCCGGGGCGGACCGCCCCCCCCCCCCCCCCCCCCCCCCCTTTGGTACGCCACTGGAAGGACAAGATGTGTCTCTAATTGCAGGCCAATAGCACATCTCCCATTCATCTCAAAAATTGCAGAACAGTTAATGTCAAACCACCTGAATATGATAAATGACCATAATACCATCTAGAACCATAATCAAACAGGTTTTCAGCCTTTCTATAACATTGAAACTACTCTGTTGAGTATAGTTGCTAATATATGGGCAGCGCTTTGTTCAGATCAAAAGGTCTTACTGCTAGATCTCTCGGTAGCATTCAATTTAGTGGACCATCATTTACTCATTAACAGGTTACATCATATCAGGATTTCGGGGAAGGCATTAGACTGGTTTAAGTCATCATATCTGGACAACAGGTCTTATTGGGTACTATAGGATTCTGTGTACTCTTCTGAATTTTCTCTTCATAGTGGTGTCCCTTTTCTATTTAACACTAGGAGGACTCATCTAATCACAGGGATTGATCCCTTACATTTATGCTGATGATATATAGATTTTGTTCTCTTTTACTGGTCCTATTGGTGAGGCGTTGCCACATCTGCATTCACATCTGTCTAAGATAACACATTGCCTCCATGAAAATTAAATTTAAGACTAAAGCACTGTTCTTCACCAGACACCAACAGTTGTCTTTTCATCATTTTTGTCTCTTATGTGGTACCCAAATCCAAGTTTGTACTGAGCTACAAATATTGGGAGTCTTCCTAGACTCAGGTTTGACATTTTGCACGCATATAGTTAGAGCTATGCAGAAGTGCTTTTTTCAATTACGTCAAATTCAGTCTATCTTCCATTATATAGGAGAAAGGCGTCTTAAGAATACTCTTGCATGCCTTGGTACTGTCCCACATAGATTACTGTAACTTCCTATTTCAGGGTAACTGTACAAGAAAATCGAAATGCTTACAATTAATACAAAATGTTGCAGTAAAACTACTTCTGGATGGCAAAAAATATGAACATGTATCCCCTCTCCTGCAGGTTGAACTCTGGCTGCCAGTTCATTTCCTGATCTTGTATAAGGTATTACTCTTAGGGCTCCTTTTACTAACCTGCATTAGAGCTTTAACGCTTGGAATCGCGCGCACTACATTGCCGCGCGCGCTAGACCTTAACGCCAGCATTGAGCAGGCATTAATTCTAGCCGCCTAGCAAGGGATGTAGCATGCGGTAATTTCCTGCGTGAGCTAAAAACGCTAGCGCACCTTAGTAAAAGGAGCTCTTAGTATATAAGATTCACCATGATTGATTGATTTAAAAAGTTTCTATACCGCCAAAAATCTCAGCGGTTTCCAAGATTACATACATAAAAAACATAAAATACACATACTGGTACACTAAAACATAACAATCCAAGATCACCACACCTATAGCTATTGACACAGAGAGTGCCGTTTACATTACTTTTTATATATATATATATATATATATATATATATATATATATATATATATATATATATATATATATATATATATATATATATATATATATATACTTGTCTGCTTTAAATTAGGGGAATAAGACAGTTTCAAAGAAATTATCATGTCATAGTAGATGTAAGCGTCAACAAATAACTTTGTCTTAAGCAATTTTTTAAAAGTGTATTTATTTATTTTCAAAATGATGGCTCCCCGGTATTCTTATCCCAATATTTGACTTCAGACGTTCCATCTTATCTTCTTCGTTCTGCTCAACAACATTTATTAGTGGTGCCCTCAATTTGTTTGTTTTCTTTAATAGGAATACGATGTTTAACGTTGTGGGACCTGACCTTTGGAATCAGGTGCTGGAGGTCTTGTATTCAATGACTTCCTTTAGAGCAATGTTAAAAATGTCCCTTTTTCATTTTAAAAAAATTAAGACCCTTTCCTAAAGGCCCTACACCTTTTATTATTTATTAGTATTAATATTTTGTTGTTGTTGTTAAGAGGGCCTAAGACTGTTCGGGTAGGCCTACAAGGAGTCATGAGTAGCAGACCATACTTTCTCTCTCTATCCTATCACAGGATGGAGTTCCTTTCCTACTTATTGTGAGTTTTGTTAACATAAGAATTGCTGCTGCTGGGTCAGACCAGTGGTCCATTGTGCCCAGCAGTCTGCTCCCGCGGCGGCCCTTAAGTCAAAGACCAGTGCCCTAACTGAGTCTAGCCTCACCTGTGTATGTTCTGGTTTAGCAGGAACTTGTTTGTATCCAGCCTTTAAGGATTCTTGTCCCTGAGCGGTTAATCAAGTTTATTAAGCCTGAAACCCATCTACCCTAATTACCTTTGGTTATAATACCATTAGCCTCTCTCGCAAACCATACATTTTAAAAATAATCACAGAACAGATTGAAACTAGGCTCATCAAGTATGTCTTTCTGCAGTTCAACTCATTGCCCAAAGGACTGTTCATGGTGGAGAGCAGGCTACTTCTGTTTAGCTCTGTAACCAAAGGAAATGCACAGAAACCCAGGAAAAAATGTGTTTTCTTTTCCTAGTATACCGACTTTTGTTAGAGAACCAGACAAAGGTAAAAAGCACGGTGTGCCAACATCAAGATTTTTTTATTCAGCTCTGGAAAAAATAATGAAAGAGTATACAATGTGAAATGGAGACAACGTAGCTCCATGGCAAGATAACCAAATTCTCTTGAATTGTGTGCTGCGTCGTCTGTGACGATTCCTTGGGGTACAAGGAAATCAAACAAAGACAGTCACACGAGTGACACTTGGAGATTCATGTCAACTTTTATCTGTCACTTTGACAAGTTCTGTTGCGCAAGCATGAAATTTTAAAGGCACAGTGTCAAAACAAAATGAAAAAGCAGTAATGTTCTCAATCTACGGCTCTCTGAGGGATAGAGGAAAGAAGTGGAATATAGAAAAATCAATTTAATGATCACAGCCCAGATATCTCACTTTCTACAACTCAGTCTTTGGATCTGCATGCATTAAGCACCGTTCGCGTGCCCTATTCATGGTATACTCTACTACATGAACTTAAAAGTAATGATAATAATATCAACTAGATGTGGATCAGTTAATCCCTTTGCAATGCAGGTGTTAAGCTAACAGTTTCAGCTCATTTTCTTTTGCAAAATGCTGATCTTATTAGTGTAATTTTTTCCTTTTTTTTAATGAATTCTTTGTTCTATCAACTAATTATGGCCCCTTTTTATGAAGTTGTGTTAGACTTTTGTATCGCCAGCCAGGTGGTATTAGATCAAATGCTTATAGGAATTCTCCCCCCCCCCCCCCCCCCTACCTTTATGAAGTTGAGTTAGGCTTTTTTATCGCCAGCCACATTGATATTAGCTCTGACGCTCATAGGAATTCTATGAGCACTGAAGCTTTTACCGCCACAGCAGCGATAAAAAAGCCTATCATGGCTTCATAAGGGTAGGGGGGTAATATATTTGTATTTACCTAGTGCTTCATCTCATGAGATTTCAGAGTGCTATGTGGAGAAGTTGCATCTATTATCCAGTTATATTGGTGCTCACATTACCTGCTTTGCATGGCTGAATATTAGGATTCATACTCAGTAGATTTCAGATTTATCCTTCACAAAAGCTATAGGCAGGTACCTCATATAATGGTGATAAATATAATCATCTTAGCATGAGCCATAATGGTATACCTATATTATTACACAGACATTGGAGACTATAATATTTAGTTAGTCAGTTTTTAGCCGGTCCTCCCAAGAGAGCCAAGAGCAGGTTACAAATCAAACATACATACTATAACTAAGGGGCTGGGAAGTACCGTATTTTCTCGCATATAACGCGCGCGTTATACGTGGTTTTTACATACCGCGCATACCCTTGCACGTTATACGCATGAGCGCGTTGTACAAAATTTTTTTTACATAGTTCCCCCCCCCGCAGGACCGCTCGCACGCACCCGCACCCCCACCCCGAAAGACTGCTCGCACGCACTCCCACCCGCACCCGCACCCCCACCCTGAAGGACCGCTCGCACCCCCACAGCCTCCCGACCCCCCCCCCCCATCATGTAGAAGCTCCTACCGGTGTCCTCCTGCTTCCTCTTGGTGGTCCCGACACCCGACACGATTGGGGCAAGAGGGAGCTCAAGCCCTCTTGCCCCAGCCAACCACGGCACCCCCGACACGATCGGGGCAAGAGGGAGCTCAAGCCCTCTTGCCCCAGCCAACCGCGGCACCCCCGACACGATCGGGGCAAGAGGGAGCTCAAGCCCTCTTGCCCCCCCGACTCCCCGACACGATCGGGGCAAAAGGGAGCCCAAGCCCTCTTGCCCCGCCAACTTCCCAACTCCCCGACAATATCAGGCCAGGAGGGAGCCCAAACCCTCCTGGCCACGGCGACCCCTACCCCCACCCCTCACTACATTACGGGCAGGAGGGATCCCAGGCCCTCCTGCCCTCGACGCAAACCCCCCTCCCCCCAACGACAACCCCCCCAAGAACCTCCGACCGCCCCCCCCAGCCGACCCGCGACCCCCCTGGCAGACCCCCACCCCCCTTCCCCATACCTTTGTGTAGTTGGACAGACGGGAGTCAAACTCGCCTGTCCAGCAGGCAGCCAACGACGGAATGAGGCCGGATTGGCCCATCCGTCCCAAAGCTCCGCCTACTGGTGGGGCCTAAGGCGCCTGGGCCAATCAGAATAGGCCCGGGAGACTTAGGTCCCACCTTCACAAAGGTACGGGGAAGGGGGGTGGGGGTGTCGTGGGGGTCGGCCAGGGGGGTCGCGGGTCGGCTGGGGGGCGGTCGGAGGTTCTTGGGGGGGGCGGTCGTTGGGGGGAGGGGGGTTTGCGTCGAGGGCAGGAGGGCCTGGGATCCCTCCTGCCCGTAATGTAGTGCGGGGAGGGGGTAGGGGGTCGCCGTGGCCAGGAGGGTTTGGGCTCCCTCCTGGCCCGAACAACTAGCGGGGGGGAGTCGCCAGGGCCAGGAGGACTTGGGCTCCCTCCTGGCCCGATATTGTCGGGGAGTTGGGGAGTCGGCGGGGCAAGAGGGCTTGGGCTCCCTTTTGCCCTGATCGTGTCGGGGAGTCAGAGAGGGGCAAGAGGGCTTGAGCTCCCTCTTGCCCCGATCGTGTCGGGGGTGCCGCAGTTGGCTGGGGCAAGAGGGCTTGAGCTCCCTTTTGCCCCGATCGTGTCGGGGGTGCCGCAGTTGGCTGGGGCAAGAGGGCTTGAGCTCCCTTTTGCCCCGATCGTGTCGGGGGTGCCGCGGTTGGCTGGGGCAAGAGGGCTTGAGCTCCCTCTTGCCCCGATCGTGTCGGGGGTGCCGCGGTTGGCTGGGGCAAGAGGGCTTGAGCTCCCTCTTGCCCCGATCGTGTCGGGGAGTCGGGACCGCCAAGAGGAAGCAGCAGGACACCGGTAGGAGCTTCTACATGATGGGGGGGTCGGGAGGCTGTGGGGGTGCGAGCGGTCCTTCAGGGTGGGGGTGCGGGTGCGGGTGGGAGTGCTTCCTTCGGGGTGGGGGTGCGGGTGCGTGCGAGCGGTCCTTCGGGGTGGTGGTGCGAGCGGTCCTGCAGGGGGGTGAATCGGACGTCGGGGGGCATCAGGCTTTCAGGGTGGGGACAGGACTTCAAGGGGGAGAGGAGAGTCGGGGCGAGTGAAAGGAGAGTCGGGGTGGCCAGAGGAGAGTCGGGCAGCATGCGCGGTATACGGGTGTGCGCAGTATATAAAAATTTCTGTACATAAATTTGTGTTTTTCGCGTGTTATACCCGTGTGCGCGTTTTACACTGGTGCGCGTTATCTACGTGAAAATATGGTACATCTATACATCACTTACATAGCATACAGTATATCAGCAGGGTCAAACAAAACATAAGGCTCCTTTTACAAAGGTGTGCTAGCGATTTTAGTGCACGCACAAGATTAGCACGTGCTATACTGCGCGCTAGCCGAAAAATTACCACCTGCTTAAAAGGAGGCAGTAGCGGCTAGTGCACACAGCATTTTAGCACACGCTAAGCGTGCGCTAAAACCGCTAGCGCACCTTTGTAAAAGGAGCCCATAGTATAATTAGGCAATTAGGAATTACAGTCTGATGCACTAAAAATCTACATACATAATATACAACAATCAGAAGGACTGCACACATAATATGCATCAGTCAAAGAAAGGGTCTAAGTTTCTGGTAATTTCATGTGAAAATGTAGGTTTTTACTGCATTCCTGAAGTTCAATACTCCTGCCAAAGATCTGATGAGTGTTGGAATTTGATTCCAGAGTTTTGGCAGGAAGTGGGAGTAGACTCGCCTTCGGGCACTCTCCAAATGGAGGGACCATTCGGAAGTTAAAAATAGCCATCTCTCCCCCTGTGACTGTAATAGTCATCTAGGAAGGTTTTCTTCTGTTTTTTTCCAGTTCAAAGATTTTTATTGATTTTAATAAAAAAACAAATGTAATACAAATATAAATGTTAACAAGGCAAGATACAGACAAGTTGTACAAAGCAAAGAATCATAAAATATTATTTATGCAATACAACAAGCTGATCCCTGTCTATCTAAAAAGAGAGTGTCAGCACAACCTGCAGCCATAACCATATATAATATCCAAAGCAAGGTTTTCTGATATATAGCAAGGGACCGTATTGTGGAAGACTTTAAAAGCCAGTACCAAGCCCTTAAAGATGCAATGTTTGGCAATGGGTAACCAATGTGTAGAGATTAGTGCTGGGGATGAATAGCTACATTCTACTATAAACGCTGCTGACAATGCTATAGGTGAATCTGCATTATATTGAGCCTACTGTGTAATATGTAATGTACAAAGAAAGGGGAGTCCAACCTTTGCCCACATTTATAAGTAATCCTGCATTATGTCCAGGGCTAATGTTAAACATGTTGGGGCCCAGAAATTTAGAAGGGGACCCAAAACCCATCAGTAGGCTGTCACTTTCAGTTTAGGCAGATTTGGCGTCCCTTATATAACAGGGGTCCTAGGGTAACTGCCCTGTTTGCAACCTCCTAACCCCAGTCTTTGTTATATTCAGCCACATTTTATGGGATCTTCAGGGTATTGTGTATTGCCTGAATGCTATATTTTTTTTTCACACTGATATGTGTTCTATAATCTGCTATGGATTTAGACTAGGGTCTTTAATTGAGATATCTTCAGTAGGGAAGCTCTAGTCACAGAAGCACTGCAGTTGTTAGCAGAAGAAGACCACTTTATCCATCCCATATGCCCATTTGTGCTACCTACCGTGGTCATTTTCCCCCTGGCCCCACCAGTAAAGCCCTTTTGGGGGTAATTTTATAAAGTCATTATAGCATAAATGATCTGTTATGGAATCCTGGTCAATGTGCAAATGTTAGCTTTGACATTATGGTGCTTACTTTGTTAGTAGGTGTGTGCAGTGGTGAAGTTTGGACAGAGCACAGTGGTACATACATAGATTATAAAGCACACTAATCTATGTTCATTTCTAAAAATTATAGAAACAGTCATTTGCTCAAGGAACATAAATATTTGCTTCTTCAATTTATGTTATGTTATGCTAATCAGGTTTTCTATTCTGTCTTTACCTATTGAGTTCAAGGTTGGATTACATTACAAGAGGTTGGGTCAGTTACTCAGGAAGTTACAAGAGACAATTTAGTTTGACATGGACATTCAATAGAGTTGCTAATACAGGTAGATCTTATTAACACAGTTATTGATACAGTTAGGTCATAGTTATAAATACATAGTTAAAAGTTTAAGTAGTTCAACTTTGGCCCAGGAGTTGCATTGGACAGTTTAGAAATAGGCTTTTACAATTACTATTTCAGTTACTTCTTGATTTCTGTCATGTACAATGGTGCCAACTTGTCTTTATATAACTGACTTAAAATAGGAGCTGGAAAGTCCACTTATATTAAAAATTATCCTCCATGGGGATAACTGGGCAATTACTTTTAGGTATCCCGATATCAAGTGATGAAAGCCCAGTGCACAGGATGCTAGGAATTATTAGGAAAAGGATGGTAAATAAGACTGAGAATATTATAATGCTTCTGTATCACTCCAGGGTGTGTCCTCACCTTGAGCATTGCACACAATTTTGGTTGCCATATCTCAGAAAAGATATAAGGGCTCATTTTCAAAGTGGAATATTTTTTTTACTCAAAGAATAGTTACATTAACACCACAGAGACACATTCACAAATCCTAGTGGACTGTGTTGCAGGAGCTGGGCCAGTAATCAGACTAGGGTATATACTGCTGCAAATGAGTTATTAGAGCAGCCCTAGAAAATTTTTTTTACTGAAATTATACTGTCTAACGCAATGGTCTCCAACGTTTTACATGTAAAGAGCCAAAGTGTGAATACAAGAAAGCTCTGAAAGCCATCAAAAGATTTCAAGCTTACATATACTATTAATTTTATAAATCACTTTGACCTGCTTGTCCAAACTGGGTATTAAACATTAAAAATTAATACTCATATTGATTCTACAACATTTCAAGGATATATTTTAAAATTTTACTTTATTTTGGATTGTCAACAGTAGCAAATTCCATAAAAGAGACACCTGAGTAACACAACTAAGAGATTGTCTGTAGGGACTATATCAAGTGGGCAAGATTGAAATTAACACATTTACAGGATTTGAAAAGCAATGGGGTTGGAGGGGAGGATTGAAAAGGATTGAAAACTAGGAGAGAGGGTAGTGAAACTCTCTATATAGCTGTGAATAAAAGTTTCATAAAAAGTTCTGATTCAGCTAGAAGCTGATGACAGAAGGAGGAATCTGGTAGGCAAAGATAAAAGGATCTATAGTTTTTCAAACCATGAAGAAAGGGCAGGTATTGGCAGTACTCCTTATCATAGTCTAGTAAGATATTAGGGGTGAGGTTATCAACATGGGTTATTTTGCTGTTAACCCTGGTTCTTATTGTGTACAGTCGAGTCACATTATTATGACCACCTGCTAATATCCTGAATAACCACCTCTGGCAGCACAGATGGCAGCCAGGTGCCATAGGAGTGACTTAGTAAGATGCTGGATGGTTGCTAGAGGTATCTGGAGCCATGCAGACTGCAGTGCATCCGACCAATTGCTGATGGTTGCATGGTGGTGGATTCAATCGGCGAACGTGTCGATCGATGGCTCGTGCTGCCCTACAGTTACCACATCAGGTCATTGAAAAGGTTCCATTTGTCCACTCACGGTACACTTTAAACACAACAGCCGTTTCCGAAATGCTGCTGCCCTTGGCCTGATAAATCACACTTTTTCCCCATGACAGCCATAATTGCTATATTTTCAACCTGCTGACATCCCACCTCATATGCCCACCAAGTCTGCGTGCGACACATGCATTCGTTCATTGGCTGTGTGTCCCTGACATCACAGTTTGGCGGTGGTCATAATAATAAGGTTCATCCATGAATAAAATGGGATCTGTGCTAGATCAGCACAAGTTAGTGGTGAAATAATAGTAGCCTGCGTTGATAACTATCCCCTATTGCTGTTGCACAAATACAGTAAGGTTTGTATCATATCACAGCACAAATGACTTGTCCAAGAGCATTGGGAGCCATAGGCAAACCTTCAGCCTTATGCTCTTGCCCCACCCTCAGTTATCAGGTCCCTAGCCCGTTAACTCCCCCTCCAAGATTATGATTATTAAATTCAACAATCATTATGTACTAAATGGTGAGACCTTGGTTAGGACCACGGCGGAACGCGACCTAGGGGTGGTCATTAGTGAGGACATGAAGGTTGCCAATCAAATGGAGAAGGCTTCCTCCAGGGCAAGACAAATGATGTGGTGTATCCGCAGAGGTTTCGTCAGCAGAAGACCTCACAGAACCATGGTGAGGCCTCACTTGGAGTACTGTGTTCAGTTTTGGAGACCACACTACCGAAAGGACGTGCTGAGGATTGAGTCGGTTCAGCGAACGGCCACCAGGATGGTCTTGGGGCTCAAGGATCTCACATATGAAGAAAGATTTAAAAAATTGCGGCTGTACTCACTTGAGGAAAGAAGAGAACGGGGAGATATGATTGAAACATATAAGTACATCACAGGACGCATCGAGTCAGAAGATGATATCTTCTGGCTCATGGGACCCTCGACCACCAGAGGGCATCCGCTGAAAATCAGGGGAGGGAAGTTTCATGGCGACTCCAGGAAGTACTTCTTCACCGAAAGAGTAGTGGATCATTGGAACAGACTCCTACTCCAGGTGATAAAGGCCAGCAGCGTGACGGATTTTAAGAGAAAATGGGATACTCACGTGGGATCTTTAAGGGAGTAAATTCAGGGGAGGGGATACTTGGAATGGGCAGACTTGGTGGGCTATAGCCCTTTTCTGCTGCTTTTTTCTATGTTTCTATCCTGTGATAATTCTATAAAATCAGAGAATTGGACAGCGTGCTTTTATGGAATAATCATCTTTTAGCACTGCGTGCATCTGGCAGCGCTATAGAAATGATAAGTTCAGTAGTAGTAGTAAGGAAATCAAATCAGGAAACACCATAACCAGTGAGAATTTATACAAGCATTAAAAAAACATCAAAGTAGTTCCATGTATCGCTTACATGCAGAACATTACGTTCTTTTTTTTTTTTTTTTGTAAATCATTTTTAATTGGCAAACAAGAGCATTGCGTTCTTTAGAAAACTCCTTCCCCAACCCTAGGAAATCTGCAAGAAATCATATTCTCGTATGGTTGGAGCGTTTGACAGCCATGAAACTGGGGATTAATACAATCAAATGCTTTTTTGGCAGTGTGGGAACCTTTTTTTGAACACACTTCACGACTTCCAGCACTCATCTTTAACAGAACATAATACTTTAACATACTGTATTTATTTAAAGAACTTATTATTTGCTTATCTCCTACACGGCTTACAAGTAAGCATACACAGTAGAGGTCAAATTTTACCATACATTTACAAACACACACACAGCGTATTTACCTGAGTAAATGTTTTTGGAAAAACTTGTATATTTGAAAACTGCCCATCATTGGTGCAGGTAAAAGTATGCAATAATGATTGGTTGAGTTTATATGGTGTCAGAATCTACTGGGGGGGGGGTTTTATTGGGGGGAGAGTTAGACTGCAGCCACTATTTGCCTCCCTTTCCCCAAGAGCTGCTGCTCTAGGCTACAACCTAGTTGTGCAAGTTTCAAGTTTAATAAAATTTGATATGTTATGTTAATCAGGTTTTCTATTCTGCCTTTACCTATTCAGTTCAAGGTCAGATTACATTACAAGAGGCTGGGTCAGCTACCCAGGAAGTTACAATGGACAGTTTGACATGGACATTCGATAGAGTTGCTAGTACTACTACTATTAATTATTTCTAGAGCGCTACCAGACACAAGCAGCGTTGCACAGAGTCACAAAGAAGAAGAAAACAGTCCCTGCTCGAAAGAGCTTACAATCTAAACAGCCAAGACAGACAAATAGGATGTCATGGATACAGTTAAGGGGAACGGTTAATCAGCGGCTGGGTTGGAGGGCAGAGGGGAGTATAGGACAATCAAGCCATTGTGACATCACTGATGAGGTTGGCTCTTAGGCATTGGTAGAATGAGGCATTATGACATCAGAATCTCAGCTCTGCTTCCCAAAGACTGAAACTCTTCACACTACTCCTACTATGAATTATGTCTATGGCGCTACCAGACACACACAGCACTGTACAGAGTCACAAAAAAGAAGAAAACAGCCCCTGCTCGAAAGAGCTTACAATCTAAACAGCCAAGACAGACAAACAGGATGTCATGGATACAGTTAAGGGGAATGGATAATTATCCAGGAGTAAGGTTAAGGATAATTATCCAGGTGTAGGGTTAAGGACTGAAGGCTGTATCAAAGAGGTGGGTTAATTCAGTTAGGTCCTAGTTACAAATATATAGTTACAAGTTTAAGTAGGTCACTTTTGGCTCATCGTTATGTCCCACGAGTTGAATTTCAGGTACTTCCGAGTTGGCTCCCTGTCTTGGAACAGAAATGTTTTAAAAAGTTTTCTGAACCTGAGATAGTGGTCACAAGATCGTAGTTTAAGTGATAGCTGGTTCCAGCATTTTGCTAATTGATATTGGATGGATAAGGTAATTTGTCTGGGAATTTTAAGTGGAAAAGATTTCTGGTACAATATCTGTTGGAGGCACCCTGGAGTAGGGTTGCCAACTCGGTTACATACTGTTGACAAGGGCATTCCCTGTCAGGATCTTAATGGCATTGATGCCTAATTTAAACTTGATCCTTGCTGATATACCACCCATAACACAGTTTTCGGAGCAGTTTATAGTAGTACTTAGAGGGAAGAAGGAAAAGAGATATGAGAGCAAATAAAAAATTTAAGGCACGATAACCAAAACAGAGCTAGCGAAGTGCAACGTATGTACTTGTACATTGCCTGTTGAATAGTTTGTCTATGTATGGTGCAGTGCTCGGCCTTTAGTCATGTGGCAGCCATGAGGTCAGAAACAAGGACGCTCCATTGCAAGATTGCACAATCGAAGAACAACATGCAGTAGTGCACTTTCTATAGGCAGAGGGAGTGAAACCTATGGAAATTCACCATTGGATATTGCTGAGTCTAAGTGTGTCTATATTGTTAGACATCCTTTGCAGAATCGCCTTTTAAGCATTGCGTAGATGGCCTAATAATATCTATAATGTTATTGTGTGTTAGTGTTGACATCATTAGAATGGCAATTTTATGCTGTTTTTTTACATTAAAATTGTATGCAGTAAAAAGATATTTATTTATCTTTTAATTATTTATATATCATTTATATCCTATGTGGTATTTAAATTTGGCTCCTTTATCATATTTCTCTTCTGTTCCAGTCCCAGGGTCACAAGAAGCAGTGGGGAATCTGAACTAACAACATCAGGGTGCTAAGGCTGTAGCTCTAACCATTGCACCACACACACTCAGATAGTACACTGCATGTCAGTTACAAAGCCAAACGTATATCCTCTTGATTTACAAGCAGTCATTTCTCTAGGATAAATATCAAACATGTACCTTCAACACTTGTCCAGTTCCTCGTTTGGCCTCTATGTTCCTCAATCAAAGCACATGGAAAAAAAAACATCTTCTATTTTTTGGGTGGAAAGAGGACTCCTTGCAAAAGCAGGTCTATTTTTGAGTGTGAGTTGGGCGCTAGATAGGCTTGAGTTAGGTGGACACGACTTAGGCATCACATAGGCATGCTTGAGGCATCTGAATATAGGTGAATGGGGCTTCTATTTTGGGAGGGTAAAGAGGACTCCTCTTTGATAATAATAGAAAAAAAGATGTTTAATAATGCATTACTGAAGCAAACCACATGAAATATATATAGCATACTAAAACTCATTCCTAAAAGGCTAAGAAAATAAGAAGAGAATTCCTACTCACAATGGCTGTGGTTCAGAATAAGTGTATAAAAATGTCTTTCAAAATTAGAGGCTACAGAGATATTCAATTCAGGTACTCAAAATATCTTAAATATAAATAAATATATGTGTATTGAGGGTCCTCAGTTTTCTAATTTTGAAAGATTATTTTATATATTAGTTTTTCATCTTTCTTTATTTGGGTTTGTTGGTATAGAGTTCAGAACAAGTGGACATGTCTGATGCACAATCTTGACATCATTGTGATATTATCAATATGCACCTAGATGACAGAATGTCACTAAAAAATAATAGGAATATGTGCTGGGGTTCCTGACCATACTAGGAATTTGAACCTACCACCTTGGGAAGATATGCCTTTAACTACTGAGCCTCAGGAGATTCCTTGTAGGCAGGGGTTCCTGCATTGTGAGATGAAACCTTAGGAGATCATAACCATCTCAGGGAAAAAAATAAGTTTCCCTTTGCATCCTGGAATGACCGAGTGCAAATGTAAATGGCAAAGTCCACAACCCATACTCTCTTATAAGACCAAAAATAAGCTGTTAAGGTACTGAGGGGGGGGGGAATTAAACCCATGACCTGTGGAAGATGGAAGAAGTGACTTATAAAATACTATTACTCACTTTTAAAACCAGAGCAAATAACCAACCTGAATTTATTAACAATTTACTTATTCCATACAACCAAACCAGGACTTTAAGATCTTCAGCCCATAACCTTTTAACTATTCCCTCGTTGAAGTATATCAATACAATGAGGACTACAATTTTCTCCGTTAGCGCCCTTTCGCTTTGGAACAGTATCCCAAACCATTTACGCGAAACAACAAGTCTTGCCAATTTTAAAACAAAGTTAAAGACATTTTTATTTCTCAATGCATTTGATACATAAACCGCCCTTTTAAGGGCGATCCAGTGTCTGGAAAGGTTTTTTACCTTTAGTTTCCCTTCCTTTTGTTCTTCCCATAAATGTTCTTTTTCTCTCTATCAATTGTAGTTCCAACCCTCCTTCCCTTTATTCCAGTTTGTCCATGTTACTAAAAAATTGTCTATTTCCCAGTTTCGTCTTTAACTGTTTTGTCAACTTACTGTGATACATCATTTTAGTATTTTCTGTACACCGCCTTGAAGGTAAGATAAGGCGGTATAAGAAATTTTAAATAAACTTGAAACGTGAAACTTTAACAACTGAGCTACAGGAGCTTTTTAGTATAGTTGCACATTTGGACAATGGAATATCATGAGAGTGTTCTAGGAGTATTCGTGCAGGACCAGCATAAGTTTGATGAATCTTTCTTTATGATACGAACAATTTTGTATGTTTTGTGCACAATAAAAAAATTGTAGATTGAGAAATTGATGCTCATTGAGTAGGGCAGGCTACTTTTTTCCACAAGTTTTGCCAATCTATGTTTTGTGAAGATAATTTAAGTTCAGATTCCCATAAATGTTGACAGGGCAATGTGAATGCTAAGGTGAGTGGAGATCTCTTATATTCTTTTGTGAATGCCTCTTAACCGCTCATACCCTTCCATGGCCACGCCCCCTTTTGGACTGTGCACATGAGAATTTGGTCATGGATCTTTATGGAATTGCACGCAGCCATATCCACATGCAAATCCAAATTAGTGTCAACTAACTTTAATAATTAATAGTTACAGTTATTTGATTTGATTATACTGCCATTTTAACAAAAAAAAGTCAAATCAAAGAAGTATACAATAGATAAAAACAGTGGGCTATATTTAAAATCAATAAAATAAAAACAATTAAGAGCCAATTATTGATTGTTAGCTACTCATCATTCTAACTTATTTGTTTGTGAAACTCAAGATTATGCACAAGTTTGGGTGCCATTTATAGAATCCAAAGTTACATGTGTAAATGGGAGCCCTGCCTGTGTTCTTCCCATAATCAGCCTCTTGCACACTCCCATTGCAAATATGCAGTGGGTAATTACAGAAGGGCACTTATGATCCTACTAGGATTTGCATGCACAAGTGTGCAGATATGTGCATAAATACTAGTTTTCCAAACATTTATATGCATATTGCATACATAAATGTAGAGAATGACACGGTGACAAAATTCATCACCGTTCCCGTCCCCGCGGATAACCGTGGGAAATAATCCCATGTCATTTTCTAGTGTCTATTTCAACCTCAGTCCTTCTACACCAGCATTCTTCAAAGCAAAGCTTGAGGGTCAGTGGTTGTGGCCATTCATACTCTGGTTCTTCCCTCTCTCCTTAAAGAATGACATGAAGATGGTTTCCCGCGGTTATCCGTGGGGACAGGAACGGTGATGAATTTTGTCACCGTGTCATTCTCTACATAAATATGAGCACCTAGGTTACAGAATTGCTCTTTATCTAATATATGTGCAGTGTCCAGAGGCAAAGTTGCACACTTCTCACCCTCACTCCAAGTTATTTATATACTACCTATCAATAGAAGTTGTCTAAGTGGTTTGTACATTTAGGTACTCTGTATGCTAAAAACATTCCATTTGCATTTAAGATTTTGCTAAGTCATGCTAAAACGTTAGATTTCTTGAATTTCTCTTTAGATAAGATTAGTAATTGGCTATATAATAATCATCTCAAACTGAATGTGGAGAAGACAAAAATTATTTTGCTTTCGAGTCATGCTAGCCATGATTTTCCAACACTCGTTACTGTATGTAATGATAATTGTGTATGTATTTGCTGTGACCTGCCTTGTATAAAGCGGGATACAAATAAATAAACTATAAACTATTTAAGGAAGTGACAATTTCATTTGTAAAACACTTAAAACTTTAAGAGTATATTTGGATACTTCCTTGAAGATGAAAGATCATGTTTCTTTTATTTTTTCAAAAAAAATATTTTTTTTAAGCCAAGGCTTTCATGCCCTTTGAAGCCAGTATTAACCGGTTCTAATTTTCAATTGATTATTCAAAGTCTCATTTTTCCGCGTTTTGACTATTGTTATTCCCTGTTAATAGGTGTTCCTAAGAAATATTTGAGATCGTTACGGGTTGCTCAAAACTCTGTGGCAAGGTTAATTACTGGAACTTCTAGATTTGAACACATCACTCCTGTTCTTAAAGAATTAAACAGTTGCCAATTGAGTATCGCATTTGTTATAAATTGTTGCCACTTGTTTTTAAAAAATTGATTGGCAGGAAATCTCCAGTTTAGTTAGATTCCCTTTGTATTTGTTGGCCAACATGGAACTTACATTCCTTGAACAGTAATGTCCTGGTGGTCCCATCTGTTCATGTAATTCTCTGCGAGGGATATAGGAAAACTATATTCTACATGCATGGACCACAGTTATGGAACCAATTATCTGAGCATCAGTGAGGGCTTGGTGATGTTGACTGTTTCAAGATTTTGTTGAAAACGTTTTGTTTAGGGAGGTATATCAATGTTGATTTCATACATATATATATATTATTTATTTATTTTCATTAACAGACTCATAATCAAAAAATATAGATGTCAAAATAGCATCCTAAATTGGCACTTGGATGTCCTAATCGCCAAGTGCTGTTAATTGAAATGTCTTTCTTTATGTCTAGCAAGGTGTTCCAGCCTCTGTGCGTCCAGAGCACGAGATGGGTATGGTAGAGGTGTGTTATTGGTGGGCTTTGGTGGTCTCAAGGGCGGGTCTTGCAGTGATAATCATACATTTGGAACTATACATGTTTTAGAAGGGTCTAAGTGCCACCAACCTTTCAGTTAACAGCCGAACGCGATAACCAATTGCACCACAGAGACAGCACATCAGTGGAAGAAATACATAAAATATAAAGTGCATGCAGTATAAAAGAATACGGAGCACTTTAAACATATGTCATACAAAGTCTTTCACACATATCTCAGATGCCAGCCAAAGTTTTGGAGGGATATTCGCTCTTCTGATAAGTTACACTTGGGCTCAGACTCAGTCAAACTCAAATCCATAAGTTTTTGAAAAGCAGATTATTGTATACCGGACGGCGGGCAGCAGTGGCAGCGGTGGCCCGACCTCCTCCGCACCGCTGCGGAAGGGAAGAAGGGCCTCGGCGCAGCTAGCAACAAAGGGGTGGTGGGAGCTCTCGTCTCTCTTCTTCGTTGGGGAGGAGACGGAGCTGATCCCGGGGCGGGGGATGCCCCCGGGAGCCATAGGAATGCGCTTTTTTTTATTTTTTTCGACGGGCCCGAGAGACGCGCGAGAGAAGAAAGGGAGGGTCATTCATTAAAACCGGACCCTTTCCGTCTCGCGGCGCGTGGACCCCAAGAGCATACACCTGCCTGCGGGCTCACCCAGCTTTGTGGGTGACGGAGAGCCCGACCTGCCGGAACTTCTCGGCCTCGCTTCGCCGCAGATGGACTACAGGGGCCGTGACCTGGCCGCACGCAATCCTCTTTACTCGGAAAAGACCTGCACAACGAGGGAGGAACCGCTTTGCCTGAACACAGGACTCGCCGGCCTGCAAGAGCACTCCCCATTAGGGTCTGATGCGCCAAATCGATCGGTGGGGATGGTGAAGGGCGAGAAGAAAAGAGACCCTGTTTTGGGGTTGTTGGTTTGGTTGGTGACTGTAAGTCAGTCACTGCTTGATGTGTTTTCATTAAATAAAAGCCATTTATTCATTTGCTGGAATTAAATATTTCTTTAGCAAAGGTAGCAATTATTTTTACTTTTGATGTCCCCTTTCTTTGTCTCTGCAAATATGGTAACCCTAGTTTTATTCCCTTCAAAATGAATTGTCTATTCTATGCAGATAATGCAGAGGAGACCTAGAGAAAGGACTCCAAACAGGTGCACACTCCATATCATACACCCCATTACATTACATTACATAAGTGATTTATATTCCACCTGTACCTTGCGGTTCTAAGCGGATTACATTAGAAGATTGCTGGGCATTTACAGGAGATTACATTACATTGGAAGAAAGCTGGTTTCAGGTTACATATTGAGGTTTCGGGACGTTTTGAGACATTGAGGAGACTTATCTAGTAGGTTACAGTACTTAGAAGATAGCTGGATTCCGGTTATATATTGAGGATTCAGTTTAAAGACATTGAATAGATGTTACCAGAGGAGTGGTAAGTTCGTGAGGAATATGCAGATGGGATAGGAATAGGGGGGAGATTAGGTTGATGGGATGTGTTTTTTGAAAAGTAGTGTTTTGATTTCTTTTCGGAATGCTTTAAAGTCAGTTGTTGTGGTCAGCAGCTTAGAGATGGAGGGGTCAGGTTTTGCTGCCTGCGTCGCTAGGAGGTTGTCATATAGTTTCTTGCGTTGAGTACCTTTGAGTGGTGGGTAGGTGAATGGGATCTGGGTTCTCCTTATTCTGGGTGAAAGGTTTCGGTTTAGGCGATTGTTTAGGTAGGTGGGTGCAGTTCCGTTTGTTACTTTGAATAGTAGACAGTATAATTTGAATTGGATTCTTGCTCGTATCGGTAGCCAGTGTGAGTCTAGATAGGCATTGGTGATGTGGTCAAATTTTCCAAGTGAATAGATAAGTCTGAGAGCTGTGTTCTGAACGGTCTGTAGTTGTTTATGGGACATGGTAGATAGAGGATATTGCAGTAGTCTACTAGTCCTAGTACAAGGGATTGGACTATGATCCTGTATTGTTCTTTGTCAAAGAATTTTCTTATTTACATAGGTTGCGCATGGTGAAGAATGCTTTTTGGGTAGTTTTGTTGATTTTGTCTGCATTCTGCAGCATCTGTCTATCAGTACTCCCAGAATTTTGAGCGTGGTCTGTATTGGGTATTTGGTGATAATCAAAGGTCCTAAGTGTGTACATGCAAGAGAAGGGCGGCAAGAATCTGATAGGGACCTTCATACTCCAGGATATGAATAAAGGCATAGCAAAGGAAACACCTTTCACTGAATAGTAAGCTACACAACAATGATGTCATAGTAAGGGGCATCAAGGGAACAAACTAAGACAGGGCCAGGCAACCATGAGAGTTGTGGTTCCCGGGGGTCACAATCCAATCAGATTTTCTAGATTCCATACTGAATATGCAAGACATCTATTTGCTTACAATGGAAGCTGTGAGTGCCAATCAATCTTGTGCATATTAAATGTGGAAATCTTGAAACCCTGACTGGTTTGTGGCCCTCAAGGACCACGGTTGCCCCTATCCCCTCCCTGCACTAAGGAGAAACAAAAAGAAATATTTATTTGCAGAAAGGATAGTGGGTTCATGGAATAGCTTCCAAGTGAGGGCCATAGAGGCAAAATAACAAAAAGAGAATTCAAGAAAACATGGGACAATTACAGAAGATCCTTAATTATGAGAAAGTAAAGGTGAAGTTGAAAAGCAAGGGCACTAAATCCCCCACTGGTGACTGTAACTGATCTGTTTCCTATGCTAGACACACAGAATGTGTCCTCCTCTAATTAAATCTTGAAACATTAAGAAGAAAGCTCAGATTTCAGGCGCCAGCATTCAAAATGCAAATAGGCAAGGCACATTAAATATTTAAACTAGTGGAACTTGTTCCAGGTTTCTTAATTAAAAGTTCTATTTCATATTTTTACACAGGCATAGTAAAAAGGTCAAAGTGATATTTGAAAATGCGTCGTGGTTTTCTTATTCACAAACTCAACGTCTTTTAAATAACACAGCAACCAGCGGTCGCTGTATCCACTTGCCTAGGTTTTGACTCTGTCAAGACACTGGATTTCATTTCTTTTTTTAAATAACTTATGGTTATAAATCATTTTATTTTTGAAACATTAAAAAGATTCTGGTGCACTTGAATAATTACTAGGATTGCAGTTCATCAGGATGGGGTTCATTTCACAACAGGGCACCTATTTTATGTCTTTTTAAGAAAGGCCCTGAAGAAAGAAGGCAAAAAACTTACCTCACAAAATAGCAAATATACACAACAAAAGAGGCAAGCGAGATGTCTGAACCACCAAGAGACAATAACTTTAATTATAGCAACATGAACAAGTTATTGTCTCTTGGTGGTTAAGATATCGCACTTGCCTCTTTTGTTGTATATATTTTTAAGAAAGGCAAGATAAGCACCTATAAGAGCAGAACCCAGAACCAGCCCCCAATAGTGCACTCATACTGATGCACACATGTAAACCTGCTCCAAAAGAGTTTATATGTATGCATATACTCTCTGCACAAGTGTCCATGCTCCACTCAGACTATACTCTCAGGAGAAAGTTTGTGTAGAGAATGTGAAAATAGGCACACTCTTTCTGTACACCTACTTCTAAATGTCTATCTAGTGGTGCAATATTATAAAAGCCCTTTCCCAGGTGTAAAATAAGCTTTATAACATTAACCCCCCACCCCCAATATGGATAAACAATGGACCATGGTGGGATCTATGCTCAGACCCACGGGCGAGTATTTATTTTTAAACACCAGCTGCAGCATTTTCAATATCATTAGAATTCCGATGAACGTTGGAGCATGTGGTGGTCCAGGCCACAGTAGAAACCTCTACGGCGGCTTAGTAAAAGAGGGCCTTAATTAATCTGGTGACATTTTAAGTATTTGTGAGTACTTCTGACCTCTCTGATTGCATTTTTTATTATATTTTACCCCCCTTTTCCAAAGCCATACTAGAGGCTGCCGCTGCCATAACTGTCCTGAAGCCCATAGAGGGCCCAGTGTACTTGGGTGCCTAGAGGCCCTCAAATAATTAATCCTGCCCTGTATCACTAAAAATAGATGTACGAAGAGTATGCAAACCTCTCATATGCGGAAAGACTAAAGAGGTTAGGGCTGAGGGGAGATATGATTGAAGACTATAAAATCCTGAGTGGTGTAGAACGGGTACAGGTTGATCGATTTTTTTTTTTACTGCATCAAGATATACAAAGACAGGGAAATACTTTTAAAACCAATAGGAGGAAATATTTTTTTTACTCATAGAAACATAGAAAGATGACGGCAGAAAAGGGCTATAGCCCATCAAGTCTGCCCACTCTACTGACCCACCCCATTAAGTCTGAGTACTAATGACCTATTTCCTAAACTCGACCCGCGTAAGGATCCCACTAGGGCATCCCATTTATTCTTAAAGTCAAGCACACTGGTGGCCTTGATCACCTGCTCTGGAAGCTTGTTCCAGTGATCTACAACCCTTTCTGTGAAGAAATACTTCCTTACGTCACTATCGAATTTCTCTCCTCTGAGTTTGAGCGGATGCCGCCTTGTGACCGAGGGTCCTTTGAGAAAGAAGATGTCTTCTTCCACCTCGACACGTCCCGTGATGTATTTAAATGTCTCAATCATGTCCCCCCTCTCCCTGCGTTCCTCCAGAGTGTAGAGCTGCAATTTGTTTAGTCTTTCTTCGTACGAGAAACCCTTGAGCCCCGAGATCATCCTAGTGGCCACCCGCTGAACCGACTCAACTCTAAGCACGTCTTTACGGTAGTGTGGCCTCCAGAATTGCACACAGTACTCCAGATGAGGTCTCACCATGGTTCTGTACAGTGGCATTATGACTTCAGATTTGCAGCTAACGAAGCTTCTATTGATACATCCCATAAGTTGCCTTGCTTTGGATGAGGCCTTCTCCACTTGTTTGGCGGCCTTCATGTCTGCACTGATGATTACTCCCAAGTCTCTTTCTTCTGAAGTCCTAGCTAGTGTTTCTCCATTTAAGGTGTAAGGTTTGCATGGATTTCTACTACCGAGATGCATAACCTTACATTTCTTAGCAGCTGCCATGTCGAGGATCAGTTTTCCAACGTAAGCAGATCCTGCGTCATACTATCCTGCAGATTGCTTTCACTTACTATATTACATAGTTTGGCGTCATCAGCGAATAGAGTTACTTTACCCTGAAGCCCTCGGGTCAAGTCCCTTATGAATATGTTAAAAAGGAGTGGACCCAGGACCGAGCCCTGTGGCACTCCGCTGGTCACCTCCGATGTCTCAGAGAGGGTGCCGTTGACCACCACCCTCTGATGTCTTCCACTCAGCCAATCATTGACCCATGCAATTAGTGTCTCACCTAACCCCATCGATTTCATCTTGTTTAATAGTCTACGGTGTGGGACGCTGTCGAAAGCCTTACTGAAATCCAAGTACACTATGTCCAGAGACTCTCCCGAGTCTAGCTTTCCTGTTACCCAATCAAAGAAGCTGATAAGATTGGATTGGAATGACCCACCCCTAGTGAATCCATGTTGACTAGGATCCCTTAGATTCCCCTCATCCAAAATCGTGTCTAATTTACATTTAAGTAGTGTTTCCATGAGTTTACACACTATTGATGTGAGACTCACTGTTCTGTAATTCGCAGCCTCCGCTCTGCAGCTCTTTTTGTGCAGAGGAACAACGTTAGCTGTTTTCCAGTCCAGGGGGACTCTCCCCGTACTTAGGGAGAGATTGAAGAGCATGGCTAACGGTTCCGCCAGGACATCGCACAGCTCTCTGAGCACTCTTGGGTGCAATTTGTCTGGTCCCATGGCTTTGCTCACCTTGAGTCTTGACAGTTCGCTGTAAACATCAGCTGGTGAGAACCCAAAATTCTGAAATGGGTCTTCCTTGCTTGGCTTTGCTTCCAGCTGTGGCCCGTGTCCAGGTGCCTCGCAGGTAAAGACTGAGCAGAAGTAATCGTTCAGTAGTTTGGCTTTTTCGGAATCTGTTTCCACATAATTCCCGTCTGCTGTTCTAAGACGTACTATCCCGTTTGTGTTCTTCTGCCTGTCACTAATATACCTGAAGAAGGATTTGTCCCCTTTCTTAATGTTCTTTGCTAGAGTTTCTTCCACTCGAAGTTTGGCCTCCCTGACTGCTGTTTTGACCGCTGCAGACCTTGTCTTGTATTCAATGTTAGCTTCTTTCTCCCCGGTGCGTTTGTATGAAAGAAATGCTCTTTTCTTGTCCTTGACTAGGTGTGAGACCTCATCAGTGAACCAAAGGGGTTTCTTCTTTCTTTGTTGTTTATTTACCAATTTTATGTAGCGGATAGTTGCTTCGTGTAGTGTCCTTTTCAGTGTTGACCATATAGCTTCCACATCATCCGTTGTTTCTTGAGCCTGTAGCGTCTGGTGGACAAAATCACCCATGCTTGCGAAGTCAGTGCCCCGGAAATTGAGTACCCTCGTTTTTGTTTGTGATCTAGGGAAGCCCTTTCTAAGGTTGAACCATACCATGTTATGGTCACTGGTTGCCAGCGTTTCTCCCACCGAGACTTCCGTGACGCTTTCCCCGTTCGTAAGTACCAGGTCCAGGATGGCCTGGGCCCTAGTGGGCTCTAGTACCATTTGTTTGAGCTGTACTCCCTTCATGGACGTTAATATCCTCCTGCTACTACAAGAATAGTTAAGCTCTGGAATGCATTGCCAAAGGATGTGGTAAGAGTGGGTTAAAGTAGCTGGTTTTTAAAAAAGGTTTGGACAAGTTCCTGGAGGAAAAGTCCATAAACTCCAGATGAGACAGACATGGGAGAAGCCACTGCTTGTCCTGGATTGGTGGCATGGAATGCTGCTACTATTTGGGTTTTTACCAGGTACTTGTGAGTTGGATTGGCCTCCGTGAAGATGGTATACTGGACTAGATAGACCATTGGTCTGATCCAGTAAGGCTATTCTTATGTTGTTACAGTTATGTGATGAGCGTCAAGCTCGCGAGGTAAAATATGGAATCAGAAACTGAGATAACAAAGTTGGTAGACCAAAATGTCAAATTATATATGCTAATGTAAGGAGCTTAAAAACTATACAATGTTTAATGGGAAGACAATTTTCCTTCTGTAAAAGTGGGGTGACGTGGTACAATTTTCATGCTACATGAATGAGCTTAATTGTGTAAAACATTGAATTTCTGTAAGACAGATTTCAGGTAGAGGTGTGCAGACTAAAACATTTTGTTTTGTGTGATTTCCCACTTTGATGTCTCAGGTACCTAAGACCCCTCCCATAGGGGAAGGGCCTTATATGCCTTTAGCCAATCAGGGCCTTAGGCTCCTCCCAGTGTATCCCTGAATGCACTAGGCAGGGACCTTAGGTCTAGATTGGCTCAGGCACCTATGCATCCTCCCCTTTGGAAGGGGCTTTAGGTGCCTGAGCCAATCAGGGCCTTAGGCCCCTCCCAGTGCATCCCAGGATGCACCAGCAAAGGGAAGGCCCACTATTTTGGAGAGCTGGGCCTGACATAGGAGGGCGTAGGCATCCTTCCTGCTCTCTTCTTCCAAATAAGGTATGGATATGGGGGTGGGTCAGAGGGTGTGTGTGGGGAGGGGGAGCTGAGTGGCAGAGGCAGGAGGGAGTGGGCATCCCTCCTGCCAAGGATCTTCATAGGGGGAGGGTGTCTGGGGAGTTGCAATCCTTGTGGTGTAAGGGTGTCCAGGTGGTCATGATCTTCAGCAGGGGGAGAGTCGGGAGTGTGGGGTGTCTGGGTGTCATGATCCTCGGTCAGGAATGTGGAAAAGTCAAGGTGGCACAACAGGGTGGAAGATTGGGAGTGTGGAGGGTCCAGGTGGCTGAGGCAGGAGGGAATGGGCATCTCTCATTCCTCTATTTTTGTTTCAGGGACATCATTGGGGGGTTGGCAGTATGACTTTTTTTTTTTGATGGTAACAGATATTGTGCCCATAAAAAAAAAGAAAAGACATGGCAGACCTGTCGATAATCATGGGCCCTTAGCAGCATCACTAGATTTAAGGCATGCCCTAGAATGTTATGAGCATCAATTAGAGAGCTCATTTTAATATTAATGACCTCATTTTAATACTTAGGTCATTTTCAAGGCAGAGTCAGAGAATGTACGAACATATGGAAAATCAAGCAGTGAGCCATTGTGTAGATCAGGTTGGCAAATTAGGTCATCGCTAAACCAGTTCAAACTGATTTAGCGATGATCGTTAGAAGGGCCTGAGATCATATTCCATAAACCCAGCTTAGGAATGAGGTTCAATATTGTCATGGTATGCACAAACCTATGATTACTGTATACAGTAACTGTAATTCTATTGCAAAATTAGTCTGAAAATTACTATGCCATAAGTGGGAGAACACTGAGGAGTTTGTGACATTTTCAACAGTGGAGAAAAAGCCTTACAAATACCATGCAGCACATTTCACTAACATTGTGACAAGCTGCCTTAATACTATCATACTTTGCACTACACTTTTGATGGCACAATTTTTCATGATAAGTTTGCAATAGGGATCAAACTTAAATATCCAGATTTTTATGAGTTTTACTATAAATAACAAAAATTGGTGTAGATTAACTGAAAGGTTTTATACGTGTTTTACAGGGAGATCCTTGAAAAAGCAATTATTTGAGAAACATGTCGGATCAATTAATCCCATGAGCATGAGAGTATGATGAATTTAAGTTAAGTATGAAATTCATCAGATTTAATTAATATCTTTATAAAAATTTCTAGAAAAGCACATGAACTTAAAAAATTGATAAAATGAAAATAAATAGGAGTGATATGAGGAGAATGTAGGCCAATGAGGATATCGATACACCGATATTCCCACCAGATATAAATTTTTATCAAATGTGGAGGAGGTGTACCTGAGGCCACATTCATCTATTTAATATATTAGTTACAACATGAGTGGTGATAATAATATATAGAATACACAGATATCGGCGGTAAATAGCTTTAGCATTGGGGAATATAGTGGAGATTTAATACTATCATAGGCATAAAAAAACTCCACTCATAAAACATAAAATACCTTTAATATCTCACAAGAGAACATCCCACTAGTGTGAATGCTGCAAAAATAAAGAAAACAAAACAAAAGCAAAACTTAGATGTTGGTTGAATTCTTTAAATGTTCCCTGAAGATCGATGCTGACACCACCACGCTTCTCAGCATTTTTTCCAAACAGACTTCACTCTTACAGTGGCATATCAAGGGTGGGGCGGGAGGGCGGCCCGCCCTGGGTGCACGCCCTAAAGTGGTGCACAGCTGGCACACCAGGTCTGGAATACACAGCTGCCCTACTCTGCCGCTGCTGCTTTCCCGAAGCAGCAGCAGCGGCAATAAAGTTTAAATTCAGGTATCGCTGGACCTTGCTGCACCTCCACGCGGCTGCCGGTCTACCCCCCTCTGACATCACTTGTTCCAGAGCAGAGTCAGCATCTGTGGGGAGGAGCAGCAAGGTCCAGCGATGACTGCAGCTGCCAACTCTGTTCTGGAACAAATAAGAGACATGGGTGGGGGTGGACCAGCAGCCGTGATGAGGTGAAACAAGGTCTCACAATGACTGCCGCTACCGGCTCTGCTCCGCAACACATAAGTGATGTTGGAGGGAGTAGACTGGAATTCATAGTCATCATGGGACCTTGCTGAACCTCCCCACAGCTGCCAGTCCACTCCCTCCATCGTCACTTACTTGTTCTGGAGCACTCCTGGCAGCCGGGGAAATGCAGCAAGGTCCCAGGAGAGAGACATAAGGGGGAAGTATACTGGATGGAATTGAATTGAAGGGAAAGGGACAGATGCTGATGGAAATGGGAGGAAGAGAGAGACAAGGGGCAGATGCTGATGGAAGAGGAGTGGATGGAGAGAGAGAAATAGCAGACATTGGATATTAGTGGGAAGAGTAGAGGGGGAGCCTATGCTGGATGGAAGTGGGGATAGGAGAGAGAAAGAGAAAAATAGATGCAGGAATGAAGTGTGGAGGAGAGAAAGAGAGGAGCAGACACTGAATGGAACTGAAGAGGGGGCAGACGCTAGATGGAAGTGGACAGAGAGAGGAGAAGATGCTGGATGGAAGGGGTAGAGAAAGAGGGCACATGATGGAAGGAAGAGATAAATAAAAACAGGGTACATGCTGGATGGGGGGGAAGAGGATTGAGTTAGTGAAATACTGGAGGGGGTGAGGGAAAGAGGTGGCAAGCTGTAGGTAGACACAGTGAAAAGGGAAATTGATGACAATAAGAACTTAATCTAGACAGATGCAGAAAATAAATTGAGAAGGAAGATAATGGAAGGGAGAGGAGAGAGTAAAGTGCCAGACCATGGGGGTGTGGGAGAGGGAAGGGAAGGAGAGGAGAGAGATGCCAGACCATTGGAGGAGGGGAGGGCAGGGAAGAAGATGGTTGCCAGACCAATAGGGTGAATGGAGAGATGGAAGGGGGGGACACACAGTTTCTGAAAGGGATATAGAAGGAGAGAAGATGCCATATAGAAGGTGCAGAGAGAGGGCAAACAGTGGATGGAAGGAAGAAAGGGATAAGAAGATGAGAAAAGTAGAAACCAGAGAAGAAAAAGGTAGAAAAAAAAATTCTATTTATTTTTTTACTTTAGGATAAAGTAGTATTGTAGCTGTGTTGATAAATATTTATAAAAAGAAAATGAAAATAAGGTGATCCTTTTATTAGACTAATTGTAATACATTTTTGACTAATTCAGAGACCAAAACACCCTTCCTCAGGTCAGGACAGGATACTGTAACAGTAGTAAACTTTACTGACCTGAGAAAAGAGGTTCTGGCCTCTGAAAGTTAATTGAAAAATGTATTAGTTCAATTAAATGGTATTATCTTATTTTCCATTTTTGTTTTATTCGCCCCCCCTCTTTGGCCCCCTTTTATGAAGCCGTGACGATATTAGCTCCGACGCTCATAGGAATTCTTTGAGCGACAGAGCTTTTACCGCCATGGCCTGCAATAAAAAAACAGCCCTAACACAGCTTAATAAAAGGGAGGGGTTATTTGTTAATTTGTAAAGTGATGATTTCTTAGAAAGAGGAAGAGATAATAGTTACTGCGGATGGGCAGGCTAGATGGGCCATTTGGCCTTTATCTGGCATCATGTTTATATGTTTCTATTTCTTTGTTTTTTTTCAAATTTATATCTGCTATCTTTATATCTTGCACAATATTAGGGGACACTATTTCTGTCACTATTTCTGTGTTTCTGCATCACTATTTCTGTTTCTGTGGTGTTGCATTGTATGCAGAGTCCAGCTTCTTGGTGGTTCAGTTTAACTTTTGTCTACATATTTCTATTTTTACCACCTCTCCCTTTTACAAAACTGTAGCCTTGTTTTAGCGCCAGCCACGGCACTAACAGCTACGATGTTCATAGGAATTCTATGGGCATTGAAGCTGTTATTGCCTTGGCCAATGTTAAAAATCGCACTACGATTTTGTAAAAGGAGGGGGGTCATAGTTTGTAATTACATATTCCATACTGGGCAAAGGTGTTTTCTGTATTCTGTGTGTACAAAAGGCATGGTTCTCTGTTAGCATTCACTGTGCAGACTCAATCTGAACTAGTCTGACTTGTTTAGTTTAACAATGGGTGTAGTTTGTTCTACTGCTCACTGCAGTATATAAGATGCTGCCTTTTCCTAGGTACACTTGTTGTGCGACGTGCAGATTGTTACTAAAAATCATGTTTTTCATTTAGATGGGGAAGGGGAGGTCAAAAATGATGGGCCCCGGGTGTCATATATGCTAGGTACGCCATTGCACTCTTGCAGCTAGCTCAGATTATCAGCGTAAGTATTTTATGATCTCTCAACAAGAATCTTGTTTTCACCACCAATACTGGCTGCGTCAGGGGAAATTCTAATTTTAATTTGTGCACTGAAAAAAATTAGAAGCATTGATCTTCAGGGAACGTTTGAAGAATTTTAACCAACAGCTAAGTTTTGTTTTTCCTTTTTTTTTTTTTTTTTTGTAGTGTGCACACTACTGGGATGTTCTCTTGTGAAAAATGAAAGGTATTTTATGAGTGGAGTTTTTTTATGCCTATGATAGTATTAACTTGTGTAGGTGTGGTAAAATTTCATGGTTTAATTCAGAACGGTTTATGTCAACTCCAATATTTGAGTCCCGAATATAGAACTCTATATTAAACCTTTATCTGGGTTTTAAGGAAGCCTCAGCCCCACCACTCCACCGCTAGTTAGTTTTGACAGCGGGAAGGATTACGTGGTTCTCATCACCAGCTTCCAATCTAATCTATTTTATAATTAAATATTCTTTAATATTGTTCTTAAATTCTAATAAAACTCTATTGTAGCCATTGTGTATTATTTAAGCCACTTATCTTTTTGCTAATGTGACTCGGGAGAGACAACCCGAAACATGTCAGAACAATATTTAAATCTAAAATAGATTAGATTAGATTGGAAGCCGGTGATGAGAACCACATAATCCTTCTCACTGTCAAAACTAACTAGCGGGACTCAAATATTAGGTATGATAGTATTAAGGCAACTTGTCATATTAGTGAAATGTACTGCATGGTGTTTTTGAGGCTTTTTCTCCACTGTTGTTGAAAATAACACAGATTTCTCAGTGTTGTCCTACTTTTGGCATAGTAACTTTCAGAATAATTTTGTAATAGATGCACAAACCTATCCCTTTTGGAGACATTGCTCTAGAAAGCAGTGCAAAAGAGCTTTTGTTAGCTTCCAGCACCATCTGCTGTTCCACAAAGGATTTACAACTATTTCAAATGCTCCTCTTATATCCTCCATTCACCATTCTATCTAGTAAACTTTTTTTTAATGCTTGTATGCATCTTATGTGCCTGATCATGTAGTTTTACAGATCCCACACATAATTGCCCTGTGAATGAAATGTTATAGTTTCAAGAGGAAAGTTATACCTCTCATTCTACTGTACAATCTTGTACACACATCTTCCTCTGTAAACTGCTCTGAACTGTTTGTGGTATTGCGGTATATAAAAATAAAGTTATTATTATTATACAAAGATGTACACACGTGGGTTATAGAATAGTGTTAGTTACATATATAACTTATTTGATAAAATAGGTGCTAATTGGCACTCGTAAATGATTATGCATGAAATAACAATATAAATGATTTTGTTTCTAAAATAGCTTAGACAGACATTTATGTTCAGTCACATAAACAATTATTTTTCCTGAAGCTGTTAGAGACTTTGGGCAGGATAATAATAATAATAATAATTGTATTTCTTATATACCGCTATACCATAAGTTCAAAGCGGTTTACAACAAGATTCATGCAATGAGAGTATGCGATGTTTACAACAAGATACATAAGTTCAGAGCAGTTTACAAGAAGATACATGCAATGAGAATAAGAGAGGTTTACAATAATATACATGCAATGGGGGTAAGAGGAGTAATGGGAAGAGAAAGGACTTTCAGGGATACAAAATTACCAATGGAATTACCAATGGAAGAGAACTCAAATTGTGTTAAAGAGACGAGTCTTCAGTGATTTTCTGAAGTCAGCGTATGACACGGCCTCGAGTATGGGTTTTATGAGCCATGTGTTCATTTTAGCTGCCTGGAATGATAGCATTCTGTCAAGGAACTTCTTGTAGTGACATGATTTCAGAGATGGGTAATTAAAGATGGGGGGGAGGGGGCATCTTTAATCAAGCTCTGCTCAATAGGAACATGTTTTTGAAACCTAGATGTTCTGGGTAACAAGCTTAAGTCCCAATGTCAATTTTAGGACACAGGCATTAATTCCCCTTCTGAAATGGGGACTAAAGATTTATTTATTAAGCCTGTCCTAGTCCTGTCCAAGTAAGAAAACAAGAAGGCATCTGGTCCACTAGATCCACCATAGGGGAAAAATAAAGAAGCATATCAAACAAAACCCAGATGTAAGGTCTTTATTAAAAGTAGTCCCAGAACACAAGGATGTGCCTGATGTGGCTGCGTTTCATCAGGGGCAATCTAGCTGGTGAGAGGCACACAAAAAAAACACCAAAGCTGTAAGTACAAATGTGCCTGGCTCTGTGAAGATTAGCAAACACACTCAGACGACATCCCTTGCCATTTGCACGTTCTTTAGTTTTAAATGTGTATATTTCAACTTTGCAAAATCAGAACTTAGATGTTCATGCAAGCTAAACATTTAAATTTCAATTTATGTACTTCTAAAATGAAGGTAACGCTTCTAAAATAAGTGCCAAAATGTGATGACCACAGGTAGCTCCGTGGATAACAACCACATTCAGTCAATTTCTCCCACATTCTATATATGGCGCCCAAAAGCAGATGCTGATCCAAGATGTTTGTCCAAGTAAATTTGGTTAATGAGGCAATTAGTGCCAATAAATGGGTTCTAATTGGCACTAATCAGTACCAATTAGCAGTGGCGTAATAAGGGGGGCAGTTTACCCTGGGCACTGCCTTAGTAGGGGTGCTGGCACCCATCCTCCTCTCTGCCCCCCCCCCCGCTCCTTCCCACTCCTCCCCCTGCCAGGCATGCACCTTCACTTCCCCCACCGCACCTCCAGCTCTTCGCAGGCACGAACAACTCCAACCTGCTGCTCACGCCAGCATCGGCTCTCCCTCTGACATCACTTCCGGGTCCCGCGCCTAGGAAGTGACATCGGCGGGAGAGCTGATGCCAACGCGAGCAGCAAGTTGGTGATGCTGCTCGCGCCGGGAAAGTTAAAGAGCTGCTGGGGAAGGGAAGGGGGTGGGAAAGGAGCAGGAGGCCAGAGAAGAGGGTGAGGAGGGGCGCCACCGCCCCGGGTTCCTCTCACTCTCGCTATGCCATTGCAAGTTAGCACCCAATTATTGGCACTAATTGGCTCATTATGATAATTATGTGTGTAATTCCTGTTAATAGAATTTATGAAAAGCATACATACTTTAGGTGCCTAACTTAAAGCAACCGGAACATAATTATCCTCTATAAAAGCAATTCTATAAATGGCACACAAATTCACGTGTGCAAAATTGCGTGCTATTCTAGATGTGTGTGCGACTAAATTGGTGAGTGAGACAATTAGTGCCTAAGAATTATATTAATTTGCATTTGTGCACACATCTTGCTAGGTGCTATTCTACAAAGATCTGTGTGCAAATTTTATAGTGCATAATTCAAAAGAGGGTGTGGCTATGGATGGGGCATAGATGGGTCAGTGGTGTAACAGGGGGGCAGGGAAGTGGTGCCATCTTGGTGGGGCGCTGGCACTTCTCTGCCCCATGCTACATCTTCCCTTCCCCACCCCCCAACCCCGTAGCTCTTTATAATCTTGGCCAATCAGGGACTTCCTTAGGCTCCTCCCTAAGGAAGTCCCTGATTGGCTCAGATGCCTCAGGCCCCTCCCAAGGGAGGAGCCCGAGGCACTTGAGCCAATCAAGGCCTAAGGCCCGCATTGCTGATGATGGACTACGGAGGAGCAGGAGGGACTGAGCACCCCTCCTACTCCAGACTAAAGGGGAGGGGGATGGGAAGACAATGGTGACTGCGACATCGGGGGGGGGAGTGGGCATCCCTCTTGCCATATCATTTCGGGGGGGGGGCGATGGCAGGAGGGAGTGGGCATCCCTTCTGCCATTTTTTTTGGTTCAGGGTGGGGGAGAGAGGGGGTGCTTTGTCTGAGGGAGGGGGATTTTTTTTTTTTTTTTATTGGGCAGATATTTTGCCTATGTAATACTGTACATGCAAAACATCAATGCCATACTCTACAGCAGTCAGGTTTTAGGATCATAAAACCCGATGCAAAATAGCCAAGCAAATGTTAGTGAATCAATCACTTGGCTATTTTGCATGGGGTTTTACAAATTTGCATGGCCGGATCGGAAAATGGGCGATCGAGGGAGAAAACACGCGGTGGGCTGTTTTGTGAATCGGGTCGGTTAACAGCGATCGTCGCTAAACCTGTTTAGCGACGATTGCTGACTTTAGTGAATCGGGGCCTTTGTCTCATCCCAGTTTTGAATGGCTTAGGCAATTAACACTTTTGCTCCAGAGTCCAGACCCTGTACCTTTTGTTCTACTCCAGCATCTGTTTGATGTTCATAGTTTGGATAACAGAGTTCTGTTACAGTTCTGTCATTCACTGAAAAGAGTACTTAACTTCTTTGTTTTTGGCTTTCAGACAGATAGCTAGAGTTTTTCAGGGGGCTGGTTAGGAAATATTTTATATAATTCAGAGACACTGACCATACAACTTCTAACCCAAAATGCCCACAAAAAATGTAAAGAGCATGAAAACTACTGCTGTTTTTAAATAAGAGCAGTAATCCACAACTCATTGCAAAATGTCACCTTTCCTATCAGCAGGATTAGGCACCGCCATTTTGGATCATAGCATTGCAGAAGGCAGGAGTGACAAGGCTTCACTCCTGCCTCACCAGTTTTGAGGTGCATGGGGTTAGTCTGGTGGAGATGGAGTATGGCAGGTGGTCAGGGGCCAGATGACAATGGATTGTCAGGGATGACAGCTACCTTGTTAGGGGCATCAGGTAAGCTATTTTTGGATCATGTCATGTTGGAGGGGCAAGGGGGAGTCAGAGATTGGGTCATGTGTCAAGAGTGGGGTTGTGAATAGCTACCAGTTAGTCAGGCTGAGATGAGTCCTATAAGCTCCCTTAGACCTGGCAATATATTTTTAGCATTGTGCTGACACAGAAACATCAGTGCTCAGCTTTCCAGTGCTGCAGATTACTAAAAAGCCTCTTTACCATGCTTTTTACTATGTTTTGCATTGATGTCTACTGTGTAACTCAACGTCAGTGCCAGGACCCTTCCTGCAGCCCACAATGAGCATGCAAACCACTGGTTAACCCTGGGAAAGAGAGGGGAAATCAAGTGCAGAAGAAACAGATTGTCTGAGGGGAGGGGGAATAGGAAATTAAGCTTGTGCACATACGAGGGGGAGCCTTAAAGTTCTCAGTCCAGCCAAGAAGAGAATGACGTGGATATGGTTCAATCAATGATCTGAAGCAATATCAAAATATAGAATTTTGTTTCTGCAAATTGGCACTTAACAAAACATCACTCTTTTCAGCTACAGTGGCAAGATAACGTTCGGAATTTAGGAAGTTGGTTGGTTGGGCTAACTTTTCAGCACCCCCTCATCTACCCTTCCCTAGTGCATATATCACACACCGACAGGTACATATTATCCATCTTCAACACCCTTTCTCGAATGTTGTGCACCAAAGGGAATACACCTTTCTCATCTTTTGTTTTTATTTTAAACCTGTTTTCTTTGCAGAAATTTCAAAAATCCACAATCAAGGTGCATCATGCCCAGCAAGATGGAACAAGATTTTTAGAAAAGGCTTTGGCTTTCACAACCAAAATATGGCATAAATCATCTCTGTTTTATGTTTCTTCAACTTTCACGAGACATTCACAACTCTAGATTGGATAGCTCCAGGGAGACCACCCACGGTCTGGCAGATATGCCTAATTTGAAACTAACAATAAGAAAAAAAAAATTTATTCTCTTATACAATCAACAACTGAAGGAAGCCAAGTCCTTTTTAAATCCAGTTAGTGTCATCCTTTTTCCCCTCTATCTTTCCTGTACAAAACACACTCTAATGCATTATGTTCTGCTTTTAAAAAATCTTTATAAATGATGGGAGATGGGAATAATTAGTGAGGTAATTAAATTTGCTGATAACACAAAGTTGTTAAATTGCAAGAGGATTGTTAAAAATGGCAGGAGGACCTTGCAAAACTGGGAGACTGAGCATCAGAATGGCAGATAATGAATAATGTGAACAATTGCAGCAGGGTTAGAAACACGGAAGACTGCGAAGACCTGCAAAGAGACCCAACGAGGCTGGAAGAGTGGGCAAAAAAGTGGCAAATGAGCTTTAACATAGAGAAATGCAAGGTCATGCACATAGGGAAAAAGAACCCGATGTTCAGCTATAAAATGGGGGGGATCATTGCTAGGGGTAAGTAACCTTGAAAGAGACCTGGGGGTGATGGTGGACACAACATTGAAAGCATCAGCACAATGTGCGACAGCCTCAAAGAAAGCGAACAGAATGTTGGGTATCATTAAAAAGGGTATCACGACCAGGACGAAGGAAGTCATCATGCCGCTATATTGTGCAATGGTGCGCCCACATCTGGAGAACTGTGTCCAGTACTGTTCGCCGTACCTCAAGAAGGACATGGCAGTACTTGAGGGGGTCCAGAGGAGAGCAACTAAACTGGTAAATGGTATGGAAAACTTTTCAGACGCTGACAGGTTGAAAATGCTGGGGCTGTTCTCCCTGGAAAAGCGGAGACTTAGAGGAGACATGATAGAAACATTCAAAATCCCGAGGGGCATAGAGAAGGTAGACAGGGACAGATTCTTCAGACTGTGGGGAACCACAAGTACAAGGGGTCACTCGGAGAAATTGAGATGGGACATGTTTAGAACAAATGCCAGGAAGTTCTTTTTTACCCAGAGGGTGGTGGACACATGGAACGCGCTTCAGGAGGTTGTGATAGGCCAGAGCACACTACAGGGTTTCAAGGAAGGTTTAGATAGGTTCCTAAAGGATGAGGGGATTAAGGGTTTCAGACAGATGTAGAGGTAGGTTACAGAAATGGTCAGGAACCACTTCACAAGTCACAGACCTGATGGGCCGCCGCGGGAGCGGACCGCTGGGTGTGATGGACCTCTGGTCTGACCCAGTGGTGGCAACTTCTTATGTTCTTATTGCAAAGCAGTGCATGTAAGAAAGAAGAATCCAAACTACTTCTATGTGATGCAAGTTTCTGTATTTGGAGTCACTGCCCAGGAAAAGGATCTAGATGTCATTTTTGATACATTGAAAGCTTCAGCTTAGTGTGCAGCAGTGGTTATGAAAGCAAATAGAATTTTAGGAATTATTAGAAAGGAATGAAAAACAAAAATGTGAATGTTATAATGTCTTTAAATTACTCCATGGTGCAACTATACTTCAAGTACTAGTATCTGGTTATAGCATCTCACAAAAGAAATAGCGGAATTAGAAAAAATACAGAGAAGATGACAAAAATGAAAAAGTGAATTAGGTGACTTCCCTAAGAGGAAAGGCTAAAGCAGCTAAGGCTTTTCAGCTCAGGGAAGATATGATAGACCTCTAAAAAAATTGAGTGGAGTGGAATGGGTAGATGTGAATCACTTGTTTATTCTTGCCAAAAATACGCACTAGAGGGCATGCAAAGAAGCTACTAAGCAGTAAATTTAAAACAAACTGGAGGAGGTATTTCTTAACTCAATGTGTAATTAAACTCTGGAATTCATTGCCAGAGAATGTGCTGAAAGCAGTTAGCTTAAGAGGGTTTAAAAAAAGTTTGTATAATTTCCTGAAAGTCCATAAGCCATTATCAAGATGGACTTGGGAAAATCCACTGCTTATTTCTAGCATTAGCAGTACAAAATCTGTTTTACTCTTTTGAGATCTTGCCAAGTACTTGTGATCTGGATTGGTCACTGTTGAACTCAAGGTACTGGGCTTGATCAATCTTTGGTCTGTCCCAGTATGGCAATTCTTATGTTCATCATTGCTAGGCCCAGTAAACAATGGAATGCCAAATGAATCTCATTGTTTCATAATTGTTTTTCATTCCCAGTCATGTGCTGTTTTCAGAGCCAGTTAATATACAAAATGAAAATGGCACGGAAACAGTGGATATTTTTTCACGATACATTTTGTCCTGTCATGTGATGAACTAATGCAGTGATGAAGTGTCAGAATGATGGCTGTGTGACAATTCATCAACACTTCTTCACTTCATCATCTCTCTGAAAGCAGTGTAAAACATATCTTGCATGAGAAAATACTGGCTCATATTGCTCACACAAGATCAATTTTGTGCTGTCAAGTGATGAAGTATCCATTATGAGCTGCCAACATGGCCATATACTAGGATAAAGGAGGGAGTTTGATAATTTATTATAAAATACCAACTGTAGAAGTATGTGCCATGACATGATGGTGTATACTTTGCTGGTGGATATGGACAGGGGTGGAACTGGGCAGAACATAGGCATGTGAAAACCCCTGCAGCTCCCTCTGGGGTTCAGCTCTACCCTGATCCAATGCAGCAGCTAATTAGCTGAGGTCTCAGCACCGTGTAGTAAGTGGAATTTCCCCCGGGTCAGAGCACACTTCCTCCCAAACACACTGCAGTAGTATAAGACTTTACAAAAGTCTCTGGATGGTATGAGTCTCAGTGTATAGCTGGTAAAGGAACACAATTTCACAAGTGCCAATTCAAAATAAATTAAATATTTATTGCACAGAAAGAAACCCAAATGCTTTGCATAACGTTAAAGTTCTTTCAACATGTTCAAAATTCCTTTAAAACAGCATTAAAACACACTCAATTAAAGTGCAGCAGCTATTAAAACACACTCAATTAAAGTGCAGTATTTGTTACTCTAAAATATTTCTCTTAAAATCACTTTAAAACTTCTCTGTAACAACTCTCTATTGCATAAACCCCCTCTTTTACTAAGGCATGCTAAATATTAGTGCGCGCTAAATGCTAACGCGTCCATTATATTCTATGGGCATGTTAGCTTTTAGCGTGCACTAAATCAGCTCACTTTTCACACACCCACCATCCAAAAATGTCAAACGAAAAAAAACTATATGACAACCTAATAGCCACCAAAGCAGCTAAACAGGACAGACAAATCACCATTCTGTCGTCATCGACCACAGACTACGAAACCTTCAAGAAAGAAACTAAAACCCTACTCTTCAAAAAATACATAAAACCTATCTAACACGACCAGTTCCTACCCAAACCCCACCTACCCACTTTATACCCTTAACATACTCTAATATGCTTCTAACTACCCAACTAATGCTAAAATGCCTCTATTTACCCAACACTTACCACCTTAAGATCTCGACAACTCTTTGGTAATTCTTATTACCCAACATTTATCACCTTAAGATCTCGACAACTCTTTGGTAATTCTTATGTAACTCTTATGGCATCTCTTATGCTATTCCTGTAAACTTTTATGTAATCTCTGAAAACTTTTATGTAATCCTCCTTGAACTTGAAGACCCTAGGCCTTCACAGACAGACCACTCAACTCTCTTTATGCTGATACAAATAATATGAGTTTTAATAATCAAATAGTAATAGCTTACAGGAACAAATCACACAGCGTACAGAGTGATAGAGCATACACCAGGCTGGCCAGACTGATGGAGAACTTCCAAAGAGTTCGGAATCCTTGGTTCAAGGAGCTTTCTTTTATATGATTCTGGCAGCTCTGGCCCACGTTGGTGCATGTTACAATTCACACATTTATTGGTTAATCATATTCATTATCTCATATATTAAGCTATGGATTGGTTAATATAATTGAGTGATTCTGTGTCACACCTTTTTTCATATGCTTCTCCCTCAATTCCCCATAAATGTCCTTTTAATAAACCAAGTTCCTCTTTTGAGCACCTGGGCCTAACGGTTTTCCGGTTCTGTGGTTAGCCTTCTTGTACACTTCTGTCCGTGGTTCGTCTTTCTTTCATAAAGTTATCATGCTACTTATATTTTTCACCAGAATTGTTTTTCTCTCTAACTACGCCCTCTGCTTCTAAGAAAAAGCAGAAGTGTCTTTCAGAGTTGACAGTGTCTTTCAGAGTTGACAGTTTCTAGTCAGAGAGCCTATTTTGCTTTTTCAGCAACCATTTTAGGTCTTAGCTGTATTGGCCTTGCTTTGGCCTGCTCCTGCTGTAACAGGGAAATTCTCGGGGGTCTTCACCTGAGCTTACAGGACTTTTCCTCCCCTTCCTCAAATTGCAAGGTATTGGCGGAATAGAAATCACTAATGTAATCTAATGTAATGTAAAAGGACCCCAAAGTGTTTTAACAGTTTGTCTTTGTCCCTCAGGAACCTTTCAGGTGAGTACCTTTTTACAACACTTTCCCACCTCTTAAATTCCTTATGTCCATGTGTAAACTATTCTGTCTTTAGAGTGTGTTGCACAATAGCAATCCGCTGTTACTCAAGCCACTTTGATTTTTTTTTTAATACTAAGTAGAGCAAAATAATGTTTTAAGACATTTCTAAAACCTGCTGAACTGTGTGATAGGTTAGGGCCCCTTTTACAAAGCCACGGTGGCAAGTCCCGGCATGGCAATTGTGACACAGCCCATAGGATATGAATGGGCTTTGTTACATTTGACGCAATGGGAATCACTACTGTGTTTTGTAAGAGGCTCTGTAGCTAGATAATATTTTTCTACACCATTATAAGTTGCAAACTACAAGTTTTTAAATCAATTTAATTTCTGGCATTCCCATTATTTAGATCAAACCCTGCAAAGAGAGAATTCAGGTTGCTGATTTGCATTTAATTGGCAGTTTAAAATAAACTGGAAGGTTCAGTCTTCTCTAAAAATAAAGGAGGAGAGTGCAGAGCACAGGACGGTGTAAGCCCCAAAGCATTATGGGAATTCATATACTAAGGGGCACACTCTGGGTCCCAAAACCCTGGATCAATGCTTTATTGAGCAGCTCTTGAAACTAGAGCTGAAAAGGAAATCACTCAAAAAAGATTGACGCTTTGCACATGTACTGTACTGCTCTGTTTTGACCTGTTAGCACAGCTAGTAGCTCAGGACTTTTTACTTTTCTTATGCTAAAGGCAGCAATCATATTCTAGCTGCATTAATATCAAGGCAATCATCCATTTTAGGGGGGTGGCCCTCTTACAGTTTTATGCATTTCCAATTCCATCCCCCCACCAATTTGTATAAGTCACTAATGTAATGTAATGTAATGTAATTTGGTCTTAAAAATTAACAGACCATAGGCCATAATACAGTACACATCTACACAATTATCTATTGATCTAACATGACTCAAAAAAATACTGCTCCCAGGGCAGGATTAATTCTTCGAGGGTCCCATGGCACACAAGTACACTGGGCCCCCCTGGCCCTGCCCCACCCACACACTCCTGCCCCGCCCACACCCCGCTCCCATTCATTTACTTCTTTATTTCCACTTGTATTTTTTTTTTCTTTTATTTTAAAATTCAAAACAAACAACAAAGATTACCATACCAGTGCCAGTGTAGTTTTAGTTCTATGCAAGCCCCCTTCCTTCCCTTCCCACCTACTTGCTCAGGATTTTAACTCTGAACCCTTTCCATACGTATATAAAAGTGTTCAAATGCATTGTAAAGCAGTAATACTATCTGAAACATAAGTCTATATTAATAACCAAGTTTGCAACTCCTCTCAACTGCCTCACTCTATGTTGTCCAACTTTAACCCATATGTATGTATAAACAACCAAATCTGTAACTCCTCTGGTATGTTCCACTCCATGTATGTTAATTTGTAACAAAACAGCAAGGCAAGTGAATCCAACGTGGAACAAAAGATTGGCAGACAATAAGGAGATTCAAATCAGATTTATTCAAGATGCTCCCAGGAACTATGCCTGATGCATTGCATTTCACCAAACAAGGCTGGTCAATGCTAACAGAAAACCATGTCTTTCATACACATAGGACACAGAACCACCATCACCCAGTATAGACTAAGTAATCACAAACTACCCCCCCCCCCCCTTTTTACAAAAGCACAGGAGAGGTTTTTAGTGCTGGTGGGCTGAATGTTCTGCGCTGTTCTGACGAGCATATGAATTCTATGACCATTAGAGGAGTGCAGAGCATTCAGTTTAGGGGGTGAAGAACAGTGGTGCATAGCCCCCAATACTGAACAAAATATAAAGATAGCAGATATAAATTTGAAAAAAGAGAAATAACAAATCACTTTACAAATTAACAAATAAAATTAAAACAAAAATGGAAAATAAGATAATACAATTTTATTGTACTAATACATTTTTTAAATTAGCTTTCAGAGGTCAAACCCTCTTTCCTTAGGTCAGTAAAGTATACTGCTGTTACAGTATCCTGTCCTGACCTGAGGAATGAGGGCAAAGAGTGGGCCATTTTTTATTTTTTTTTTTCAAACGGCGACAGTACTCAAGATCAGCAACGCCCCCTGCCCCCCCCTGGGCGACGGCACTTCAGATTGGCAACAGCCCCCCCTCCCCCGGCATCAACGGCACTTCAGATCGGCAATGCGGTTCTCAGTCCAAAACTTCCCTCTATCCCGAACTGCCCAGGCGGAAACAGGAAGCTGCGTCAGAGGGGAAGCTTTGGGCTGAGCACCGCATTGCCGATCTGAAATGCTGTCAATGCTGAGGGGGGAGGCCCGTTGCCAATCTTAAGTGCCATCACCATTTGAAAAAAAGGCTCTCTCTTTGCCCTTCTTCAGCAGGCCCCCCTAACAATTTTGTGCCCTAGGCACGTGCCTACTGGGCCTATCCTTTAATCAGGCCCTGACTGCTCCCTAGAGCTTTCAAGACCTTCTAGGTCCCTTCATTAGATGAGACTACAAGAGTGGTGAAGAAATGAGAACAAATATACCTATGTCCTTCAAATTTCTAGTTATGTATGGAAAAAAAAGCTGTGTGCTCTCTAAGGTTCATACATTATCAGCTCTGTAAATTACTTTGTTAGAACAATAAGATTTCTGTTTTCTCCAGGCCACGAGTGCTATCAGGAATATTCTGTTAGAGCAGGGATTCTTAAACCAATCCTTAGAAAACATCAAACCAGTCAGATTTTCAGGATATTCACAATAAATTCAAGGCTGTGAGTTCAAATTTATCTCACGCAGATTCATTGTTGATATCCTGAAACTGTGAGTGGCTAGATGTATCCCGAAGACTAGGTTAAAAGCCCCTGTGCTAGGGCGGGGTAGACAACCACGGTGTTCAAGATTATGACAACAAATATGCATGAGATTGATTTATATGTACTGCTTCCATTCTATGCAGTCAGATCTCACGAATGTTCATTGTCATAATATTGAAAGCCCAGCTGGGTTTCAGCCCTTGAGGACCATGGTTGCCCACCCCAGCTTTATAGTTTGGGGACCTGGATATAGAGTAACACATCTCCTCTCTCCTCCCCTACCCTATGGTGCATATCTCCTTCTTGCTTACTCTCTCTGTCCCATGATCCAGAATCAATCTCTCTCCCTTCAATCCTCCTCATGGTCCAGCATTGCTCCCTCTCTGTTACCTTCTTCCATAGCCCCAGTGGTCCAATATCTCTCCTTCCGTCTCTCCCCTCAAACCCATGGGTACAACCTCTCTCCTCTATTCCCCCCTGTCCATAATGCAGCATCTCTCCCTCTCTCTCAATACCCCTGTCCTAACTTCAAACTTGTGTTTAGTGTAGACGTCACCTCTACAGCCTACCCTTTCTCACATCTTCTTATTTTCAGTGGGGCAGGATGTGGCAAATGAAAGGTTTCAAGGATGGCCAGAGGCAGTGTATGTGAATTGCTGCTATTTTCAGTGACCTCTAGAACCAAAGACAAGATTCAACATAGGACAGGGAGGGGGGGGGTGAGGGTTGAGAGAGAGGGGGAGATTCAGAACCAAGGGAGATGAAGAAAGGACAGAGAAATGCTGGACAATGAGAGGGAGAAATGTTGGACCCAGAGATGGATGGACTATAGAGAACATGGAAGAAGGAAAGAGAGAGGGAGAGCTAACAGATCGGAGGGAGAATGTTAAGGGAAGGATGGAGAGATGCTGCGCTACAGGGGAGAGCAAGAGTAGAAATTTAAGACACTTTCTATGTCAGGAGTCCCCAAAACTATTAGCCTATAGACTCAGCAGAATTTAGAAAGCAAACAATGCAAATCTTTGTAAATTTATACCTCAGATGTTCTTCGATTTGGTTCATTATCATGGCGAAGCTCATTCTTTGGGATGGGCTGCCCTTTGTATCTCTGTATATAGCTGCTGCTCTCTTTTTAAGCAACAATAACAATTCATCATTATATTACTTTATAGATGGAATACATGAGAAGTACCCAGTTGTAATGGTCCTCATTTATCTAATTGGTTTTGGCTTTATACCTTTTTTCTTGCAGTAGGTTGTACTGGCGGAGATAACATTCTCAGCACCAGAGAATGTGCAGTGAACTTCCCTCTTATCATGGACCTGAGCACACCCAGACCCAAATGGCCTTGCTGGACAGGGGTTCCAATCAGAGATCTGTTAGGCCAAAGTCCACAAAAGTCTAGCCATATAGCAGGGTCCTGCAGTGCTGAGCTGTAAGCTTATCCAATGGTTGGCCTCAGGTGTCTGTGGGCAGCAGACATGCTCTACACTTGATCAGATCCAGAAACCTGGGAGCCGGCTCTTAGGTTTAACCAAGCTGTGAGGAAAAGTATGAACTGTTGAAAGCTAAGCCAAGGCCCAGGAGCATCGGCCTGAAAAACCTACCCTCTGCTAGAGGTAGAAAATACTGACTTTCCTATGAGCACCAACAGGTTATTATACAAGTGATGGCACTAGGAAAGACCAGTTTCTCTACCTCCCTCTGCTGACAGGAAGGGATAGGATAGCACGTTAGCACCCATTAGTATGGATGATGCAGCAAGGGCAATTAGGAAATTTAAAATATGTCCTCTCAGTCATGTGGATGCTCTGTCCATTCCAAACTGGCTATACGTAGGTTAATCAAGTATTTGCTGGGTCTTGATGGAGTTTTACACCATTGTAGTTAATCTGGTTTGCTATAGCTAGTACAATATACAAATTATGGACCCCCTTTTACGAAGCCATGGTAGTGCTTCTTCCACTGCACAAACACTAAAGCCCATTCAAGTCCTATGGGCTTCGGAGTATTTATCACAGAAGAATCACTACCATGGCTTCATAAAAGGGGCCCATGATTTGTGTAGATTACAGCAGCTACAGCAAACAAGGTTAACTACAAGATGGCATAAAACTCCAAGAGCCAGCAAATACTTGATTAGTCTCATCATTTAGGTAGCATGTGAATCTGTAACTTGGTAGTAATCTTTTATAAGGCTAAACATTCTTTAAACTTTTATGAAAGTCATTGTCCAAATTCCATGCAGCTGTATAGTTAAACACCATTCTGTGAATTTTTTTTTTTTAATTTTCAAACCTCCAGTCATCTTAGGGCTTTGGGAACTTTACGCGCATATCCTAATTAACATAGATTAATTTTAAATCTAAATACTCATGAAACATAGGAGTCCTTTTACTAAGGCGCACTACCCGATTTAGTGCATGCTAAAGATTAGCACGCACTAAATGCTAAGGTGTCCATTATATTCTATGAGCGCCATAGCATTTAGCACCAGACCCCTGATGCACGAACCATGTCAGGTCTAATCAATTTGTATAAATAACTCCTTCCAAGGAACAGTTATGACTGAGTTTTCTTCATTTCCCAGGTGAAATGGTTTTGTAACTCTACTTTTTTTGCTTGTCCTTGTGGAGATTTGGCTTTTTTCTTTTTGACAGAAAAAAACACAATCCATAGGCGTGGATTGGTGTAATGAGACAATAAGGAATACTCTTGTACAAATAAAATTGCAGGTTTCTTAAAAATCATCTCCGTGTCCAGTTGTATCTGAGCCTTAAATATTTCACTTAGTTTTATCAATTAAATTAGTTAGCATGCGTTAAATTGGTTAGTGTGCCTTAGTAAAAGGCCCCAAGTCTTTTTTTTGCTGGAGGTTGTTTTTTTTAGTTAATTGATTTATTTATAAACCACTTATATCCCAAGTGGTTTACATTCAAGTACTTTATCTTATTTCCCTATATGTCTCAGTAAGCTCAAATTCTTACCTGGGACAATGAGGGGATTAAGTGACTTGCCCAGGGTCACAAGGAACAGTGAGGGATTTGAACCCACAGCCTCAGGGGGCTGAGGCTGCAGCTCTAACCCCTGCCTAGTGTGGCTTCGACATATGCCAGCGCTAAAACCTGTGCTATGCATTCGTAAAAGAGAGGGGTTTGTGATGATGGTCAGGCCTTCAGTCTCTGGCTGATTTGTTTTGTGTTAATAACAGCAAATAACCCCCCTCCCCCCTCCAGCTTGATAGAAGTGTATGTGTCTGTGGGGGGAGGGATTCATTGCACACCATGATATATATCCTTTTTATTTACTAGTACAGTGGTGCCTCGCATAACGGCCGCCTCGCACAGCGAACGCTGCGCACAACGAACTTCTTGTCTTGATCCGTACAACGGACTTCGTTTCACACAACGAAGTCGCCCGAGCTGCATCGCTTAACTGGCGCTACATATTTTAAACCTCCCCCCCCGCCGCCACCGCATATTTTTAAACCTCCCCCCGCCGCCACCGCATATGTTTAAACCTCCCCCCGCCGCCACCGCATATGTTTAAACCTCCCCCCGCCGCCACCGCATATTTTTAAACCTCCCCCCCGCCGCCTGGGCCTGCGCTGATCTCTGAATGGCTGCAGTCAGCTCTCGCGGGACTCACAAGAACTAACTGCAGCCAGCTCTCGCGGGACTCACAAGAACTAACTGCAGCCATTCGGAGATCGGCATGGGCCCACACAGGCGTGCAGAGGAATTGCTCCTGATCTCTGCGCTTCTGGCCTGTACGCCACTGGCTGGGAAAGATGGGAGGAATTAAAAAAGGTACTGGGGAGTATGTGGGGGGTGATTATAATACACAGCAAGGATCAACAAAACCCCTGTCTCCCCTCCCCTTCACATATATCCCCTCTATATCATGCTAACAGCTCTAACAAGGTAAATTTATCTTTTTTTATGTCATCTTAGCATATTTTATGCTACAGAACGAATTATTTTTTTTTACATGTATTGTTATGGGAAAATGCGTTTCACATAACGAACTTTTCGCATAACAAACTTGCTCCTGGAACGAATTAAGTTCGTTGTGTGAGGCACCACTGTATAAACATTTACCAAGAATGTTACTTTCCTTGTCATCAGCAGCAGATGAATCCAGACGAGTGGTTAAGTCCACCTACCTATATGCTCTATCTCCGCAGGCAGATAGTTTCTCCTGCTCCTGGTCTTATCTGCTGTTCAGCATGGCTTGATCCAGCTCCAGGCAGAGCTTCACTCCTGTTTCGTTATACTGACTCAGTGAGCAAGGGGATAGGCTTCCCTGGTGCCTTTACTGGGTATGGCTGGTGGGGCCAATTCCCTACACATTCCCTCTAAGCCCATCTGTCTTGACCCTGTGCTCCTCACTCCCATTTCATATTTTTTTAAAAAATTGTCTGCTCTACCTAGAGGGAGGACAGTGGACTAGGGATGATTCTATTTTACAGTCCAACGGAGCCAGCAACAGACCTCATCAGTACCGGTGAGTCATCCCTCCCACCCAATCTGACAACATCCTTGGCAGCCTCCTCTTCGTTTTGAGGCACAAGGTTATTCTGTTTGTGGCAGCAAGCTCCCTCAATCTGGGTCCATCCTGACAAGAGGCTTTGGCCATTCCACAAGATATCTGCCACTTGACAACCTGATCAATCCTAAATTCCTTCTTTAAGCATTACAAGATAGATTTCTTGACCAAATAGGATGCAGCAGTTGGTAGGACAATCATTCAGGGGGTCTTGTGTCCTCCCTACTGTTAAGGAACTATTCTTATACATTCCATTGGTGTGCTGTAGTGGGACAATTAGGAAAGTGAATATAGTCACATAATTTCCTTTCCAAGAGTTATTCTAGACCAGCCCTGTGACCCATCTTGTAACATCTTGTACTATTTTTTTGATCTGCTCTGTCCTTCCTTGAAGCAGAAGATTTTATGATCTTTAATTATGATTTTTTTTTCAGAGGATTTTCACTATGGGGGAGTTTGGGGCTGGATAGTATACTGCTTAGGCAAAGCAATGCTAAATAATTCCTGCAAGCATCAGCCTTTATACCAATGATATCACTGGAAAAGTTCAGATTCTCTTCCTGCATCTGCTGGTCAGAAAAGACACAAAAATGTGGAGTTACAAACCCATTCCAATTAGGGAAATGAAGAAAACAAAGTCATAACTGTTCCTTGGAAGATGTCATAATTTATGCAAACTGATTACAGCAGACACGGTCCATGTTTCAGCTGCACTGTCCAAAAGTTAAGAATGTATGGCATCTGTAAACATGAATGTGACAAAGAGACCATACTCTATAGAAAAGTACTCGACTCAGTTATTTCTTCCTGATAGCCAAAAAAATGCAGCTGCAAAAAAGCAGCAGTTTCCAGATAACCAAAAAAAGTAGCAACATTTTTTAGCTATGAGTTAGAAGCTATTGCACAGAGTCTTCTGGGTTATCAGAAAGAAATAACCGAGTCGAGTACTTTTCTATAGCGTATGGTCTCTTGTCAAATTCAAATTCATGTCTACAGACACCAGACCCAAGGAACAATTATGACTGAGTTTTCTTCATTTCCCAGGTGGAATGGTTTTGTAACTCCACTTTTTTTGCTTGTCCTTGTGGAGATTTGGCTTTTTTCTTTTTGACAGAAAAAAACACAATCCATAGGCGTGGATTGGTGTAATGAGACAATAAGGAATACTCTTGTACAAATAAAATTGCAGGTTTCTTAAAAATCATCTCCGTGTCCAGTTGTATCTGAGCCTTAAATATTTCACTTAGTTTTATAAATTAATAAAAGCTCAATTGTTCCATTTCATGGGCTTTGCTTAGTTTTCCATGGGTTATAACCTGCTAGTCTAGGACAGCTGTATTTACATCTACCTCTCTTCTCAAGAAGAGAGGAACATCCTTTAGATTCAAATAATTTTACTAGCCTCTTGCCCAAAGGGAAAACCAAAAATCAACTCGCACTTCTATTTTATAAAGGTAATTTATATGTTTAACTGCCTTTATATAAGTAGTGCCACAAATAATTCCCAGCAGAGCACAAATGCTCTCACCCAAGTTACACTTGATCCAAGCAAGGTGCAATTAAAATATACTAGTATACAAAACAGCCATTCAAAAGCAGACCTATTAAAAGTAACATAGTAAATGACAGAAGATAAAGACCTGAACTGTTCATCCAGTCTGCCCATTAGTTATTCTCATTAAAAATACATGATTAAATTGTCTCTTCTTTGATATTTCTAAAGTCCACCTGGTATTGTCCCAGGTTCCAACTGTTGAAGTTGCCATCTAAGCTCACTCCAGCCTATCCAACTATCCCACTATTTGCAGGATATCTACTGTAAAGTCTGGCCAGTAACATCCTCACGTTACAAGTTAGTGGACTTAACACTGATGTCCTCCCCAGCCCATCCTACACTGAATCATCATATATATATAGGACACAAACTGTACAAGTATGTCCAATATTGGCCTTAGTTCTTTAATTTATAGCATTTGTTTTCTAATTAGAGATCCTCTGTGTTTATCCTACGCTTTTTTGAATTCCATCACTGTTTTCCTCTCCACCACCTCCCTTGGGAGGGCATTCTAGGCATCCACCACCCTCTCCGTGAAAAAGAATTTCCTAAGTCTTCCTCCCTGCAACTTTAAGTTATGCCCTCTATTTTTACCATTTTCCCTTCTCTGGAAAAGATTTGGTTCTATATTAATATCTTATCTTTTAAGTATTTAAATGTCTAAAAGTACCCCAGGAGATGACTCCTCCCAGTCAAACTCTAGTACAAGGCAATTAGGCAGATGGTCCAATGGCAAACCAAATCCTTAATCAAAATTCAAATGGTCCACTAGCAAGCTAAATCCTTAAGCTCACTATACCAGTGGATCCCAACCCTGTCCTGGAGGACCACCAGGTGAATATGCAAGGAGCAGATTTGCATTCCTGGAACCTCCATTATATGCAGATTCTCTCATGCATATTCATTAGGGCTATCCTGAAAACCCGACTGGCCTGGTGGTCCTTCAAGACAGGGTTGGGAACCACTGCACTATATTACAGAGCTGAGTAAAGATACAGGATTTTCTAGAACACAGAATTTGCAAACCTCAATTGCTAAAAAGTCAGGCTGGAAACAATTTTCCTGCACTTGCAGAGTATCCCTAATTCAGCAGAGAACCAAGCAGATAAGAACCAAAAACCTCCCAAGAAAGTAAAGAAAAAGAGGGTTTTTAAAAAAAAATTAAAATGTATTTATTTTACTAAAAGTAGAAGACTGAATGGAGAGGGAGGGTATTGGATTCTATACGTAAAGCAAAAAACAGGGATATAGAACTCAGGATCACTTTAGCTCCTAGAGATTTGCAGTGCTAAAAAAACACATGTGCTCCCACCAAGGCTTTGTCCCAGGAAAAGAAAATACCCCAGGAGATGACTCCTAGCCTGAAATAACTACTTACACATGTACATACTGTATAACTACACAAATTTATAAAAGCTATTTCTGTAGGTATCTCACAAAGAAAATGCTTTACAAAACTACATTAAAAGGAAAAATCACAACAGTAAAACTAAACGCTAAGCCACAAAAGTGTCCTGCATTTACAGTCAAATACACTAACCCCCTCCCCCTTTCCGTGATAGCAGCGGTTATTAGCGCAGGGAGCCGCGAAGAATGCTCCGCGAGTCCGCGCTGCTCTCGAAACTCATAGGAATTCTATGAGCATTGGGAGCCGTGCGGGTCATTCAGCGCGGCTCCCTGCGCTAATAACCGCTATCGCGATTTAGTTAAAAAAAAAAAGAGGGGGGGGGGGTTAGTGCGAGAGCACATAATGCACGTTCAAATCCATAAATGCGTGCGTAAACTCTTTGCGCAGGCTCCTGATGCCGCACACACGAGGCCTTGCACACAGCGGCTATGGAAGCTCTTTCTTTAGGAATTTCCAAGGACGGATCCTGCACCCTTCGAACAGGAGGCCATCAACAAAGTCGAAGCAAACCCGACGTACCACCATCTGCAAATGCGGTGAGAAGCGCAACGGAGGAAACCTATAGTTAACAATCGATCCTCTTTTCTTCCCTTCCCCTTGAACTTGTCTTTAAGGTCTCCGGCAACAAATCCCGGAGTTTTCCTCCCCCCCCCCCTTCTGACACACCTTCTGTCCCCGTCCCGCCGGAAACAGGAAGTAACGCCATAGGGGGCGGGGCGTTGGGGGGAAGGAAAGCTACGGGGCCTGCTTCAGGCAACCTGTATGAATTGCTGCTGGTGCCGGCGACGTCAAAGACAAGTCTAAAGGTAGGATGCGATGCGGGGCGGGGGGTAGTTTGAAAATGAGGGTGAGACATCGAACCGCGCTGTGGCAGGAAGGAAGAAAGTGGAAGCGATAGGGAGAAATGCCAGACTTGGGAAAGAGGGGGAGGGGATGGGTCGCCGGTCGCGCGTTTAGAGTGCTTGCTCGTCGTGTGAAAGCAGCCAAATGCGCGAGACTTGATATCTCTGTGTATGTACACAAGCAATCATTTTGTTGTTGTGTTTATATAGAGCCCTATATTAAAGGCAGCAATGGTTTGAATCTTTGTTTTAAAAAAATTCACCTGTCTCTAATGATCCTCCACTATCCCATTCCCCCCAGCTGCCGCAGCCTCCCATGCTTCTCAAAACAGCTTCAACATTTGATCAGCAATTCATGCAGGAAACATAGTAGTATCTCAAGGGAGCAGTGAGGAAAGATATTATTGTTAATCATTTGACATTCAATTCTTGCTTGGATGAAGAGGTGCTAACCTCTTTTTTTTTTTTTTTTTTCTTCATCAGTGTTACATGTGTAGAAGGAATTCTAGTTCCTCTGTATTAATTATTCCTTGTACCATTGACCCTTTGTGATTCTCGTAACCACACCCCATTGGTATATAGATCACTCTTTTTCACTCTTTGTAGAATTCACAGTAGGGAACACCCTTGCCAGTAGTTTTTCTACCTGTATGATTGGATTTAATCATGAATTGCGTCAGTAATGATTTTAATCACCTGAAACAACCACATCAGAGAAATATAAATTTGGAAAATCAGGGGCAACAACTTAGATTGTGAGTCCACTAAGGGCAGATAAAGTATCAATATACAAGTCAAACCTCGGATAGAGAGTAACGTGGTTTACGAGTGTTTTGCAAGATGAGCAAAACATTTTCTTAAATTTTAACTTGATAAACGAGCATATATATACACGTGTGTCACGTCAAATACACACAATATATGCGTGTTGCATCATTGATCATGTCTGAACGTAATACATGCACCTGCAGTTCAAGCACGCACAACATATGCACATCTCACGCTGAGCGCAGCTGAACATAATAAAAGCATCACGCCCAATTCACCCACAGTGTTTGAAATGAGTGAGATCTTGCAATACAAGTACATTCAGTACTGTATTTTATATTAAAGTTTTTGGGATGTGGAATTTCCATTATTTCCTAAGGGAAATTTGCTTTGATATACGAGCGCTTTGGATTATGAGCATGCTTCTGGAATGAATTATGCTCGCAAACAAAGGTACTGCTGTATAATATGTAAGCCATTTTGATTGTACCACTGAAAGGTGGTATATCAAATGCATGACTCATTAAGTCGCAACAGAAGCTCACTGATTCTTGCTCCGGATGCAGTGGTTTAGTAGAATTTTGAAAATCAGTCACAGGCTAACTGTTCAAATATTTTATGAGAATTCCTTTTTATAATAACAATGTAACAACGTTTATGCCCAAAGAAGGGAATTGGCAACTCTGTGAGAAAGGGAGGAAATAGAAAAGGTAGTTAAAACTATGGAATTTATTTGAGATGGTTAAATAAAGAAGGCAAAACATCTCGTCATCTTATTTGATCATTGCATAACATTGAATAGATTTTGTTGCTGAACATGCCGGTGAAGAATGTTTTCTAAATTACCCTACTTAGGGCTCCTTTTATGAAGGTGCACTAACGTTTTTAGTGCACGCACAGGATTATCACACGCTATAGCACTCGCTTGCTGTAAAACTGCTGTTAAAGGAGCCCTTAGTTTCATAAGTGTATAAGTACATAAAAGTTTCTGCACTGGGACAGACCAAAAGTTTATCAAGCCCAATATCCTGTTTCCAACAATGATCAATCGAAGACACAAGTACCTGGCAGAATCCCAAAAGAGTAAATAGATTGCATGTTGCATATTTTGGGCACAAGCAGTAGATTTATGTGCAAACCTCTTTTAAACCCTGCTATGTTGCCAACTTTGTTCACGTTCTCTGGCAAGAAATATTGGAGCTTAATTATACCTGAGTGAAGAAATGTTTTCCCTAATTTATTCTAAATGCATTACTTCCCCACCCCCACCTTTACAAAACCACAGAAGCAGATTTTAACGCAGGCCGGCACACTGAATGCTCTGTGCTGCTCCCAATGCTCATAGGAACTCTTTGAGTGTCGGGAGCAGTGCAGAGCATTCAGCACGCTGGCCTTTGCTAAAAACTTCTGCAGTTTTATAAATGGGGGGAGGGGTAATAATCAACCAAGTCACTCCTTATTGCATGTATGATTTTATAGACCTCTTTTGTATCTCTCCTCAGCCATCTCATCTTTAAACTGGAGCCCTAACCTTTTTAGCTTTTCCCCACAGGGAAGTCATTCCAACCCTGTGTTACGAGAACTGGTGGCAGCCATTCAGGGAGTGTCTCAGGGCTAGGCAGGAGTGCAAAAAGTTCACTCCTGCCCAGTACACTTCTGGGCCGTGAGAACTCGAGTCAGCCATTCAGGGAGGTGCTTAGTGTGGGGCAGGAGCACAGAAAGCTCGCTCCTGCCCGGTGCACTGCTGGACCACCAGGGATTCAAGTTTCCAAGTTTTATTTAAAATTTGATTGATCATCTATCCTGGATTCTAGGCGATATACAATAATAAAAAGGGGAGTACAAAAGTTAAGCCAAAGACAAGCAAAATACTTAGACACAACATACAATTAAACGAGAGGGAAGAGGGATGAACTACAATAAAATCTAGGTACATGGGGGGGGGGAGGCAGAAGGGAAGTAAAAAATTGTGAGTCGGCCTGGACAGGAGACAGGAGGAATCCCTCCTGTTCCAGCCTATCGCTAGACCACCAGGTCATATGGCAGGCTCAGTGGAGGCATACAGGGCAGGGAGGTGGGACTGGGTACAGGGCCTGGCAGAGCAGGGAGTGAGGGGCACATGACAGGACACATGAATATTAACAAACACACACCAAACCCCCCCCCCAAAAAAAAAAAAAAACTCAGCTTATATTCGAGCCAACCCTTTTTTCCCTCAACTTATATTCGAATCATCTTGAATTCGAGTATTTACCGTAATCAAATTTCTCTTAGATTTACTATGAAGGGGTGCTGAAAAGTTATGAACCCAACCAACCAGGTTCTTAAATGCTGAGTGTTATTTTGTCAATGTAGCTATAAAGAGTGTGCATCTTATTTTGTTAAGTGCCAATTTGCAGAAATGAAATTCTATGTTTTTTTCAGATCATTGATTGAACCGTATCCACGTAGTTCTCTTCTTGGTTGGGCTGAGAACTTTTCAGCGCCCCCTCGTTTACATAGTAGGAGTTGGGGTAGGACATTAGAAAAATAGTCACAGGTGTGGTATACTGATGCCACAGATCTGGGTACAACTCTGGTCCCCTTGTTGGGCAGATTGGACCATACTAGGCTTTATTTATCATCATTTACTATGTTACTGTGCTCTAACATATTATATTTGATGTGTTTAAAAAGCTATGTTTATGGGTGCAAAATTTTTCCAGTAATATTACCTCTAAAACAGAACCCCATATGGACAACAAACCTCCCCTCTGCAACACTAACAGGCTTTAATTTCACACACACACAAGCCAATCACACAACAGGTAGTAACAGGGAAAAAGAAAGGTGGAGAAAAAGCCTCAGTTCAGCTTCATCTGGCAAAAAACTCCACCTTTCAAGGCTAACCTTGTACTCCAAAATATAGAACCAGTAGAAAAAGCTCTATGGTAGCCTGCAGGGAGATGTTACAAAACACACCGGGACACACAGCCGTCAGTTGTGAAAAAATGGGTAAATCAGCACTGTAGCAAAGTAGTCCAGGATTCAGCATGGAACACAGCAAAAAAAGAGAACAACTTAGCTGCTACGGCATCCAGGATCTCTCAGTCCTTCACCTCCTGGGCCCTGCAGCCACTAAACCCGACGGGGAACCCTCCGTTTCGCTCTGGTTGCTGCGTCAGGGGTTTCAACTTCACTGCTTCTCATACGCTTCTCATACGGTGGAGTTTTTTGCCAGATGAAGCTGAACTGAGGCTTTTTCTCCACCTTTCTTTCCTTTCTTTTTCCCTGTTACTACCTGTTGTGTGATTGTCTTGTGTGTGTGTGTGAAATTAAAGCCTGTTAGTGTTGCAGAAGGGAGGTTTGTTGTCCATATGGGGTTCTGTTTTAGAGGTAATATTATTGGAGTTTAACTGACCCTTTTCCTGAGAGTATATGTATTAGTGGGTGTAAAATTTTTCCCCCAGTTACATCAATTGTCTCTCTTCTCTGGCTGTCCATATTTTATGGAGTACAACTAGAGTTTTCTTTCCATTTTAAAAGTTCTTTATATTTCCCTCAGGGCAGGATGCACAAAGCCTGGCAATCCACTAAAAAAAATACCAGGGTGGGAGCGATTTTGTTTTACCATACTATGCTCAGCACAAATAGCATACAAATTATATGCTTGCTATTTGTGCTGAGCAGCTCGGTAAAAGGGAGAGGAGAAATGCCTAGCACCTGTGCAGAAGAACAAATTGGTAGGCACAGCTCTTCTACATAGGGTGGTGGATACATGGAACGCGCTACCGGAGGATGTGATAAGCAGAAGCACACTACAGGGCTTCAAAGAGGGTCTGGACAGGTACCTGGAGGACAAAGGGATTGAGGGGTACAGATAGGAGTAGAGGTAGGTAATAGGGATAGGATTAGAGGCAGTTACAAAATTAGTCATGGACACTGTTCAGGCAATTAGGCCTGATGGGCCGCCGCGGGAGCGGACCGCTGGGCAGGATGGACCTCTGGTCTGACTCAGCGGAGGCAACTTCTTATGTTCTTATAGGCCCAGTACAGCTTCCGATTGCTGGAGATCAGAAGCAGGTTTTAAAAAAAAATTTCTGACTTGCCTGGGATCAAACCCAGACTCTCAGGCTGTTGAGGCAGGAGCTCTAACCACTGAGCTACTCACCACACTTGTATATGGCTGTGCTGAGTTCTGATAAGCAGCAAAAAAAAAAAAAGAGGTCCCAGGCTGGATGGTATTTTTTTGTGTGTGTTTGCTGCTGCTCAGCTCAGCTGTGTACAAGTGTGGAGAGTGGCTCAGCGGTTAATGCTCCTTCCTCAGCAGCCTGAGGTTGTGGGTTTGATCCTGGGCAAGTTTTAGAGTGATTTTGGATGCAGTTATTGTGCATATGTTAAGTGAGTACCGTATTTTCACGCAAATAACGCGCACCCGTATAAAACGCGCACACGGGTATAGCGCGCAGAAATCACGATGATATGTACAAAAACTTTGGTATACCGCGCTCACGGGTATACCGCGCATGCTGCCCGACGCTCCTTTCGCCCGCCCTGACTTTCCGTGCGCTGTCCCGACTCTCCGTTCACCCCCCCTGACTTCCGTGCACTGTCCCCCCTTGAAGGTCTGTCCCCATCCTGAAAGCCTGATGCCCCCCCCCCGACGTCCGATACATCCCTCCCCCCGAAGGACCGCCGACTCCCCAACAATATCGGGCCAGGAGGGAGCCCAAATCCTCCTGGCCACGGCGACCCCCTAACCCCACCCCGCACTACATTACGGGCAGGAGGGATCCCAGGCCCCCCTGCCCTCGACGCAAACCCCCCCCCCCCCAACGACCGCCCCCCCCAAGAACCTCCGACCGCCCCCCCAGCCGACCCGCGACCCCCCTGGCGACCCCCACGACCCCCCCACCCCCCTTTCCCGTACCTTTGGTAGTTGGGCCAGAAGGGAGCCCAAACCCTCCTGGCCACGGCGACCCCCTAACCCCACCCCGCACTACATTACGGGCAGGAGGGATCCCAGGCCCTCCTGCCCTCGACGCAAACCCCCCTCCCCCCCAACGACCGCCCCCCCCAAGAACCTCCGACCGCCCCCCCAGCCGACCCACGACCCCCCTGGCGACCCCCACGACCCCCCCACCCCCCTTCCCCGTACCTTTGGTAGTTGGCTGGACAGACGGGAGCCAAACCCGCCTGTCCGGCAGGCAGCCAACGAAGGAATGAGGCCGGATTGGCCCATCCATCCTAAAGCTCCGCCTACTGGTGGGGCCTAAGGCGCGTGGGCCAATCAGAATAGGCCCTGGAGCCTTAGGTCCCACCTGGGGGCGCGGCCTGAGGCACATGGTCGGGTTGGGCCCATGTGCCTCAGGCCGCGCCCCCAGGTGGGACCTAAGGCTCCAGGGCCTATTCTGATTGGCCCACGCGCCTTAGGCCCCACCAGTAGGCGGAGCTTTAGGATGGATGGGCCAATCCGGCCTCATTCCTTCGTTGGCTGCCTGCCGGACAGGCGGGTTTGGCTCCCGTCTGTCCGGCCAACTACCAAGGTACGGGGAAGGGGGGTGGGGGGGTCATGGGGGTCGCCAGGGGGATCGCGGGTCGGCTGGGGGGCGGTCGGAGGTTCTTGGGGGGGGGCGGTCGTTGGGGGGGAGGGGGGGTTGCGTCGAGGGCAGGAGGGCCTGGGATCCCTCCTGCCCGTAATGTAGTGCGGGGTGGGGTTAGGGGGTCGCCGTGGCCAGGAGGGTTTGGGCTCCCTTCTGGCCCAACTACCAAAGGTACGGGGAAGGGGGGTGGGGGGGTCGTGGGGGTCGCCAGGGGGGTCGCGGGTCGGCTGGGGGGGCGGTCGGAGGTTCTTGGGGGGGGCGGTCGTTGGAGGGAGGGGGGTTTGCGTCGAGGGCAGGAGGGCCTGGGATCCCTCCTGCCCGTAATGTAGTGCGGGGTGGGGTTAGGGGGTCGCCGTGGCCAGGAGGGTTTGGGCTCCCTTCTGGCCCGATATTGTCGGGAAGTCGGCGGTCCTTCGGGGTGGGGGTGCGAGTGGTCCTGCCGGGGGGGGGGGATGTATCGGACGTCGGGGAGTCGGCCGGGCAAGAGGGCTTGGGCTCCCTCTTGCTCCGATCGTGGATGCGGGTGCGGGTGGGAGCGCGTGCGAGCGGTCGTTCGGGGTGGGGGTGCGAGCGGTCCTGCTGGGGGGGTGAATCGGGCGTCGGGCGGGGTGGGAACTATGTTTTAAAACTTTTGTATACCGCGCTCACGCATATAATGCGCGAGGGGTATGCGCGGTAGGTAAAAACGCGTATAACGCGTGCGTTATATGCGTGAAAATACGGTATATATCCCACGTCTAACAGATGAACAGGACTTACACTCAAATAACAGACGTACTAATGAGCTCCTTGTAATGCATTTGAATAGGATTCTTGGTGACTGTTACTGTGATTGGTAAATGCCCCCGAGACCCCTTTTGAGCATCAGAGGCTGAGCTGCCTTGCAAGTAAGACTGACTATAACCAGTCTTACTTGCACAACAGGCTTTTGAGCATTGGGGCCTTAGTGAGGTGTGGCTTCATAAAAGTTTGTGGCAGCGTAGTAATGAGTTGTCATATTTGTTGAAAGATGCTGGTGTTAATATACTCATATATAGTGAGACAACTTTAGTTTAGTAGTTTGATCACTAGTACTAAATAAGATGGATTGTTGCAATACTATCAATTTTGGCATTTCTAAAAATTCCCACAAAAAATTGCAATTTAACTAATTTTTGGTTTGAAACTGTTTGGCAGGGTGACCCCATTCTTATTTTTTTATAATACTACATTGGTTTCCAGTGAAGGCAAGAATACTTTCCCCAACTACTGAAGTCATCATCAAAGTTCCTGACCAGCCATGATCAGAGCATAGACCACAGAAGTTTGCCTGGTACTGGCTTTGCATTTTGCCTAGTACTGGCTTTGCATTTTAATTACTGGAGTTGCCATCTAAGCACTGCTAAGTTTGTTTGGTTCAATTTTTTTTCCATACAGAATTCCTTTGTGTTTACAATTAGGAAGATTCAAAACATCAAATATATACATGCTGCATTAATGGAAGAAAATCTTAATTTTATGTACTTTATTTATTTCTAAAATTTCTAAACCGCTATAACTTAACAGTTAATAATTAAAACATTCACAGTAGTTCATGGACAGCATATTTACAAAATGCATTCAAATAACATTGCAATTTACATAGTAATTTAATCCACTTAAAATAATGTCAAAAGCTCAATGAATTTACATGTTAACCCTCCCCATTAAATAAAGTGCAACAATCGCAGTTCAGGATTCTTACTAAATATGCCTACTAACATAATTTCAGAGAAAAGAATCCACAAACAGTTGTGTCTTCAACATCTTTCTAAACTGTAAACAGTCAGAACAGGTTCTCAGGATTCCAAGGAGGGAATTTCAAAATTTTACCCCTGCCATGGACAACTTTGTCGCTCTAGATTTAGCATACCGGACATTTTTCTCCATCATGGAAGTTAATTTCATAATACCCTCAGACCTTAGATTCCTCCTCAGCTGATACACCTCTCACAGAAATTGAAAGTTCAAAGGAACAGATCCATACAAGCTCTGATGTATCACTGATAACATTTTATAACAAACTGTTTGCGACACTGGTAAATTGAAAATAACAGCTGAAATGCAAAAGTTGCAGAGATAAGAGAAAAACAAGAGAGAGAGAGATCAAAGTAAATTATTTAGAGAAAACCCAACTAAGGGAACTGAGAGAAAATATCTGTATAGTGAAACACCCATCACCCAAAGCTAAAATAGAAGGTTCATTTAGAGCACATCCAAGAAGCAGAATGATTTATACAGGAGAATTTGTAATGGACAAATATTTTAGTTATAGGATGGCCTGAAGTAACAACAAAAGAACTGGAAGAGCCTTGGCCAAGATGGAATGACCAACTTTTGGCTCAGACAGTGAATATCTCTTCACCAAGACTTGGCAAACTGCAAAATCAATTGATCAGTTAACCAGATTTGACACTACAAAATGGCCAATAACAAGAACGATGCTTGTATTGCCAAAGAGAAATGCAAGTACCCTTCCCAAAAATTGCAGGCTGATAACTTATTTCTTAGAATTTATTAATAGGATTTATTACCTGCTTTTATGAAGAGGTTCACCCAAGGCAGTATACAGCTGGTACAGTTTAACATAAAACTTGTAATTTTGTTAACAGCATAATGGTAAAATAAGCATTAACTTAGTCAATAAAATAAACATGGAAATAGAAAGTTGAAACCTCTAATAGGACTAACATGCAATAGAATCAGAAATGAGAAGACATGAAATGAGTAGTGTAGTAGTAGCAGTAGAAATGTTCACATTTAACAGCACTATAGAGCAATCGTATAACAAAAATATTTATTTATTTAAAGTACTTATGCACCACTTATAACCTAAGTAGTTAACATTCAGGTGTTCAAGTACCTGGGGCAATGAAGTTTTAAATGACTTGCCCAGGGTCACAAGGAACAGTGCTGGGCTTGAACCTGCATCTTATCACTAGGCCATTCCTCCACTGACATGATAAATGTCAGTACAATAGAAATGATGCTATAGTGAAACATCTAATAAGCACACATTAGAACAGTGGTCTCAAACTCAAAACCCTTTGCAGGGCCACATTTTGGATTTGTAGGTACTTGGAGGGCCTCAGAAAAAATAGTTAATGTTTTATTAAAGAAATTGCAATTTTGCATGAGGTAAAACTCTTTATAATTTATAAATCTTTCCTTTTGGCTAAGTCTTAATAATAATATTGTAATTTATAAGCTAAAGAGACATATGATCAAGAAACTGTTTTATTTTACTTTTGTTATTATGATAAACATACCGAGGGCCTCAAAATAGTACCTGGCGGGCGCATGTGGTCCCTGGGCTGCAGGTTTGAAACCACTGCATTAGAACATTTAAATAACATAGATAAGATATTTCATGGTATTGTAAGAACAGCATTAGAATACTGTGGAGCTGAGAGGCTAAGTGCAAATATATTAATGGAGACAAGATGGGTTGTGCAGTCAATTGAATAAATAGATGGGGTGGCTAAACTGGAAACAAATTCTATATACAGTTAAATAAGATATGAAGAAGTGGGCTAAGTTACAGTGTGTGTACCAAGCTAGACCAGGTGTTGAGTGAATGGGTAGTCACCATGGCCCTGATTCTGCAAAGCGCGCCTAAAGTTAGGCACAGTTTGGGCATCCAAGATAGGTGTCCTTTGTAGAATTGCGCTCAGTGACGTTCAGCACTGTTTAGACGTCCAATTTTTGAGATGTCCTTTAGAGAATTGGATTTTAGGTGAGAGTTAGACGTCCAAATGTCCTTAATGTTATAATATTTTATTATTATGACGTTATTAGAATGGCAATTTTATGGTGTTTTTCGTTATAATTGTGATACTGGGAGTTGGATCTGTTTAATGCTTTTGTTTTTTTCTCTTTCATCAGAAAAAGTGACTGGAATTCGAAACAGCAACATTAGGGTAGAAGGCTGTAGGTTTAACCAGTGAGCTACACAGTGAGCTAGCAAGTTGCATAGCAATTGTAAAACTAGGTCCTATAGGCATTGTAAAGGAGGTCTACTTCTGAGCATAGTTTGGGCTTCAGATTAGAGGTCTGCACGGGAACGGGGATCGCGGGGATCCCGCGGGTCCCGCGGGTTCCCCCCCTGGCCCACGGGACTCCCACGGGGACGCCCCCTGGCCCACGGGACTCCCACGGGGATGCCCCCCTGACCCACGGGACTCCCACGGGGACGCCCCCTTGCCCACGGGACTCCCACGGGGATGAAAACAACCTACCTAAATTCTGGCGATGCAAGCATGCAGCTTACAAGTCTGGCGTCGCGTCGGGAAATAGCCATGTTGAGCAGTGAGCTCAGCACGTACACAGATGAAAGCCTTGCTTGCTGATTGGTCCGGCGGCCCCGCCCCACCGTGCCGCCGGACCAATCAGCAAGCAAGGCTTTCATCTGTGTACGTGCTGAGCTCACTGCTCAGCATGGCTATTTCCCGACGCGGGCATTAGGCTGTTTTTTGTCATTTCGGGTGGGGGATGGCAGCGGCAGCAGCAGCCTGAAAAAGAAATCATCCTGGCCGGGTTCGGTGTCATGCTCCGGAGCTTCTACAGCCTTCCTATCTCCCTCTCCCTTCTACCTGCGGCTCTCTTCGGCAACTCAGCAGCAACGATCGACACAAGCTTCTGGCGTCGGGGCCTACCCTCTGCGAGTCCCGCTTGTTTCAACTTCCTTTTTCCACAAAGGTGGGACTCGTAGAGGGAAGGCCTCGATGTCGGCAGCTTGTCTTGATCACCGCTGCTGACGAGTTGCTTAAGAGAGCCGCGGAGCAGGGGGGTGTTGCCAGGTGCAGGTAGAAGGGAGAGGGCCAGATGCAGGACTCGTGGGTGAGGGAGGAGAAGAGAGAGGGGAGAGAAACAAAAGGAAATATTTCATACTGGGCTGGGCCGGAGTGGAGAGAGGGTGGAAAGATTCTGGCTACAGGGTGCAGTAACAAAGGAAAAGGGGGGGAAGCTGAAAATGGAGATAGTGACACAAAGAAGAGAAAGGGTAAGCAGGACCTTCTGAATAAGGATAGAGATACAGAGGGGACATGAAGAGGAGGTGAAATAGAGACATAGAAGTAATGCTGAAAAAGTGTGTGTGGGGGGGGGGGGAGATAAAGACATTGAAAGGGCAAATGGTGAATATGGGGTAAAGACAAGGACAGAGACAAATGAAGATTCTGAAAAAGTGGTGAGATACGGATATAGGTGAGATGGACACAAAGAAGGGTGATGCTGGAAAATAGGTGGAATGGTAATTCTGACAGACACAGAAGGGAAATGCTGGATCAAGGAGAGATGGGGCTCAGGCTGGATGGAATGAGGAGAAATGCCTTGTTGGCCCGGAACTTCCTCTCCTACGTCAGAATTGACGTCAGGGAGCGGAATGCTGGTCAGCGCGACGCTTCTGCAGGGAAAGCTTGGGACAGCGGTGGCTTGGGGACTATTCCCCGATGGCGGTGGCAGCAAACCGAGTGGCTTGGGGGAGGGCACGGAGAAAGAAAGAAAGGGGGCAGACAGAGAGACAGAAAGAAGGGGGAACAGGGAGACAGAAAGAAAAAGTTGGGGGAGAGAATGAGGTCTGGAGGAGAGGAAACATACAGGAGGCTGAAAGAAAGGAAGAAAGATTGGATGCACAGTCAGAAGAAGAAAGTGCAACCAGAGACTCATGAAATCACCAAACAGCAAAGATAGGAAAAATGATTTTATTTTCAATTTAGTGATCAAAATGTGTCTGTTTTGAGAATTTATATCTGCTGTCTATATTTTGCACTATGGCTCCCTTTTACTAAACCGCAATATTGTTTTTTAGCGCAGGGAGCCTATGAGCATTGAGAGCAGCGCGAGGCATTCAGCGTAACTCCCTGTGCTAAAACCTACTATTGTGGTTTAGTAAAAAGGGAGGGGGTGTATTTGTCTATTTTTGTATTTTGTTACCGAGGTGACATTGCATAGAGTCATCTGCCTTGGGAAATGTATATGGCAGATATCTTTGTTTTGTGTTCAAAAGAAAAGGAAATGCATTTCTGGTTTTATTTCTACAGTGTTGAAGTACTTGTTGGCCCTTGCTGTGACTGGTGGGGATCCCCAAGCACCGCCAGCAGAGGACCTCCTCTAGAGATGGTCAGAACTCCCCTCCACCAAGCGCAGCAGTCGCTGGCAGCATCCATGAGCCACTGAGGTGCCAGCATCTGTGACTCAGGGACGCTACTGCTGCCTGCCAAGCTTGGCAAAAGGGACCCCAGGCCAACTGCAAAGGAAGTCCTCAGCTGACAGTTTGTGGGTTCTCATCAGCTGAGTATTTATATTTTATATTTACATTAGAGGTTCTGGTAGAAACCCATTTACAAAGTATGTATTCTTCCCAATTAATATTTCCAAATTAATAGTCTCTTTGCTTATTTGTAAATGGGTCTCTACCAGAGCCTTTAATTCAGTAGCATAATTAAATAAAATAACTATTTCTGAAGTTTATAGGGAAGGATGGTGACGGAGGGGATTCCTCGCGGGGACGGGTGGGGACGGAGGGGATTCCTCGCGGGGACGGGTGGGGACGGAGGGGATTCCTCGCGGGGACGGGTGGGGACGGAGGGATTCCTCACGGGGACGGGTGGGGACGGAGGGATTCCTCACGGGGACGGGTGGGGATGGGTGGGATTTTGGCGGGGACGGGTGGGATTTCTGTCCCCGCGCAACTCTCTACTTCAGATAGACCTGAGTTCTATGGATAGAACTTAGGCACAGTTTGGATGTCCTTAAAGCAATTTGCTAAATAGCTCTCTGGGTTTTTATTTTTGCTTTTTTAAGCTCAAAATACATTTAATAAGACACCACATAAACAGGGCACATCAAAACAGATATATTGCATGCAAAACTTTCTATTTTTGTGGACAAACAGCAATGGTATTTGCTAATTAGAGGAAAAGATCCATTAACTGAAGCACAGCACATGAAAAACACAGCTTTAGGTTTCTTGCTAAAAATCTTCCCTTTTTTTCTGCCTAAACAGTGCTTCAATGAGATCATTATTGAAAGCAAGGAGAGCACAAGAAAAAGTATATAGATTGCATACATAACTTCATTTGCAAAAGCTTAAAAACTGGGGGAAAAAAAAAACCCGGATATAGACCATAGCATGGCTTCTACTTCATTGCAAATGGAGGTGTGCAGCTGCTTAATGCTGACCTCATTGTGAGATCATCAAGGTGCACCTGCAAGATAGAATGCCGCAATTAAAATATGTGCTGGGATTTGAACCCATGACCTCTGGAAGATGGCTCACAGAGCTTTTACCTGGTGAGCCACAGCTGCTTCATTTCAGTCATGGGGGTTCCTGCCATGAGAGCTTAGTGATCCTAGCCATGTGAAGGTGAAAATACCTGACAAGATCATAGCTTAGCAGATCCCTAAGCTATCATATCAGATGTGAGGAAGAAAGACATTAGTGGAAGCTGCTGTGGCTCAATGGTAAAAGCCCTGTTCCCATCTTCCAGAGGTCATAGGTCAGGGGGAGCAGGTAGTAGAGGATAGGAGTGCTGGTCATTAAAGGGGGAGGGTGTGATAGGAGTGCTGGTCATTAGGTGGAGGAGGAGATAACAATGGTCATTAGTGGGGATAGCAGTGCTGGTCATTGGAAAGGGGGGGGGGGGAGAGAGAGCAGTGCCGGTTATGGGAAGGGGTGGAGGATAGCAGTGCTGGGCATCTGGAGGGGTGGAAAATAGCATTGTTGGTCACTGGGTGGGGAGGGGAGAAAAAAAGCACCATCATCCAAAGGAGGCTCAAATATAAACTGATAACCCCTTTTTGGCCCAAAAATCTCGGTTTATTATTGACTAAATATGGTACTAGCGCTGACAGCCGCAGGTATTACTAGCATTCTGACCAAAACAAGAAGTAAGTGTGAGGAGTAACCTTGTGGTTAGTGCAGTGAACTTTAAACCAAGGAACCCAGGTTCAAATCCCACGTAAATAAATATGTAAGCCACCTGCAAGCCTGAAGGCTATTGAAGTGTTGTACATTCAGATACAGAGGTATTTTTCTATTCCTGAAGGGCTCACAATTACAAAAACAATGAGTTGAACCAGTGTCCCTTGGTTTAAAGACGAGCTGTAACGAATAACATATTTTGCTATTAGGTTGAATAGGAATAATGAAAAATATTATTTGGCCAAATATGAATACAGGAAAGCTAGGGACCTCCCTCCACTTCAAAATCACTGAGCTCTGGAACAACCTTACCTCCCCTCTTTGGAACTTGAGCTCTCTCCAAGTTTTCCGCAAACATCTGAAAACCTGGCTTTTCTCAAAAATTGTAAGTCTCCCTCCAACTTAGGAATCAAGAAAACTCTTATATCTTAGCATCCCAAGTCCTCTAAATTTTCTTCACACTTCTACCTCTAACCCTCTGTTGTAGTTCCTTCCTATTTCTCCTACTGTAAACCGCGTCGAGCTCTACGAACGTGGAGATGATGCGGTATACAAACCTAAGGATTAGATTAGAGTACAAATAATGGGCATTGAGTTTTAACATAACAAGTAATAAAAGAAGCAATATGAAATCAGAGATTGTGTTTATTTCAGTAGGATTTGGCACAGTAGAGCCTTGTATTTTTTGTGTTCAAATTTAAATCATTATTTGGCCAAATAGGAATAATATATTTGGACATTATTCAGGTCAGAATCAAATAGAATATTCGGTACAGCCCTAGTTTAAAGTCCACTGCACTACCCCTCTGCTCTGCCTAGACATCTGTGTGGCCATTTTTCTCAAAATGATACCACATAGATGTCCTTCTCCCTGGATTTTTACCATTCATAAGCTGGAATGTTTTATTTTGGAAAATGGCTATTAATTTTGGACGTTCTCAGCACAAAAGCATTCATCTTGCAGCCATTTTCTCAAACAGAAAATCTGAATGTTTTTCTTGTTTGAAAATCGCTGTGTAAGAGGCAGATTTTTGGAATGTTGGAGTGCCTTTAAGAGTCTATCTATAATAATAAAATGTTAGTCGCGCATGCGCACTCTAAAGTCGTGTTCCCTGATCCGTCGCGGACATGAGAGTGTGCATGCGCGCTTATCACGCATCGGGCTTACCACCGCTGCAGCCAGCTGAGGTCTATGACGCAGCTCAGCCTCTTCAGACACCGCCGCTCCTCCTCTTCGGGCAGCAGGCTCCTCTCACGCACCCAGCGCCGCCGCTTGGAGGCCGCCGGGACAGAGCTGCGGCGCCGATCGCCTCCACCAGTCGGGCAGCCAGCCGCCGATCTCCAGCGGGCGGGGTATCGGAGGAGAGGGATCGCGGCCGCTCAGCGCCCCCACCGAGGAGCCCAGCAACTTTCCACCTGGGCTCTTTAACTGACCCCACCGCCCGGTGGCGATTCCAGCAGCGTGTGCAACAGTCTTCACACGCTGCTTCGGGCCCTTCTACTGCCCTGATTTGCTCTGCCGCGTCTCTGATGATGTCATTAGAGATGCGGCAGAGCAAATAAGGGCAGTAGAAGGACCCAAAGCAGCGTGTGGAGACTGCTGCACACGCTGCTGGAATCACCAGGTTTGTAGTTGGGCCCACGGGAAGGGAAAGTAGGGTAGAGGAAACGCTAATGCTGCTGCACAGGGAACTGGTGTGGGGGGAGGGAAATGGAGGGGGAGGGAATGCTGCTTTGGACAGACAGACAGAGGGAGGAAGGGAGACAGAAAGAAAAGAAGAAAGACACAGGGGCAGGGAGATACACAGAAAGACAGACAGGCAAAGGGGGCCAGGGACAGAGACAGACAGAAAGGACAGCGGGAGTCGTGTAAGGGGGGGGGGGGTGCGGGATGTGGCCGAGGGAACTTTTCCAATGGGTGCAACTGGGCAGCTGTCGGGAACCTCTGATCAGGGACAGAGCAAGGTAAGTGTATCATAGGGATAAGAAGGAGGAGGGGGGAGAAAAAGGAAGGGATGCCTACTGCTGGACAGGGGGAGAAGGAAAGAGGTGCTGATGGACGGGGGGGGTGAAGAAAAAGGAACAGAGGCCTAATGTTGGACAGGGGGAGAAGGAAAGAGGTGCTGCTGGACAGGGGTGAGGTAAAACAAAGGGAGAAGGGCTGCTGCTACATAAGGAGAGCAGTGAAAGGGTAGTGGTGGACACAGGGGAGGTAAAAGGAAGGGAGAATGGACAGGGGGAGCAGGCAAGGGGTGGTGATGGGCAGCCAAGGAAAAAGAAAGAAAGAAAGCGGCTAAGGAGAGAGAGAGAAAGAAATAAAGACAGACACACACACATATATTCTAGCACCCGTTAATGTAATGGGCTATAAGACTAGTATGAAAATAAAGATTGTATGAGACTGAGAATCCTTTGTTTTCACATGTCCTACTTTTCCCCTTTGACTGCTAAATGATTTTTTGATTATGCCTCTCCACATCACCACTCTTGTTTTATATAGCACTTCTTAACTCTTTGCCAGTTCTAGGATTAAGGATAGATGCATAACACAAAGAGCCTGAAGTTATATCACACCTGCTATTTGTAGATGACTTGAATCTCTACAATTCCTGTGATCAAAATTTAGCAGAACAACTTTGTTTAGTAACAAGCTTTTCAGATGACATCAAGACAAATGTGCTAAAGCTACTTTCCTAGGAGGTATGTTGTAAAGCTGAAAACATCTCTGTGCTGAAGAACTTGAACAAGAAGGAGTATATAAATATCTAGGAGTTGAGCAATAAACCAGCATAAAGTACTGAGAGAGAGGACCAGCAGATAGTACTACAAGAGAGTAAAATTGATACTGGTAAGTGTTCTAACATCAAAGAATAAAATACAAGCCATCAACCAGCTTGCAATCCCTGCACTTCGTATAGCTTTGGAATTGTGGAATGACCTCTTACATCCAATTTTTCCAAGATATTTACAAACAAGAAAACTCCTCTATGCTTGTGAAGTAGTCTATAAGAATCGGTGTATATTAAGACTATACATTTCTAGATTTGCAGAAAGGATGGCCCTCATAGAAGTAAATTACATGATAGAGTGTCATTATTGGCCTCCTGGCCTATTTAACAGCACAAATGGATCCAAATGCAGAAAAAAATACGGCTATTAAAATAGTCAGTGGTCTTCATCATAAAGCAAATAAGGACAGACTTAATGATCTCCATATGTGCAGTATATTTTGAAAGAAAGGCACGAGAGGGAAGATATGATAGAGACATTTAAGTATGTAAATGGCATAAATGTGTAGGAGTATAGTCTTTCAGTTGAAAGGAAGCTCTGGAATGAGGGGGATAGTAAGAAAGTGAAAGGGGATACACTCAAAGTAGGAACCAGTTATGGAGATTTAAAGTCTTGTATCCTACACCAGATTCTATATGGAAACTCAGCAGCCCCTCTCATCCAACTATTCTCTCCTGCTTGGTCGACATCAAAAAGAATCCTTAACAGAATCCAAATAAACCTGTCATCCACAAAATACCTCCACTACAAGCAAATTTTCCACTCTATGTTAACTTATCTGGAATGACCTACCAGAAGCCATCAGGAAAGAGACAAACTACACCACATTCTGAAAAATCCTGAAGACTCGCCTCTTTGACAATTAACTATCTTGATATCTGTATAGCACCTCCTACTTCTAGGTCCCTCCTCTTGCTTCTCTATGCCCCCTTCCCCTACTACTTTCCCCTTCCTCTTTGATAAAATGCTTCTATAAAATTTTCAAAGCGATATCAATAAAATACATAGGTAGAACATATAATAGACAAAAGTAACCCAAGGAAATACTTCTTCATGGAAGAGATGATATATTCATGGAATAGCCTCCTAATGGAGGTGGTTGTGATGAAAACTGGGGACAGGTACATAGGATCTCTAAGGGAGAGGAAGGGTCTTTATCTGCCTTCATTTTATGTCTCTATGAGAGCAAGTGTTCAGAATCTAGTTCCATCATTAAACTTTGGACAGGCATTCCGATGAGCAGAAGGAAAGTGAGAATCAACCTGTAAGTACAAGAATGGAATTGACAGACTATGCCAAGCAAAAGAAGAACTTCTTAAAGAAACAGATCAAAAGCACCAAGGAACATCCAGACTTGGGAATGAATGCTTGATTCTTGGACCCGACACAGTCTGTGTTTCGGTATAAAAGCGCCTGCCTCACGGGTCTAAAATAGCAAATATTTACAGCATCAGCAAAAAAAACCAAAATAATCATACTGTAAATAATTAAAAATATAAAAATAAAACAAACCATAATGATCTTTATAATAGATCATCAACATTGCATGTAAAAAATTATAAATATTACATATATGAAAGCAATATTATATAAACGTATGGACAAATGGTGCATTGATAAAAAAATGATTATGTATGAAAAATGTTGAAAAGCACTGACCCGTGATAATTGAAGAACCAGTATAATTTAACCTTGAGGTATCCATAACAACTTGAGTACATAAAATAATGCAACTGCCGTGCCGCCATGTTGCTGGAGTTATTTCAAATGTGAATGAAGTTGAGCGCTTAATAATAGTAAGTGCTTTTAAAGTCTTTTTGATGATTTCTTTGATGTGTATGATGGAGCAAACTTTGGGAACTGACATTATTATATTTTTTCAGATAATTTTGCCCTGATGCAGATCGCAAAACATGCATGTCGGCAGTTCACTACTACAGCTCAAGATAAGTTTTTCTAATTTAATTTTCAAGTTGAAATTATAAGAAATATGAGATATGAAATATATATGAATTTGTTTCTATATGAAGTATATATTGAGCTGATGAGGAAGCTAGCGTTGGAAATTATTACTCAACATGGAAGCTCGTTCCGTTTTGAGTGCTGCTTCTGAAGCTCTCTATAAGGAACAAAGAAAGTTTAAAAAAATAAAAGGGTAAAAGACAAAAAGGTTTTTCCACTCTTAAGTGGTATTTTGTCTGGCTATGTTTTATGAATTTGAATGGATCCAAGAATAAAGCATTCATTCCCGAGTCTGGATGGTCCTTGGTGCTTTTGTTGTTTCCTTATATTTTGTACTTCGACCTTCTCTTACATTCCTTTTTTTTAAAGAAGTAGATAGCAGACAAGGAAAAACAAATAGCAAATGCACAAGTGGGACAGCACTTCCTCGGATAACATGGACTTTCAGAGCCATTGCTTGTATCACCTAATAATGAAGATTGCATTAGAAAGAAAGGACAATGAATATTTTCATTTGAAACAGTACTCTTCACTAATTTTGCGCAGGTAATCCTTGATCTCCAGAAGATTTTTCAACCATCTGCACAGTATCAATTTAGCAACTTTGATGTCTCTGGAGATGCTTGTTTATGTTTCACCATTATCAATTCACAGTATTGCTCTTAGTTTCTCTTCTAATGTATATGATTTTCTCTTCAATTAACCACTTGCCATTTTTAAGAGTTATGAGCCAGAAATGTGTATCCATCATATGAGCCAGAACCACAAAACTTGCAATCACGTAAGTTATTTACATAATTGAGCTAAAGCCACAAAATATTCAGGAGCTATACTTGCAAATGCATTGTATCCGAATTCACGTTGTAATGGTGCACATGATTATTACAAGGGAGTGGTATTTAAAGTGCTACTCCAGGAATAGTATGTAGATCAAGCCTAGACACATGAATGATTAAGGAGAGGAGAACTGAAACCAAAGGATGAGCGATTAATAGTTGCAGCGAAAGGCAGCGGATTACAGTTGAGATGGTTCACAGCAAGCATAGAAAGAAATTAGTGCAACTGACATTTGTGGATTTTATAAGCAAGAACTTGAAATGATTACTGATCTCATAGATGGCTACGAAATGTTGATGGTAGAAAATTTTCATGCAGAAAGGCACAAAGAGGTGACATTTTATTCACTGTAAACTGTAAACAATTACATCACTATACTGGAAAAGCATTGGGATAACCTTAAGATAATTATGGAAAATGAAGAGGTTATGATAACCAGGCACATTCCCATCCAAACTGATTAAAAGTTTGTTGCACAAAAAACTGGACATTATGTAAAACGTAAGAATGCCAGAATAGTGTTAATCATAGAGGCTTTAGTCTAAATGAATACCCTATGAATCACATGGAGAGAGAAGATCCTGAAGTACCAAGAAAATATGGCAGAAAGATACAGAAATATTTCCCATTATGTTGGAGGTTCCAGGCTTGATTAAAAAAAAAGAATTTCCAAACACACCTATGGTGGTTATTTTAGAAACTATATTTATGCTTTAGCATCTGAAAACCAACATTTAGATATCTATATAGATTTTATAAAGACGATGGATATAAAGATATTGATAAAGATATGGATGTTTAAAACTGCAATATATCATATGGCAAGGAGGTATGGTCTGTTTGTGTTTGTGTTTGCAGAAAGGGAAGGGATGACCATGATCAAAAAGATGGAAGTCTATATTTAGACCTGGTGCTTGGCATGTCCATATTATAGAAAGATGCTCTGATGGAGTAAGGGAAATCACAGCTATTTTTCTGTCCCTGGAAGGCTCTCAATTTAAAAAGAAAAAAGAAGAGTTATAAACAGTTACAGCGGGATTTGAACTGGCAACTTGTTCCCAAGCAACTGCTCTGTTAAATGTCCATATAGAGGACTAACCCATATGACCATTTTATAACATGATTGTTCCTCTGCTGCTACAAAGACATCCACATTCTTTATTTTGTTCCATTCATAATTTGGACATTTCAAAATGCATATTAATGTTGGATATAGTCAGCACTTGAATGTCCATTTCTCATGTATTTAATTTAGAAAAGATTATATGTAGGCAGATCCTGCTCTAAATACATAAGAAATGGGTATCCATATGTGATGTGCAGACTTGTGCATCCATATTCTGAGTTGTATGTTCTCTCTAAAATGCCCATCTTACAAACACCAGAGGGAAGCTTTCTTTGGCATGATGCAAGTGTTATGATGAGCATTAGCAGTAAATTTAAGAGAGAGAGCATAGCCCACATACCCTGGTTTAGGAGTGAGGTTTACTCCTGTCATTGTATTCACAAAGCTAATCCAGTTGGAGAAATTGCTACCAAAGAAGGTTAGGTAAATTAAAAAACAAAATAAATTGTGGGCTAGTCCTTTAAAAAAAAAAAAAGTGTTAGTAATCAAATGCATTGACAAGCTTTGTTACTGTGTGTATAACTTTAGATTACCATATGTACTCGAATATAGGATGAGATTTTGGCCCCCAAAAAAGGGCCCAAAAATGGAGGTCTCGTCCTATATTCAGATCATCATCCAGTGACCCCTTGACACCCGGACTTCCTGCAGGCCTGTCGTTAGACTGGGATAGAAGGAATCACTCCCGTCCCGGCTGATACTAACAATTACTCCTCCTCCCTCCCTTCGTCATGTACCTTTTCCCTGGTGGTCCAGCAGTGTATCCCGCCTGAACTCCTCCTGCCAGTCTCGCAGCCAGTGGTGCATCTGGGCCGGAATGCAGAAGCGAGCTTTTTGAACTTCTGCCTGGCTCTGCGCTGCTCTATGAAAGGCTGCCGCCAGTTCTCGCAGCTCTCACGGCAGCTATTCAGGGAGTAGCACAGGGTCGGGCGGGAGCTTGAAAAGCTTGCTCCTGCGTGCCGGCCCGGATGCGCTGCTGGCCGCAAGATCAGCAGGAGGAGTTCAGCGCGGGATACGCTGCTAGACCACCAGGGAAAAGGTACGCGACGGAGGAGAGGGGGGAGGTAATTGTTAGTATCAGCCGGGATGAGAGACAGGAAGGATCCCTCCAGTCCCAGCCCTACCACTAGGTGGTTTTAATAAAAATAAACATTTTAATCATCTGACGTTCTCTGGAACTATGGTCTTAATGTATGTACATTTATTGAAGACCAGGCACATGCATTGGTAGCTATCTCTCCCCTCTGAAACAACTTTACAATCTGTGTATGCTCATCTACCCTTGAAATGTCTCTGTGGCAGAGGCCAGCCTCAGATCTGGAGCAGAGGAATTAGCAAGTAAGTACAGGATATCATGGATACAGTTAAGGGGAACAGTTAATCTGCTGGCTGGGTTGAAGGGCACAGGACAATCAAGCCATTGTGACATCACTGATGGGGTTGGCTCTTATTGGTAGAAAGAGAGGACAGGGTGCAGAGCCTGGCAGGGAGTGAGGGGGCTGAGTTCAGAACCTGGCAGGGGGACACTGGGTGCAGATCCTGGCAGGGAATATTAAGCCCCCATCTTATATTCGAGTCAACCATTTTTCCTCCTTTTTGGAGGGAAAATGGGGGTCTCAACTTATATTCAGATTGACTTAAATTCGAATATATACAGTAATTTGACTCCTTTTATCTCAAAGGTGTGGAACATTTAGATTCCATTATTTATCAATAGTAATTATAGTACCAGAATGAATAATAAGTTCCTGTATGAGTTAAAAGAAACATCCATTGTGTTATAAATATAAACACAGGTTCAGGAAATTTTAGGTCTTAGTAAACTTAGGGCTCCTTTTACCAAGGTGCGCTAGCATTTTTAGCACGTGCTAAAGATTAGCACGTGCAAACCATGCGCTAAATGAAAAATACTAACGCAAGCTCTATGGAAGCGTTAGCGTTTAGAGTGCGCAGCATTGGAGTGCGCGCTAAAACCACTAGCACACCTTAGTAAAAGGAGCCCTTAAAGTTTGAAATAAGATTTTGTTAAGTATACATGCATGTCTTCTCAAACTCAAACTGCAACACGAGCTTGATTCAAATTGTTTTCTGGTTTGATTTTAGAATTGCAGATGTGCTACTTAATAATGAAATTGAAGCTGAGAACGTGATTTGTCTGCCCACTCCATACTTGTTAATATCGCTTCTGTTGAACATGCTAGAAAATGCTTTATCCGAAGAGACTGGCTTTACACCTGGTATGTATCAACTGAGCTCAGAACAATTAAGGATTTTTTATCAATAAAGTGAGTTTTTGGAGAAGTTATGTTGCTAGATGGTCTCAACAAAACAGTCTGATGAAGTCGGTACAGCAGTTTCAAACACTTTGCTTTTCATCTTGTAGAAAAAGCTAATGGAGAAGAGTCTTCAGATGACTATAACAAATTGCTAATACAAAAATAATATTTAACCACATCCACTAATAAGATATATACATGGTCAAGTCACATTATTATGACCACCTGCTAATATCCAGAATAACCGCCTCTGGCAACACAGACAGTAGCCAGACGCCATGGATTGACTCAATAAATTGCTGGATGGTGGCTAGAGATATATGAAGCCATGTAGACTGCAGTGGGTCCGACAGTTGCAGATGGGTGCATGGTGGTGGATCAAGTCAAACATGTCGATTGAGGTGGTCCCAAATGTACTCAATTGGGTTAAGATCTGGGGAATTTGGATGCTAGGGAAATAGCTGGAAGTCTTGGTCGTTCTCTGCGAACCACTCAGGAACAATTCTGGCAGTGTGACATGTTGCATTGTCCTATTGAAAGATCCTATCGGCCCTAGGAAAGACCATCAACATGTATGGGTGTACTTGATTGGAAAAGATGGAGAGCTACCCATATCAGTTGAGAGTGTCTTCTAGAGGTATCAAGGAACTCAAACCATACCAAGAAAACATTCCCCAGACCATAATGCTGCCACCACCAGCTTGTTTATGTCCAACAATGATTGCTGGATTTTTGTTCTTGGCAGTTTCACGCCTGACACGCCAACATCCATCTATTCAATGGAGCTGAAAACATGTCTCATTGGAGAAGGCAACCCTTTGCCAATCGGTGAAAATTCAATGTTGGTACTCCTGTGCAAATTGCAGCCATTTTTCCAATGAATCCTTGTGAGCATGGGTGCAGTCACCAGCCGTCTTCTCCATTGCCCCTTTTGCAGGATTCACTGTACAGGTTGTTTTAGACACACATCTGGAAGTCTCCTGGTTCATAAGGACAGTGACTGCTCCATTGGTAGTGTTCCAATTGGCTCGCACCAACCTGTGCAGTCGACATTCACCTCTCACATTGATGGCTCGTGCTGCCCCACAATTATCACGCCGGGTTGTTGAAAAGGTTCCATTCGGCCACTCATGGCACACTTTAACCACAGCAGCCTGTGAACAGTTCACAAACTGAAATGCTCACCCTTGACCCAGTAACTGGTGATCATGCCTTTAGTTGTGGTAAGAGAGGTTAGCGTAACTGGTTTTAAGAAAGGTTTGGACAAGTTCCTAGAGGAAAAGTCTATAGTCTGTTATTGTCAAAGACAGGGGGGAAGCCACTGCTTGCCCTGGATTTGTAGTATGGAATATTGCAACTCCTTGGGTCTTGGGTTTTGGCCAGGTACTAGTGACCTGGATTGGCCACTGTGAGAACAGGTTACTGAGCTTGATGAACCATTGGTCTGACCCAGTAAGGCTATTCTTATGTTCTTATGTTCATTGGCTGATAAATCACACTTTATTCCCCATGACAGCCACGGTTGCTTTATTGGCAACTTGTTGGCATCCCACCTTTATATAGCAACGAAGTCTGCATGCGACATGTGCATTCCATTTATTGGCTGTGCATCCCTGACATCTGAGGTAGACAGCAATCATAATAATGTAACTCGACCATGTATATAAACATATAAATGTTAAAAAACATATTATATGGTGGATTGTGAAAGAGCATAAACTGCTGACAGATTCATTTACAGTCTAATATTAGTCTATCATGATTAAAATCAAGTAGTACATGCCTGACATATTCCAGTGTGACACATTGAGCTAAAGGAGATCTCATCCACATCTAATATTTAAACCTTAAGTATCCAATTTGGATGGGTCTTTTCTACCCCTCTGTTAGAACACTGTTCTAGCATTGTTGTTTCACTTAATTATGAAGTTCCTGAAACAGGCATCTGTCAGCATTGTTTATGCTCTTTGGCAATCCACCATATTGAATGGTTTTAACAATTTATATGTTTATGTATGTGTCTGAATAGTGAATGTGATTAAGAGGGGCAATTTAATAAAATATGGAAGCCATTAGAATCTTACAGTCACGCGCCTGTTAAACCATGATGATTCAGCTGAACAAGGTGTATGTCCATACTGTCCTTTTTGTTGTATCTATGACAGCATTATTGATTAATTGTTGTTTGTCATTATATCACTGTATTGTTTTGCTTTTTTTTTCTTCTCTACCTTTTCTTTTCTCATACATTTGGCTCATGTTATCTTATACTGTTGTATTCATTTATGTATGATCTATTTAAATGTCAATAAAAATAATTGAACTAAAAAAAAAGAAGGGCATTTTCGATATGATGTCTAAGTCTGAATTTGGACATTTTGTGAAGTACTTCCAAAACTCGGGTAGAGAAAATGATAATTTTCAAAAGCTCAAAACATCTATCTTATTTTTTTGAAAATGACCTTTCTAGATGTGTTGCAGTTGAGAATCTTTCCTACATGCTAAATAAATCATACAGTGGGGTGCTCTGTATCAAAAAGATATTTAAGTTTTGAAACAGTGACTTATCTTGGTCTTTGACATGATGACTATGGTAAGTTAGTCAATTTCTGTCATTGTACTAGTGTCTACTAGAGTGCCCTAGTGTCATAGTGTGTTGATTTAGGTAGGAATTTTTGTTATTTCATAGAGCAATAGTTCTGGTGGATCCCCAGCTAGTTGAATCTTCAGGATATCCTTAATGAATATGCATGAGAGAGATCAGCATGCATTGCCTCTATTACATGCAAATCTAATTTATGCGTATTAAACCTGACTAGCATATTAAACCTGACTCTGACAGATTTGGGAACCCCTGCCATAGGATGACATTTGATTTTATGCTATTTTTGTGCATGTGTTTTGTTTTGATTTTACTTTTACTTTTACTTGTTGGAAACATTTATTATGACCTAAATGCAAGTTGGGGTGTTCACACAAAAAGTAATCTGGAGCAATAGCCTTTTCTTAGTAACATAGTGACAGTAGACAGCAGATTAAAGGCTTATCTAGTGTGGCCAGATTACATGGGGAAAGTGTTAATAAATTAGATTACCTTTCTGGGTTCCTGTTTATTTTAAAATTAGACCTGAGGTACACCCTAAGAAATCTAAGATGCATATATTTTTCTTAAACCCCCCCAAAAAGAAAAATCCAACAGGTCTGCAGTAAAAGGCGAACACTAAAAACAAAGAAAGGATTGCAGAGTAGAACGTACAAGGTGCAGGAATCTTTATTAAAAATCTATATAAAATGATAATCCATAAAAACCGGCTCTCTTATACATGGAATGCGGACGCAACACGGTCCGTGTTTTGGAGAAACACTCCTTCCTCAGGGGTCCGGGATATCCGATGTATCACATAGAGAGAGTCATGTGGAGCGCACTGTTGTAGTCTAAAATAATCAAAATTTGTGAATCAAAGGCAAGAAGTTCTCCTTCCAGGCTAAAACACAGTGCGAATACTGCAACTGAAAGTGAAAAGATAAGTCAGAAATTGTGTTGCCACACACCTCACTTCCAGAGCTACTAAAATTCACTTATGTCATCCAGCTGTTTTAAATGGAAACACAGTAATATAGGAAATTGGTAATGCACCGTTTTCTCCATATGACTTGTAACTGTCCTTTAAACCATTATTAATACTATAAAATGCTGTTTCCCTGATTTCCACTGGTAAAGTGCTATTTTACCTATGGAAATAGTTTTGTTACCCTCTAAAATGTTACAATAATGCATAAGATTTTAAAATGTGTTCAAATTCAGTTGATTACCAACTGTGATGCACACAGTTCAGTTTATATTAGAAATGGAAGAATAAAATCCTGATGTTGAGAAGATGGTATATGCCACTACATAGCCCACATGCCTACATATTCATTCCACATGCACACAAACATCCTTTAAAGCAGGGATCTCAAAGTCCCTCCTTGAGGGCCGCAATCCAGTCGGGTTTTCAGGATTTCCCCAATGAATATGCATTGAAAGCAGTGCATGCAAATAGATCTCATGCATATTTATTGGGGAAATCCTGAAAACCCGACTGGAATGTGGCCCTCAAAGAGGGACTTTGAGACCCCTGCTTTAAAGCATGACTAAGGGTTCACTAAAGGCTCCTTCTTCTAAGATGTGCTAATGATTAGTGTGCGCTAAATGCTAAGAAGCCCATAGGTATAATATGGACTTGCGCCTCTGCAAAAGATAGCACTGGAAATTTAGGTCTAGAAAACCCTGGCATACATTTCCGATACCAATCTTAGTCATGAATTGCGCCTACATAGGTGCTTTAGGCCACCTAATGCCACTTTTGGTGTTAGCCACATCGATAGTGGCATTCGGCGGTCTAAAGCAGGGGACAATGGAAGACACTGACATGCCGGACCGCAAGAGATCACCTTGAGCAACATCTATCCATCCCTCGTTCCCATCCTGCACAGCAGAACCCTTCCGACTGCAAGGCCCCGACATACCTCCTTTCTGAAAAGCAGCAGCGGCGGCAACACTGCACAGGCTGCTTCGCTACCTTCCCTGGGGTCTTCCCTCTGCTGCTGCATCACTGATGACATCATTAGTGATGCGGCGGCAGAGGGAAGGCCCTGGCAGTGAAGCAGCCTGCTCAGTGTTGCCGCCACTGCTGCTTTTCAGAACGGAGGTATGTCGGGGCCTTATGGTCAGAGGGTCATTGGGGTTCTGCTGCATGTGGAGGATGGGAGGGACAGAAGGAAAGGTGCTGCGCAGGGAGATCGGTTGGCAGGGTCCTGCTGCACGGGGGGGGTGGGGGGGAATGAGAGGAAGAGATGGAAAGATACCTGATTAAGTCTTCAGTGATGCGGTGGCAGCCTGTTCAGTTCTGCTGCCGCTGGTGTTCGGAACAGAGATATGTCGGCCTTGTGGTAGGAGAATCAGCGGGATTCCTCTGTGCGGGATGGAAAGACATTGCGCAAGGGGATCTCTTGCGGTCCGGCATTTTCATTGTCTTCCATTGTCCCTAGATGGTATCATCTGGTTGCAGGAAAACAGGGCTCCCACTGATTCTGCATTATGGTGAGTTTAATTTCTATTGTGATATTATAACTTAATAATAATTATAATATAAATGCAATATATATTGTGTATAAAACTGCCCCGAATCCTCCCCATCTTACCGGTCCCTGGAAAAATTTGCTTCTATAAAAGCGGTCGTTGATGTCAAAAAGATTGGGGACCACTAGTCTAAAGCACCTATATAGGTGCGAGTCCAGCGTGTATTAGGCTTTGTCATTTTAAATGGCATTTGTTAATTAACCTAGGTGCCCTTAGGGTACTATTTCTAGAATTTCCTCCTTAGCTCTCACTAATCTTTGGTGCACCTTAGAAAAAGGACCCCATTAAGGCTTTTAAAACCCCAATATCTAGTTGTTAGGCCTTAAGTGTCAAAAGGTAAATGTGTTGATCCTGAAGCATGTCACTATGAAACTTCTATCATGGAATTATTTTTTGTGTTTGTGTGATCTCACATGTTGCTTTCTGACAATTGCTTTAATAACTCAAGAGATTAGGTTGATAAGTGCTATAAGGCAGAAAAGTACTGCCATCATGCTCTGTTTAGCACACTAACTAAGCCTCTAGTGATTTCATTTGATACTCAGTACTAGGGCTTTTTAATTGTACTTTAGGGTTAGAGCTGATATCATTTTGCAGTTATCAACTTTTATGACTTAGAATATTTTAATTAAAAATGTAACTTTTGTAAATTATAAATAGTGATAAATAATAATCCTGCACTATTTACTAGCTTCTCCTGCGATCTGCTTCGAATCCGTGCATGCAAAGTAGGGAGGGACGCGATTTACCAAACAAATTTGGGACACCGATTGGACTGGCCGATCAAGAATAGACGCGACTGCTGGGGACCAGTTGCATACGTCTCTGCCGACTCTCCTGCTCCATTGCCGCCCTGCACTCTGCCCCGATCTTCCACTGCCGCCCTGCACTCTGCCCCCGGAAGTTTTTTCCCTGCCCTGCTTTCTCCCCCGGTCAGTTAATAATAACGCTTATGCCTTTCATCTGCAGAGACCTACAGAGTCATCTGCATGACTTTACAGAGAAAAGCCGAGGCGTCGTACCAAAAAACCCCGCATTGTCCGAGCCTGAGCACACAGGCTGCTCGATTGAGCTCAGGGCCCTTAAGTGAAGGGAGGTCGCAGCTCGGAGCTCAGGTCATTTGTACTGCTCCGCCAGCCTTATAACTGGGACGTGTTTCTTAGCTCTTGGCTGTCTTTAAAGCAGGTTTAATTGCTGGAAGTGCACAATGGCGTGTCTTTCAGTGCTTATTGGGCAAGCTGACATGTCCTTTCTGCTCCCCCTGTCTCTGCTGCCTTCCCTGCAGTGCAGCTCCCTCGCACTGCAGGGAAGGTGGCAGAGAACAGGAGAGTCTGGGCGGAAAGAGCAGGGCTTGGAAGGGGAGAGCAGGAGAGTCAGCGCAAGTGAAATAAAGTTAAATTTTTTTTTTTTTAAAGTCACAACTGGACGGGCTAGATGCATGCGTTGGGATTGCAGACCTGCGATCCATGCCGGCAGATGGGGGTGTTCCTCTGATTGTCCCCATCTGCATATTAGAGTTTAGGGAATTCATCAGACCTACCCGGATTGGGCCCGATCGGGCAGGTTCATGAATCTAGCCCTAAGTTGGAAAGGGGAATGATAAAAAAGAAGCAGTTTTGAATACTGTTCTCTCAAAGCAGTTCAGTGGAAACATAGCTTACCCTTTGAGAACTGATGCATCTGTGGGTTAATGGGCTTTATATTGGTTTGAGACATGCAGCCTTTAAGATAAGTTTCTAAACTGCTTTGATGTGGTCTCATTCGAAGATCACTGTAGAGAATTTTGTAAACTAACCACACCAGATGTTGGTAATAGCTGTAACAACGTGAGTCACTTCTTTGATTTTAGTTAGTAATGTACCATATTTTGTTTTAACATTGTAGTATTGCAAACTATATTGTGATTTCTTAGGTTTTGAAATATTTTGCACAGCTTAATAAAGACATCTTAATATAAAATCTTTCAAATAAGATCTCTGTAAGCTACTTTTAGTGGTGCTCTCAATTGTCTAACTTACTAATACAGTGGTACCTCGGTTTACGAGTGCACCGGTTTGCGAGTGTTTTGCAAGACGAGCAAAACATTTGCAAACTTGGTGCCTCGTAAACCGAGCGCGCCTTGATTTGCGAGCACCCCCCCTGCGAACCGGCACCCTCTCCCTCGCAATCCGGCACCCCCCAGCCGCCATCCGGCACCCCTCCCCCACCGCGACCTGAGGTCCTCCCAACCCACCCGAACCCTCTTCTACTTTGATGTAGCCTCCGCACCTGCACCAGCATGTCCTGTGCTGTGCTGTGCTGTGCCAGTGCCCGAAAATCTGCCTCCGGTGCTGGGCCTTGAGCATGCGCACATGCTCAAGGCCCAGCACCGGAGGCAAATTTTCGGGCACCGGCACAGCACAGCACAGGACATGCTGGTGCAGGTGTGGAGGCTACATCAAAGTAAGAAGAGGGTTCGGGTGGGTTGGGGGGACCTCAGGTCGCGGCGGGGGGGTGCCCGATGGCGGCGGGGGGGGTGCCGGTTCAGGGGGGGATCTTCGGGGGGAGCAATGCCGATTCTCGTGGGGGGGGGGAGCAGCGCTGCTGGCCTCGGGAGGTGGAGGGTGGGAACCTATCAAAGCGAGTTTCCATTATTTCCTATGGGGAAACTCACTTTGATAAACGAGCATTTTGGATTACGAGCATGCTCCTGGAACGGATTATGCTCGTAATCCAAGGTACCACTGTATCAGGAAAAAGAATTAAAAATAGTCCTCAACAGACATTGAACAGGTTGAGATTGCTTTACCTATCAAAGCGAGTTTCCATTATTTCCTATGGGGAAACTTGCTTTGATAAACGAGCATTTTGGATTACGAGCATGCTCCTGGAACGGATTATGCTCGTAATCCAAGGTACCACTGTATAAGGAAAAAGAATTAAAAATAGTCCTCAACAGACATTGAACAGGTTGAGATTGCTTTACGCTCCCCCTCCCATTCTGTTATGAGGGTCATTTCATAAATAATGCACACTTTTTTTTTTTTTTTAATTTACATGGTTTTTTTTTCCAAGTATTTGTTTACAGTCCTTCAATATAATCTCCTTGCTTTGCAATGACTGAGTCTCAACGTCCGAGAAGCTTCATTATTCCATCCAAGACACCGTTTTTGTCCAGTTGCCGAATGGCTAGGATACCGGCGGAAAAAAGCTCTTCCAGAGATGCAAAACGATATCCACGCATAAGTTGTTTCAACTTTGGAAAAAGGGGGAAAAAACATACACATCCGGAGGGGGGTTTGGGTACATTTTGGAATTGGTTAGGAGGTATGTTTAGGTTGTTTATAGGTATTTATTTATGTATTGATTAATTGATGGAAGGGTGGGAGGAAATAATTTTTTGTCTATAATTTGTGTAAGTTTATTGTGCTTTAATTTTAATATTCTATGTAAATTTACTAATTATTGTGCACAACTGTAGTTTTTAAAATGAATAAAGAATTTTTTTTTTATTTTAAAGAAATAGGTCGAAGTCTGGTGGACTCATGTCTGGACTGTAGGGAGCATGATGTAACACCTCCCAGCCGTATTTGCGTAGTTTTTCAATAACGACATTCCCTATGTACGGGTGAGCATTGTCGTGAAGAATGAGTGGCCCAGCCGAGAACAACTGAGGTCGGGTTTTGTGCATTTTTATGCGCATTTTTTGCAAAAAATCATGATAATACACTGCTGTGACACTTCTTCCACATGGAACTTTGTCTGTAGTGATGATACCTTCATGATCATAAACAAAAATCATCATTTGTTTGACTTTTGAGCTCGTCGAAATTTTTTTGGCCTTGGGGAAGATGGAGCTCTCCACTCATCATTGAAAAACTACACAAATACGGCTGATAGATATAAGTGCTGTTTTTTTCAGGCAACTTGTTATGCAATTTTTGTATGCACTGTTTTTAGAATGAAAATGAATAAAGATATATATATATATATATATATATTTTAAAAACTGTGCATTATTCTAGCAGTCTTACCACAAAGAAGTAAGTTTATATGAAGCAAGAAAACACATTAGATTCACAAGCCCATATGCAACTCCAGGGCCTGATTTATGAAAAAGATTTTTTCTGTTTCCATTTTATTTTATTTTGGGGGGAGAGGGGGTAGGCTTAGTGTTTCTGGTCTCTAGTCAACAATGGTTTGTTCGTGTACCTCTATATATTGTAGTCTTATAGATACTACTGTGAAATAGTTGTTAGAAGGTTGGATTCATAGAACAACATCAGATTGCAATATACGGTAGCTTTATAATATTACATACAACAAAATGACAGAAAAGTATATGAAGCCAGTGAATGGAAATCAAGATAACAATCCTTTCTTATGTTATAAATTAACAAACTTAAGGTGTAATTATTTCAGTACATACTCTTTATTGTATATAACAAATTGTTCTATTGAGCAAGTGGAAATACTTTCTATCTAATCAGCATAGGTTTATATTGATATCCAATGTAAATTTATAAATATAGACTTCACTGCATAGCTGGCAACCTAACCTACCATTTTTCTTGATTTGTATTCAGATTGCAAGCTATGTTTTTTGCAAGGACAATCGAAGATAGATTTACTTTAGATTCATGTTTTTATCTTGTTGTCAGGACAACACCAGCAAAAGCAGAGACAGCTAGATGAGGGTACTTGATAAAAGCAACTATTTAATTTGACATTTTCTTCTTTGATGGTTGCACTTATTTAATTGAATTTAGAACAGTCAAGTGATCACTGTAGGTGAGAGAGTTTGTCAGAACTCCTAGTTTAATACAAGCTTGATAAATGTACAGATCTGATGTATTTCTTTCCCCCCTAAAATGTGCTAATTTTTTCAAAGCTATTTAAATGCAATGCAGTCATATTGTGTCACAGCTCAGGAGCTGAAGCATCTGCACAAGGTCATGTAAGATGCAGAAAAATGTTGTATATATTAAAGTGCTTGTGTTTATTATGAAAAAATTCAGCAGAAGGAGCCTTGTTGTAAGCCAGTAATCATTTTCTAATGTGATTTTATGGAGAGGGTTGATTTAATTCAAAGTGAGATTAACATAAAGGGCTATGTAAGATGATCACTAGAAAGACGAAAGTTGAGAGCAGTGTGCTTCAACCAGAACACTGTGAAAGTGGTGGGAGAGGAGATTAGCAGAGATGTGTGGCTCAGGGCTCCTGGTCAAGCCAGGAGGTCCCAACCCATCAATTGCCTAGAGACCCAGGTGGTCCATCTCGCCTTGCAGAAGTTTCAGTCACCTCTGGAAGGGAGAGTGGTCAGACAATGCCATGGCCATGGCATATGTCAGCAAGCAGGGTAGTACCTAGAGGCAAGTGAGTCTCTGTCAGTGGGCAGACATGCATCTTGTCACAAACCCGACACTGGAGTTAGGTTTGTGCCAGGAAAAAGACAAAAACCCCTAAACTTTAGGAGAGCTGATCAATGTGGTAGCCCTTCCAGCAGCAGACAGCAAGACTCTAGCCCTTATGAAAGTGCCCAAGAGCAGGAGCCCTGGGGGAGGGGAAGCAGGATAAGTTGATTAACTTCCCTAAGCCTAAAGCAGCCCCTAGCAAAATGCACCCTAGTAGGCAGGCTCTTAATCAGGCTAGCACTCAGCTGCTGAAGCTAATTGAGCAGCAGCAGAAGGCTCAGCCCATCCCCCACTCAGGTTAGGGCGTGGCTTTCTCAGGTCTGGTCAAAGCCAGCAGAGCAAGCTTGGAAGAGGCAGTCTGGATCCAGCAGTGGAAGGAGACTCTTGGCCAACAAATGAGATCGAGATGGAAGACTTGGAAGCTGTTCCCTTGGTGAACCAGCCGGTCTGCTCTCAGTCTGAAGAAGAGATGGACACTTACCTGGAACCTGAGGAAGCGCCCATGGAACTAAGCTAAGTTTGATTTTGGCTTTTTGGATTGCTGACTGTGTTTTGTTTTTTGAATGCTGAGACTTGTGCTGGGAGAGTGAGCATTACCCAGCTCACTACTGAGGGACTGTGCAAGCTTTCAGAGGAAGTATGTTTTGTTTTTCTTTCCTCTGTTTGGAGAACTGTGCCACTGAATGTTAGTGGGAATTGTGGGGAGAATCCACAGAAGATCCTTGGGCTGGGATTGTGGGGCCAGTATTGGCAGCGTTTAATTGTGGATTCAGCAATTCCCCATCTCCACCAGTTAATTGAAGCTGGTTGAAGAGGCCTGATTGAAGCTAGGCAACTACAGTGTGCTTTATTGAAGGCAATGAACTTTTATGATTGACTGCTACAAAGACTGTGCTAGTTGATCCACTCCTGTTTTTGCAGTTGTTCTTTTCTTTTGTGAACAAGCTGAATAAGGACTGTAATACTTACCTGAGGAAAGGCTGAGTGCAGTCTCATGTAGGACTAAGTCCTGTTTGCATTTGTTTCTTTTGGTTTTGCCTTTACCTTTGAAGCATTAGCCACCTGGCTGAAGGAAGCTGGGTTAGGCATTAAAGACTTATTATTTTGAGGAGAACCAGGCTGTGCTGAACTTTATTTTTGCTCCTCATATTAACACCAGCAGGGCCTTCAACCCGTGAAGGCACGCCAGGGACTGTGTTTTGCACACCTCCCGGTAGCCATTCTGACTACTCGGTACCGGGGGTGCGACAATCTACAGGCTCTCTCAGCATTCCACATTGTGGGCAAAGACAATACGCAAGCAGACTTTCACAGTCACTCTCCTGGATCTGGGATAATAGGAACTGAGGCTAGGGGGCCTTTCAGCTCATGGACTACTGGGAGCTTCCTCAGTTTGACTTGATGGTTCCCAGTGCCAATATAAAGGTGGAGCACTTTTTCAGTCACCAGAGGGACCAGGCCTCTTGGGGGATAGATGCCATAGTTCAGTTTTCTAATAGTGGATCTTCTTTGTCTTCCCTTCATGGCCTCTCATTGGCTGTTTGTTGCGCAGGATTGCATGTCATCCTCATCTGATCTTGCTGATGGCACCAAATTGACCTCACAAACCTTGGTATGTGAATCTCTGACATCTACCAGTGCCCACGAGTGAGACTGCTTCAAGAATGGGTAGTAGAGATGGAAGGTCCAGAGGCGTTAGTCGGGTGCTCAGCATGCACAGCCTGGCTCCTATTTGCAATATCCTTCACGCAATAAAAAACAAAACACAGGACACTATGCTCGCCTCTGTGAGCCTGCAGGGATGGGAGCTTGCTGCTCATTCTCTTTAGTGTTTGCCCTGTCCGCGTCTCTCATTCAACTCCCCGTTAGCAGAAGCCCCTGCCTGGCCCTCCCCCACCCCTCCCGTACATGCCAACCAACCTGCCCGGTCAAGCCGCAGAGCGTCGCTCCCTTCGCCACCCATGGACTAAAGTGCTTCTCTCCCCAGCCGACCGTACCAGTCGCTCCCCCCACCCTCCTTCCACACGCCTGCGCTGCGGCCCTCTCGGAGTCAACGGAAGAGAGGTAAGCGGAGAGCAAAGAAGAGGCGCTGGTAGACAAACCGAGGGGAGAGGGGGGGTCCTAGGCTTTTTCCTCCCTCCACTGCGGCGGGAGCCTGAGCCGGCATAGACGGTTGAGGGGGGAAGGTTGTGGTCGGAGCTGCTAGGCTGCAGCGGATGGGGAGTGTGATGGGGCGAGCGCCTCTTCCCCCCCCTCCGCCCCCCAACAACCAACTTCAGATTTGAGTTTGTCCGTCTTCCACTGTGCCGAGCCCTTTTCGGCGTCTGCCCTCTGCCGAATCCCGGGCCTGCTCTCCTTCCCATAAGTGCCGGTTCCTCACTCCGCGCCATCTAGCGCATGCGCACTCGTGCTGCCACAGCGTGACAGATCAGGGAACACGTGGTGCGAGTGCGCATGCGCGCTTAGCGTTTTATTATTATAGATATTACATAAGTACAATATGGTAATTATGAATTGAAGAAGCTGGTAATCATTTTGAATATTCCTAAAGTACTGTCGGCAATTTAGATATTTATACTCCTGTATTTTTATAGTTTTGTAGCTCCTTTTTCTGGAGCCATATGGTAACCCTACTTTAGGGACATCCATATGCTTCAAAAATAAGCACCATAATAACATTAATAACTAATTATAGTAGATGATGGCAGATAAAGGCCTGCATAGTACATCCAGTCTGCTCAACAGACACATTCTTTATCAATTGATAACATTGCTGGATTGTTAGTTTAATCATTAAAGAACAACATTGTGCTTCTTAAATTCAATTTAAGATGTCCTCTCCTCCCCTACTGAGTTATACAGCACCCTCGATCATACATTCAATATGATTGTGGTATAAAATATGTATACTTGATCCAAGCTTATAAATCCATGTTATAGCATAAATGTCACAACGGCACTATGAAACCACAACTGGCTCTAAAATAAATTAAAATTGTCTAAATGTATGTTTTGCTTGACAATAGTGGACTACCATTGGAGATCCCCAGGATCCACTTCAAATGTGCGTGTCTGGCCTACAAGATCCTACATGGCATCCTTCCTGCCGTTATCCCTCTATCCTGGAACTCCCCAACCCCTACTTCCTCCAGATCCTCCCAAATTTTTAAACTATCCTTCCCTTCCATAAAAGGTATTTCCCATGTAGGCAAACTTGGGTCATCCCTCCCCTTTAGAATCACTGAGTTCTGGAATAACCTCACCTCCCCTCCCCTCTCCGAACCTCAAGCTCCCTCCAACTCTTCCGCAAACACCTAAAAACCTGCTATTCTCAAAACTGTAACACTTCCCCCCTCTTAGGCCTCTCACCTTCCCCCTTTACACCTAACTCTTTAATCTCTCCACTGTAGTTCCTCTCTCATCTTTCTTCCTGTAAACCGTGTCGAGCTCCGCATTCGTGGAGATGGTGCGGTATATAAACCCAAGGTTTAGTTTAGTTTAGATTCAGAGTCACATTAAAAAGTATATTTTTGTGTTAAATCATGTCAATTCTGAACATTCACTGAGTTTTGTCCACATAAATTAGTAATCATTAGTTTCTATTTACCAACTCCCAAATAATATGTATGGTGCCTACAAAATTGACATTGATTAGATTGGCGCTTAGGTTTAGGAACCGTACATGTCACTAACATTTAAGCATACCTATTTAGGCCAATGAAAATCAGGCCTAGATAGCTGTGCCTAAGTTATGCGCACATTGGGCATATTCTATAATACTGGGTCTAGCTTTTATGAATGCCTATGATCCGCCCATGTTTCTCCCCTTTTGAGATTTGTACACTTGAAGAGATGCATATAGAACAGGGATCTCAAAGTCCCTCCTTGAGGGCCGCAATCCAGTCAGGTTTTCAGGATTTCCCCAATGAATATGCATTGAAAGCAGTGCATGCACATAGATCTCATGCAAATTCATTGGGGAAATCCTGAAAACCCGACTGGATTGCGGCCCTCAAGGAGGGACTTTGAGACTCCTGATATAGAATGCACTTAGAAAGTTCTGAGCATAATCTCTAATTAGTGCCAATTAGCATTGGTTATTAGATGTTGACAATTATCAGTGCTGATTGGCTTGTTAAATTATGTTGTGTACGCAGATTGACTATGCACATTGATTTGCACATGCAGCTTAAGATGCCACAGACAGAACTTCTGATCTAGTGCAATAAAGTATTCCTGAACCTGTGGGTAGTCAACCCCCTCTCCCTGAGAATTTTTGTAGAGAATCTCATTAGCATTCTTTTATTCTGCCTCCCATCCTTCTGGCTGTCCTCCAATTCCTCAGTTGTCTCTCTACAAGCGAGATGGTAGGAACCTGCCTCTTTCTGCTCGTGTTTATTTTTCAATAAAATTCAGGGGGTTTTTTGCTAACCCGTTTGCGAGGCATTTTGGTGCTGCAGATTATCCCAATCTTGGATAAATCTGGCTGCGGGAGAGCACAGACTCAGAGGTCGAGGGTCTGCTTCCAAGGGACAGACTGTTTGGCAGTGCACCCACTTGGACTGCCTACACTAAAATTTTTGGAGACTCAGGGATTCCTTGGGCTCTCCACAGTGGGCTTGGGTGCAATCTGAGTTGCTTTGTGGTGATTTTTCCAGGATCAGGACTTTCCTCCCCCGATTGCATATATGAGGTCCAGTGCATATTGAGGTCTCCGGCCAATTTGTTGGGCCCAAGAGGCAGTCTGAAGACACAAGCAGTCTGGATTCCAGGCTTGTTGAGGCAGAAGTTCTCCCTGTAAATTGTTTGCGGCTTCAGCATTTGCAGCTCCCAGCACACAGCATAGCACAGTGAGTAACAGACTGACAGCCTGGAAAACAAAATCAAGGGAGTTGGGGTAGTGTTAAAAGTTCTTTTGGGGAGAATTATGTGGTTAGTCAGGTTCCCCCACCTCTAAAATCCCCAAATTGCTAGTTTTTGGACCCCAGTGTAGCTCCCTCAGGCTTTGGCACTAAAATCATTACCATCGTGGCCATGTTGGATTTCCCGATTTGAAAATAAAAACTTTTTATCTGTCTCAAAACACCCCAATTTTGCTTAAAAAGAGGTGTGATGGACTCTTCAGGCCAGGATATCTTGGATTCATTCCAGATTTGCAATGGGTCGGTGTCTGAAAATTGTCTGTATTCCACATGCTGTGTGGCGCATAGGGAGGAGTTGGAAGCCACTGGCATAGCCTTCTCTAATCCTTTGGAGGGTGTTAGTACCCAAATGGTGTTAGGGTCAGAATAAAAAGTCCAGGTTTGATTTGGAGAGCAGCACAACTGCGTCCCCAGCAAAGCACAGCCATGGCTCTGCCACAAACCCCCAGAAAGGAGCTCGTGAGCATCTGCAGGGGCCGTCTGGACATCCTAGACAGGAGTTTCCCACTGAATTCATCAATATGATGTTTGAAGTTTACATGATTAAAAAGGGCCATATAGGACCCTTGGGGATTGTAGCTATGCTGGCACTAGGGGTCTCCCCCCACCACCACCAAAGAGCACAATTCCTAAGCAACAATGCCATGCACAAGACAGAGAGGTCCACTCTGAGAGAGACTAGAATGAAGAGGGCTCCATTTCAATGCCTTTACTCTCCAAATCAGGGTCCTCTATAGCAGGAGATCCTGCTTCATCTTTAGGGGGGGTCAGATCTGGATCTGGTGGAGGTCCTTGATCTCGAAGAGGACCTGACCAGTCGCAGGCTGTAGCCTTCAGCACTTTTAGAGGTGATCACGGAATCCCTCCAGGAATTAAAAATAGAGACTCTACAGTTCTCTGCTATACAGTGCTCACTTATGAGCAGCACAAAAGCACAGACCATTTGTTTTCCCTCTCATCAAGACATTGCAAAAATGCTCACAGACCATTGGAAGTCCTGGAGGGGCCCCTTCAGGTGGCCAAAGTATATCTGATGGATGCTGAATTTTTATTGTATTTTATTTTTTTTTAATTTTCAAAATGTTTTATTGCGCAAAAAAATAAGCATACACAGGCAGAATGCCAACTGCATAAACAAGGAAACACTCCCCACAGAAACAACAACCACCCCCCTCCCCCACCCAACCCAAGCAAGTATATTGCCCACTCAAAACATGTAGGAAAAGGCCACCCACGGTCGAGACCAGTACACTATGCAAGGCCCCGCCATGCTCCGTAAGCACCCCATATTCTATAAAAAGAACCACAAGTATCTGTCCATAAAGCAGTCAATTTAGACATGAGATAGATATCATCCAGTTTAAGAAGTAGATCTGTCCGTGCTGGGAGAGCAGGCTGTTTCCAGAAGCGGGCCACACATAATCTGGCCCCCGTAGCAACTAAAGCCACAAAGTGGGCAGGATCACTATCCAGCCCCCGTGCAGGGAAATTAAGTAAGAAAACATCCATATGCAATGGTACAGGAGTATGCAAGAGCTCAGACACTAACCGTTGAACCATCTCCCAATAAAGAGCCACCCGAGGGCAATCCTACCAAATATGCACAAAAGTTCCCACCCCCCCACATCCCCTCCAACAATGGCCAGTTCCAAAAACAAACCATCGAAATAATTTCTCTGGAATGTAATACCACTGAAACAACATTTTATAGCCCTGCTCTACCAAAAGAGTGGCTAACGATACCCGCAGCAACTGACTATAAAGATGTTCCCATTGCTGCCGGTCAAGGGATACCCCCAAAAGGGTCTCCCATTTGTGCTCAAAGGAGCGAACTAAAGGGCGACTATAAAGTAAAGCTTTATACAAGCGGGAAATAAGTCCCTCCGCTGAGCCCAAGCGAAACACCTGCAAAAAGGCAGAGTCCGCTCCCGCCCACTCCGGAATCACCCTTCTGCGCAAAAAATCCCTAAGTTGGGAATAGGCAAAAACATCCGACGCTGGGAGATCATAGATATCCCTCAACACTGCAAAGGGGATCAATGTACCCTGAAGGATCAATTGACCTAAGACACAAAGTCCCCCAGTCTCCCAGCGGCGGAAAATCCCCGAGTCCCGGGCAGGTAAAAATCACAGAGCATATCTTATAGGGGTAGCATAAAAATAACGCTGTCTTGGGAACCATGTTCGACGCACCTGTCCCCACAATTGGAGAGTGCATGCCATACCATAGGGAGCCCTTTGCTGAACTTCCCGAATAGTCTCCAAGGGAAGCCATGGCAAAGCCGCCAATGGATAAGTAGTCTGCAATTCTCGTTCCAATGAAACTCAACGACGAGATGGAAAAGCCCAATGAAATAAAACATGTAGTTGAGCAGCCCGGTAATAGGTCAAAAAATCTGGGACTCCCATACCACCATGCTGTCGATCCCAATACATACGTTCACTGCGAACCCGAGCCGGCTTGTTTCCATACATACGTAAAAGCCCGACGCTGAAGTTGGAGTAAAAATTTCTTGTGGACTGAGAGAGGCAAATAAGAAAACAGATATAAAAAACGAGGCAAAAAATTAATACGTAATGCACTAATCCTCCCCATCCAGGACAAATGTAAGCCCTCCCACCGATCAAGATCATAAAACAATGATCACAATAAGGACGGGTAATTCAAGTGAAACAGCTCAGATAAATCACTAGAAAGTTGAACCCCAAGATAGCGAAGCGAAGGGGCAGCCCATCTAAACGGAAAGGCCCCCGTCAACCCTATTACTGCATCCGCTGAAAGAGAAATATTAAGAAGCTCAGATTTAGCAGCATTAATTTTAAATCCCGTTACCCGCCCATACTGCTCCAATACAGATAGCACTGCCCGCAGAGACACCATCAGGTGAGTAAGAGTGAAGAGAATATCATCTGCATAAAGCGATATCTTATATTCCTGCTCTCCCGAGGTAATCCCACGGATATCAGCATGCGCCCGAATAGCCGCAGCCAATGGCTCCATCACCAACACAAAAAGAAGCGGAGACAGAGGACAACCCTGGTGCGTCCCACGCTGAATCGAAAAGGGGATCGAGCATCGGCCATTAATCCGCAAACAAGCCTCGGGATCAGCATACAGCAAAGTCAACCAGCGTAAAAAATTACCCGAGAATCCCATGTGCCGAAGCTCCGCCTCCATAAAAGGCCAAAAAACCCGATCAAAAGCCTTCTCGGCATCTATAGAGAGCAATACGGAAGGGGCAAAGAAATGCCTGGCCGCCCAAATAAGATCTAACACCTTACGAATGTTATCCCCAGGGTGCCTACCAGAAATAAAACCACATTGGTCCCCATGAATCAAAGTAGGCATAAAACGTTGTAGACGGAGAGCCAAAATACGGGTAAACAACTTATAATCGACATCAAGGAGGGAGATCGGTCGATAAGAACCACACAGCTCGGGATCTTTCCCAGGTTTTAAAATCAGCGATACCGCCGCTTATCGGAAAGTATATGGTAGACGCTCCTCCTCCAGAAAAGAATTAAACAACCTATTTAAAGGATCCACAATATATGCTGCCATTTTTTTATAAAACAATGGGGAAAAACCATCCAGCCCAGGCACCTTATGGGCTGACAAATGTTGAATGGCCTCCAACACCTCCTGAGAGTGTATAGGGGAAGAGAGCCATTCCACATCTACTGCTGCCAACCGGGGCAAGCAAATACCCGCCAAAAAGGTCTCCACCTCTTCATCTGAAGCAGGGGACTCAGGGGTATATAAAGTGCGATAGTATTCCAAAAAGGCCTCGTGAATATCCGCCGCTTGCACCTGAAGCTGTCCGGCAGCATCCCTCACTTTAGTATTAATATGTTGGGCCTGAACCTGCCGCAGCTGTGTGGCCAACAATCGACCCGATCTACCTCCCCATTCAAAATAATGTTGCTTCCGCCGTTGAAGCACCCAGGCCATCCCCTCCAAGTCCAACTCCCGTAAAGCACACCGACAGGCCTCCCGGGCAGCCCTCCCCTCTAAAGTGGGCTGTCATTTATGCCTCCCCTCCAACCTCCGCAAATGAGACAGTAAGTCCAATTGACGCGCCATCCTACATTTGTTTCGATAGGCACCCCGGAAAATGCAACACCCACACAAGGTCACCTTAAAACTCTCCCAAACTCTCCCGTGCTAACCGCACCCGTATCATTAAAGGCAAAAAATTATTTAACATCAGATTCTAACAACGCCAGAGTAACGGGGTCAGTCAACAAAGAGTCATTTAGGCGCCAGGTGCTACGTCCTCCTCTATCTCGACCCACACTCCACACAAGAGAAATGGGGGCATGGTCGATGGATGTTGAATTTAACCAGTTCTTTGTTCCACCGAAAGTAGATTCCCTGGTGGCACAGGTTACCAAGCATAAGTCCCTTCCCAGTGAGGATGGCATGGTTTAAAGGATGCCCAGGATCACAAGCTGGATTTGTTCATAAGAAGCTCTTCGCGATCACGGCATTGAGTTTGAAAGCAGCTGCAGCAGCATGTATTGTCACCCAGGCTTGCCATTCCAAGTTGTGCTGTGATCCAGAAGCAATTGCCAGGGCTAATTGCCTCTTAGAGAATGGCACAGGGACACAATTTGTCCCTATCCCTGTGGATAACCGTGATAAAACATCCCATGTCATTCTTTAGTGCCTATCTTAACCTCAGTCCTTCTACAACAGTATTCTTCAGTGCAAGGCTTGAGGGTCAGCGGCTGTGCCCATTCATACTCTGATTCTTCCCTCTCTCCTTAAAGAATGACATGGGTTTGATTTCCTACTGTTAACCATGGGAATGGGGACAAATTCTGTCCATGTGTCATTCTCTAATCATCAGTTTCTAATGTCTGGAGTGGATCTTTACAGCATTGTGAGCAAAATGTCTGCTTATTCCATTTCGGCCCAAAGGATGTGATGGATGTGGGTATGGGATTCCTCCTCCAAGGCAACCTTGAGTAAATTACCATTTAAGGTACATTTATTCTTTGGGAAAAGGCCTGGAAGATCTTATGGCCAGTGTGCAGGATTGCATGTCAAAGTCTGCCAGACAGCAGACCTAGAGCCCCTAGGGTGTCAGGTTACAATAATTTTTGGACCGCCAGAGAATAGTACCAGTTCTTGGGAGGGTCTTTGTGCCAGAAATTTTTTAAGGCTGCAAACAAAGATTTGGAGTGGCCAGGCGCCCCAGTCTTCAGGATCCCGCTCCGCCACAATTCCCAAGAAGTTATGATGCAAAGCCATCAGCTGAGCGAGCCTCCATGCATCAGAGGGAAGTTAAAAGTCTATTGGGGAGCATGGGCGGAGATCACTACAGACCACTGGGTGCTGGACATTATACAGGAGGGGTACAAGTTTGAGTTCTTTTGTCCCCTCCTGGACCTGTTTCTGGACTCTCCGGCTGGGAAGTCAGAAAAAGTAGCCAAAGTCCAAGCAATGGTGTAAAGACTCCTGGATCTGGAAGCCATAGAGCCCTTAACAGAAGAAGAGTCAGACTCGGGCAAGATACTCGGTATACTTCATAGTGCCTAAGGGAGGCTCAGAAGACTGGAGGCCGATTCTAGACCTTAAAACGGCTCTTAAATGCCCTCAAGATACCGCATTTCTGGTTGGAGACGGTGCAGTCGGTGATTGCTTCAGTGGCGCCTAGGGAATTTCTCACCTCGCTGGATTTGACTGAGGCCTATCTGCACATTCCCATTTTCCAGAGCACAGGAAGTTTTTCCATGTCCATGTGCTGGAGCAACACTTCCAGTTTGCTGCCTTACCCTTTGGGCTGGCCACAGTACCACAAACCTTCACCAAGGTGATGGCTATAGTTGCAGCACACTTATGCAGAGCAGGTATACAAGTATATCCATATCTGGATGATTGGCTGAAAAAAACCCCAGACTGAATCTGAAGGCAAAATGGCCATGGAAAGAGTGATTCAGCTACTGCAGAAGCTGGTCTGGGTGGTCAACTTTCAGAAAAGCCACCTGGAGCTGACGCAGATGTAATGTAATGTAATTTATTTCTTATATACCGCTACATCCGTTAGGTTCTAAGCGGTTTACAGAAAATATACATTAAGATTAGAAATAAGAAAGGTACTTGAAAAATTCCCTTACTGTCCCGAAGGCTCACAATCTAACTAAAGTACCTGGAGGGTAATAGAGAAGTGAAAAGTAGAGTTAGAGGAAAAATAAAAATAAAATAAACATTTTAACAAGACAGCATTGATCTAAATACTTTGGAAGGTAGAAGAGAGGAGAGAAAGGAATAGAAGCAGAAGGGGGAGCCGTTGAACAGTAGAATTCTGGAGAAATTTAAATGATAGAAATAGAACAAAACAAAACAAAGACAAAAGGCAAAACAATAGATAAGATTAAAGATAAATCATAAGCTGGAAAGAAAAATAAAATAAAACTTTGTCTTCAATCCACGGTTTCAGCGTCAGTGATGAAGTGGAGCAAGTAAGTTTAGGAGATCTTGGAGTATCTGAGAGTTCGATTCAACACACAGAAGAACAAGCTATTCATCCCGGAAGCCCACAGAGAAAAGTTTATGCATCAGATACAGGAGTTTCAGAGCGAGACTGCTCCAATGGCCTGGCACTGTTTGCAGGTGCTGGGATCAATAGTTGCGACCATAGATGTGGTCTCCTGGGCAAGGGCACACTTGCATCCATTTTAGGATTTGCTCCTCTCTTGCTGGTGCCCGCAGAGGGTTTCACTCTAGCAGCAGCTGCCTTAGACAACAGAAACATGCCACAGTCTGGTATGGTGGTTAGAGCCTTAGTCTCTAAGCAGAGGAGTTCCCCTTCCCATCTCTGCATGGATGATCCTGACAAGGACAACTGCCTATATGGCTGGGGAGGCATTTTGCAAAGGGTGTCCAATTTGGGGATGCTGGTCCCCTTCTCAGAGGAAGTGGTTGATAACCGCTTGGAACTCCAAGCCATCCGCCTGGTATTTCATACGTTCGGAAGCATGCTGCAGAGCAAAGCAGTATGAGTTTTCTCGGACAATGCAATGGCAGAAGCCTATATCAATTGGCGGAGGCACCAAGAGTGCTACTCTACACTTGGAAGCCCAGATGCTGTTTGGATGGGCAGAGGCCCATCTCTCGGCGCTCTCTGCGGCACATGTGACAAGAGTGGCAATGTGCAAGTGGGTTTCCTCAGCCAGAAGACCCTAGATCCCAGGGAGTGGTCATTGTCTCAGAAAGCCTTTACCTGCATTGTGAGGCCGGGGGGGTACCTAATATTTAACCTAATGGCAACAGCAGCCAACAAGAAGGCGACTTGATTCTTCAGTCTAAGATACGAGCCAGGAAGCAAAGGTCTGGATGACCTGGTGCAACCTTGGCCAAAGGAGAGACTTTTTTACATCTTCCCTCTGTGGCCCATGATAAGCAGATTTCTGTGCAGGATCATGACTCACAAGGGGCTGGTGATTCTAGTAGCACCAGACTGGCTGAGGTAATTGTAGTATGCAGACCTGGTCTGTTCAAAGGGACCAAGATCTCAGACTTCCATGTCATCCCCAATTCCTCACAAAAGGCTTAATTGCCCTGCAGGATCCAGAATGCTTTGGTCTTACAGCATTGCTCTTGAGCATGCGGCACTAAGATGTAAAAGTCTATTTGGACAGTATGGTCTCCACCCTTTTAATATGTAGGAAGAAAGGGACTCTAACTGCAAATGTGAAAGCCTTGAAGTGCTTCCAAACTTGATGAGCTCAGAGGAGTAAGGACCCAAACTCAGCACTGATATCTGTGGTGCTTGCCTTTCTGCAGGAAGGTCTGGAAAAAGGCCTAGCAGTTTGCTTCCTGAAAGTTCAGATTGTGGAGCTCTTGGTTTTGGGCCTAGGATAAGAGCACCACAGCTGCACATCAGATGTGGCCAGGTTTTTGAAGGGCTCTTTGCACTTTAGTCCTCTGGTGTTACAGCCTTTTCCAACATGGAGTCTTAATCTGGTTCTATGGGTTCTGGCTTGAGCACCCTAAGAACCTCTAGAGCATGCATCCCTGATGGATCTTACAATCAAAATGGTGTTTTTGGTAGGAATTATCTCCGCCCGATGAGTGTCAGAACTGCAGGTTTTGTCATGCAGAGATCCCTTCCTCAGAATCTCAGATTCAGGAGTGGTCTTGCATACAATCCCCTCTTTCTTACCGAAAGTGGTTGCTAGCTTCCACATTAACCAAGAAGTGTGCTTGCCTGCCTTCATTCCCTCAGGATCAAGGAAGAGTGATAAGGTGTTGAAATTGTTGGATGTGCGCAGAGTATTACTGTGGTATCTGGATGTTATGAATGAATTTCGACTGTCAGATCATCTTTTCGTATTGGAGAGGCTGGCTATAAGGGCCAACCAGCCTTGAAATAGATCGTTACAAGATGGATCTGTATGGCCATTTCTTCAGCCTATATTGGAAGCAGAAAGCATCTGCCTATATCCATCATGGTGCACTCCACTAAAAGCGTGGCTTCCTCATGGGCAAAACCTTCAGCGGTATCCCTAGAAGAAATTTGTAGAGTGGCCACATAATCCTCTCTCCATACGATCACAAAGTTTTGCAGGGTGGACATAGCGGCCAAAATGGACTCCGCATTTGGATCATCCATTCTGTCAGCAGGCTCATCTCCATCCTAAACTCGGGGGACTGTCCTGCCCTAAACTTGGGGGACTGCTTTGATATGTCCCACAGGTTCAGAAATAGTGTTTGTCGCACTATAAGGAAAGATTAGATTCTTACCTCGGTAGTCTTTTTTTCTAGTAGACAGACATTTTATTCCTGAAGCCCACCCTCACAGATGTTCATTTCCCTGCTAGCTGCCTCGAATGTGCCGAGGAATACAGACATCTTGTTTCTTTCCTTTATCCAGGTTTAACAAGGATAAAGAGCATAACTGCTGCATTGAAGAATCTATGGTATATCCGTGGAATCTCCCATATTCTTAGGACAGGTTGGTGACTTGTTTGTTTTCACCTTATGTATTGCAAATGGTTAAGTTTTGTTTCATCTGTTATATATTACGTTAATGATATGAGCAGAACAGACGTTTCTCAGGGAGAGTCCCTGTATCCCTTCCTATTTTATTTTCTCTCCAGGGCTAACCGTCTGCTTTGGTACGAACTGAGGAATTGGAGGACAGCCCAGAGGGATGGGAGATGGAACAAAAGAATGCTAATGAGGATCTTTAGAAGAATTCTAGCAAGAGGGGGTAGATTACCTAGAGGTTCAGGAATAAAGTGTCTCTCTACTAGAAAGAAGATTACCGAGGTAAGAACCTAATCTTTACTTTCCATTTACTTTGTTTTCTTTTAGCAAAGCATCCTTTATAGTATGTCTTTCTTTTTTAAAAAAAATCTCCACAGGATTCTGAATTGAGTTTTGTAATATATATTGAATTAAAAATTACAATTTCTTGTACATTGTTTGAAGAAATTACTTCTAAAGAAGAGGTGAAAATATTTTAATTAAGTTGACTGCAGATAATACTGCTGAACAGTTAGAAATTAGTGACTGTTGTTCTTTTTCAGGGAGGACATCACTAGATTTGTAATGGAGTCTGGAACAAGCTCTTTTCGAGTGGATTTTCCTGATTTTTCCAACGTCATTTTGCAGAAGTTAAATCAGCAGCGCCAACTGGGACAGTTATGTGACATTTCTATCATAGTCCAAGGTCACCTATTCAGAGCTCATAAAGCTGTCCTCGCAGCTAGCTCACCATATTTTTGTGATCAAGTACTTCTGAAAAATAGCAGGCGAGTCGTTCTACCTGATGTGATGAATCCTCGTGTGTTTGAGAACATCCTCGTATCTACATATACTGGACGGCTGGTGATGCCAGCACCTGAAATTGTTAGTTACTTAACAGCAGCCAGCTTCCTTCAGATGTGGAATGTGGTAGACAAATGCACTGAGCTTTTGGAAGGAAACCCAACAGTCTTGTGCCACAAGTCAAACCACAGCAGTGATCACCAGTCCCCTAGCAGCAGCAACTACAATGGCCTCGTTGAAAGTTTTGAGTTTGGCTCTGGGGCACAGTCAGCATTTCAAAAAACAGAGGAATTAAGGGATGGAGAAAATGATGAGGAAAGCCCAAAAGATAATGAACTTTCATCTCAGCTAACAGAACATGAGTATCTTCCAAGTAATTCTTCAACAGAGCATGACCGACTTAGCACCGAAATGACAAGTCAAGATGGGGAAGAAGGAGTAAGTGACAGTGCCGAGTATCATTACATTCGACCGGTCTACAGTAAGCCTAGCATTATGTCCCATAAACGTTGGGTCCACATTAAACCTGAAAGATTTGATGTAGATTGTCAAGGTGTTGAAACACATCCTCCTTATGAAGAGCATCAAGTTTCAGACTCTATGACTATCAATCAGGTGGATCCCGCAAGCCAGTCGTCTGGCATCAGTCATGAGTTTGCTATGACCGACAAAAAAGTGGAAGAATTAGAGGCACATCCTACAAGAAACAGTTATGATGAGCAAATGGATTTCTATGGTGCTTCAATGGAACAGTTTTCCGGTGAAAGAGCAGATGAAAATCATGTTGATCAGAGCACAACAGCAGGGTGTGGAGATAGTACTGATATAGCCACCAGCATTCAAGAGGATCCCTCCCATTCTGGATTCTCTTCTATTGTTTACAAATTGTATCCCTGTCAGTGCGGTAAAAGTTTTACACACAAAAGTCAAAGAGATCGACATATGAGCATGCACCTTGGTCTGCGGCCATATGGCTGTGGTGTGTGTGGTAAGAAATTTAAAATGAAACATCACCTAGTGGGTCACATGAAAATCCACACTGGTATAAAACCCTATGAATGCAATATCTGTGGAAAAAGATTTATGTGGCGGGACAGTTTTCATAGGCATGTAACTTCTTGTACAAAGGCCTATCAGGCATCAAAGATGGACCAGACAATTACTGACAGCTAACTAAAGAAAATATGGCTGAAAACTGTGCTGTTGGTTTTTTTTTTATTGTTGAGGGGTTATCAGAATGGCCAAAATAAGCAATAAGTGAAAAGAGAAAAAAAAACGACTATGTTATTGCTTGGTACTTGCTACTGTGAGGTGGGTTAATGAAAATATGGGACTATTCTCTGTGCAGAGAATTTGTAGCAGCTTCAAAGTCTGGCTTCTGCCTTAGCGTGCACATTTCTCATATTGACAATCCAGTGTGTGAAGTTTGCTCCGTTACACTGACACATGTATTCCCCCGTTGAGTTGAATTTGCTTATAGTTAATCTACAACCAGATTTCTTTGCAGGGTGTGATAGATTTATATTGAACCAACATAAAAATGAGTCGCAGATGATGAGACTATTATACGAATCTGAACATGCTACTTTCATAAGTGGGATCTTATTCATCTGCCCAAGATGGTAGAATGCAAGGAGGGAAGGGGGTTGGGAATTGATCTGGCTTAGGAAAGAGGCCTTATAGACAGTGGGTATGTTGTAACTGGTCAGACTGGTGGCCAGTTAATCTTTTTGCTGTGTTTTAGAAACTCATGCACATCATCTCTGGAAAATTCTCATGTTGGTCCCATTGGAAGACATTACAGTTTGCAAAGAATCTGGGATTCTCCTGGACTAATACAATAATAAGAACTCTACTTGCAAGAAGTCCCAGATAGAATGTTTGAGGTGTATATAATAAGGGAATACCCTCTGACCAAGATAGATATCAAGCTCAATATATATATCTCAAACTCCTCACCTCTAATGTGTAATCCCTAGCTCCTCAGAAGTACCACCTGGGCTCAAAAGCTTTCACAGCCCTAGGCTTTATGTACTATCTCCTCAATGGAGCCGTTATCAATTTTTACTCACAAACTTTATTTTTAATTTTTTATTTAACAACCCTTCTAGCATATTTCAAGGGTACTTAGCTTTTAATTGTGGTCTTCTTTTGAGGGAAATAGGAGCCAACACGTTTCACCCATAGAAGGTTTTTTAAAGTCTTATTATCCCTTAGCAAGCTTTGTAAAGCTTGCTAAGGGATGATGCATCAACATTCAGTGGTCATATATGTTGGTGTAAAGCAGGGGTGCCCACACTTTTTGGGCTTGCGAGCTACTTTTAAAATGACCAAGTCAAAATGATCTACCAACAATAAAAATGCTAAACATATATATATTTATTTATATTTATATATATATATTTATATATATATATATATATATATATATATATATATATATATATACAGTGGTGCCTCACACAACGAACTTAATTCGTTCCAGGAGCAAGTTTGTTATGCGAAAAGTTCGTTATGTGAAACGCGTTAAGCGCAGTGACTGCGCGGAAGGATGCAATACATCGGCAGCGATCGTGGAAGCTCGGGCGACTTCGTTGTGTGAAACGAAGTTCGTTGTATGAATCATGACATGAAGTTCGTTGTGTGCAGCGTTCGCTGTGCGAGGCGTTCTTTATGCGAGGCACCACTGTATATATATACACACCGAGTGTACTTTGTATTTATGTTCAAATATTTTTTTATTATACAGCCCCCCTCCCCCGAAGGCCTGACCCCCCCCCGAAGGTCTGCACATTCCCCCTCAAAGGTTGACTCCCCCCCTGAAGGACTGCACTCCCCCCCCCCCCCGAAGGCCTACCCTCCCCACATCCATTTACCTAATTCCAGCAGGGAGCAGTCTGCAGAGAGGATCGCTGGTACTTTAGCGATCCTTGCAGGTTGCCATAGGCCTCAGGAGCTGTCTTCCCTCTGCCCCAAGCCTGTCTCTGACTTAGAGGAGGGGCAGGACCACGGCAGAGGGAAGACAGCTCCTGAAGCCTATGGCAACCTGTAAGAATTGCTAAAGTACCACCTGCCACCGGCCGTCTCCCATTCGTCCCTTTGGAGATCCCCACAGGAATAAGGAAGTTAAATTAATAGAATACTTAGGCACAGAAAAACAAAGAAATACTTCCAAGAACTGCCTGTCACAATGCTCATTAGTGGAACTGAATAAAAGACAAGTACAATGGATTTAGAAGGGGGACGATCCGCCCGGGTGCACGGCTTGGAGGGGTGCACAGCCGGCCAGGTCCGGGTCATCCTGCCTTTCTTTTCCCCCGGTCCGCGCTCGGGGCTTGCGCCTGCCTGGTCCCGCGCCGACGCTCGAATGGTGCCGTCAACTCCTGCGAGTCTCGCGATAACCAACAGCACCATTTGGGCGGCGGGTGCGAGCCCTGTGCGCAGACCGGTGGAAAGGAAGGGCAGGAGGACCCGGACGGCTGTGCATCCCTCCAAGCCGTGCACCCGGGGCGGGGGCAGACCGCCCCACCTCGGTACGCCACTGATTGGGAGGACGATTTTGGGGTTTTTAAAATTGTATATTGGGCAGCATTAGGCCTCGCTCTTACCTCAATCATTACAGGTGCTTCTATTTCTTGTGATGCGCTGAGCTCCGTCCCCCACCGACCTTCACCCCGCCCTTCCAGCACTCTGATTGGCCAGCGTTCTTTAAGAGGCGGGCCAGTCAGGAGGGGGAAAAAAGAGAAGGGAAGAAGGGAACCTGCTGTGCAATCGACTGGGGTCGCCTGAGCGAACGACCTGTCGATCGCGATCGACGCGTTGGGTACCCCTGGTGTAAAGCTTGCTAAGGGATGATAAGCCTTGAAAAAAACCTTCTGTGGGTGAAACATGTTGGCTCCTATTTCCCTCAAAAGAAGACCACAATTAAAAACTAAGTACCCTTGAAATATGCTAGAAGGGGGGTTAAATACAAATTTAAAAATAAAGTTTGTGAGTAAAAATTGATAACGGCTCCAGTGAGGAGGTAGTACATAAAGCCTAGGGCTGTGAAAGCTTTTGAGTCCAGGTGGTACTTCTGAGGAGCTAGTGATTATACATTAGAGGTGAGGAGTTTGAGATATATATTGAGCTTGATATATATCTTGGTGAGAGTTTGATTGGTGATCCTCACAAGAACATTTACATATAAAAATTGAGTGCCGTTTGGATAAATATTATAAGGGAATAAACATAATTTTTGTTTGAATGCACCCTCTATGTTATCTTGAGGAAAGGAGATTGTTGCAGTGACTATGAGGGCCTGCTCTAGATCTCCATGTCTTATCCACTCAGCATTTTGATTGCAAGAATCATATGCAAACAGTTGTGAATTTGGAAAAATAGAACATGGATCTTAAAATTTGTTCCATGAAATCTTTATAAAGTAGGCTAGTCATTTTAAAAATGTCAGCACACTGTTCCAGTTTGGTTTAAAAATGCCATCTTGAGCTTTGCAGGTTCTTTTTTTTTTTTATAGAGCAGGGGTGGACAAACTCTAACAAATGAATGTGTTAACATGTATTATTCTTAAGGAGGTTTAACACATTAAATTGCATTCATGCATGTTAATTTGGTATAATCATTAATAAAACAGCATGTTGGTCATTCTAGCCCCAATTTGCAGATCTTAAGATTTCCACTGTCCTCCTCCATCCCCTACCCAATCAGACCAAAGTTTATCCACCTCTGTTCTAAAAGTGTGTAGTGATTTTTATTATTGTAAATCGCTAAGACTTTTACTTATATAAGCGGTATATCGAAAAAATTTAACCTTGAATAGTGTCCACTTGGCAGTAGAACTGCCATATGAGGATGAAGTGTGTCATTTTCCTAAAATGATTTTTATTATTGTAGACTGTACGTTTTAAATTATTTTATTTTATTACTACTTTATATGTTTGCACATATAGAAGAGATACTATATTTTAGCTGCCGTCTACAAATTATAGTTATAAAATCACTGACCAAGCATAGCAAGAAACTCCATTGAGAAATACTTAGCAATACTGGACAGTGCACAAAGCATTAAAGCCTCAAGAGCCTGACTTAGTCCCGAGTATTTTGTTGTTTTTTGCTAATGCAAATGATTTGCCAGTCTAAAAATCTTACTTTAGGCAAATAAATGCATTATCTGATGTAGGCGTCCTAGATCAGTATTTTCCAAGCCTATCCTACAATATTTCTTTGCCAATTAGGTTTTCAGGATATCCACAATGAATATGTGTGAAAGCGTTTTACATACAATTTCATGCATGTTTATTGTGGATATCCTGACCACCTGACTGGCAAAGGAGTACTGCTGGACCAATTTGGGAAACAGTGTCTTACATGATAAAGCACCTATTGCTTGAATTGGGCCCTTAACCTCTCATTCTGTAATATTGTCTGCACATTTTCACGGTTAACGTATGAACTTGCTCACACAGATTATAAAATAGTAGTAGTTACATGCATAAATTAATTAGGAAATTGGGGGCTCATTTTCAAAACACTTAGACCAGTGTATCGCAAACTGTGTGCTGTGAGATGCTGGATAGGAGGAGAGGTGCTGGCTGACTGCCTACAGGATGTGCCTCTTGCGGTGAGAGGCATATCCTGTAGGCAGTCAGACAGTGCCAGCGCTTCTCTTCCCTGGCACCTCTTCCCTTCCCTGGAGGGCCATCATGCACGCGTGGATGTCAACATGATGACATCATGCATCAATGTCCATGCACTTCTGGATGCCTTCAAACTGCGGCTACTAATTTAGTGTGCCACGGCTTCGCAAGGTTTGCGTGACACTGATTTAGACACACAAAGTATAGAAACCTATTGTACTTTGTGTGTTTAAGTGTTTTGAAAATGAGCTCCTTAGCTACTAATTATTGCTAATGGTTGTCTAATTGGAGTTAATTGGCACAAATTTTCAGTTATGCATGTAATTACACTTAGCCCCTGTTCTAGAAACATAGGGACAAATTCTATAAAGTCCACTTACATCGAGTGCTTAGTTGATGAATTAATAGGCTTAATCTGTGCCGATAATTGGCACTTTAATACCTCATAATTGACATTAATTGGAATTAATTGACAGGCACCTCTCTTGGTAGGCATGATTCTCTAAAAGTTAGTTCAAACTGCCTGCTTTAAAGTGGGCATGGTTAGAGGTGGATCGCGGTCGTGTTTTTGACTTAGGTGCCATTGTGCACCTAAATTAGGTTTTAGCCCAAGAAAACCCTGATATGAATACAGTGCGCCTAAAAGTTAAGGATATCAATCGATGCCTAACACGTCTGTACATTGCACCTAACTTTTATAGAATTACACTTAATGCTGCACTATTCGCCGCTTGAATTTTTTAAAGAGACATATAGAATCAGGGACTTAGTGCGTAAAACCTATAGCATGTAGCTGTAAGGAGGAGGAGACATGGGAGGGGTATAGGCAGGTTGGGATGTGCCCAGTGCTTATGCACCAAATTCTAGAATACTGTTAAGCACATAATATTTATTCACAGAATTTACATCTGCTATTGATATGGCGTAAGAGGCTGCACTTAAAGGTTGGCATATATATGCCCATTTATGCTAATATTCTATACTTTTTGTCAGTTCACATATGCTGTAGCCAAGATTTATAACATACACGTCACATTTATATATCCTGAAGATTTCCACTAACAGACCTTGGTGGTACTGCTGTGTGTATAATATTTCAACACACAGGATATTAACACCCAAATCGTCATTGGTCTAAAGTAGTGTTCTTCAACCTTTTTACACCTATGGACCGGCAGAAATATAATAATTATTTTGTGGACCAGCAGTTGAAGAACACTGGGCAAAGTCGTGGGCCAGACCCTGCCCATCTCCACCCTAGACCCCGCCCCCATGATAGTACTAATTGTAACACTATTTTTTCCATTCATTTTCATATATACACACACAAAATTAAACTACACAAAGCACACTGTATGCTTGTCAACATTCATTCCTACCAGAACACAGATAACCCCTATGCAAACATGGGACCAAAAACTAAAAGTACTAATATATACAAACAAACCCTAAGATGCAAGACTCTACATGCAATACAACCTCAGAGAAAAAGAAACAAATGCATTTCTTCCTGAACAGTGTAAAATAGACAGCATATGAAAATTCTCAAAATTGACACAATTTGAAAATAAAATAATTCCCCTACCTTTGTTGTCTCCCTCCCTCCATGTTTTTGGTTTTGTTTTTTTTGGGGTTTTTTTAAATAGATTTCTCTTTCTCTAATTCAAGACAAATAGTACATGACCAGCTATACTTCTACCTTCCCTATAACCGTTTACAGGGAAAAAGGAGGCAATTTTAACAAAAGCTCTATCAGACAATTTTGCCTAACTCAGATAATGCTTCGTTTTGTGGATGAACATTATGTAGCAATGCGATTAAAAATTAAATTAATGATTGTGATATGTGGTTTATCCACCATGTAAAAAATCAGCAGATTAGAAAATAGGGCAGTGGAAAGCTAGCCAAGGATACTATTTAAGCAGTGAGTCCTCAAAGAACAGGGGTTTTTTTTTTTCATTATACACATGCTGTGTATGCTCTATGCTGTGCCTTACCTTCTGGCCTGTTCCCGCCTGGTCATTTTATGCCATCCCCAGTGTTATCTTCAGGCTAGCTCCCCTCTTCTTTACTGCCGCAGTGCACAAAGCCATGGACAACGGCTCCTCTCGCATCCAGCGCCTCATCTGGAAGCCTTCCCTCTGACGTTGCGATGTCAGAGAGAAGGCTTCTGATTTGGGCACAGGACGTATGTAGGAGCCGGCCAGAAGATAACACTGCAAAGAACACAGTCTTGGGCCCAATGCACGTGCCGGCCCTGAAGACCAGTAGGAAATTTCTGCGGACCAGCACCGGTCCACGGACTGGCGGTTGAAGAACACTGGTCTAAAGCACTTGTAAGCGGGAGACATAGAACCAGCAACACTAAGGGGAAATGCCTTGAGACAGCATATATGAGGCGAAACATAAGTCTATGTCAGCCAAGACCCCCTAATCTTGCTACCTAGAAAGATGAGTATTTAAATACTATGAAATTGGAGTATATATATATATAAAATAATAATAATGAGTATCTTGAAAAATAATTTTAAAAAATATACATACATAAAAACTTTAGACCTATGACGATTTGGTTGCTAATAGCCTGTGTGTTGAAATCTATACACACAGCAGTATCACCGAGGTCTGTTAGTAGAAATCTTCAGGATACATATAGGTGAAGTGAATATTCTATAATGGCAATTATGTAAGTAATTGCTGATATAGGATTTGTGCTTTGCATGCAGCATCTTAGTACCTAAATTTTGGCAACCTTTTCAGAATTACTCTGTTTTAAGGTAGAGATCATTCTAAAACACTAAGAGGCCCTTTTACTAAATTGCAGTTAAGTATAAAGCCTGTGCAATAAAATCAGGGCCATGCCCATGCCCCTCATCTCTCTTGCATTCAATTCATGGCGCAGCCATTTAACCTCTAATACAGTTGCCCAATCTGTCAAAAAAAAAAAGAACTGAAGTCACATTTGTGCCCCTTTCCTCCCTCAATTCAAACAAACCAAACACACCCAAGCAAGGTCAGACTCTCCCCTCACTCCCGGGACTCACCTGAGGATTTCCTGGTAGACTAGTGGAATGGGAAAGAAGTAGTTTCCTTCCACTCCTGCCCTATCTGGCACAAGATTCAGAATGTTACCGATTACCTCTGACAGTTTTGGTATGGGAGGATACCCCCTAACAGTAGTACCATAAGACTACTGTTGGAGGTCATTGGCACCATTCTGTAACCCAGAAACCAGACAAAGCTGGAGTAGAGAGGAGCTGCTCCCATCCCATTACACTATCAGAGAACCCCAGAGAGAAGAGAGAGGGACTATCCCTTCTCAGGGGCATTTGATCTGTTCAAAATGGGTCTGCTGTTGGAGAAGGTTTAATGTAGCTGTATGGATTGTAGCACTGCTGGGGGGGAGGGTTTGAGATTGGGAGGCAGGAACCACTGGCATCTGTTTTCCAACAGGTTGAGGTGACAAACTATTAGACTAGAAATAGCGCAACTGCACACCACCTGAAGTGACATTAAGTGCAACCTCTCTGTGTGCAGTCATGAAAGATAGTGCATGGCAATAACTCCCATACTAGCCATCACAGCTGATCATGCCCCTGCTCTTCATCTCTTCAATGAAAATGAGTGAACAGACCCTTAGAAGTACCACCTAATACTCAAAACCTCTCATTGTATTAAGCTTTATATACTACTTCCTCACCGGGTCCTCCAATTTCTATCTGTTCTAGTGAATTTTTTAGTAAATTTTTTTACCACTATCTATTTTAATAGATGTTTAGGGTACTTAGCTTATATTCGTGGTCCTATTTTCAGGGTAGAATCCATGAAAATAGGACCATTACTATAAGCTAAGTACCTTAAACATCTATACTTCCCCCTCAGTATTCGCGGTTTCGTTAACCGCAGTTTTGATTATTTGCAGTTTTTCATTCTCTGGCTCGGTCCCCAAATTTACATCACAGGAAATCGCTGCTCCTGGCGTTGAATAGAGGAAATCTCTGCTCCCGGAGCAAATCAGGTTAGGTTATTCATGTTTTTTTTATCTTTTTAGGGGTTTGTTACCGAAAAACCGCAAATAACATACGAAAAGTTAATTGCGGTTTTTTGGTATTCACTGCTATGCTTTTCCCCTATCACCGCAAATGCAGTGTATTTAAACAGATGGTGGTAAAAAATTCACTAGAACAGATAGAAATTGGAGGACCCAGTGAGGAATTAGTACATAAAGCCTAATACAATGAGAGGTTTTGAGTATTAGGTGATACTTTTGAGGGTCTGTTAACTCATTTTCATTGAAGTGAGGGATTACTGAAGGTGTTGAAAATCACACATTCAAGGAAATACTGTAGTTGAAAGAACATATACAGTGGAACCTTGGTTTACGAGCATAATTCGTTCCAGAAGCATGCTCGTAAACCAAATTGGTCGTATATCAAAGCAAGTTTCCCCATAGGAAGTAAGGGAAACTGCTTTGATTGGTTCCACCTCCTCCTCCCCCCCCCCCCCCCGAGGCTACCGGCGCTGCTCCATTCTCCCCCCTTGAGGAATCCGACGCTGTTCCAAACCCCTCCCCCTGATCTGGCTTCCCCCCCTGCGAACCGGCATCCTCCCCCCACTCGCATTGCACACCCCCCTCCACCGCGATCCTACTTCCCCCCCCCCCCCGAGCAGTCAATGACACTTCCTTTACCCGTCTTGGCACCAGTGCCGGTGTCCGAAGATCCTCCCTCTTCTGGCGCGGGCTGGGCGGTGCGTCGGAGATCCTCCTTCTGGGCTGGGCTGGACTGGCTTTGAGCATTTGCGCATGCTCAAAGCCTTCTGGTCTCGCTCTCAATCTCGGAGAGAGCGAGACCAGAAGGCTTTGAGCATGCGCAAATGCTCAAAGCCAGTCCAGCCCAGACCAGAAGAAGGAGGATCTCCGATGCACCGCCCAGCCCAGGCCGTGCCAGAAGAGGGAGGATCTTCGGGCACCGGCACTGGTGCCAAATCGGGTAAAGGAAGTGTCATTGTCTGCTCGGGGGAGTAAGTAGGATCGCAGTGGAGGGGGAAGCAATGCGAGTGGGGGGAGGATGCCGGATCGCTGGGGGGGATGCCAGATCGCGGGGGGGGGGGGTCATCGCTCGTACAGCGAGGCAAGCTCGGTTTACGAGGCACCAAGTTTGCGAATGTTTTGCTCGTCTTGCAAAACACTCGCAAACTGGTGCACTCATAAACCGAAGTACCACTGTACTCTCCTAAAGATTTTCTATTAAATATAGTGCTGTTTGGAAATTCTGCTCTTCATCTGTTATGCCTGGTTCCTTCACATACCTGCGTTAAACAACTAGTGTGGGGTTTCCGTTAGCGCAAGAAGACATGAGAATCTTATTTTATGATCGAAATAAATGTTTTGTGGTTCAAGAGTTATATAAACCAGTCCTAATCTCAGGTTTTGCACTGAACTCGGTAAAATTGCAGTGGTTACCTCTGGAGGTAAACCAGGATTTACATATTTACGTTTTGACATTACAGAGAGATTTGTCAGAGTGTACAGTTTGAATTATTCACTAGGACTTTCTTGAGACCATAAGCACCATTCATCTGCTACAAGTGCACATAGCTATTTAAATGTTCAGAGGGATAACTGATTTAGTTGTCTACTCTCACAGTTTCAAATGTTTTGGAATTCTAATGCTCTGAGTACCAGTTGTATTAAAGAATTTCTCCTATATAATGGAACAACATGGTGCATCTGTGTGTGTGTCGTTAACCTTTGAGACGCCAGGCAGAGGCTGTTTAACTGTGTGAAATTTATACATAGTGTAACTTAATATTAAAAACAGGCCGTGCAAGGACAATAAAAATTATTCAGCTATTGCTGGTACTAACATAATTGTCAGACAATAACTTTTGAAGTGGAAATAAAGCTCAGGATAATAGTATCACTGGACAGTGATGTGGTTATTATCTGATTTAATTTCAAACTAAAAACAACAACAATTTGAGTTTCTTAATTCATTTTATAGAATGCATAATTGAGAAGCAAATTTTAACCCGTGTACAACATTAAAGGTCAGTACAGAAACACAGGTAAATTTGAAGGCATTGGTTCATATACACAGTTTTGGCATGGAAGAACATGAGGAATCACAGTGAACCTAAACATGAGGAATCATTGAACCAGTAAAACAAAATTTTAAGGACAAGAGAGGTCCATTCAAAAAATGTGCCCACTGAGGCTTCCGCCTTCCAGATCATACCTGTTCAGAGTTTTCTTGCTGCTACCATTGTAAATGCTCCATGAGAATACATTCCCTTACATCCACTGGTGTGATGTCATGGTCAGGAAAGGCCAAGCCTGAGATGAACAATTTGGTGCCTCTGAGGAGTAATAAGTATGACAAGAAGTGATTCTGATTTGAAAATCAAGCATCGATGACCAGGAAACTATGACACAGCCATCTGCACTTGACTTTAGTATCTGAGGGCATAGGAACCTTTATGCTCATGAAAAATCTGAAATGGGCATATGTTTACATGTTTCGCTCTACCCTAAAATGTAAATGTGGTCATACATACTTATGTATACAATGGAAATGTCTCTAGTTGAATAATTTAGCTATTTTGCAGTTTTTGGAAGACTTTTAACACACGTATTTTGAACATTTTCTTCTCTCCAGATGTGGATGGTACTCAGCAAATGTGGAATTTTTAACATATAATGGTCTGTTACTGTGCTATATTTCATGTACAATTTAAAGGAAAGAGTAAACTTTAATATTTCAAATGTTTATTTTAGTCTTTTTCTAAATATTTTCTTATTTGTGTAAGTCTATATTCTTAACAAGTGGTTGACTATCAAGGAAATAACATAGGCTGGAGTAGTTAGTGACAATATTTCATATTCTATGGTATTACAATAAATACATACACCTATTCAGCCTACTAGAATGCCATAGTATGGAGAACATGAGCATATAAATCAATTGTAAAATGCAGTATAATTGAGTTCAGATTCTACATCTTGGTGGAGAGATCACTAAATACAATATGGTGTTTTCATCATTAGGTATTTTTCTGCAGATGCAGTTCTCATTAGAGAAACATCAGAAGTAAATACAGTATAAATTTATTCCTGTTATGTTAGCCTCCATTTCAATTGTACGCCTTAAAAATTTGTGTTAAATTACATTATAGATCTTTTATTTATTTTAGCGCATGTCTCCAAAATGGAAAATAAAGCCAATGACTGTAAAACATGAACCCAAAGGAAAACCACAAGTTTTACTGTGGTTGATTGGTGGGGGAATGCAATTGCAGCAGCAAAAGAACATTGAGAGGATTATTTTATAACATTTGGCCTTTACACATAGGCAGCTAAGTGCCTGTTTTATAAAGAGACACAGGCGCTTGTGTCTTTATAAAATACCAGCGCATATCATGGAAAATGCCTAGCTTGTAGGTGTGGACATTTAAAACGTTATCATGTAAAGTATGTGCATATTTTAAAATACATATGTAAATCAGGACTCAACTCCTCCCCTCAACATGCCTACTGTACAAATACATGTCTGCTTGCACCACACATACTTTTAGGTATGATTAATTTTATAAGAAAGCTTGTACAGTATGTGCATGAAAGGTTAAGAAATGGCTGAAGTAACCTAAAATGCAAAATCCAAAAGAGAATGATGGAAGGTTGTGAGCCCATGAAGATGTGGAGCGGTGGGGCAGGAAGGCGATAAGCACTCCTTCCCCCTCCATATGCCCTATCTCAGCACATGCTTTTAGTCCTACTAGAAACCACTTAGGATTCTTTCTTCTGACAAAAGATGTCAAATGACAGTGGAATCCTAAAAAAGGGGGATCTGTAGAATATAAGTCAAAGAGTTTTCCAAACTGTGGATCATGAAATATGCATTTGGAGTTACGATCTGGGCAGGCCTTCATAGAAAACCATTTTCCTGCGGTTTAGCATGCAGTAACAGGCAAACTGCTGTACAACCCCCAAATGCATTTGTGCAGTATTTCATTACAATGCATTAACCATGCATTTTAGTAAAATAGGGCTCATTTATTTGGTATGAAACTGTATACTTACTGGTGTAACATCAAGGGAGAAAAATAAGTACCGTAGGTTAAAAATAGACTCCAGTGTTTCTCTAATGACAAGAACATGTGCAAGAAAATACCTTTTATTTATTTTTAAAATTCACTGGTTGTCTGAGAACACTACCTTGCCTTCCAGATCAGGAATCAGGGATGTTTACAACAAAGCTAAACCCTGGCAAGTCTGAAAAGGCACTTTGTATTTATAGCTTTCTGTGTTGTGTTATTTTTTTTAAAATTTGGAATTCTGTATTGTCTCTTAATCATTTTTTACATCAATGATGCTGTTAAATTTACTAATAGTTTTAAGAAGATATGTCATTTTGTTGCTGTAGCCAAGGTTTCCTTTAGATATTTACATAATGCTTAATAATTATTTGGTCCCAGTTAAATTATTCCTCTTTGTGAATTTTATTTCTTTGGAAAACAGCCTAGTTACTTGGAGAAAATGCTTCCACTTCCCCACTGCCCTTGACAAGATAATTATGTAAGAAATGTTCCTAGTTTTCATTCTATGGAAGTGGCTTGTTTTCTATTTTTACACTAGTGCTTTTTTTCACTCAAATTTTTCTGATGTTTTTGAAGTTTAAAACCCAAACATTGTTTGTAGAACTTTGAATCTTTCCCCCTCTTTTACAAAACTGTAGCGCGGTTTTTAGCACTGGCTGCGACGGTAGCAGCTCAAATGCTCATAGAATTCCTATGAGCGTCAGAGCTGTTTCCGCTGTGGTCGGCATGACAAACCGCACTATGGTTTTGGGGAGTTTGTGTTCTGAAATACATTTCTAAAATGTTTAGCCTGATATTTTGCTGTTTTGTTCCCTGGTTGTTATAATTTTGTAACATAGGATATCATGTCTTACCCCCCTCTCTCTGCCCCCCACAATGCACTTGGTCCATAGTACTATTTCTGCAAACTTAATTATTTTATGTAATATAATCATGCAGCACAGATATTTATTGCAAAACATTAAACTACTTTTATGTTAACTAAAACTATTGTTCCTCCATTGTGGTATGTGTGGGTGAAAATTAAGATTAATATTGTTTTCTTTGTACATCATATGTCCTTGTCAAACCTCAAACTTTTACAGCCAGTCCAGTCATCCTGTTACATAGTCTATTTTTAAAAGATTTTTACAGGCAACCAGTATTCTATATTTATGCAGATCTACTTGGTTTGTTTAGCTCTGCAGGCTACATGTTCAGACGTGCTCTCTCTAGCTCATTAGCTAGATATGTGAACCAGACAGATGCCTGGACATGCTTTCCACCTTGCATTAGTTAGTCTCAATTCATTCTTTTCTGCTTTCTGTAACAGATGGAAAAAAAAAATTATTATAGATATATAAGCAGAGAGACAGAGCTGAGGTCCAGAGGTTGCCAGTAGAAAATGATACGGGGACAAATTTTCAGTAGACTTAAACTGGCAGAGAATGACATGGCGACAAATTTGTCCCCGTCCCCACGGGATCTCAATTTTCCCTCCCATCCCTGCAAGCTCTGTCCCTGCCCCTGCACCATTCCTGCAAGCTCTGTCTTCACCTGCACAAGCCTTGAACACTTTAAAATCATAAATGTTCGAGGCTTGTGTGATTAAGGCAGAGCTTAAACGAATGGGACAGGGACAGAGCTCGTGGGGACGTATCTGGGATATTGAGATTCCGCGGGGACAAATTTGTCCCCATGTCATTCTCTGCCGATTCAAGTCCCACTGCAGCTTTTAAAAAGAGATTTGTGTTTGAGAGAGATTTTTTTGGAGTCATTGAAGGTGTTATACCATCACTCACAGGCAATGATTTTGGTCAGTGGGATTCTTTCACCCCCTATTGCTTATTAACACAAGGCAGAATGTTTGAATGCAAGGGGTAGACTTAGGAATCCACACAGTCAAATGTTTAGTTTTTGCTGATTGATATTTTTCAGTTTTTAGTGGACTCTTTTGCTTTGATTCCTGCTGTTTGATTCAGGAATTTGATATGTATAGCCAGTATTGAAGTCTTAAATTGAACTATTCCAAGACAGTGGCAATGCCTATTCTGTTACACAAAATATACGAGTCCTGACAAGTGAATTGAATCCTCCAAATCATGAACTTTTGCAGAAGGAATCAGTACTTTTTGTTCGGCTCTGATTCCTTCCTCAATGGTCTGTGCTTACCTCTTCAGTTTCTCCTTCTACAAACAAGTTGGAAGGTGTCTTTCTGTTCTGCTCTGAGAAGTTCTTATTATTTTCAAGGGGGGGAGTTATCCACTTTTGAGGCTTGCATTGCTCAAGACCCCAGTGGCCTTGGGGCAGCTCTGCCTTGGAGAGGACACAGACCCTATGATGAGCTGTCTGCTGCTGGCAGAGCAACTGTAAATGAACCTGACTAGTCCGCCTGCACTAGTAGTTAGGAGCTTGGGTATCATTCTCCTGGGAGCAAGGCTCGACCCTGATTTATCAGGCTCTTGAGTGCAGACTGTTTGGCCCCACGTTGGTCTGGGAGGGCTTTAACAGGTGCCTTAAGAAGAAGCATTTCTCCAAAACACGGACCATGTTGGGTCCGGTCTTCATGTAAATGAAAGCCAACCTTTGGTAAACATTTTATTGACTTAAATAAAAGTTACTGAACCTTGTTCATTTTTCTCTGCAGTTTCTTTTTTTTTTTTGTTAAAATATTATTTGGACCTTTGTCAACTGGCTCCTGTTAGTAGGGCATGCAGCTTTTCTGGCAAGATTGGATCATAGTGTACTTCATCAATGGTGGGTGGGCACAGGGCATTATTAGACAAACGTTTAGGTCAAGAGTCAACCATTGATAGCTTTATTCCCGCATATTCAAAGCCAGGACCTGTGTTTGTTGGTGGGGGAGATGGAAGGAATTAAAATAAGAACTTACTTTGTTCTGCCATTGAGTCTGTACATATGTACTGTTATATATTAATGTCAATGTTGACTGTATTTTTTATTTTGATAATAAAAATAATATGAAAAAAAGAAAAACATGGACAGTCAATTCAGTATCAATCTAAAGGCCTTATCACAGGTACTGGTGGTATCAACCTCTGATCACTTGAGCATCCTGACGCTGCAGGCTCTTTGCTCATACTAATGGGTCATGGCACCAATGTACTACCTCCTCAAGATTTCCTTGCTAAAGTGTAACCTTCAGGTCATTCTAAAGTGCCTGAACACACTTGCTAACAGAGAAAATCTCCATTGACAGTGCCCAATATAGTTTGACTCTGACCCAAGACAGCTTTAGGAAGGTGGTGCAAGTTGTCCTACTGCCCTATATAGATTATTGCAACTCCCTCTACTATGGCATTACAGAGAAGGAATTGAAGCAACTGCTCCAGAATGCAATAGCAAGACTAATTTTTCACTCTAGCTGTTTTGAGAGGGTTAGTCCTCTACTGCTTAAATTAGGTTGGTTACCTGCGAAAAAAATTTTTGCTACAAGATAACTTGTATAGTTTACAAAGCTATCTACAGAGAGAAATCAGACAGACTAGTGTTCAACATTAAGGTCTCACACCCCTTCCTCAACTTGAGATCTACACTGTGCTTCCCCTCTCCTCAACAAGTGCGCTGGGAAAAAACGTTTGAATCCACCTTTGATTTTTCTAGGACCAGACATTTGGAACAATCTATCAACATATCTGTGCAATCCACATACTGTCACTTCAAGAAAAAGTTAGACATACCTTTTCCCCTTGTAACTACTAAACGTTATTTGTGGACTTCGTCTCCATCCTTATCTATCGTTTATCTCTAAACCTTGAGTCATCAATGTTACATTCTCTTGCGGTGAGCCGCATTGATTCCATGTAGAAAATTGTGGGATACAAGAAGTTGTATTCATCCAAATACTCTTTTAAATAACAGCACAAAACTCTCTCATAGGTCAATTCCATCTCCTCATGCTGCACAGGCGATTCTGTCATCTGAACATGTCACCTGAAAAAAAAAAAGCCAGTTAAAATTAAGCACACTTGAGACCTGTACTTAGCTCATGCAACTACCCTCCACCATGAATTTAACCTCTTCAACATCTCAAACAATGCAGGATGCAGCTGCCTTTCTTTTACAGTTGTTTCTGCAATTACTTCGACAGCTGTGTCTACTGTCACAGTAAGTCATTCTTCTCAACATATTCTGTGTCAGCCACCTGTGTGAGCTGCTTTTTTTTTTTTAATCATTTTTATTGAGAAGGGAACAACAAGGTATCAAATACAACAAGTACGCCTGAGGCGACCAATGATCCATCTAGCCCAGTATCCTGTTTCCACAGTGGCCAATCCAAGTCACAAGTATCTGGCAAAAAACCCAAATAGTAGCAACATTCCATGCTACTGATCACGGAGCAAACAATGGCTTTTATGTCTGTCTCTCTGGCACCTTCCTGGTTTCCCCTCCAATCATTCATCTATCAATTGCAGCCATTTTCTTCAGAAGAGGAACTTGAAAACCTTTTTCCTGAGAATCCATCCTCAAAGCTGGTGCAGCCTGACTCTAAGGCAATAAACAAGACACAACACTAGAAGTTGCTACCTAGTCTAAATTTATACAAAAAGATTTGAAAAAAACTATCCTTAGAAGCAGAAACTACATCTAAGAATAGAAAAAAAACTTAAATCTATGATGAACCCTAGTGACACCCCTCTAGAACCAGTTACTGTCCCTATTTAGTCCTCCAAATAATACAATCTCTTAAACTATGGTAAAATCTGTATTCCATATAACCTACATCCAAATATCTTGACAGCAAATACATAGTCTGCTCCAGAACATGATAAACCACAGTTATCATATCACTCTGGTTCTAGAAGCAGTCAAGTCAAATGCTTCCAGGCAAAAGACACTATGGGCAGAAACATTTATTAAGGAGGTACTAATTGTTTTCATATAATTTAACCTCATTCGCCAAATCAACAAAATTTTAAACAGCAAAAACTACGAGAGCCAAAGATTTAGGGCTCCTTTTACAAAGCCCTGCTAGGGCCTTAACGTGCGGAATATCATGTGCTAAATTGCCGTACATGCTAGCCTCTGCCGCCTTCTTTTGAGCAGGCGATAGACTTCCAGCTAGTATGCGCTAATCTGGTGCGTGCGGCTTTGTAAAAGGACCCCTTAGTCTTCATTCTCCAATACTTCACCTAAATTAAACCCTAACTTTTGACAATTTGCCACTGAGGGCACGCATCCAGCACTTTTTGAAAGAGTGGCAGGCAGTTGCCACAAACACATGGGTTATAAAGATAATCACCCAAGATTATAGAATATGCTTTGCTCATTCACCCCCACAGTACCCTCCTGTATTGATTTATCTTTATCACACTAGGAGAGCAAGTACAATCTCTCCTCTAAATATGAGGGTAAATCAAAAAGTAAAGGCAAATACATTTAAAGGCTTTAATAGAAATAACTGAGCAACTGAACATATCACTTTTCCATATAATCCCCATGCAAGATGACACATTTGTTGTATCATGATTCAACTATCTTCTAAATTCCTGCAGAGAAGAAGTTTTTCAGCTGCTCAATGAGCACCACTTCCTTTATTTCATCATCGGGTGAATCTGTGATCTCGTAGCATCTCCTGTATCGCAAGTCATCATGTATTATGGCAAATACAGATTCATATCTGATATCCAAATTTGCAGCCAATTGAGACAGCGTTATCCGTCAGTCTTCTGTAATCAAGGCATCTGCCCTGTCAATGTGCTCTTGTATGTGTGATGGTGATGGTGATGGTGATGGTGATGGGCTTTAAACATTTTTACCCACTCATAAACATTTCATTGATTCATGGTGCCATGTCCATACTGAGTCAATATCTGACTGAATTTCCACAGGTTTCACTCCTGCCCAAAGAAAGTGCACTACTGCACATTGTTTTTCATTGGTGCAATCTTGCAATGGAGCGTCCATGTTTCTGACCTCATGGCTGCCACATGACTAAAGGCCGAGTGCTGCACTGTGTGTGGACAAACTATCCAACAAGCAATACAAGTACAAGTATATATGTAGCATTTTGCTAGCTGTGTTCCAGTTATCGTGTAATTTAACAATTGCATTTAATTTTTGATTCATCCTCGTACAACTCATTCAGCCAGTGCCCACAAACAAGATCAGTTGAGGCTTTTACTCCTATTCCATGGCACCATGGAAGATGAAAAATGGAATTGCTAAACTAAAAGATGCCGGGAACCGATATGTGGAGAGTGATGAGGAAAAAGCAAATGTGCTAAACAAATACTTCTGTTCTGTATTCACAGAAGAAAATCCTGGAGAAGAACTGAGATTGTCTGGCAAAGTTACACGAGAAAATGGAGTAGATTCTGTGCCGTTCACGGAGGAGAGTGTTTATGAGCAACTTGAAAAACTGAAGGTGGGCAATGCGATGGGACCAGACAGGATCCATCCCAGGATACTAAGGGAGCTCAGAGAGGTTCTAGCGAGTCCTATTAAAGACTTGTTTAACAAATCTCTGGAGAAGGGAGTGGTTCCTGGGAATTAGAGGAGAGCGGATGTGGTCCATGTTCACAAAAGTGGTCACAGGGATGAAGCAGGAAACTACAGGCCGGTGAACCTCACTTCGGTTGTTGGAAAAATAATGAAAGTGTTGCTGAAAGAAAGGATAGTGTACTTCCTTGAATCTAATGGGTTACAGGATCTGAGGCAACATGACTTTACAAAAGGTAAATCGTGCCAAACGATCCTGATTGAATTTTTTTGATTGGATGACCAGAGAGCTGGATCGAGGACATATGCTAGATGTAATTTACTTAAATTTCAGCAAAGCCTTTGATGCGGTTCCTCATAGGAGGCTGTTGAACAAACTTGAAGGGCTGAAGTTAGGACCCAAAGTGGTGAACTGGGTTAGAAACTGGCTGTCGGACAGACGCCAGAGGGTGGTGGTTAATGGAAGTCGCTTGGAGGAAGGAAAGGTGAGTAATGGAGTCCCTCAGGGTTCGGTGCTGGGGCCGATCCTGTTCAATATGTTTGTGAGTGACATTGCTGAAAGGTTAGAAGGAAAAGTGTGCCTTTTTGCAGATGATACCAAGATTTGTAACAGAGTAGACACCGAAGAGGGAGTGGAAAATATGAAAAAGGATCTGCAAAAGTTAGAGGAATGGTCTAATGCCTGGCAACTAAAATTCAATGCAAAGAAATGCAGAGTAATGCATTTGGGGATTAATAATCAGAAAGAACCATATATGCTGGGAGGTGAGTAGCTGATATGCACGGACAGGGAAAGGGACCTTGGGGTGATAGTGTCCGAAGAGCTAAAGGCGAAAAAACAGTGTGACAAGGTGGTGGCTGCTACCAGAAGGATGCTGGGCTGTATAAAGAGAGGCGTAGCCAGTAGAAGGCAGATGCCCCTGTACAGGTCATTGGTGAGGCCCCACTTGGAGTATTGTGTTCAGTTTTGGAGACTGTATCTGGCAAAGGACGTAAGAAGACTTGAAGCGGTCCAGAGGAGGGTGATGAAAATGATAGGAGACTTGCGCCAGAAGGCATATGAGGAGAGACTGGAAGCCCTGAATATGTATGCCCTAGAGGAAAGGAAGGACAGGGGAGATATGATTTAGACGTTCAAATACTTGAAGGGTATTAACATAGAACAAAATCTTTTCCAGAGAAAGGAAAATGGTAAAACCAGAGGATATAATTTGAGGTTGAGGGGTGGTAGATTCAAGAGCAATGTTAGGAAATTCTACTTTACGGAGAGGGTGGTGGATGCCTGGAATGCGCTCCCGAGAGAGGTGGTGGAGAGGAAAACGCTGACTGAGTTCAAAGAAGAGTGGGATGAACACAGAGGATGGGCTGGAGAGGGCTTCAATGGCTGGGAGGGTTTAGATGGGCTGGAGTATGTTTTAATGGAAATTTCGGCAGTTGGAACCCAAGCACAGTACCAGGTAGAGCTTTGGATTCTTGCCCAGAAATAGCTAAGAAGAAAAAATTTTAAAAATTTAAATTGAATCAGGTTGGGCAGACTGGATGGACCATTTGGGTCTTTATCTGCTGTCATCTACTATGTTACTATCAGAAATTAAAGGGAAGTTCCTGGAAAATCATAGATAAATATTGTCTGATAATATAGATTGAGTGTTTTGCTTAAATCAGGGGTGTCCAACCTTTTGGCTTCCCTGGGCAGCATTGGCTGAAAAAAAATTTTCTGGGGCCGCACAAACACTAACACTAGCTGATGAGCAATAAAAAGGTTGAGCAGGTCCCAAATTTGCAATAGTAATATAGAAGATATACATATCTAATAATAAACCTTCATTAAAGGGACACTATGGAGAGGAACCCAAAAAAGCATTAATACTTACCCTGACTGAGTGATCCGCCATGTACACCGCCGACAGTAGGAACAGCCACAGGCTTCCGCATCCCCATTCTGATGAGCAAGGATGTGTGCTCCTGGTTCTCCTATTCACTTCTATTACAGCAACGGTGAGCCTCTTCAGAGGTTAGCCTCATCAGAGCGGGGATGCTGAATCAGCTGTCAGCAGCGCACGTGGAGGATCGTTTAATCAGGGTAAATATTACTGCTTTTTTGGCCCTTCCACTTTGAGTTTAGGCTCCCTCAAAATGAATATCCCCTGCTGTAGCTAGTATGGATCCCCAAGCCTCACTAACTGACAGCCACCTCCTCCCCCTCCAACTTCCCAAGTTCTGCAGCTGGCAGCAATATTGCAGAGCTGCTGCCTTTCCTCCTCCTGCCCCCCCCCCCCCTTTGGCTTTCATGCATGCATGAAAGCAGGGGCAGCTTGAGGATATTGCCATTGGCTGCAAAGCTTGGAGATTTTGAGTTGCCAGACTGAAGGAAGATGTCTTCAGTTACCAGGGCTTAGGAATCCCCTCTAGCTCAAGTATTTATAAATTGCACTCAGACAGGGAGAAATTTTGGTGCCCATTGACTAATTTTGGGCTCCAGTGCCTCCCCCAAATCAGCTGTATATGACTACGCCACTGAATACAAAAATAATTGTGATGCACATATCCCAAAGCTAACATATTCCAATTAATAAAATTATTTAAAAACAATTTTTTTTACCTTGTCTGGATATTTTGTTTTTCTATCATCATGGTCCCAGTTTCTCTTTCTGCTTTTTCTCTATCTTCAACTATCTGCTGTCCATTTTTCTCTCCTCTTCTCTCGTTCCATTTCCTTCTTATGCCTGTCTCCAGTTAGGCTAAAGTTAGGCTTCAGTTAGGCTAAAGTTAGGCTTCAGATAGGCTACAGTTAGGCTTCAGATAGGCTACAGTTAGGCTTCAGATAGGCTAAAGTTAGGCTTCAGATAGGCTTAAGTTAGGCTAAAGTTAGGCTTCAGATAGGCTTAAGTTAGGCTTCAGATTCAATTTTTTGAGACCGTGAACAAGCAAATTGATAGTGGAATGCCGGTGGACATAATTTATTTGGACTTCCAGAAAGCATTCGACAAAGTTCCGCATGAAAGACTTCTCAGGAAACTACAAAGCCATGGAATAGAGGGAGATATACAAAGGTGGATAGGCAAATGGCTGGAAAACAGGAAGCAGAGAGTGGGCATAAATGGGAAGTTCTCAGACTGGGAGAAAGTGACTAGTGGTGTGCCCCAGGGCTCGGTACTTGGGCCGATTCTATTTAATATATATATCAATGACCTGGAAGGCGGAATATCCAGTGAGATCATTAAGTTTGCAGACGACACAAAGCTATGCCGGGAAATCAGATCGCAGGAAGATAGCGAGGAACTCCAGAGCGACTTGTATCAGCTAGAGAAATGGGCAGAGCAATGGCAGATGAAGTTCAACGTGGAGAAATGCAAAGTAATGCATTTAGGTAGTAAGAATAAGGAACACGAGTATAGAATGTCAGGAGCAACTCTGGGTAAGAGCAAACAAGAAAAGGACCTGGGTGTACTGATAGATAGGACCCTGAAGCCGTCGGCACAATGTGCGGCAGCGGCAAAGAAAGCAAACAGAATGTTGGGCATGATAAAGAAAGGAATCACGAGTAGATCGGAGAAAGTCATAATGCCGCTTTATAGAGCAATGGTCAGACCACACTTGGAATACTGTGTACAACATTGGTCTCCCAACCTAAAGAAGGATATAAAACTGCTGGAGAGGGTGCAGAGACGAGCAACGAAACTAATAAGAGGTATGGAGAAATTGGAATATGAGGAACGACTCAAGAAACTAGGATTGTTCTCCCTTGAGAAGAGGAGGCTGCGAGGGGACATGATAGAGACGTTCAAAATACTGAAAGACATCGATAAAATAGAGCAGAAAAACAAATTATTTACATTGTCCAATGTGACACGGACAAGAGGACATGGTTTGAAGCTAAGGGGTGACAAGTCCAGGACAAATGTCAGGAAGTTCTGCTTTACGCAGCGAGTGGTGGACGCATGGAATGCTCTTCCACAGGAGGTTATTAAGGAATCCACTGTGCTAGGATTCAAAGGCAAATTAGATGCACATCTCCTTATGAGAGGCATAGAGGGATATGGGTGATTAGAACAATCAGGTGTATACCTGACTGGGCCTCCGCGTGTGCGGATCGCCGGACTCGATGGACCATGGGTCTGATCCGGAGATGGCAATTCTTATGTTCTTATGTTCTTAGATAGGCTTAAGTTAGGCTTCAGATAGGCTTAAGTTAGCCATCAGTTAGGCTAAAGTTAGGCTTAAGTTAGGCATCACGTGAGGAGTGAACGTCTGCAGTTTTGAGAGAAAATCCACTGCAGGCAGCAAGGGAGCTGGCCAGCAGCTAAATACCTGCCGGAGGGAGGCACCGAAGGAAAGAAAGACGGACACTCCTGGTTTAAAAAGTTTACTGCATCTGCTGCTGGTTAAGGAAAGCAGCAGTGGCAGAATAGGGAGGATAGTTCGGCGGCAGAATAGGGAGGGTGGTTCTGGTGGCGGGCCCCCCTGACCATTGCGGGGCCTAGATCTGTGCCTACTTGGCCTACCCTTTAATCTGGCCCTGCACTTTGCAAGTGTACACTGTTCAATTTGTTTATCTCTAAAACAGCTAAGTGATGAGAGGCAATACTGTAGAAACAACTTTGTAATAAAAAAGGCAGATAAATTCTAGTGCAGATATGTTTTCATTTAACCAACATCACATTGTCCCAGGTCCTCATTTAACCTTATATGCATGTTGCAAATCAGTTTCAAATTAGCCAATCTAATTAGGACTTCTTATTTTAGATTAAAAATAAAATCACCTTATCTTGTATCCTCCAATTAATTTTTCTGCCTTGTTTGTGCCAGTGACTCCTGAATAGCACATACAGTATATACATATGTGATTTTTAACCAGAAAAAGAACCCAGTAATAGCATCTATGTTGGAGAAACACCCATAAACACCTATTTTTTTGCACTCTCAAAAGAACCACTGATTATGAGGAAATAACACCTAAATGTACCATTTATAAACACTTATGAATAGAAGCCCTAAATATAATACAGTGTGAAATGAAAATTAGCTAAATCAGAGGTGGGCAACTTTGGTCCTTGAAGGCTGCAACCCAATTGGGTTTTCAGGATTTCCTCAATGAATAAGCATGATATCTATTTGCACACAGTGGAGGCAGTGCGTGCAAACAGATTTCATACATATTCATTGGGTAAATCCTGAAAACCCAACTGGATTGCAGTTCTCAAGGACCAAGATTATCCACCCCTGAGCTAAATGGTTGAGATATGTCAACTGGTGTTGATTTTCTATTAGGTCACACCATGTTACTGACTTTTGTTTCTGACCTGCAACTATTCTGAATTTGCTGGAGTGGAAGGTAGAATCTTTCCCCATTCACAGTCCCCAACCTGGTAATTAAAAAAATAGAACTATGTCAACTGAGTTGACACAGACATACTTGTTTGGTTTTCTTTCTTCATCTTCTGGGGATAAGTTTGGCAAGTACAGGTGTAGTGCCCGAGGAACAGACACATTCATGGAAGGTGAAGACCTATGTGAAAGTTTCATTGCCCAAGGTTCAGGGGTTGGTGGTCTTCCACATACTTCACTGTAACTGTCGTCCACAGAGTCATCACAGTTCTTAGGTTTGCCTGTCACAATATGTGTTTAGGCTAAAGTCTTCCCAGTCATAATTAACTAGAAATAATACTGCCCCTACTTTGCTAATACAATTGAAAGGTCTCCTTCAGGACCTACAGACTGTTCCATAGAGTCTTCACAAGCTAATGAGAATACTTTCTCCTCCCCCCATGCCCAGTGATCTGTTATTCATTCAACCAGGTCACAGAGAAGGCTCTTGGAAAAAAATCTTGAAAGGCCTACATCTATCCTCCTGCCCTCTTGAAGAAATTTAAAACTGAGTTGAAGATATTTTTGTTTCAGGATGCATTCACTTCATTATTCTCAATATTTCCCCTAGTCCTCCATTCAGTTGGATTTTGGGAAGGAGATCACTGAACTTCTATAACATACCCTTCCTTTACTAACTTACTATTTTTGATATTATAAAGTCTATTTTACTTTTATAGAACAATGTGAACCACTTGGAAAGTGTGTAACGGGTGGTTTAGCAAGTCTAAAACAAACAGCAAAGATAGTACAGCTAGCAAGCAAAAGCCTTATTGAAAGAACCGCTAAAATCATCCATTCCTCTCTTGAAGAAGAACAATTACCCACAATACTAAAAAGGGCTGTGGTACACTGCCTACTGAAAAAGAGCTCCCTTGACCAGGACAAGGTCAAAAGCAAGCAACCAGTCTCTAACATTCCTTTCCTGGAAAAAGTTTTAGAACAGACAGTCTACATTCAGCTCAATGACAGGCTAGATGAAAGGAACTGGCCAAACGAATGCCAATCTGGATTCAGACTGGGGTATGGAATGGAGTCAGTTCTTTTGTCCCTTTTTTGAAAATTTGTACAGAAACAGTGATGGGGTTCAGTCTCAGTCTCAATGTTGCTGGTTTGCTGAACAGCCTTTGCCACTGTGGATCATAATATCATGCTTTCAAATTTGGCAGAAACAGGCCTCAGTGGCACAGTAATTATATGGTTCAAATCCCATTTGTCAGATAGACAAGCTGTTTTGTTCAGCAATAACACATTTTTACCTTTGGGCACTGAATTTCAGGATATCACAGGGATCCATACTGCCATCTATTTTATTTGATATCTACCTCGGGCCTTTAGCTGAGCTTCTTTGATTGATGGACACAACATTTTATATCTATACCAATAATGTAGAACTACTCAAACCCATTTAACCAGATCCATATATGACTTTGTGTAAACCGACTACCTGTCTAACAACAACTTAGGAATGGGCAAAAACCAACAAATTCATCCTGAGCCCAAACAAAACAGAGATTTTGTATGTTCCTAGCACAAGAGGACAGGTACACTTTGGAAGTATGAACTCCCCCTAAAATCACAGGTCAGGAATCTTGATATACTGCTAGAGTCATCATGAGATACTACTAGACTCATCACTTATTCTGATCCTGCAAATTCAAACAACTTTTAGAAATTGTTTCTATCACCTGTGGCAACTACGAAATCTCTATCCACATACTGAAAAAATGAGCCAGATCACAGAGGTCTATGTAGATTTACATTATGCCTCCAGAAAAAGGAGGATGGACTGAGACATCCGGGTTTTACATTCCTTGAGAGCAATGGAAGTAAGGAGAATGGACAGAGACAATGGAAGTACAACCCGGATGTCTCAATCAGCCATCCTTTTTCTGGAGCCATAGGTCTATTAGTTATGATAACTTCATGACTGGACTGCTATAATGCAAACCAAAAATAGTTTGCACCTGCTCCAATTAATTCAGAATGCTGCAGCACAGGTGATAGAAGGTTGCAAGTAGCATAATCATATCATTCCTTTCACTTCGTAGCATAGACAGTATAATAAATTGTTGGGGGGGAGGCAGGAGGGAGTAGACATCCGTCCTGGCTATTGTTGTTGGGTGATGCAGGGGGTGTTTTGGGGGGATGTTGTGGCAGGAGGTAGTGGGCATCCCACATGCCTATCGGGGTTAGGAGGGGAGGTGTTTGGGGGGGAGGTTTCAGCAGGAAAATTGGATCATCTACCCTCCCTCATCCCTCTTTCCTTTGGCTCCAATCTACAGCTTGAGCACTCTAGCAAAGTTCTGGGAATCATCATTGACTCTACATTGTCCTTTAATGACCACATCAACTCCCTAGTAAAAAAATGCTTTTTCAATCTTCATATGCTAAGGAAAGTCAGATCCTGCTTCCACCAGCAACATTTCACTGTCCTTGTCCAATCCATCATTCTCTCCAGACTTGACTACTGCAATTCCATCTACCTAAGCCTAACAAAGAAAAATCTTATCAGACTCCAACGGATTCAGAACACCGCAGCTAAACTAATCTTCACAAAAGGCAAATTCGACCATGTCTCCCCGCTTCTGTCTAAGCTTCACTGGCTCCCAGTCTTCCTCAGGGTTCGTTACAAATGTGCCTGTCTTACCTTCAAATCTCTTCACGTCATCCTTCCTCCCCTCTTTCCTTTATCTTGGCTCTCGAGTACTCATTCCACCAGATCCACTCAGAAATTCAAACTATCCTTCCCTTCTCTAAATGGCATCTCCCATACAGGAAAGCTTGGAACATCCCTCCTCTTCAGGATCACCGAGCTGTGGAACAGCTTTACTACCCATCTCCGGAGTTCGACCTCCCTCCAACACTTCAGAAAACATCTAAAAACCTGGCTTTTCGCCAAAATGTAACTTCCCCCTCCCTCCCCCCCTCTCCTTCCTATTTACCAAGCCCTCCTTCCTTCCATTGGAGTTCCTTTCTTTGTTTTTAATTCCTGTAAACCGTGTCGAGCTCCACTTCTGTGGAGATGACGAGGTATATAAACTTAAGGTTTAGTTTAGTTTAGGTAGTCCTCCTGCCGAGGTTTGCTTGAGGGTTCTGGTAGGAGAAATTGGGCACTCCTACTGGGATGCTTCGGTGGGGGGGATGCTTAGGGGTAGTGATGGTAGGAGGGAGTGGGCATCCCTCCTGCCGCCCGCCATTAGTGTTTGCCCATTACTGCCTCCCATTTTGTAGTCAATAGGGCTCATGCAGTATCTGTGAATTAACTAAATAGCGCAAGGTAATATGGCTGTGCTAACTGGTTAGCGTAGGAATGCCCACAAAAATAAATTAACATACAATTAGCACACCCACTGATTTCGTAATTACTGCAGGAAACCTGAGCATGTCCCATGGTGTACTAGTTCAAGCTGTTAGGTGTGTGTTAAAAGTGATCCTAATTTTGTAAAAGGTTGCGCAGATTTGAAAGCCATTATTACCCAAGCAGCCCCTCATAGATCTCATACATATTCATTGTGGAAATCTTGAAACCAACTGGAGATTTTGGCCTACCCCATGTTAAGTTAACTCACATTGCTCTATAGATTTATTTTAGACAAAGAAAATATAGAACCATAATCTCATAAAAATCCCAAAATGGTTTACTAGATCTCAAAATTGATTATACTACAATTTTTAACTTTGTGGTCCCTAGGGCAACTAGATTGCCTAAAGTGAAGAAGGGGCCAGGCTTATCTGGTTCTGATTTTACCCCTGCACACAGGGAGATGTACTTCCTGCTTTCTGATAAGAACTTTATTTCCATGGAAGTAAAATAAAGACTGGATCAGTCTGTCCCACTGGGCATTCAGTTACCTAGGGCTTACCTTACCAGGTCTCCATGGCACTTCCAATTTGATTCAGCCTGGATCTGAGCTCGGTTGTATTTAATTCAGTCTAACAATGTTGATAAGGATGACATGATTGAAAGTAACACCATAAATGGGCTCCAACAGCAAAACCACCATCCTACTGAATACAAAATCTTGCATAAATCTGAAGGAACTTGAGCACAGATCGAGTATCAAACCTGTCTAGCTGCAGTGCTAGAGGCATGCATTGCTTTGCTTTAAAAGCACTCAGTATAGTTGTGCCCTGTGTGACTCACCCACTAGTGCCTTCCCAACCCTGCTCACTTTGCCACTCTAAACAAGAGGAGATGGTGGGCTGGAAGCAATTCTTGGACCACTCCATATTTCCGCCCTCTGCAGCTGTACCACTTGTACAGCCCTTGATAAGGTGCTCTCTAGGTCAAGAGGGCAGGAAGACAGCTCAAGTCAATAAGAGACAATCTCAAAAGGAGGAGACATGGGAGAAATAAAGAGAAGTGCCAACTGGGGAAATGCATTACTATTCAATATAAACTAGTGGTTCTCAACCCTGTCCTGGAGAACCACCAGCCAGTCAGGTTTTCAGGATAACCCTAATGAATATGCATGAGGCAGATTTGTATGACTTTCATTCTCCATTATAAGCAAATCGCTCCCATGCATATTCATTAGGGCTATCCCAAAAACCCGACTGGCTGGTCCTCCAGGACAGGTTTGAGAACCATTGATATAAACCAGGGGTCTCCAAACTTTCTGGCTGATGTTAGGCATAAGTTAGGCTTCTGTGCTGCCCAGCTCTGAGACGTTTTCGCTATGTGTCTTTTTCCTGTTAGACTTTTCTGTCGGCTTCACGGTATCTGCTTGCGACTTTCTAAAATTTCTTGATCTACATTTTATAACATAGCATAACTGTTAATACTTTTCCCTCTTAGGGGATCTGACTGCCTAATATTTTCTTGATCAACCGTTATAAAAGTAATGACATTTTCTTTTAACACTAGTCTCCTTACAAAACTAGGGTATCTACTATTTCATTTATCTTTTGGTTGTTGGTTAGAACTTATTGATGTAGAAGGTGTCGGTTCTCCAGCCATTTCTTGGTCTAATCATAACGTAAAAAGAATGCTTTGTAGATGCTGTTTTTTTAAAAAAAACAAACCAACATACGTGCCAGATAAATCAACTGTTACTTACTTTTTAACAATCTGTGTTGTCTTTTTTCTGGTAAGAGGTAGTTTATTTCTACCATCAGATTCCCACTCCTGTTTTTAAATAAAATGATAGATTCAGAGACAGAAAAAAAAAAAATGATAACCCCTTTTCTAATCATCTTGTTAGCGGTTGATGTATCTGTGGTCCGGTGTAATATCCACAAAAACCAGAACGCTTGTTGGTCTTGTCATAGCATATTTTTATACACTTACAAGGAAAAGACGGCATTGATATCGATCTATGGGAGGGCTTAACATGTTATAATGTTCCACATATTACTGCCTCATACATCAGTAGAATTGATGATTCTAATATGATGTTACTTTTACCCCCAGAACACCTAGATGACAATGCAAGCAGAAAATGGGCTATATAGGCCAAAATGGGCTATATAGCAGAAAATGAGTTATATAGGCAAAAATGGGCTATATAGACCAAAATGGACCTTCGTCAGATGCTGGGTTCTGCTTACTTTCAAAATTTCAAATTTCTGGCTTGCTCCACCCCTGTACCTCGTCAGATGCTGGGTTCTGCTTAAAGCCCAGCGGGGGGGGGGAGGGGAGAAGAGAAATCAGATGTCTTGCTTAAGTTAGGCTAAAGTTAGGCTTCAGGTAGGCATCAGTTATATGTTCATCTGCAGGTATCTTACTGGTGAGCTCCCCTAAATAATCACTTTTTTTCTATCTTCAACTAATTCTCTTTCCAGTGTCTGCTGTCCATTTTTCTCTCGTTCCATTTCCTTCTTATGCCTGCCTCCTGTAGGAAGATTTATGGATGACTAATCAGTTACATAAACAAATACGTGCCTGTTTTAGTTAGATGCTAGGGAAAACCATAATCTCCTTACCCAAGGTTCGTTATTGTGCCAGTTTATACTAAGAATAGAGACCAAGGCTATATGAAGAATTTTATTAGAAATATAAAAATATAATTCACAAGCCATCAGTAAATAATAACTAATTATTGTTCACAAAATATCCGAATATATATATGAAACTCATTACATAATTATTACACAATAATCCCTAAGTAAATGAGCAAAACTAATTCTTAAACACACTAAATAATTCCTTATAATAATAATTCCTGATTAGCAGCAACTAAAATATAGCTTATCACCACAGGTACTTCACTTCCTTGTCCCAAAGACAATAGAATTCTCTAACCCAGCTGAAGAGACAATAGAATTCCTTATTCTCACCATATAGATCAGGCCTCAGCAAAGATCGGGGAAAAGGAATCGGTGTCTTTCCTCCGCTTAGCAGATATAGAAATTCTTCTGATTAGGAACAGTCCGTCAGCCACTGGTAAAGCTATAAATTAGGTTGGCAGCAAAGGTTTCCTTTATGTGATGGAATCCAGATGTATAAAAGTCCAATTTCTCTCTCTCAGGCAGAGTCACAAGAGGTAACTTTTCAGGTCTTAATTATTATAGAAGAGGTACAGAGAATCCAATGTTAAGATGCAAGCTCCCTCACACCTCAACACAGAATAACTAATAATTAGGCGCATTCCACTTGGTTCATCAGATGACCTCTCTGTACCAATCCAGAAACATAACTTAGATGAATAGCCTTTCTGTATAGAGTCTCACACAGGCCGTGAAACAGAGACACCTTCGTGAGATAAGAACAGCATAGGAGCAATGCCTCCTCCAAGATTCACACAGGCTGAGTATGTAGGCATAGCTGGATGTCCTTGACTAGAATACAGTTCTGGTGCATACCCAGAATGCATCAGGCATCATAAACAGCAAAGATGTTTTCTTCTTTCTCTTCTTGCATTCATGGTTCATGCTGGAAAGATTTCTTGCTTTCAATATTTAGGTGTTTAAGATGTCTGATCACCAGAATAAATCTATCTTATTTTTATTGTATCCTTTAATGTATATTTCTCTGTAAACCGCTTCGAACTTAACGGATTTAGCGGTATATAAGAAATAAATTAGATTACATTACATTACATTCTTTCTCAACCTGCTTTTAAAATATTCAGCTACCTCTCAATTCTCCATCTTCTCTCAGTCCCTAGCTCTCCCATTTCCCATCTCACTCCTTTCCCAGCCTCCTATTCCCTTCTATATACTCCCCATTACCACATTTCTACCACTGTACTCACTGCTTTCTCACTCATCTTGTCATCTCCCTTTTGACCTCATCCACATGGCTTACCACTTTCAGAATCCACCCCTTCCTCTATCCACTGGTCAGGCTATAACTCCCTGTCCCTTTCTTTCCATCCCCTAGCATTATCTTATCCCAGCTCTCTTCCCTCCTGCCCTTCCATGGTTCCATCTCTCCTCCTCCATCTCCATGGTCCAACATTTTGCTCCCTCTCTTTTCTGTTTTTCTTCTTCCCTCCCTCCTTGATGTCAAACAATGAAATCGAAATAAAAGAGAGATGCTGCATTTCTCTGCCTTCCATCCACAGGCCTAACATTTCTCCCTCCCTCCCATCCCCAGATCCAACTTCTCTCCCTTTCTCTTCCCAACTGCCCCCATCCCATCTCTCCCCCTGCCTGCCTGCCTCCCCCAGGTCCACCATTTCTTTCTTTCTCTTCCCAACAGTTCTCACTTCAAGTATCTCTTTCCCTTGTCCTCCACACCACCCCAGGTCCAACTTCTCTCCCTTCAAACCATTGCCCACCATCTCTCTCTCTGTCCTCTGTTTCTGGTCCCATAAGCTCTCCCCCCATGCCCAATCTGGCACTTCTTTTAATGTCCTCCTCCCCCCCCAAAAAAAAAAGGTCCAGGAGGCTTCCTCTGCCCAGCATGTTCTCCCCCTTCTCTCTGCGCCCATGCATCTCTACCTCACTGCTCTCCTACCACCATGTCCAATAATTCTCTCTCTGTCTCCATCCCTCCTCTCTCTGCCCAACATTTCTCCTCTTTCTTTATCTCCCCAATTGCACCATCTCTTTCCCTCTCTCAGACACCCAATTCTCCCTTTCTATTATCTCCCTCACCTCTGCATCTCTTTCCCTCACTCCCTCCATTCTTCCATCTTATGGCTCATGCTCCCCTCTATCTTTCCCTTCATTCTGTGTCCTAAGTTCATGCCCCTCCCTCCTTCCTTCCATCATTTTTCCTAAGTTTGTGCTCCCTCCCTCTCAAGTCCTCTCAAGTTTCACGCCCTTCTCTCTCCCTCCCTTCTGTGCCCCTGGTGTTTACCTTCAGGCTGGCTCTCTCCTCACTGCTAGTCATATTTTGCTGAAAGCCGCGAGCAGTGCCTCCCTCTCAAGTCCCAACACACCCTTCTCCCTCCCTCCCTTCTGTGCTGTGGGTGTTTACCATCTTGCCTGCTCCCTCCTCCATCCAAATTTCTTCTTAAAGCACAGCATTTTAATTGCAGTATTTTGAATTGTTTGTAATCTCCTAATATTACTTTTTGCTATGCCCATGTAGACGATATTACAATAATCCAACTTGGTGATCAGTAATGCTTGGATAAGAGTATGCAAATTTTGTTCCAGAAATAATCCCCTAATAGATTGTAACTTTCTGATGGTATAAAAACATGATTTAACTAAGTTTGAGACTTGTTAGTTGAAATTTGATTTATTTGGGGTTTTTTTAATTTTCTTTGAGGCTGTAACTGCCAGCAAAAGACACCGTGAGAGGTTTAGAATTGTTTGGGAGGAATTCACTTAATATCTCAGGTTGGGATTTTTCTTCTGGTTTGCTTTTTGAGAAGCAAAGCTATTGCATAGTGAATTCAGCAATTCTTTCCCCAGTCAGCTCTTTGGGAGCTGTAACCTGCCAATAACAGTCAAGGCAGATCCTCTGAAGTTTATTGTGCTGGAGTTTTTCTGAATTTGGGGCTTGTCCTCTTTGCTGCCAGTGCAGAGAGAAGAAAGAAAGATAAAGGGCCCGGTGAAGAGGACATGACTAAATTTGTTAAGCCCGGGTGTCCTATTAGGGTGTGGCAGTCAGCCCACTCTGTGGAACTGTACAAAAAAAACAGATCGCTAAATATATTGTTTGGGGACTGAGAATATCCTGTGATATTTAGATTTGTTTTGTTCCTATTAGAGAATGACACGGGGAAAAAATCTGTCCCCGTCACCGCCCCGTCCCCAGCCCACCATCCTCTGCAACGCCCCGTCACCGTCGTTTCCTTCACCGCCCCATCACCGTCACCGCCATCCCTTTCACCGCCCCATCACCGCCACTGCCATCCCATTCACCGCCCCATCACTGTCCCCGCTGCATCCATATAAGCCTTAGTACTGTAATATTTAGCTTATTCCTTTCTTATAAATCAAAGTTCCTGCTGCTGAACTAGAGAAAGAGATGTTCAGCTGGCAGGGCTTTGTTTATAAATTTTTATCAACACAACTAATATACTACTTTATCCTAAAGCAAAAAATAAATAAATATAATTTTTTTTCTACCTTTGTTGTCTGGTTTCTGCTTTCCACATCTTCTCATTCAATTCCTTCCATCCACTGTGTGTCTTCTCTCTGCGTCTTCCACTTGCTGTTACTGTGCCTCTCCCTTCACCCCCCCCCCCTCCAATTGGTCTAGCACCCATCTTCTTCCCTCCGCTCCCCCATAGTCTGGCATCTGTCTTCTTTCCACTCTGTCTTCCACATTTCCCTTCAGGGTCTGTTCCTCTCCACCCTCCTTCAGTGTCTGTCCTATTCCTTTCCACCACCACCCTTCCCTCCCTCCTTTACCATCTGTTCCTTTCTACCACCCTTCAGCACCTCTCGCGTGGCCTATCTATCTACCTTCCTCCGTCTTATTTTCATGGCACGTTACAATGTAATTTGTGCAAGCCACTGGAGCCTGCGAGCTCGCTCCCTGTCCCATCCCCACAAACCATCTCGCTTCTGTGCTCCTATTTTCCCCATTTCTAATATCTCCCCTATGTATCTGCCATTTCCCCCCCCCGTGTCCATATACCATCCCCTTTATGTCTCTGTCCCTATGCCCCATGCACATAATTTCCCCTCTTTCTGTTACCTTCCTGTGTCCAGATTTCCCCTATCTTCCTCTTCCATACCAGTGTGTCTCTTCTTTTCAACCCCATCTAGCTTTTTTCCCTCTTTCTTCCCCCCCCCCCCCCCGCTTCTAGCATCTGGCTCACCTGCCTGTCCTTCCCTTTCTTTCCTGCTGTGAGTTTTTCTTTCCGTCTTCATCCCCTTGGTCCAGAATCCTTTTCCCTTTTATTCCCTCCTTCCAGTTTGAGCCGGGAACATGCGCGATCGCACGGTCCCCGCAGCCCCCACCCGCCTGCCCAATCGATCCTAGTGTTTAGCCAGCTCTCTCCCTTCTCCTCACCTTAGTTTGCAGGCTTTCTTTTTCGGCGACCTGCACGCTTTCTCAAAGAGCAATCTTCTGCTCTGCTGCATCTTCCTGTTTCCGGTTGCGTCAGAGCAGAAGATCGAAACTGAGCAGCAGCGGGTGCGCAGCTCTTTGATAGCGTGCGGGTCGCCGAAAAAGAAAACCTACAAACTAAGGTGAGGAGAAGGGAGAGAGCTGGCTAAACACTAGGATCAATTGGGCAGGCGGGTGTGGGCTGTGGGGACCGCGCGATCCTTCATGCCTCACTGCGGAGACAAGACCATTCACCGCTCCACAGGGGCGGTGAATGGCCTTGTCCCCGTTCCCGCAGCGACTGCTAGTTTTCGTTCCCCGTTTCGGCGGGTTACCCGCGGCTAAACGCGGTGGCCGTGGGTAAACCGCCACTGTATCATTCTCTAGTTCCTATTCCTTTTTCTTTGGCTTTGTACCTGATAAAGGAATATTGTTGTTTGGAGCTGTGCTCAAAAGGGGACATTGACTCCTTTAGACTAGGCAGTTGCCTGAATGCTTATTTTTCCTGCTTGTGTTTAAAATAAAGACAAAAGTTATCTTTTCTGTGATGATACGCATGGTGATGAATTTTTACAGAGAGAAATATTCTAAGATAGAGTGCCTAACACTTGATTGCCCCTGACCACCCCGTGGGGCTTCCTCCTTTTTGAGGAGCACAAAAGGATAGTCAAGGCCACCCTCGTAGGCATAGTAACTTGCCAGTCTGTGCCCTGGTGGGTGACAGTATGCCTTTGCTGATCCTCTGGATATGCCAGCACAATGTAATGCTGAATGTTAATGCTGACAGATCCATTGCTGTGACTAAGAATGGATCAAGGACATTGAGTGATGTAAGCTGCACAAAGTGGTAGTGGGCAAAAGCACAACAGACATAAATTCAATGTCCGACAACATGATGCATGACCTACTCCTACTGGAGCACTGGTCTAGGTCCTGGCAACTCAGCTTCAATGCCAAAAAATGCAAAGTCATGCACCTGGGCAGCCAAAATCCATGCAAGACTTACACCCTTAATGGCGAGATCCTAACAAGAACTGAAGCAGAACGAGACTTAGGGGTGATCGTCAGTGAGAACATGAAGACTGCCAATCAAGTGGAGCAAGCTTCATCCAAGGCAAGGCAAATCATAGGTTGCATAGGCAGGAGTTTCGTCAGCCATAAGCCTGAAGTCATTATGCCATTATATAGATCCATGGTGAGACCCCACCTGGAATACTGTGTGCAATTCTGGAGGCCGCATTACCGTAAGGAAGTGCTGAGACTGGAGTCGGTCCAGAGAATGGCCACCCGGATGGTCTCGGGACTCAAGGATCTCCCGTATGAGGAACGGCTGGATAAGTTGCAGCTGTACTCACTCGAGGAACGCAGAGAGAGGGGTGACATGATCGAGACATTCAAATATCTCACGGGCCGCATCGAGGTGGAAAAAGATATCTTCTTTTTCAAGGGTCCCGCAGCAACAAGGGGGCATCCGTGGAAAATCAGGGGCGGGAAACTGCACGGGGACACCAGGAAATTCTTTCTCACTGAAAGGGTGGTTATTATTATTATTATTATTATTGATCGCTGGAATAGTCTTCCACTTCAGGTTATAGAGGCCAGCAGCGTGCCTGATTTTAAGGCCAAATGGGATAGACACGTGGGATCTATTCACAGAGAAAGGTAGGGGAGGGTCATTGGGGTGGGCAGACTAGATGGGCCGTGGCCCTTATCTGCCGTCTATTTCTATGTTTCTATGTTACAGCCCTAGCCACATTACTGGGCAGACTAGGTGGACCATATTAGTGTTTATCTGTCATCCTACGAGTATGTTCTTACATATCAGTACCTTCTCGAGGTTGGAGGACCCTAGGGAGAAGCTATAGTGAGATCAAGAGGGTGGGCTGGTTTTGATTGCCTTTTTGGAGGAGGTCCAAGATGATGTATTGAGCTGGGCCACCCTGTTGCAATGTTTATATGCAGGACTGTTTTCTTTCATCAGCAAAAAACCTTCCCAATCAATGAAAAAAAATATATACAGGCACAATGTTATGCAAGTACTGTATATCAATAGTGGTTGAATTACATTACATTACATTAGTGATTTCTATTCCGCCGTTACCTTACGGTTCAAGGCAGATTACACAAGAATTGTTATGATGCTACAAAATACATTCAATGGATTACATGAGAATTGTCATGATAATAGTAAATGCCTAATGAGTGGCTTGAATATTTTTTGATTTGCTATGTAGGTGGAGGGGCATAATCGAAAGGAACGTCTAAGTCTGTTTTCGTCTAAGTCGCAAGTCGTCCAAAGTATAAAACAGCCTAGGACACATTTTCAAAAAATACGTCCAACTATACGTCCTGCCAATCTGATCATCCAAGTTGCTAAATCGTCCATCTTTATACCACATTTTCATCCAAGTCAAAAATGCCTAGAACAAGCCCTGTTGGACATGGAAGGGGTCTGCAAAGTGATGGACTGAACACCCAGACATGGCACCTAAATAGTGGGGTACCTTACAGGGCACTGCAGTGAACTTCACAAAAAGGGTGCCATGTCATCATCTCACTACAGCTCCCATATAGGTCATGGTGAGCCCCCCAAACCTCCTCCAGAATCCCCTAGATCCACTTATCTACCATCCTAATAGCCCTTATGGCTGCAGGAGCCACTTATATGCCAGTAAAAAAGGGGTGTATAGAGGACTGCACATGTTTAAGTATCAATGCAGTGATTACAGGGGCTTATGGGATTCTCCATGAGTCCCTAACCCACCCCCAAGACGGATTAAGCTGCCTCTGTGCTGGACGACTAGGCTTTCCTATGCCAGGTTGCCAGGTGATGATGGTCTGGAGGCTGAATTTTAAAGGTGTGATTACGATTTTTCTGGGGTCGGGGGGGGGGGGGTCGGTGATCACTGGGGTAGTGTGTGGGGGTCTGTTTTATGTGTTTGCAGTGCTTATCTAGTGACTTTATTTGGGTTTTTGTGACTTAGACCATGTTTTACTTGGTCTAAGTCACAACGTCCAAGTTCCGTCTAGGCTCTGTTGTAAAACTTTCGGTTATACATATTGTACGACTAAGTCTAAGCCAGACCACGTCCCGCCCAACTCCCGCCCTCGACACTCCTCCTGAAACGCCCCGTTTAGCTTTGGTCGTTCAGTGGCACTATGAAGGCCTAGGTCAATTTTAAATACGTCCAAAACCCGGTTTTATTATCAGCACTTGGACGTTTTTGACTTATGATTGTCTACGTGCTGACTTAGGCCGTTTTTGGGATGTTTTTCTCTTTCGATTATGAGCCCCATAGTGTTTTGGGTGAAGCTTGGGGTGGGTCTGATTCTGTTATAGAGGTTTAATGTATTTTTTGAAGAGTAGGTTTTTGTTTCTTTTTTAAAGGTTTTGTAGTCTGTGGTCGAGGATAGCAGATTTGTGAGTTGTCTGTCCAGCTTTGCTGCTCTGGTGACATTTTTGGTAGGTGGGTGTGTGAATAGTGTGTGGGTTCTCCTGTGTCTGGTTGAGGTAGATTGAGTTAGTCGGTTGTTCCAGTAGGTTAGGCTGTCTCTATTTATAGATTTAAATAGTAGGCAGTGGAATTTGAAGTGTACTCTTGCTTGTATTGGGAGCCAGTGTGAGTCATGGTATGCTTCTGTGATATGGTCGTATTTTTTTAGCGAATAGATGAGTCTTAGGGCTGTGTTTTGTATAGTTTGTAATTGTTTTATCATGGTTGCTGGGCAGGGGAGATATAGTATGTTGCAGTAGACTATTAAGCCTAGGATTAGAGAAAGTACCAAAAGTTGGAATTGTTTTCTGTCGAAGAATTTTCGAACTTGTCTTAGGTTTCTCATAGTTGCGAATGATGTTTTTATTATTTTGTTGATTTGTGGTTGCATAGTGCAACCTCTGTCAATCAGTATTCCAAGGAGTTTTAGCGTGGGATGAATGGGATATGAGATCGAGTTTATCACTATGCTTGTTAAGGTTGGGGTTTTGCTGTTTTCTAGGAGTATGAAGTTTGTTTTGTCCGGGTTAAATTTTAGTTTGTGCTCTGTCATCCATGTTGCTACCGTTTCAAGTGTTTTGTGTATTGTGCCTATCATGGTGGGCTCCAGTTGGTCGAAGGGAAGGAGAATGGTGATGTCATCTGCATAGCTGTAGGAGGTTAGGCCATGTTTGTCTAGGTAGAAGCTGAGGGAGGCAATGTATAGGTTGAAGAGTGTGAGAGATAGAGGTGATCCTTGGGGTACTCCGCAGGGATTGGACCATGGTTCTGATTTTTCTTTGTTTGTTTTAACTCTGTATGTTCTGGATTGTAGGAAGTCTTTGAACCATGATAGTGCCTTGCCTGAGATTCCTATAGAGTCTAGTGTTTGTAGAAGGATGTTGTGGTCTACCAGGTCGAAGGCTGCTGATAGGTCTAGTTGTATGATCATCATTTTCTTTCCTGTACTGAGGTGTTGTCTAGCGATGTCCATGAGTGTTCCTAGTAGGGTTTCCGTGCTGTAGTTGGATCTGAAACCAGGCTGTGTGGGGTGGAGCAAGTTGTGGTTTTCTAGGTATAAGGTTAGGGTTTTAGCTACAAGGCCTTCCATAAGCTTGACGTAAAGTGGGATTGAGGCTATAGGTCTGTAGTTGGAAGGTTGGTCCGTTGTTCCTTTGGGGTCTTTTAGGATTGCAGTTATGATGATTTCGCTGAGGTCTTGTGGAAAAAGGCCATCTGTGAGTAAGGTTTGTATCCATTGTAGAAGTAGGGTGCGGAATAGTGTACTGGAGGTTTTTAGTAGGTATGGGGGGCAATGGTTAAGGTCACAGGCCGCGTGACTGTATTTATTATAGCACCAAGAAATCCCCTGGCAAAACCACAAGTGAAATGGGTCCGTCAAGGTCAAGACGATAAGTGCTAGTTTGAATTTAACCACTATCGATATATAGTACTTGCATGACATTGTGCCTGTGTATTTTTTTTCATTGATTGGGGAGGTTTTATGGCGATGAAAGAGAACAATCATGCATGGTGTAAGCATTGTAAAGTTTGCAGCTGCACAGACCAGGACATCTGAGGCTTTTTCCTCCTACGTTTGATTATTTGTGTGTGTTAAGATTCCACCCTTTTTTGTTTTGTTATGTGCAAGCTCACAGGAAAGAGTTTCTTGTATCGAAGGAATGTACGCTGGCTTGAAATTCTTCTGTAGATGTTGCATGTCCTATCAGTTGAAGGAATTTATCTTCCCTGACCCTGGTCATTTAGCCAAATCTCTCTTAGCTAAGTGAGCAAGAAGATTGTTTTTGAACCTAGGGGGTGGATGAGTCTGCAGCATTTATTTCTGGGTTGATAAGGGATCTCTCTTCAGTTGTCGCTTTCCAGTTGTATACCTGCTTTCTCCCTGTGGTGTGGGCTTTCTGTAATCAGATCATATTTCAGATTCATCATCAGAGTGCAAAAAGTTGAATAATTTTATAATTGCACATGTGAATGGTAACATTGCCTTATTCTTTCATTGGAGTTTGACATGGCTGTTTTGTTTTCTAGTGAAAATGTACCATTTATTTTATTGTAACCTACTTGGCCTTGCCACAGCTGTCATAACTGACATCTCTTGCACAAGATTAGGAATGAATGTTTGCTTTCAAAACAAGAGAGTGAACTGACTTCAACTTGAAAACCAGTCACTCAGCCAGTCCTCAGAAAAATCAACATTCACACCCACAACCACTTTGGTTGTTTTCAGTTAAATTTTTGTTTTAATCTGTCTCAGATTACTCCATCCTATTATGTGCTAATACCTTTGAGAGATTGTTTCTACATGTTATCCCTCAAATCTTTTAAAAAAAGTTGTAGATGTGCATTCATTGTGTTTATGGATTTTTGATTATATATACAAAAACTATAAAAAATATCTTGATATTTACCTACAAGTTCCTGATTTCTTATTAATGCTAATAAGCATGCATTTTTATATTTATAATAAGACTTGGAACAGCAGAAGAGGTTGTGTAAATAAAAATGGCAAAAGCTGATGTCTCTGTTTTGTTTCTGCTCCAAGGTCCCATGTTTGTTTTTCCATTTCAGTGTACAATTAAGCTGTGGAATGTGATACCAGAGGCTGTTAACCCAACTGGTTTAAAAGTGGTTTAGCTAAGATTCTGCAAGAAGTCCAAAACCATTATGAGCCAAATGTTTAAGGGGGGGGGGGCTGTCAGATGTGCTCACAGTTCAGGAGGTTAGGATTGCCAACTGTCTGGATTTTTTCATGATTCTAAAAAGTAGTGTATTACCTGTTTAAATCCAGAAAGAATGATAAGTGTGTGGATATTTCTCAGAATTTAACCCACTACAGCTCTCCAAGATTCCCCTCTCCCCTTTCCTGTGCTGAGACTCCAGCCAAAGGGAAGGCTGCTCTAATCCAGTGGTTCTTAACCTGGGTTCGACCGAACCCCAGGGGTTCGGTGAGTCAGTCTCGCGGGTTCGGCGGAGGTCAAAACACACCTCCGACTCATATAGCGCTTCGGTCACGTTCAATCATCTATCAGTTATTCAGTGATTTTGATCAAGACTGATCGTGTACTTGGTTTCTTGATCTATCAATCTGTAACTAACGCCTTATATACATCAATCAATTCCTGATCAAAATTTGTGATTTAACTGATAGATGATTGAACGTGACCAAAGCGCTTATGATTCGTGATGATACGCCCCGCAACAGCAGAAGTCACACTGATTTGCAGTAAATTTCATTATTATGTTATTATTATTATTCGAAATATAGGAGAACTTTTTTGTTTTCAAAATTGATATTATTTTTTCCCTCACTGTATACCTATGTTTTGAATTTGTAAAAATCATATTTTATTTTTCCAATAAAGAAGGGTTCGGTGAACACACATATGAAACTGGTGGGGTTCAGTACCTCCAACAAGGTTAAGAACCACTGCTCTAATCACAGGAAGGAGGGTCTGAGCTGCAAAGCCTGAGGAACAAGCAGATCTCTGCACAGGGTCTTTGAAGAGAAACAGTGAAATATGAATATGCCATTGTCTAAAAACCTATATACAGAGGTTTGGCATCACAGCAAATCAGGCAACATCCACAGCAATTAACTTCGTTTAAAAATGAATTCAGTTATCTCAAAACTTGGGAAGAAATTGTCCATGATAATCAATTTTACCTGTTTTTGAAATGAACGGCTGATGACATCCATGCCATCTGGGTGTGTGAAAAATAGAAGGAATCAATGGCAGTTGTGAATATCGTCAGTCCTCACAACCATGCAGTACGCTAGTACAGCATCAAGATCCAAAGCAGCCCGACTCGTCAATGAAGTAACCACCAGGGCACAGACAACATTGGAGACACCACAACAGATCCTCACAGAAGTCATTTCAGGGTGTCCATGCCAATGTTGGAGTGCTTCTCCCAAGAGAACTTGGCGGCATCCCAAGGTTGTCTCAAATCACTGATCAAGTTGTTATATCCCCCGGGAGTTCCAGGAGACCAATATCGATGGCATCCAGCAGCTGTTCCTTTTGCATGACTAAGGCAGGCTCTTTCTTAAATTTAAAATAATTTAATAATGCATAATTATTGGGTTTTTCATAAATTTCAAAATTTCAACTTTATTGTTGTGTTATTATTTTAATTTTTATTCAGGAAATAAAGGCAACCATATTTTGAATTTTGTAACAAATGACAATCTCCATCTGCTGGCACAAATCAAAGAGATGTTTTCCTCCGCACCATCCTTGTTTGAGCAACTTTACACAATCCACGTTCCTTGTTCCAGTGGTGTATGCCTTGCTGCCAATCAAGACCCGTGCAACATTGCAGAGGTATGCAACATAGTTACAAGAGTTGACGAAATGCAGCCAGGACTCCAGCCACAAAAACTGATGACGGATTTTGAACAAGCCACAATCCAGACGTTTATAATGAATTCCCCAACATCAAGAAGACAGGTTGCTTCTTCCACCTATCACAGTCAGTTTGGCGGAAAGTTCAGAATGAGGGTCCAAAGGTGAAATACCAAGGCGACCACAAATTTGCCTGTTGGATCTGCTTGATACCAGCCCTTGACTTTCTCCCACCAGAGAATGTTGTGCAATCATTCGAAGAGCTGCTTGAAAATCCCAAATTTCCTCAAGAAGCACTACCCATGGTGAATTACTTCAAAGGCACCTATATTGGCCACATAAATTGCAGAGGCCATCAAGCACCCTTTTTCCAGTTCAACTTTAGAACATGTGTATCAATGAATGATCAAATGGACAAAGATGTCGAAGGGTGGCACCACAGCGTTCAAGAAATATGTGATACCCTTTTTCCAAACATTTATCAGTTTATCAACTGCTTGAAACATCAGCAAGGACTTCACAATTTTGAAATCACTCACATTATAGATGGAAATCCTGCCAATTCCAGGAACAAGAAATATTTGCAATTTCAACAAGGATTAGATACATTATGCAAGATTTGGACAATAGATATTTGGTTGATTACAATTGCCTACAATTTCAAATTCTATTTGTGGCTCGTGGTTTTTGTGCTTGCCCTTTTATTTTGACTTTTTATTTGATTGTTCTGTTTTTACTATGCATATTTTTTTAGTGTGATTTTTTTCATTGTGATTTTTGGACTTTTTGATGAAAATTAAAATCACTCTGGCTTTACTGGAACTGGGACAAAAAATGCCATAAAATATCAAAAGATGTAAATGTGCTCAATGAATAAAGTCATGTAGCATATAAATTTACTGGGGCAAAAATTCTGGGAGATGAGGGGCCAAAAATACCCAGGGGGAAATGTGGTTGGTGAAGCATCCTGGTGATGAAATGCTAAACTTAATCTGGCTCTGACTGCAGGTCACAGTGCATTTCACTACCAAAGCTGTTTGTTAAAACTAGGCTCCTTTTACTAAGCTGCGATAGTGGTTTTAGCGCGCGCTTAGTGCATGCTAAATTGCCACGTGCGCTAGACGCTAATGCCAGCATTGAGCTGGTGTTAGTTCTAGCCGCGTAGCGTGGGGATAGCACGCGCTAAAATTCTGCGCGTGCTAAAAACACTCGCAGCTTAGTAAAAGGAGCCCTATGGCATGTACAAAAAAAAACATTCTGGAATATAATGAATGGCTGGGGGCATATTAAATAAATTAGTGTAACCCAGGGATCTCAAAGTCCCTCCTTGGGGGCCGCACTCCAGTCGGGTTTTCAGGATTTCCCCAATGCATATGCATTGAAAGCAGTGCATGCACATAGATCTCATGCATATTCATTGGGGAAATCCTGAAAACCCGACTGGATTGCGGCCCTCAAGGAGGGACTTTGAGACCCCTGGTGTAACCTCTTAGGGGTTAAAAATATATGAATCCTGGGGCTCGTACAGAAAATTAAAATAAGAAATTTAAAAGTGAAAATTGTTCCCTGAAGGTAGGTAACAAAAGAAAAGAAGTTTATGTATTTGTTACTGCTGAGGATTTCTAGCTTTTCATTTGCAGGGTTTAAAAGGCTGTTCTCTGCTACCTGCCCAAGGCTGTTATGCTCCTAGCAGGAATCACAGCAAAATAATAAAGTAATCACTCCTGTACTAGTTCCAACATCAACAGTTTCAATATTGCATACTCAGCCACCCCCTAGTATGAATATTCAAATGGTCAACTTAAGTGCCAAAACCGTTTTGGCACTTAAGTTGACCATTTGAATATTCACACTATTTATAAATGGTGCTTGAAGATGCGATGATTGAGTGGTGAGATGGTAACGTCGGGGCATTAGCGTCCCTGTTATCATCTCTACGATTCTGAGCTCTAAAGCTACCAATATGTGTATGCAATATTGAAATTGTTGATGTTGGAACTAGTACAGGAGTGATTACTTTATTATTTTGCTGTGAATCCTTTCTAATCACTCAAGAGGAAACACCTTGAGTTTAATTGCCCCTATTTTGTGTATTTGACCTAGCAGGAATCAAGCTGATGCTGTTACAGTACCGTAGTAAGATTCTGTAGCTGACAGTTGAGGCTGTTGGAAGGGAGCCTTTGCGAGAGGCAGCTGTGTACTGGAAACTGTCTTAGTCAAAGTTATATTTTGTGGGTCAAACTTGAATTTTGAGAGTTTGTGTAGTTAAACAAATCAAAGCTCGCAAGATTATTTGGCTCTTGAGTGTGTGATTGTGAATTTAAAAGCTTATCTACCAAACTGAGTTTTTGTGAAGCTGCTGGTCTGTGTAGAGGTTTTGATCAATGATTTCAGTTTCCATTAAAATTTAAACCACATCATTCAACAGACCTTTAAGTATCTTCTCATTGTCTGTTAAAGGAAGCTAATTTATGTTAAGTTCTGCTTCTTGGCTTGATGTAAAGTGATAGGTGACAGGTCAAATGCGCGCAAGACAATAGCACGCAGACAAAAACGCAAAGACAATTCAGCGCAAAGACAATAGCGCGAGAGACAATTGAGCGCAAGTATAACTCAGCAAAGTGACATATTGGTTCAGGAGAGTTTTTTAAGGGAGTGCTCGCTTAACTGAATTGTGTCAGATATTTAAAAGGACCAAAGTGACTGGGCTTCTCCCTTCTGTTATAAGGGAATTACATGTATATATATTTGGGGCTCCTTTTACGAAGGTGCGCTAGGGGGCTTAACGCGTGGAATAGCGTGCGCTAGCCACTACCGCCTCCTATTGAGCAGGCGGTATATTTTCGGCTAGCGCGCACTAAACTGGTGCGTGCGATAAAAACACTAGCGCACCTTCATAAAAGGAGCCCTTGGTGGTATATATAGACGTCTAAAAAGCCTTTTACAAATTTGGAGATATTAATTCATTTGAAAGGCTGGAGACTTAGACTGTCTTGTGAATTAAAGAGAACAGTCTTATTTAATACCTGAGACTGAATTTTATGAAATATTGGGATTCTTTTTGACTGCTTTGATGATTTGTGCTCACTGAGTGTGGCTCAGTTTAGGGCTCCTTTAATTATCTGTTTATTTTAATTAGTTAGGGCCAAAAGTAGAGGTTATTGAGGAAAAGAAATATATTTAAATATTTGCTTCATTAAAAAGACTTGGAGGGGCATAATAAAAAAAAACGTCTAAGTCTCCTTTTGGCCTAAGGCCCTAAACGTTGAAAGTAGAAACAGAAAATGTCCATTTTCAAAAAAAACATTCAAAAGGAGGTTTTTTTGATAATGGCCTGCCTCTACATTCAGCTGTTTGAACGCCCAAACCACCACTATGTCTATACTAACAACATATAATCAACCAAAAAAAAAAAGCCTAAGTCCCAAACGCCAACAAGAGCTTTTAGGTGAAGGAGGAGCCAGTCCTTTGCCTAAAAACTAGCTTCCGTAACCGGTGTGTGTCAAAAAGAACACCAGTTACAGAATCTACCTTTCCCCAGCAACACTCGCGGCAGGATACATGAGCCATCTCTCCTGCCATGATCCACCCCTCCTCCCCGACACGATCAGGGCAGGAAGGATCCCAGGCCCTCCTGCCACAGCGAAACCCCCTATCCCCCACCCCCACTAAGATACAGGCAGGAGGGATCCCAGGCCCTCCTGCCCTCGGTGCACCCCCTCCCACGATCGCACCCCCGAACCCCCAATCAGCTTCCCATCAGTCGACTCCTCGACACACACACACACCCCCCGTAGACACCCCCTGTACCTGAAAAACGGATGGATGGATGGGTCCCAAGGCCGGCCGGCAGGCCCGCCATCTGTTGAATGGCGGGCCTTAGAGCCTGATTAGCCCAGGTGCCTCAAACCTCGCCCACAGGTGGGGGTGGTGTCGAGAGGTCGGCGGGCCGATCAGGGGTTCGGGGGGGGGGGTGATCATGGGTGCGCCGAGGGCAGGAGGACCTGGGATCCCTCCTGCCCATATCTTAATGGGAGTGGGGGATAGGGGGGTCGCTGGGGCAGGAGGGCTTGGGCTCCCTCCTGCCCAATCCGATCAGGGGGAGGGGTGGATCACGGCAGGAGAGATGGCTCATCTCTCCTGCTGCGATAACGATCCCAAGTGCCGTGGTTGGCGGCACTTGGTGGTATTGCTATCGCAGCAGGGGAGATGAGCCATCTTTCCTGCCATGACCATTGGTGGTGGTGGTAAGCAGGTTGCCAAGGCCGCTGAGCTCATCGCGGCAGCGCGATCAGCTCAGCGGCCCCTTTTTCAGTACTTATGCCTGTTTTGACTTGGTCTAAGTCAAAACGTATAAGTGCCGACTAGGCAGCCTGCCTAAATCTTAGGTTATAAATGCTGTACGACTAAGTGTAGGTCAGCCCACCTCCTGCCCTTTCCCTTCCTCTAAAAACGCCTCTTTTTGCTCTATGCATTTAGAGGCAGGGGAAAGGCCTAAGCTGGTTTTAGATACGTCTGGTTATAGGTACTTGGATGATCAGGCTTTTTGATCGTCCAAGTACCCATTTAGGCCAATTTTTAGACGATTTTTGTTTTGATTATGAGCCCCTAGGGTTTTGCTTTATTGATTTCTTATCAGAGGAGAACTACAATCAAGCAGGTACCCTCTGCAAGACAGGATAGCAGGACCTGTAAGAGAAATACAACAGAAAGAATCAAAGACTTAGGGCTCCTTTTATGAAGCCGCGTTAGCGACTTTTCATCATGGGCTAACTCCCGCGCTAGCTGAAAAACTACCGCCTGCTCAAGAGGAGGCGGTAGTGTCTAGTGCGGCCGGCGGTTTAGCGTGCGCTATTACGTGCGTTAAACCGCTAACGCGCCTTCGTAAAAGGAGCCCTTAATGGTACTTTTAACACCTTTGGGCTCAGAGTTGTGAGAACTATATTTAATAGAAAACCTTTTAGAAAAGTACTTATCTGATTCATATTTTTTTACTGAGAGAATTAAAGAATTTTGTATTTTTAGGATTCCGTGTAGAAACATAAAACGTAAGTTGAAAAATGTTATTGTAACTCCCTGAAACTATTTGAATCTCTTGAATTTCACTAAATTTGAATTTTACATAAGAAAATAAAATATTATATTTTAACTGTTTTCCATTAATCCTAATTATTTTATTTCCTCATGCTGCTTTAGAAACAGCAGGACGAGGTTAGTTTGTTTTATTTGTACTCCACCCCTGTTTAGGGTTTTACAAGACAAACTCTCCAATCTTGTAATTGCCTTGTGGCCACTAAAAACTGTCCTGGGGTGGGGTACATTAGTTAATGTCTCCATTTACCTAGGTGTTTGAAAACTGCCCTTGAGGGAGAGCACAGTCAAACTAAGTCAAAAACCATCAGCATATACCTTTACCCATGTGGATATATATGCTAATGTTTTTGGCTTAGTGTGACTGTCGGGTAAGATTTGTCTCTTTGCGGATGATACCAAAATCTGCAATAGAGTAGACACCCAGGATGGTGTGAATAACATGAAGACAGACCTGGTAAAGCTTGAAGAATGGTCTGAAATTTGGCAGCTAAAATTTAATGCTAAGACATGCTAAGCCATGCATTTGGGGTGCAAAATCCCGAGGGAACGGTACAGTTTAGAGGGTGAAGAACTTATGTGTACGACAGAAGAACGGGACTTGGGTGTGATTGTATGTGACCATCTTAAAGTGGCCAAACAGGTTGAAAAGGTGATGGTAAAAGCTAGAGTGCATAGAAAGAGGTATGGCCAGTAGGAAAAAGGAGGTAGTGATGCTCCTGTATAAGACTCCGGTGAGACCTAATTTAGAATATTGTGTACAATTCTGGAGACCGCATCTTCAAAAAGATATAAAAAGGATGGAGTTGGTCCAGAGGAAAGCTACTAAAATGATGTGTGGTCTTCATCATTAGGCAGAAGTCATAAGACATACTTAAAGATCTCAATGTGAATATTTTGGAGGAAAGGTGGGTGATGGGAGATATGATAGAGACATTTAAATACCTACATGGCGAAAATGCGCATGAGTCAAGTCTCTTTCATTTGAAAGGAAGCTCTGGAATGAGAGGGCATAGGATGAAGTCAAGAGATGATAGCATCAGGAGTAATCTAAGGAAATACTTTTTTGCAGAAAGGGTGGTAGATGCATAGAACAGTGTCCTGGAAAAGGTGGTGGAGACAAAGACTGTGTCTGATTTCAAGAAAGCGTGGGATAGGCACATGGGATCTCTTAGAGAGAGGAAGAGATAATGGTTACTGCGGATGGGCCATTTGACCTTTATCTGCCATCATGTTTCTATGTCTGGGCCTAGGACTATTGTTTTACTTTGACTATAGCTTCTCTTTGGCACCCACCACCATCACCTCAGCCGCAGGTGCCTGCCTAAGCTGCCTCTTGGTTAGAGAGAGATAATACACATTCTGCTGCTGTTCCTTAACTAATTAGAGGTAGTCTAATTAGATTGGATCATCTGATTAGGTGGGTTAAAGGTGTCTACTTTGTAGCCTAGCTTGTGGGGTAATATACTGTCAAACCCCAGTCTTATCAAACATAAGGAAAATATTGTATTTATGATAGCTGACAACCTGTGAAAGTGTGAAGAACAGAGCATCAAATGTGTGTGTTCTGCTCCACAAAATTCCCAACCACATGATGAAAGTGTTGCTGAATATTTTATCAAGCCTATGTAAACTGTATAGTGTTAATTGAAAGATTAGAAATCTGACCTGGTTAAAAGGCCTTTATCTTTAAGGATGTCACAGACTTTAAAATATTCCAGTCTTTTCCAGGGCCAATATGCTATTAGAACTGGAGGATTTAAAAAAAAAAAAAAAGTTAGTGGAATTAAGAAAAAGTATAGAGACAGGCAACCAAATTAATAGAGGAAATGGACTGACTCCCAATGAATAAAGGCTATCGAGATTGGGACTCTTCAGCAAATTGCTTGTTTACTCTTTCAAAACAGTACAAAAACCAGGGGGCTGTGTATGTAAAAGAAATTAGGAAAAACAAATTCACGCTATATAAATTAAGCTTTAGGATACATCACCAGATGAAATGGTAAAAGCAGTTGGCATAGCTGAATTTCAACAAAGTTTGGACATGTTCCTGGAGGGAAATACCATAGAATATTATTAAGGCAATCTTAGGGAAAGCCACTGCTTACCTGTAGGGGTGTACAGCTCAGCCTCCAGCTATTTTTTGACCAGAGCTAGCTCTACAATTAGGCAGACTAAACATCCGTCTAGGGTAGAAGAGTTTGGGAATGAAAGACGGCTCCTTAGCAGCAGGAGAATAGCACTTCACTGCTTTTCTCAGCTCTGTATAGGCTGCAGTGGTGAGCAACCATGGTCCTCGAGGGCCACAACCCAGTTGTGTTTTCATCATTTCCACAATGAATATGCATGAGATCTATTTGCACAGAGTGAAAGCAGTACCTGCAAATCAAGCTCTTGCATATTCTATGTGGGGAATCTTGAAAAAATGCCTTGGTTGTGACTCTTGAAGACTATTGTTGCCTACCTGGCATAGGGTCTCCTAGCGTAGGCCCACACTCTAGTGTAGAGCAAATGCCAGAACTGAGGTAGGGGCTAAAGTAGTTTAAAATGTTTTAATGGTAAATTAGGGGTTACGCTGGAAGTTTGGGACACACTGCTTTAGGCACAGAGAGAAAATAAATCAGTTGATGACTTATGCCCTTAGTTCAACCTATCTGAATTAAAAATTACAGCGTTTGGTCTTCAGTAACTAACAACACAACCATTCCATCCAGTTTCTCCAGCAGCCATTTGTTCACTTGGCTAGATGGGTATGGAAATTTTCATATGGAACCCAATACCCAGACCTTGAAGTTAGGACCCAAAGTGGTGAACTGGGTTAGAAACTGGCTGACGGACAGACGCCAGAGGGTGGTGGTTAATGGAAGTCACTCGGAGGAAGGAAAGGTAAGTAGTGGAGTCCCTCAGGGTTCGATGCTGGGGCCAGTCCTGCTCAATATGTTTGTGAGTGACATTTCTGAAGGGTTAGAAGGAAAAGTTTGCTTTTTTAAGGATGATACCAAGATTTATAACAGAGTAGACACCTAAGAGAGAGCGGAAAATATGAATAAGGATCTGCAAAAGTTAGAGGAATGGTCTAATGTCTGGCAACTAAAATTCAATGCGAAGAAATGCAGAGTAATGCATTTGGGGATTAATAATCAGAAAGAACCGTATATGCTGGGAGGTGAAAGGCTGATATGCATGGACGGGGAGAGGGGCCGAAGATCTAAAGGCGAAAAAACAGTGTGACAAGGCGGTGGCTGCTACCAGAAGGATGCTGGACTGTATAAAGAGAGGCGTAGCCAGTAGAAGGAAGAAGATGTTGATGCCCCTGTACAGGACGTTGGTGAGGCCCCATTTGGAGTATTGTGTTCAGTTTTGGGGACCATATCTGGTGAAGGACTTAAGAAGACTTGAAGAGGTCCAGAGGAGGGCGACGAAAATGATAGGAAGTTTGCGCCAGAAGACGTATGAGGAGAGACTGGAAGCCCTGAATATGTTTCCCTAGAGGAAAGGAGGGACAGGGGAGATATGACATGAAAGCCGAGACATGAAGACATGAAAGCCGAGATGAAGCGAGAATGCAAAAGCGGTAACACGATTATTATGGGAGACTTCAACTATCCTGGGATAGACGAGTCTTGGAAACTCACAATGCACTCGGGAGACCAGATTCCTGGAGGCTATACAGGACTGCTTCATGGAGCAGCATGTCAGAGAAACGACGAGAGGGAATGCCACTCTGGATATAATCCTTAATAGGCTAAGAGGATCTGCAAAGGAAGTGGAAGTAGTGGAACCGTTGGGAAACAGTGATCACAATATGATCAAGTTCAAAGTTGAAGTAGGAATATCGAAGGGAAAGAGAACCACAGTGACAACTTTTAACTTCAAGAAAGGAAACTACGAAGCAATGAGAGTAATGATAAGGAAGAAACTTAGGAATACCTCAAAGAAATTGCAGACTGTAGAGCAAGCCTGGTCTTTATTCAAGGACACGGTGAGTGAGGCGCAAAATCTGAATATCCCCAGATTTAGAAAAGGATGCAAAAAGAGCCGAACAAAAGACCCGGCGTGGATAACTAAAGAAGTGAAGAAAGCGATAGGAGATAAGAAAAATTCATTCCGGAAATGGAAAAAGGACAAAACCGGGAAGAACTGGAAAGAGCACAGGAAGCATCAAAAAGAATGTCACTGCATGGTTAGAAGAGCAAAAAGAGAATATGAAGAGAAGCTAGCCAGGGAAGCACGAAATTTCAAACCGTTCTTCAGATATGTTAAAGGGAAGCAGCCGGCAAGAGAGGAGGTGGGATCGCTGGATGAAGGAGATAGGAAAGGAGTGGTGAAGGAGGAAAAAGAAGTGGCGGATAAACTAAACATGTTCTTTTCATCAGTATTTACAAAAGAGGACCCATCAAACATGCCAGAACCTGAAAAAATCTTCAAAGGAGATCAAGCAGAAAAATTAACATCCATGGAGGTAAGCCTTGAAGACGTACATAAACAGATAAATAGATTAAAAACTGACAAATCTCCGGGCCTGGACGGAATCCACCCTAGGGTATTGAAAGAACTAAAGGAGGAAATAGCGGAACTACTACAGCAGGTTTGTAATCTATCCCTGAAAACAGGCATGATCCCGGAGGATTGGAAGATAGCTAATGTTACGCCCATCTTTAAAAAAGGATTGAGAGGTGACCCGGGGAACTACAGACCGGTAAGTCTGACTTCGGTTCCGGGTAAGATGGCGGAAGCACTGATAAAAGGCAGCATCGATGAGCATCTAGAAAGGAATAAACTGATGAAAACAAGCCAACATGGCTTCTGCAAGGGAAGATCGTACCTAACGAACTTATTACACTTCTTCGAAGGAATTAACAAACAAATGGACAAAGGGGGCCCCATAGAAATCGTATACTTAGATTTCCAAAAAGCCTTTGACAAGGTACCCCATGAACACCTACTACAGAAACTGAAGAACCATGGGGTGGAAGGAGACATACATAGATGGATCAAAAATTGGTTGGCGGATAGGAAGCAAAGGGTAGGAGTGAAGGGCCACTATTCTGACTGGAGGAGGGTCATGAGTGGTGTTCCGCAGGGTCGGTACTCGGACCGCTGCTGTTCAATGTATTTATAAATGATCTAGAAACAGGGATGAAGTGCGAAGTAATAAAATTCACAGACGACACCAAACTGTTTAGTGGAGTTGGGACTAAAGGGGACTGTGAGGATTTACAAAGGGATCTGAACAAACTAGAAGAGTGGGCGACGAGATGGCAGATGAAGTTTAATGTAGAGAAATGTAAAGTCTTGCATGTAGGAAACAGAAACCCGTAGTACAGTTATAAGATGGGAGGGCTAATAATGGGTGAAGGTACCTAGAAAAGGACTTGGGGTAATAGTGGACAAGACAATGAAGCCGTCGGCACAGTGCGCAGTGGCCTCTAAGAAGGTGAATAAAATGCTAGGTATTATCAAGAAAGGTATTACAACCAGAACGAAAGAAGTTATCTGCCGTTGTATCAGGCGATGGTGCGCCTGCATCTGGAGTACTGCGCCCAATATTAGTCGCTGTACCTTAAGAAGGATATGGCGATACTCGAGAGGGTTCAGAAAAGAGCGACGCGATTGATAAAAGGTATGGAAAACCTTTCATATGCTGAAAGATTAGAGAAACTGGGGCTCTTTTCCCTGGAAAAGCGGAGGCTTAGAGGGGACATGATAGAGACTTACAAGATCATGAAGGGCATAGAGAAAGTGGAGAGGGACAGATTCTTCAAACTTTTGAAAACTACAAGAACGAGAGGGAATTCGGAAAAATTAAGAGGGGACAGATTTAGAACCAATGCTAGGAAGTTGTTCTTCACCCAAAGGGTGATGGACACCTGGAATGCGCTTCCAGAGGGTGTGATAGGACAGAGTATGGTATTGGGGGTTCAAGAAGGGATTAGATGATTTCCTGAAGGAAAAGGGGATAGAAGGGTATAGATAGAGGATTACTATACAGGTCCTGGACCTGTATGGGCCGCCGCGTGAGCAGACTGCTGGGCATGATGGACCTCTGGTCTGACCCAGCAGAGGCACTGCTTATGTTCTTATATGATTCAGACGTTCAAATACTCAAAAGGTATTAACGTAGAGCAAAATATTTTCCAGAGAAAGGAAAATGGTAAAGGGGTGGTAGTTTCAAGAGCAATGTAAGGAAATTCTACTTTACAGAGAGGGTGGTGAATACCTGGAATGCGCTCCCGAGAGAGGTGGTGGAGAGGAAAATCGTGATGGAGTTCAAAGAAGTGTGGGATGAAAACAGAAGATTTAGAATCAGAAAATAATAGTAAATATTGAACTAAGGCCAGTACTGGGCAGACTTGCATGGTATGTGTCTGTATATGGCCTTTTGGTTGAGGATGGGCTGGGGAGGGCTTCAATGGCTGGGAGGGTGTAGATGGGCTGGAGTGAGATTTGACGGAGATTTCGGCGGTTGATACCTGGACACAATGCTGGGTAGGGCTCTGGATTCTTGCCCAGAAGTAGCCAAGAAGAAAAAAATTTAAATTTAAAAAATTTGGGTTGAGACAGGTTGGGCAGACTGGATGGACCATTCAGTTCTTTATCTGCCATCATCTACTATGTTACTATGTTACCTAATTTATTACAGCTCTACAGTACTTGCTAATTCAAATTCTTAGTTCCATTCTGTCATGGTCCTTTCTGTGCCAGACTCCCAACAATTAGTTACCAGTTGGTCATCCTAAAGCATTAACTACCTTGGGCACTCTGGAGCACGTGTCATACTTTCCAGGATAGAATAGTGCTGGCCTTACTCTGCATTCTGCTTTTAATAATTTATTCTGCATTACATTTAGATTTGGCATTTGATGATCCATTTTACAGCTTTATTGTGCTCATCTGAATTACTTGTCTTTATGCTTTGCTGATGCCTGGATGTATCCAGCTGCTCCCTCAATTAAGATGGCAGGCTAACTTATTACAGTATTTGATGGCTTGCACTGAGAATACAAAGGCCAAGCTGTAGATGCTATACTCAAAACTGGCAATAAAAATGAGATTTATAATTTATACAGTGCTGTCATCAGCGACATATATCAAATGGTTATAATATTGCTGTGCCAGAGAGCTGCCAGTGTGATCGGAAGCAAATTCAGTGCTTTTGTTAAATATCACACTGAAAAGTGGGTGATGGGAATGAAACTTGTATTCCCAACTTTTCTAATTACCAGAGCTATATAAGCTGTTGTACAGTTACAGTAGTAAATAAGAGAAACCACTTACTCTAATGCAGGGGTCTCAAAGTCGGGCCGCAATCCAGTCGGGTTTTCAGGATTTCCCCAATGAATATGCATGAGATCTATGTGTATGCACTGCTTTCAATGCATATTCATTGGGGAAATCCTGAAAACCCGACTGGATTGTGGCCCTCAAGGAGGGACTTTGAGATCCCTGCAAAATGCAATGGTTCTCAAACCTGTCCTGGGGGGCTCTCCAGCCATTCAGATTTTCAGGAAGTGGAAGCAGTGCATGGAGATCTCTCTTGAATATTCATTATGGATATCCTGAAACCCTGACTGGCTGGGGAGTCTCCACTGACAGGTTTGGGAACCACTATCCTAAAAAATAAATCTAAAGAATGAAGGGGGTTGAAGCAGATTTACCAATAGGCAGCATTGGCAAATGACTATGTGTTGCCATCATACTTGAAGGAGTGGGGGTAATGTTGCCAAATGGCACTTACCATGAGAGTAGTGAACTTCACTCCCAAGCCAGGTTATGCAAAATGTGATCTCAGTCTCAGATTTGCTGTTGATGTTCACTGTGCCATAGTACCTGTGCAAATCATGATTTGCATCTTCAGTTGTGGTTCTGTAGCATTATGGGTGTTGCTACGGCTGGCCCAAAGGTATATAATGCCTTAAGCCACTTGTGTTCTCTAATTTTTAACTTAGGGCATCTGTGGATGCAAATGACCTGAAGGAGAACTACCAAATATTTTCCCATGTAAGGCCACAACACTGCTGGCCAGTGTGTGTCAACGGCATCCACCCCATCAGCCTGTCTTCAAACTTTTTAGTGGGTGTATCTTCAAGGAGGTGGGCATTTCCAAATGCATTCTCTTCATCTATTCATAAATGCCTGTCCTTCAAGTATGTGGCTCTTAACTTGGGTAGAGAGGCAGACAGTAGCAGAAAAAAAAAAATCAAAATAATGATGAGGGCTACCCTAGAGGTCTTCAGGGGCTGCCACTGGCCCCCAGGCCTTGCATTGAAGACACTGCCTTAAGCAAACCTTCAGTCATGCACCCCAACCTCATCATCCATCTCCCCATTTTCCTTTTGCTGCCACTACTATTCTCACTCTCCCTCCTTCCAATACCAACATTGTTCAGTAAGCCCTTTTTCAAAGTACAACAATCCAGTCAGATTTTCAAGATTTCCATAATACATGAGATTGATTTACACGTACTGCTTCCATTGTATACATTGTTGCCCACCCCTGCTCTGTATTCTTGATATTTAATTATTTTTGAAAAGAACTTTCATCACCAGATGTTGGGAGCATCTGGAAAGTCCCTGAAGCAGATTCTAAAATGGAGAATGTCATCCTGACTGTGGCCATTTAAGCACATACAACTTGACAGATAAGTGTTCACACCTGAATATGTTCATTTTAAAATTAGACAAGGACTGTTTTTAATTTTAGCCACTGTTGGACATTGTGGCACTAATTCCATGCCCCAACCAGTGGCTTAGTGAGGGTAGGAGGCACCCAGGGTGGTAGCACCCCAGTGCCCCCCTCCCCCGGGCCCTCCCACTGTACCTCTTTAAAACTTCACCAGTGCAAGCATCTATTCCAGCCTGCTGCTTGCATCGGCGTTGGCTTTCCCTCCGACATCACTTCCTAGTCCCACGACCTGAAAGTGATTTCAGAGGGGAGCCAGGCCAGTGCAAGCAGCAGACCGGAAATGTTGCTCATACTGGCAAAGATTTAAAGAGGTACCGGGGAGAAGAGGGCACAAGCCTGGTATAGGGGTGGCAGAGAGGTGTCGGCGCCCCACCAAGACGGCACCCAGGGCTGTCTGCCCCCCGGCCAACCTTACTACGACACTGTGCCTAACCTTCAGCATAGAAACATATTCTAATGGATGCAAGGCACTGATATGGGGCTGAAATGGCAGACTGGCAACTGAAATACTTAAGGCCAGTTATAGGATAGTGCCTAAGGGGCTCATAATCGAAAGAGAAAAACGTCCAAAAACCGGCCTAAGTCAGCACTTGGACGAACATTTCTCAAATACGTTCAAGTGCCAATACTAAAAACGGGTTTTGGATGTATTTCTAAATGACCTAGGCCTACATAGTGCCGTTGAACAACCAAAACTAAACGGGGCATTTTGGGAGGAATGTCGAGGGCGGGAGTTGGGCGAGACATGGGCCAGCTTAGACTTAGTCGTACAGCATGTATAACCGAAAGTTATACAGCCCACGATCGACGGAACTTGGACGTTGTGACTTAGACCATGTGAAAAATGGTCTAAGTCACAAAAACCCACCTAAAGTCACCAGATAAGCACTGAAAACACATAAAATAGACCCACACACACTACCCCAGTTATTCCCGACCCCCCCACACCCCCATAAAAATATTAATTACACCTTTAAAATTCAGCCTCCAGACCATCATCACCTGGCCGCCTGGCATAAGAAAGCCTAGTCGTCCAGCACAGAGGCGGCTTAATCCATCTTGGGGGTGAGTTAGGGACTCATGCAGAGGAGGACCCATGCCCATAAGCCCCTGTAATTACTTCATTGATACTTAAACATGTGCACTCCTCTATACACCCCCAAAATCCTTTTGTACTGGCATATAAGTGGCTCCTGCAGCCATAAGGGCTATTGGGATGGTAGATAAGTGGGTATAGTGGATTCTGGAGGTGGTTTGGGGGGCTCACCATGACCTATAAGGGAGCTGTACTGAGGAGAAGACATGGCACCCTTTTTGTGAAGTTCTAATATTTTGTCTAATATTTATTTATTCAATTTTCCCGTTCTCCCAAGGTAGCTCAGAACGGTTTACATTAATATATTCAGGTTCTCACAGCAGTGCCCTGTAAGGTACCCCACTATTTAGGTGGCATGTCTGGGTGCGCAGTCCATCACTTTGCAGACCCCTCCCACGTCCAACAGAGCTTGTTCTAGGCGTTTTGGACTTGGATGAAAAGTTAGATGAAAATGTGGTTTAAAGATGGACGATTTTGTAACTTGGACGATCAGATCTGCAGGATGTATAATTAGACGATTTTCGAAAGTAAAAAAATTTTGGACGTATTTTTCGAAAATGTGTCCTAGGCTATTTTTTACTTTGGACGATTTGCGAGTTGGACGTAACGGACTTAGACGTCCCTTTCAATTATGCCCCTCTAAGTGTATCTGTGGGCTACTGCAAAGGGAGCATTCCCGTGGGAGGGTCAGGAGTGTTCCAGAAAATTGTGCACAGTATTATCGAATATTGCGGATATGTGTTCAACTTGCGTGCAAGGATTTACACCTGGGTTAAGTTGGTGTAAGTCCTCGTACCCAAAGTTGGACATAGAATTCGGCAACCAACGCTACTGTATAAAGAGTGCTAATCCTGGAGCATCTTTTATAGATGGGTGCCATTTAATGAATCTGACCATAAATGTTGGACACTAAGTAGCACTGGCCTAAATGTTTAAAGAGAGACTGATAATGTGCTTAAATTCAAAAGGCAATGATGATAGCTAGCACCAGCCCATATATTTGAGCACATCTGGGACATCTTGAGCTCAATAATGCTGCTTAAGTCGCAAAGTCCTAACACCAAAGGTCTCTCAAATCTTAAGTTATGCAAGTCTTTTTTCTACGCTAGTTATTGAAGGTTTATTTCACAGTTTATAGGAGTGTGAGTTATTTAAGTTGACTTAATTATGAGGGTGGCTTGAAGAGTTTGATTTAAAAAAAAAAAACAAAAACAAGTTAAACAGGCTATACAATTAGTCCAGCGAGTTTCCAGTTTTTTGGTATCATAGGAAAAATAGCTTACAAAAAATGTGGAAACTCGCTGGTCTAAGGGCTTCTTTTACGAAGCTGCGTTAGCGGTTTAACGCGCGTAATAGCGTGCGCTAATTTGCCAGCCGCGCTAGCCACTACCGCCTCCTCTTGAGCAGGCGGTAGTTTTTCAGCTAGCGTGGGGTTTAGCGCACGCTAAAAATGTGCGTGCAACAAAGCCGCTAACACGGCTTCGTAAAAGGAGCCCTAAGTGCATAGCCCTTGATGGAGACTACATTGTTTAACTTGCTTTTCTGCCAAACTTTTCAAACCAGCCTCGTATTTAGAGGGGAGGGGGTTTTGGATTTTTGCATAGGAAATTAAGCATCCTGTCCCCTCTGATTGAGACTTCTTGTCTGAGGGTGCGGGATGTGGCTGGCTTCAAGTGCAGGTATGCTCAAAGACCCACTTCTATTCTGACAGCGGCTACTGTCCAATGCCTTACAATCACCTCTGAATTCTGCTTCCCTAGGCAGACACCCATTTTGCATAGTGTTGAGCCAGCTCTGGATGTTGCATTCTGAATACCACATATGAAAGTTGAACAGGGAGCAACTGGGGCTATAAATCTGTCCTGGGGTCAGGTGCCAAGCGTTTAATCAGTGACCCTTTGCGGCATGACTTCTACCTCCATTGTCTTCACCTAGCAGTAGTTCATTAGAGAGAGGGGTTTGGCCAGTTCATATACAGGTAAATAAATAAATACATACAAAAAATACAAATTTGAACCCAGGTTACAACATAGAGATAGTTGTAGTCCTGCTTCTCTGCCACTGGTGGCAGCAGGACTGAGAAAGGTTGCTCTAGAAATTCAGGATTGAATTGGCCCTTCCGAAAAATGGAGTGAAATTGCTGCTGGGGAAACTAAGCTCCCGGAGAGATCTTTTGGTCAGTCCTGTGTTTCCCAAGTCAGTCCAGGAGTACCTCCTTGCCAGTCAAGCTTTCAGGATATCTAGAATGAATAGGCATGAAAGAGATTTGCATACAATCATGCATATTCATTGTGGATATTCTGAAAACCTGACTGGGAAGGGAGTACTGAAGGACAGACTTGGGAAACACTGCTATAGAGCACAAAGCATTGTAATAGGTGTAAGTCCCTGATTCTACCAATTGGAAATCAGTGCTGCAGGTCCCATTATACACCAGGAAGGGGTTTTTATTGATTTAGGACAGGCCTTCATCTCCTTCTCCTGGACTTGGACCCCTCCGATATAGGTTCAGAGCACACACTCCCCTGTGTGATGCCGCACTGCACCATCAAAATCAGGAGCCAGTGCATCAAATGTATTGCTGTAGTTTTTAAAAGATTCAGCACTCAGTTTCTCCTTTAATATGGCTGATGCTAGTACTGTGAGCACCTTTTGGCTAGCCCTCCAACAGTGAAACTGCTTAGGTCACATGCCAGCATCCATTATAATGTTCTATATATTGGTTTAGCTAGCAAATTTGGTAGGGAACTCCAACAGCCTCTTTTATAAAGCCGCGCGGCAACAACCCCGAAGCCCTTTAAATCTCTATGGGCTTCGGGGCCGTCAGTGCAGCCGCTAGCGCGGCTTTGTAAAAGAGGCCGCAAGTCTTTCAAAACTTGATAGCACAGTTGTTAACCAGAAACAAAAAAAATCAGCAATTGCATGGCCTTTGCTGAAAGAACTATACTTAGTGTGACCATATGGCTCCAGAAAAAAGGGGACAGATTGAGACATCCGGGTTTTACTTCCATTGAAAGCAACCAAGATGTCTCAAGCTGTTCTCCTTACTTCCATTGCTTTCAATGGAAGTAAAACCCGGATGTCTCAATCCGTCCCCTTTTTTCTGGAGCCATATGGTCACACTAACTATACTGGCTACCCATTAAAGAGAAGAGCATCTTTTTTTTTTTTTTTTTTGTAAATCTTTATTGACATTTCAAACTTTTATAATGTATACAATTGAAGAATCAGAAAAACTATATGAAAATACATTGTTATTATTACATTAAACAATTTTTCCTCCCCTTCTTATCCTAGTTATAAACAATAATATTATATCTTATGCTATCAATATAATAAAAAAAATTAATTTTGCTGTTGTTGTTTGTTTGCTTGGTACATAAAAGTTCTATCCAGAAAGGTTTTGTATTTACAGCCGGTAATGCTTGGGTATGCAAATAGATTGCAGTTTCTGGTTTGTCTTATAGGGCTGTATAGTACGAAGTGAGGTAGCAGGAAAAAAAATCCTTCAGTGTTCTTGACCTAGAATAATGGGACAAACTGCCTCCGGAACTCAAAAAGAAACCTTCCTTGATCCCCTTTAGGGGAAAGATTAAAACATGTTCTGTCCCCAAGCTATCTGTAATCCTTAATCTTTGGATCTATCTAAGTCTATTGATCTCTTGCTTCACTTTAAGGCCTTTTTGGATCGTTAATGCTTCTGTCACACTTTAATGTAATACTTTCTCCTCTGAGTAGACCGTCTTTTTCCTGTTTATTTTGAAATGAAACAAACGTGCTTTTTATCAATTTCAAAACCAATATACATGTCTACTAAAGGGTGGGCTAAACATAGGTATACAGAATTTATTCATTATTTCTTTTTATTTTACAAGTATTGAATAAGTATAATACAGTACTGAACGATAAATAAAAGTGAAACGATATAACATACAAAAACATCACACGAATGTTATTCATGACAACTGTAAGATAAAAAGAAATAATGAATAAATTCTGTATACCTATGTTTGGCCCACCCTGTATATAAATCCCATTGTTAAACCAAAGAATGCATTTTGTAGACACTTTGGGGTAAATTCTCTATTAGTACGTCTAACATAGGCGTGCTTTAGACGTCCGGGAAACGCAAGTGTCAATCAAACGGTACTTAGGCGTGCGGTAGATGCCCCTACAACCTCTTTGCGCAAAATAGACTCAGGTTTCTGAAACGTCATTAAGACGTCTCCAATGGACCCGTGATAGACGTGGGTACGGTTTTGTTTTTTTTGGTTTGTTTTTTTAAGTTATACTTTATTTATACTCTTTATTATCACTCATTCAGCATTGTAAGTATAGGATGATGAAAAAGATAACTAAAACACAGTACAGTGGTGCCTCGCATAACGGACGCCTCGCACAGCGAACGCTGCGCATAACGAACTTTTTGTCTTGCTCCCTATAACGAACTTCGTTTCACACAACGAAGTCGCCCGAGGGGCCCGGGGGGGGGGGCGGAACTACTCTCGCCGCTTCCTAATGTGAGCCGGGAACAGCAGCACCCTCCTGTCTGAATGCAGTGTTCCATCATCTCCCTCCACCTTACCTTAGATACCGAGTTTTCCGGCTTTCTTTTTCGGCCAGCCACACACTTTCAAAGAGCAGCACATGCGCGCATGCTCTGTTGTTCAATCTTCTCCTCTGACGCAACCGGAAACCGGAAGTTGCAGGAGAGGAGAACATTGATCAACTCCAGCAGCTGCGCGTGCACAGCTTTTTGAAATCGTGCGGCTGGGTGAAAAAGAAAGCTGGCAAACTCTGCATATAAGGTGAGGTGGAGGGAGGGAAATGTAGGGCTGCAGAACGAATTATTTTGTTTTACATGTATTCTTATGGGACAACAGGGCTGCAGAACGAATTATTTTGTTTTACATGTATTCTTATGGGAAAACGCGTTTCACACAACGAACTTTTCGCATAACAAACTTGCTCCTGGAACGAATTAAGTTCGTTGTGTGAGGCACCACTGTATACCATTTTGTAAACTATATATTAGTTGATCTAGCAATATCAGTGAGGTAGACAGAGAACACTGCTGTGTTGTATCTTTTTCCTCTAGGATATCAGAATTGTACAGTTTACCATTAATACAAGGAAAAAAAATATGTTCTGTTTCAAAGGAGAACTAGAAGATGAAACGTACCGAGTGGGTGTTGAACTTACATTATCAGTATGGAAGGTGGGAACCGGTAGATGTATGCTACACAGAAAGCTGTACAGAAATGTCATACTCACCTCCTATTAGAAGTGGAAAGGATAGGACTTTGAACACCATATAAACTTCGTTTAAGTTCCACAAAGACTGGCAGGAAAGGCACCCTAAGTCATCCAATAAGCTTTCTCTCGATTTCCCAGAGACATTATTTCAGAGAGGATAGTTTAGAAATGATATCTTGCTCGAAAGAACACTCTCCTGGTCTTAAAACATTGCAACAATCAGCTCATTCTTCAGAACAAAGGTAAATCCCATAACTTACACTGGCCCAACTTAGAAACAGAATCAAAACACAGATTAGACTTGAATGTGGCTTCTAGTTCACAGGAAGAGGAAGCAGCAAGCAGCACAATGCTGATCTCATTGTGACATCATCAAGGTGCACCTGGAAGGTAGATATGCCACAAGTAAAAGACAAGCTGGGAGTTGAACTCACAACCTACAGATGATCGATATAGTGCTTTTACTCACTGACCTACACCTGTGTCTCTGGTTCCTCTGTCATAGCATACCTTAGTGATGTGCTAAAGTATACTCTACTTAGCTATCATATCACAGTCACTTGACGCAAAAGACTGGTAGCTCAATGGTGTAAAGCACCGTTGTCACGGATGCAACACCCATATTCTTAAGTATGGTTCAATAAATGTAATACAGAGTCAAAATTATGCTGTTTATTTTATCAAACCCAAGCTCAACTTTGTAATGTATTGTGTATAGTCTCGCTAATGTGTTTGTGATGAAAATGAGATGCGATAGGTGTATATCCTATATAATAAAGCCCTAGCCACGCATGCGCACATACCTGCGTGCTTCTGTGATCTCTGCTCTGTGATCAGTAGGTCTGTGGTCAGCAGGAGTGCAGATGCAGCAGCCAGGCGACTCCCCCCTCCCGCCCTCACTCACCACCAAAACCACCACCGCCAAAGCCTCCTCCTTCTGCCCAGCCGGGAGGAGGGCTCCGAGTCGCTGAAGACTGTCCCAGATCAGCTTACACGGTCCCTAAAAAATGAACCTTTTCATCTGAGGCGCAAGGCTGCAGTGACCTCCCTCCCCCGGCTCACTAAGGTTTCGTCTTAAGAAATTCAAATGCGTTGTTGAAAATGCAAGTGACTGTTCTCTTCATCCTAGACACCCCTGCAATACCCCAACAACACACTCCTGCAGCATAAACCCCTCATGTTATAATCAAGTAAAAGACAATCTGGGAGTTGAACTCACAACCTACGGATGATTGGTACAGCTCATTTTACTCACTGAACTACTGAGCTACTTAACTCTAGCCCTAACCCTAACCATAAAGTAGCGTCTGACGTCATAGAAGCCGTTAGAATTTTGAAATCGTTTTGGACGTTCATTGGGTGTTCTCAGATCAAATACACCTGTAGATACTTGCAATGATTACCCCTTGTCAAAGCTTGTACGTAAAGCCATTTCTGGAGACTCCCATTCCCAAATCCCCAACATAGCTCAGTGCTTAAAAGCACTGCATGTATCTTCCAAAGGTCATGGGTTCAAGTCCTGACTAAGGTTACTAAAGACATAATATTATTTTTTTTTTCCACCCACCCAAACATGCATAGCTAAGCTAAACTATGTGAACCTCACTTCCCAATCTTCATTTATTTAATTTATAACTTGTCATTGTGTTTGTTCAAATGTAGATAGTGTGAACCTAAATACATGGGGGGAGGTGAAATTTCATTAGGTTTACATGGTAAGCTTCTAAGCTTGTACCTAAAGTCATTTCTGGAGACTCCCATTCCCAAATCCCCAACATAGCTCAGTGCTTAAAAGCACATGTATCTTCCAAAGGTCAGGGGTTCAAGTCCTGACTAAGGTTACCAAAGACATAATATTCTTTTTTTTTCCACCCACCCAAACATGCATAGCTAAGCTAAAATATGTGAACCTCACTTCCCAATCTTCATTTATTTAATTTATAACTTGTCATTGTGTTTGGGGGAGGTGAAGTTTCATTAGGTTTACATGGTAAGCTTCTAAGCGTTCTGCTATACTTTTTTGTATAACAGCGATATCGGCGTGGTTTAGGATGTAATCAACAGTGTTGATGTAGCGTGGATCGGCCGCTGCAAGCACGCCCAAGCGGCACAAAAACGTCATCGCGTTGTTTTGCGTTGTGACATCATAGAATCGCCTGTTCTTCATACGCAGATATTTCTTATAAAATGGCTGCCAGGAGACAGCCCAACTTCAGCACTGCTGACAGTAAACTCCTGGCAAGGCTGTTTTTGGTGCGCGAGCACCATTATTTTGTGATGCCGGGACATCGCAGGACATACCTGCAATATAGAGAGTCCTGGACCCCGCCTGACCCGGCTGTACAATCGAAGAGCCTCATGTCCCAGGGAAGTAAGTATTCCAAGTCAGGCCCTCACAAATAATCATGTCAAATGTAATGATGATGGAAACCTGTCTCAATCAAATTGTCATGTTTTTGTGGGTAAATCTTGATTCCTTTTAAAAACTACAATTGTGCATAATAAATCTTTTACATTGAATACTGAAATTAAAGCACATCCCAAAGGAGCAGTAGTAGGATTTCAAATGACAAATTCAGCTCCTAGAAGGCATCTATTCCATTCACAACATGCACACAACTAATTTTTGGGTCACGAGCTTCGCATTTGTAATAGAAACATCTTGAAATCAACTTTACCAAAGGAAAACAAATATATTAAAGTGCTGCTATGTCATTTCAAATACCTTCACCTTTCCTGTATCAATCTGCTGGTCTAGGGAGATAGTGGCATGACGTTTAAAGTGACAGCGTCAGTACCCTGACGTCAGGGGTTTCAAGCCACGCTGCTCCTTCTGACCAAACTATTTTATTGCCCCTGCTGCATGATTGTAAGCTCACCAGGACATGCTGTAATGTGGGGCAGTGCTGATAGGCTACAGCCTCAGCACCCTGGGGTTGTGAGTTCAATCCCACACTCCTCCTTGTGATGCTGGCCATGTCACCTCACCCCCCCCCCCCCCCCCACTGTCCCAGGTACAGTAGAGAGATAGCGATGCCTCCAGCACAGAAAGGGGAAAATGCTGGAGTACGTGAATACATTCATGTAAAACATGTGGCAGAAGGGGGTGGAGGCAGGCAGCAAAGCGGATAGGGGCTCTTGGAGGGCAGCATACTCCATTTTTATGTGCTTATAGAGGTCAATACTTAAGTAAACATGTTATGCCACAGTGCTAGATGGCACTCATCATATCCCTCCCTCTCCGTTCTTTCTCTCTCTCTCTCTATTATCCAGGTTGAGGATCTCAGGAAACGGGGTCGGCTGCTGAGGCACCAGGAGCGAGCCTTCCTTGAGGGGGTGAGGGAGGAATTGCGCGCTGAAGCCGGTGAGTAATGAGTCCAGCGTGTGTTTCTTTGTGATCAGCCTACCAGAATAAATAGATGAAAATGCTTGAGTAGCTGTAAACCATTCTTAATCATAAAATCTGCAGTAAAGCTGCTATTGTGATATCATGTCACAATGGCTTTATGGTGTTCTACTTGCCTCACTTACTTATGCTACATTTTGATGTTTACAGTGGAGTAGGTGCTTTGCATCCTGTTATTAGCATTTGAAGAAAATAACGTAGTAAAGAATGTAATGTTCAAAAGTGTTGTGGACATATCTGACTGGATCCTGTTTCCCTCTTGTCAAGCTGCAGCGCAGGCACCCCCTCAGGAGGCACCGCAGGTGATGGAGGGAGCCCCACCCTGGTCCTCGGCGGAGGAGGAGGAAGAGGAGGAGAGGGAAGAAGGGGAGGAAGAAGAGGAGGAGGGGGATTATTCTCCCTGGGAGCCCTCATGACCACCCACACTGCCTGCCCCACCACTGCCCCCTGGACCCCCACCGCCTGCCCCACCATTACCTCCAGGACCCCCACCACCATCCCCTGTTGGACCTTTCCCTTCCCCCACCCATAGCCCTTCCCATCACTCTCCTGCCCTTCCTGTTCCTGATCCCATCCCACCCCCTTTCCATCACTCTCCTGCCCTTCCTGTTCCTGATCCCATCCCACCCCCTTTCCTTTCTGTTCCCCCCCAGGAGCAGCCCAACCAGCCTCAGGAGGGGGCGGGCAGGGAGATGGAGGCCTACTCTGCCATCTTGGAGGAGGTGCAGGTATTGAGAGGGTGTGTGGAGAGGATGGAACATGCCCTCTTGCGGCTGGTAGCCGAAAGAGGGCAAGGTGCCAGCAGCCATACACCCTCTCACTGACTGCACCTCTTCCGCCCCCTCGCCTGAGGTAGCTCAAGCTGCTCTTGGGGTCACCCACCCTCTTTCCCTGCGTTATATGTTATATATGTAAATAGTTTTTTAAAAAGAAGTTTATGTTTTTAAAAGTTTTATATTTTAATAAAAAAATGGTTTATAGTTTAAACATGCCTGTGTGGTTTTAACCTTGTAGCATCATCAGTTTAGTGGACAGAGTCCAAGGTAGATAGGGGTTCAGGAGGTACTGCTGAATGGGCCCTTTTCAATATAACAACAAGGTGACATATAGAAAGTTTGACAATCTTTATTGGGGTCTGTCATTCATTCTATTACCTGCTAGCCACTCTGATGTCAAATCATTGCAGAATCTAGGAAAAAAGCAAGTGAATGCAAGGGTATATGCAACTGTAGGTAGATGACGACATCTCAGCTATGATGTGCAAAGTAAGCCAGTCCCTGTTCCAAAGTAAATGGCTACATAAGGAAGAGAATATAAGTCACTGTGGTAGATTTGTTGTTAAGGAATAGGGTTACTGCTAGTAAGAGTTGGCTCCACACCAGGAGAATCCAAATGAGACATGTGGGTTTTTCTTCCTTTCACGGAAGGTGATGGAAGTAAAGGCCAGATACCTCAATCTATCCTCCTGGTTCTTGAGCTGCACTATTTTGGTTAAGCAGGTGTGGAAACCACAAAGATGCTCACAGCTGCACTGCTCTCAGTAATACAAAACTCCATCTGACAATACTGCAGTTGCCTGTCTAGACACCTGAAAACAGAAAAGAGGAGAAGCTGGTTTACACAAGGTTCACAAACAGGGGGTTCAACCCCCAAGGTCCATATCTGTCCTCCCTTCCCTGAAGCAATGTGTTAACCTCATTTATGTTGAGCTGCTTAGATGTCACCGTGGTATAGTTGTTAAAGCAATAGCCTTAACTCGCTGATGGTGTGGGTTAATATCACCTGTAATCCTCCACTGCTACTGTTTAGAACTCATGTGAGGGAATAGACTAACTGAAAACAAAAAGTTTGTGTGCATATAACAGCAGGAATGCGTGCCATGGTGTTCTATGAGGCCAACATTATCAATTTACTATTGTTCCTGAAAGTCATCAAGGATACCTGTGTGAAGAGAACAATAGAAGTGTGAAACATTAATTTCACTCATCAGAAGAGTGACTCAAGTGAAGAATAGTAGAGTAATCAAATAAAGGTTACCATATATCATTCTCACCTACAACTGTTTGGCTAGGTGCAAGCTGGTGTGCTGAGCTGCTTGTCTGGTCTCTCTCTGGCAAACACATAGGTGATGAGCAGAGTTAACCTGAAATGAAGAATAGAGAGAAACTGTTAACAAAGACCTATGTCTCCAAAATTAAACACTGAAGTTGTGGCAGAACACACACCTAGAAGTAACAGAGGTGCTAACATACCTTTAGACTCCTTATTAAAAATGGCAGCCATTAGGCACTCATTAGGAGTTTTCCACCTGAACCATGTACACTGATTGGATGTCCACTGAATGGCAGTATTTCCCCCCCCCCCCAACACACCCAACCTATTCTTATCAATGAGTTAGTACACAGAACCATTCCTCACCTGATTTTAACTTGCCTGTAATTTGATTCTACAAAGAATTAACTTTAGCTCTATGAGTAAACCCTCTCAGATGTATGAACACATCCATTTTACTTACATATCCATATTTCTACCAGCAAAATTTCTACCAGCATGGTCTTTAACAGTCTTCTCAGTCATTTTTGTCAGCCCTGTGGAATGAAGAGTAAGAGATATCAGAAATAAAATAACTATTATAAACAATAGCACACAATGAAAGCCCATAAAGAGAAGTCAGTTTTTGCTGGTTGGTTTCTTTAGTTCTATCATAAGGACACCTAAGTAGCTTACAAAATATCATTCTCACCTGGACTTACTATCTGAGCTGCTTCTAGAAAAGATAAAAAAACATATTAGAATGACATGTAGCTTGTTAATGGCTCTGTGGAATAGAGAGAAATGGGAGACAGAGATAGGAAAAAAAATGTAAAAGACTAAGACAGAGTAAAGTCTCAAACATCTGCATAAGCAATAGGACAGAATAGAAAGGAAACACTGCTCACCTGGACCTTCTTATACCCATGCACGCCTATGTAGCGTCTGACGTCAGTAGGGCGGGAAAACTTTCTCAATGCCTATTGGGCGCCGTTCGGGTGCAGTTCCTTGGCCCGCTTCCTAACCACGCCCATCACACCTCATTGGCTGTCCTATGGGGGTGTGTTTGAACGTGTTCTACAAGTAGCCTGAAAAGATGTCTTCGCCTTACAACATGGCTCCAAAACAGAAATCGAATTTCTTGCATGGAGAGTTGCAGATATGGAAAATGGAGGTGGGGCAGACCATGACATTATGAAAGCAGGGAGAGTGGTGGGTGTGGGCATCTGTGTGTAACCTGACCTGGCCCCTTCTTTTCCCTAACAATTGATTCCCCTCCACACTTAACACAAAACCTAAGTCCTCAACAATCCCTCACACCAACACCCAGAAAAAATCCATAAACTAAAGAAATACAGATAATGGGGGTGGGGAGGAGTGTCAAAGGCAGAAGGGAGTATAAAGGAGAACAGGCAAGTCATAGCACAAAGTTTCATCATTGAGGAAACGGAACACCACAAACACCAACTCACATGAGGGGGTCTTACATAGGAAAAATGGCTGTGCCAAAGCTTTCTATATACTAAAGCATGCCTAATTAGTGTCTGACGTCATAGGAACCGTTAGGATTCAAATCTAATTGGATGTGCATTGGATGTCGTTTTGCAATATACAGCTGTAGTGACGTTGTAGTCATTTCCTTCACATCTCTAAGCTTTGATACGAAGCTCTATGTTCTAAACAAAGTTACCTCTATAGCTCTATGCCTTAAAGTATTGCTTTTCATCTTCCATACATCAGGGGGTTCAAGTCTTGAGTAAGGTTAGCAAATAGGTTATATTCATTTCTCAGCCAGGACACCTGGTAACTCTTTAGCCTTGCCTTTACATATCAATATTTTGCTTCAGCTTTTATTATGTGCAGCCCATTGTCTAATATTTAATGCAACCTGTTCTCTCTCATGCTGAACACCCTCCCCCACCAAAAACATCCCCCCCTAACTGGATCATTCTTTAACACCTGTCCAAGCCCTCTGAAGTTTGATTTAACTCATAGCTGTTGGCCAATGCCTATATTGCATCAAAAGAAACACATTCCTACTAGAATGGCTTGTAGTTAGGAGTAAATGAAAGTATCTCATGCACCTGTGGCTGCAGAATGCTGAGGAGAAACAGCAAATTCCACCACTTCTGAGAACTGTTAGGATGCAAGGAAACAAAAGTGAACAACAAACAGCACTGCAATCGGCTCTCTTTTGAAAGCAAAGAAAAAACAGCACACATTCTCAGCACTTAAAAAGAGAATAAACAGATACACACCTTAACATTCAAGCTTCCCTCATTGCAAAATGGAGGTCTTCAGTTGCACAAAACTGACCTCATTGTGACCTCATCAATCTGCACCTTCAAAGTAGTATGCCACAATTAAAAGATGTGCTGGGTGTAGAACTCACAACCTCTGGATGTTAGGAGCACAGGCTGGCGCCTAACACATAGAGCTACAGCTGCTTCTACTAAGGTCCATCTCACCACCCGTTCATATCATACTTGACTGAGCTATCTATGCTCATTAGCTATCATATCAGGATGAACTCAAATAAGTTTAAGCAAAGGAATGCCTAAAGATTTGGAAGGTTTTCAAGTAGAAAACAAATATCAACTATGTATTAAAGAATTGCAGCACAAATGACGCTGATCGGTAAGGGCAAAAAAAACACCACTTTTCCGGTATGACGCCTAAACGGAACAGATTACTTACAGTCATATATGCATTAGTACAGTGCTTAGAATGAAGATTAGCGTGTGAGAAAAATGGAGCTTCACCTCACATGCATTCAAGCACACTTGGGAATATGGGTTTGGGGCTCAGTGAAAGCAGCGCTTTTAACCATTGAGCTACCACTCTTTTGTCTCAGCCTACTATGACATTATAGCTAAACTCCTTTTCCCTTAGCACTTCACTAAGATATGATATGACAAGGGAGCCAGAGATATTGGAGCAAAAGTTGCTGTAGCTCAGTGAGGAAAGGCACTCTTATCAATCTTCTGGGCTTTGAGGGTTCAAATCCCAGCCTGTATTTTACTTGTGGCATATCTACCTTCCAGGTGCACTTTGATGATGCTTTCCACTTCTTATAGGAGTTGAATATAACATTACTGTACAACTTTGCTGTGTAGCAGAAAAATAAACTTTTCCCCCTTCCATGCTAAGAATTTGAGTTCAACTCATCTTATATTTCTCCTTTTAAACATGACATACTTTGTTAGTTTTTATCATGGTAAAGTATATATTTCTGAAATGGTGAAGAGCACATTAACCAGGCGATCCACAAATGTCATCTTGCTGTCAGAGGAAAGGTTTCCTCTCTTCACTGCTTAGGATGTCCAAGCCATGGTAAGTTGAAAATAGGTTTGCCTGGAAAGGGAATTGTGCACCTTACAAATGGCAAAGTCCACCATGTAGACCCTGTTATAAGAGCTAATAGGAAAAAACTAGGACCTTATTAAAATGAGCAAAGGTGGGAGTTGAACCGGGGAGTTTCAGAGGTCAGAGCTCAGAACAGGAGCATTACCGTGTTGAGCTACAAATGCTTTCTTGTGCTTATAGCAGTTTGGTGAGACAAAACACTGCAGTTGTATATTATTGTTTCTTCACCATTTCAGAAATGTATACTTTACCATGATAAAAACTAACAAAGTATGCCATGTTTAAAAGGAGAAATATAAGATGAGTTGAACTCAAATTCTTAGCATGGAAGGGGGAAAAGTTTATTTTTCTGCTATACAGCAAAGTTGTACAGTAATGTTATATTCAACTCCTATAAGAAGTGGAAAGCATCATCAAAGTGCACCTGGAAGGTAGATATGCCACAAGTAAAATACAGGCTGGGATTTGAACCCTCAAAGCCCGGAAGATTGGTAGAGAGTGCCTTTCCTCACTGAGCTACAGCAACTTTTGCTCCAATGTCTCTGGCTCCCTTGTCATATCATAGCTTAGTGAAGTGCTAAGGGAAAAGGAGTTTAGCTATAATGTCATAGTAGGCTGAGACAAAAGAGTGGTAGCTCAATGGTTAAAAGCGCTGCTTTCACTGAGCCCCAAACCCATATTCCCAAGTGTGCTTGAATGCCTGTGAGGTGAAGCTCCATTTTTCTCACACGCTAATCTTCATTCTAAGCACTGTACTAATGCATATATGACTGTAAGTAATCTGTTCCGTTTAAGCGTCATACCGGAAAAGTGGTGTTTTTTTTGCCCTTACCGATCAGCGTCATTTGTGCTGCAATTCTTTAATACATAGTTGATATTTGTTTTCTACTTGAAAACCTTCCAAATCTTTAGGCATTCCTCTGCTTAAACTTATTTGAGTTCATCCTGATATGATAGCTAATGAGCATAGATAGCTCAGTCAAGTATGATATGAACGGGTGGTGAGATGGACCTTAGTAGAAGCAGCTGTAGCTCTATGTGTTAGGCGCCAGCCTGTGCTCCTAACATCCAGAGGTTGTGAGTTCTACACCCAGCACATCTTTTAATTGTGGCATACTACTTTGAAGGTGCAGATTGATGAGGTCACAATGAGGTCAGTTTTGTGCAACTGAAGACCTCCATTTTGCAATGAGGGAAGCTTGAATGTTAAGGTGTGTATCTGTTTATTCTCTTTTTAAGTGCTGAGAATGTGTGCTGTTTTTTCTTTGCTTTCAAAAGAGAGCCGATTGCAGTGCTGTTTGTTGAGAAAAAAAAGGGGGTTGTAAAAGCCATGTGTAAATTATATTATTGTTTGGGCAGAAATGTGGTTTGTTATCCATGCAATATAATGTGTTCCATTGTTATGGTGTCATTATATTTATTAGGACAGAGAAAAGATGAAAATTACCTATTCAAACTCACTATTGGAATTATTGATGAAAAAACACAGCGGACGTCTGCCTCGCGTCTAACAAAGAGCCGCAATTACGATAGTTGAAACGGCATTGAAATCCAAGTTAGACCAGGATTTCTTACGTCTACATAATACACGATATTTAGACGCAGTTGCTCGCTCAGGTAGCGCTCATCTAGCGTCCCCATTTGGCACGCCCACGGAACGCCCACGTCCAGAGCTGGAGACGGGACTATGCTTTCTATAGACGTCAGTTCGTCAACTACGTCTTAGGGACGTCTATGTGTCGCTTATTTCCCAATTAACATTAATTAAGACCCTTAACTCCGTAATTATTCACTTACATCGGACGCCTAAAGCACGCCTAAAATAAATGCAGTAATAGAGAATTTACCCCTTTGTATATATTTTTTTTTAAAATCCTTCCTTTCTGTGGTTTGTCTGTTTATATAATCTGTGAATGGAATTAGCTGGATCTACTTAGAAACTGTGCACATTTAGGGATCTCTTTACCAAAGTGCAGTTACTGTGCACTAATTTGACAGCTGGTAGCTCGTGTGGCAAGAGGGCAAAGAGAATAGGCAGGTTACGAAGGTATACATATTAAGTTGGGGGAGAGAATGCATCAAGCATGTTTTTAAGCAGCAGGCTGCAGTAACTTATGCAAATAGTTTGGATGCCCTTGCCTTGATATCTACCAGTGCATTTGTCCCTCGATTCTATATAAGGTGCCAAGTTTGGTGCAGAATTATGGGCATGGATCAAAGATCTTCATGCAAATTAATTAGCCAATTAATTGCTTACTGGTAGAGCTGTTGCCTCTGCATCTAGAAGTTGTGGGATCAAATTCCAGGGCTGTTCCTTGCAACCCTGGGGAAGTCACTTAATCCTCCATTGCTACCGATCCAGGACAAGCAGTGGTTCCCCCCTTGTCTTTCTCAATAACAGACTATGGACTTTTCCTCCAGGAACTTGTCCAAACCTTTCTTAAAACCAGCTACGCTATCCACTCTTAACAGAACCTTTGTCAATGCATTCCAGAGCTTAATTATTCTCTGAGTGAAAAAAAAATTTCCTCCTATTGGTTTTAAAAGTATTTCCCTGGAACTTCATCGAGTGTCCCCTAGTCTTTGTAATTTTTGACAGAGTGGAAAATCGATCCTCTTGTAACCTTTCTTACTGTGTAGTTAATGTTTGCCTGGTGCTGAACAGATGATGGAAGTGTCCCCAGAGTCAGCATGCAGTTTAGTAAAGTAGCCTCTAGGCATAAGGTGTCCTTTTTTCAGATCAGCTCCCCTGGATCATTGTTTAAAATTGCTGTGAACCCTGTGTAGGATCCCTGGTTCAGAGTGAACTGAAGGCTTGATAAGGTTTTAGATCTTTAAATTCTAAATGTAAAATTCCCCAGCTATATTCCTCATTGTCTTCATTGGAGAATAGTGGAGAGATGGTGAAGGTTAGTGTTAATAGATATTCAGTTCATATTTATCAAGAGTCTGAAAAGGGATATTTTGAGCATGCAGAAATGAGCATTTTAGATGCTTCATTAATTTTCTACACTTTATTTATAGATTTCCTGACAGACGTATTCACCAAACTCAACACCATTTCCTTTGCCATTGGCAACTTTTAGACTTGAATATATTTACTCTGGATGCATGCTAGTGTCTGTCTAGCAAGAGCATGGCCTCAGTCATGCAGCTGAGAGATGATGTTTAAATACTGTAGATTTCCATTCTTTCTTCAAAAAATAAACATTTATGTACTTTTTTTTACTATGTGCAAAATGGAAGTCTATATATTTTTTCTGCATTACCATGGTGCCTCATATTATAGTGATCTCTTGTAGTGTTCATCATTTTGGTGATCTATCCAGTACATTGATCCTGCCAGGATAGCATCACATGACAATTTTTTTTTAAGTCTATGTCATATCAGTACATCAGATTGCTGTGGAAAGCATCTTTTTTTAATCACATGAACCCCAAACTATTGAAGCAACCAAAAGCAAATGCAATCACAAGAAATACTTTCAGAAAAATGTCAAGCAAGGTTTAAGCATGGAAGATTGTTCCCTTTATTTATTTACTTCTAATATAAGTTTGAGATTATTTACAGCAGCCAATAAAATGCATAATAGCCCCCTTCCTACACTTTCCCTCACCCTAAACATAGGCATCACCACAGTTCTTAAACAGCAATACTAAATCTAAAACATTATTAGGGTCTCTCGTGTTTTACATCACTCAGAAAACCATTTGCTGCAACCAATCCTTCACCCCTTTATAGATGTGAAGACAAATCTGGGACTTAACTCATCTGGCAATTTATTCTACCAGCCAGGTCCCTGAACTGAGAATGCCCTTAGTACAATCTCACAGCTATGATATACAGAGGTCTCTTTGTCCTACTTGCCTGTTTACCATATGGATTTCAAGAGCACTGTTAAAAACGCCCTATTTTAGAAAGTGCAAGACACACAGGAAAGTATGATGTAGTGGTTAGAACTACAGCCTCAGCACCCTGGGGTTGTGGGTTCAAACCCTGCGCTGCTCCCTGTGACCCTGGGCAAGTCACTTAGGGGAAGACTCTCAAAGCTTTATGGTAAAAACCAACTGGCCACTGTCAAAGCTGCTCTTTGTAACGATTTTTAAAAAGCGAGTCATTCTCCAAAAACAGTGCATGCAAATGAGGTTCACGGAGCGTAGGCTCACTAAATTTACTTGAGATAAGTCAATGGTGGTAGCGATCACCACATGCACAGCATACACCTGCACAAAAAAACACACAAAAAAAATCAAAGTTTGGCAGGAGAGAGGCTCACTCTCCCACCGCATTGCACAACCTCCCAACACCCCCTGGCAGCGGGAGAGAATGCCCACTCTCTCTCCCTGTGCCCCTGACTCCACACACACACACACACACACACACACTCAGCAATTATACAGAATCACTCAGAGTGCTTATTTTAATATTAATGACCTCATTTTTAAGCTTCTCAATGGTATATTTGACCCTTTAGTTCCCTTACATTGGAACTCTACTAGATCTTGTTATTCGAGAATCACACAGATATATAAATTATCATTTCCCTCTTCTTTTTTTTTTAATATTTAAATTTTTATTTCAATTTTTCAAATTATACAACTATCAGTATACAGCATTCTTCAGTCACTGCATTAACAAAGTCAACAACTATTAACAAGGCTCATCACAGAAAAATGCTCTTGCTCCACACTAAATGCGCCCCAATCCCCCCTTCCACCCTAACCCCCCCCCGCAACACACACTTCCCCATCATCCTACCCCCAGTAGACCCCCCCTCAAAACCCCTCCCATCATCCAATGAGCAGACCAGGCAGAAGTGACCGAGGATACTCTATAAAGAATCCAACAGGTCTCTAATTTTGATCCAAGTTACAGATCGTGTCAGGAACTTATGACGACGAGTAGCTACTGCCATCTCCATCCTCCCAATGGACAATAGTCTAGTCTTCCAATCTGATAATAAGGGTGCAGCAGTGTTTTTCCAGTGGTTAGCTATGAGGCATTTGGCAGCCGCCATACCCCAACGACGTAGTTTAGTCTGCCAAGGGTATTCTCGTTCATTAAAGAGCCCCAGAAGACACGACTGAGGAGACACCTCTACCAGATCACCAAGCAGGGAGGTCAAAGTACCTGCCACCTCTGTCCAAAATGGACCAAGAACCACACAATCCCACCATATGTGTAGGAAGGAACCCTCGTGGATCCCACATCTCCAACAAGTAGCAGTAACCCCGGGAAACATTTTGTGTAACCGCACTGGAGTATAGTACCATCTAGTAAGTTACTTTGTAAGCATTTTCTTGGACCAGAGCACAAGTGGAAGCCCAGGATACCTCCCTACATATAGCTTCCCACTGTGCAGCAGTGAAGAAAAACCCTAGGTCTCGCTCCCAGTGTTTCTGAAAGGAAAATTGTACAGTTAAGTGACCTCTCCAATATCGGTACAACACTGAAAGGGGTCGGGGCACCTGCCGAAGCAGCAACCAGAGATTCTCAAGGGATTCCTGCTCAATGCTCAAAGGCCTTCCCCATCCCTGAGCCTGCATGAAGTGTCTGATCTGAAAATAGGCCAAATAGTCCCGGTCCGGTAAGTTATATTTCTGCTGGAGCATGGCAAAGGACACTATCCCAGTAGTTCCCAACAAATCCCGAAACACCCTCAATCCACTCTGGGCCCATCTATGAAAAACCCTATTATCTCTCCCAGCCTGAAATTTAGGTTCAAATTGTATCGGAGCCAAAGAAGAAATCAATATACCATTACCCAACCGAGCCCGAGCTTGACTCCACACCTTAGCCAAGTGTTGTACAAATGGATTAGGTATACCCTGGATCCACGAGCTAGGGGACCCAGAGACCCAAAGTCTATGTTTCATTTCCCTCTTCTAAAGGACTTAAATCTGTCGGGAAGCTTAGCCAATCCTTGGCATTTAAATTGGTAGAAATTTGGAACAAACTTCCTGATTCTGTAAGATTGATAGATCAGTTGCAACAATTCCGAAAAGATCTAAAAACTTGGCTGTTCACACAATTCCTTAATGGCTTACCTACTGAAGTGACGCACCAATAGCATTTTTATTCTTTTAGACTCATGTTCTACTATATATTCTGGTCTTAATTATTTGTAAACTTACTGAAGTGGTACACCAATAGTATTTTTTATTCTTCTTAGGTTTATATTCAATTACATACTCTGGTCTCAATTACTTGTGAACCGAGTCAAGCTTTGTCAGGATATATAAACCGAAGACTAGATTAGATTAGATTGTACTACATTTGCTTGGTAAACCATTTTGCTAATCCACAGCTAAAATACATGCATATTAAATTGGCTGGAACCAGTTTAATGACCGCATTAAAGGCAACCTTTTGAGAATTTGGCCCTTAATCCTCTACTGCTCCAGGTATATTAGATAGACTGTGAGCCCACCGGGACAGATAGGGAAAATGTTCATGTATCTGAATGTAAACCACTATAAGCAGTATATAAATACTAAAAAAAAAAAAAAAACTTAAATATTTCAGCACAATACTTCATCACCAAATAATTGCATAGATCTTTCCTGGTGATGCAATCAACTTACAAAGATTGCAGAGACAATTGGTCTCAGCAGATAAGCACAAAAATAAAAATAAGTAGAAGAGAGAACATAAGAAGCGCCATCTCAGGAACAGACCCTAGGTCCATAAAGTCCGGCGATCCGCACACGCGGAGGCCCCGCCAGGTGTACCCTGGCATAGTTTTGGTCCCCATATCGCTCCAAGCTTCTCATAAAGAGAAGTGCATCTAGCCTACCCCTACCCATGTCACTTCATGCCACTCATAAGGAGATGTACATCTAACTTACCCTTAAATCCTAGAATGGTGGATTCCGCAATTACCTTTTCTGGGAGAGCATTCCAGGTGTCCACCACTCGTTGCGTGAAGCAGAACTTCCTGATATTTGTCTTGAACTTGTCCCCCTTAGCTTCCGCCCATGTCCTCTTGTCCGTGCCACATTGGACATTGTAAATAACGTTTTTTCCTGCTCTATTTTGTCGATTCCTTTCAGTATTTTGAATGTCTCGATCATATCCCCTCGTAGTCTCCTTTTCTCAAGGGAGAACAACCCCAATCTCTTAAGTCTTTCCTCGTAATCCAGGTTCTCCATACCTTTCACCAGCTTTGTTGCTCGTCTCTGCACCCTCTCTAGCAGTATGATATCCTTTCTTTAGGTATGGAGACCAATGCTGGACGCAGTATTCCAAGTGTGGTCTGACCATTGCTCTATAAAGCGGCATTATGACTTTCTCCGATCTACTCGTGATTCCCTTCTTTATCATGCCTAGCATTCTATTCGCGTTCTTCGCTGCCGCCGCACATTGCACCGATGGCTTCAGTGTCCTATCGATTAATACTCCCAGGTCCTTTTCCTGTTCAGATTTTCCCAGAGTTGCACCTGACATACTATACTTGTGTTCCTTATTTTTTCTGCCTAAGTGCATCACTTTGCATTTTTCCACATTAAACTTCATCTGCCATTTATCTGCCCAATTCTCCAATCAGCTCAAGTCACTCTGGAGTTCTTCACTGTCCTTCTGTGATTTGATGGCCTGGCATAGCTTTGTGTCATCTGCAAACTTGATGATCTCACTGGATGTTCCATCCTCTAGGTCATTTATGAAGATATTAAATAAGATGGGTCCAAGTACCGAGCCCTGGGGCACACCGCTAGTCACATTTTCCCAGTCCGAGAACTTCCCATTTATGCCCACTCTCTGCCTTCTGTTCTTCAGCCATTTGCCTATCCATCTTAGTATATCTCCTTCTATTCCATGGCCCTGCAGTTTCCTGAGGAGTCTTACATGTGGAACTTTGTCGAACGCTTTCTGAAAATCCAAGTATATAATATCCACCGGTTCTCCATTATCAATTTGTCTGTTCACTGTCTCAAAAAATTGAAGTAGGTTCGTCAAGCATGACTTCCCTTTCCTGAATCCATGTTGGCTGGCTTTCATCAGGTCGTGTGTGTCTAGGTGCCGGGTTATGCTATCCTTGATCAGCGCCTCAACCATCTTCCCAGGGACCGACGTGAGACTCACAGGTCTATAGTTGCCCAGTACTCCTCTTGATCCTTTTTTGAATATCGGCGTGACGTTCGCTATCTTCCAGTCGTCTGGTATCTGCCCTGTTTTGATTGACAGATTGGCAAGTTTTTGGAATAGTTCTCCGATTTCCACTTTTAGCTCTTTCAAGACTCTCGGATGAATTCCATCCGGTTCAGGGGATTTGTCGCTTTTGAGTTTGTCGATCTGGCGGTATATCTGGTCCAAGTCCACGTCTACTGTGGTAAGGCTGTCCTCTGTTACTCCTTTGAACACTTTCACTGCTTCTGGAATTGTTGCAGTGTCTTCCTTTGTAAAGACAGACGCAAAGAATGAATTTAGTCTGTCTGCGATTTGTTTGTCTTCCTTGATGTACCCTTTCCTTCCCTGGTCGTCCAGCGGTCCTACCGCCTCATTTGCGGGTTTTCTCCCTTTCACGTACTTGAAGAAGGGCTTGAAGTTTTTGGCCTCCTGCGCTATTTTCTCCTCATAGTCCTTTTTGGCATCCCTTACTGCCCTGTGACACTTCTTCTGATCACCCTTGTGTTTGTTCCAAGTTTCGATTGTTTTCGTGCGTTTCCATGCTTTGAAGGAGTCCTTCTTTTCTTTTATGGCTTCCTTCACCTCTTTAGTAAGCAAACGCCGGCTCTCTTTTGCCTTTGGTTTTCTTTGCTTTGGATATCCTCGGAATGTAGAGGCTTTGTACTTCCGTGATAGTATTTTTCAGAAGGGACCATGCCTGTTCTACCGTTTTGACTTTGCCCATTTTTTTCTTGATCCGTTGTTTCACCATGTCTCTCATGCTATCATATCTTCCGCTTTTGAAGTTTAAAGTTGTGGTTGAGGTTTTGGTACTTTTCCCCTTCCCGACATCGAGTCTGAAGTTGATCATGTTGTGATCGCTCGTCCCCAGCGGGACCGTGACTTCTACTTCCTTTGCTGGCCCCGTAATGCCGTTTATGACCAAGTCCAAGGTGACGTTTCCTCTTGTCGGCTCTCCCACCAATTGTTCCAGAAAGCAGTCCCCTAGCACTTCCAGGAACATTGCCTCCTTGCCACAATTTGAAATTCCCAGGTTCCAGTCTATTCCAGGAAAATTGAAATCCCCCAAGATTATGACATTACCTGTCTTACATTCGTGTTTAATTTCCTCTATCATTTCCACGTCTGTTTCTTCCATTTGTCCTGGCGGTCGATAGTAAAGGCCAATCTTTGTGTCAGCTCCGTTGTGTCTGGGAATCTTTATCCAGAGGGATTCCAGCTTCTCTTTCTCTTCTGTCATAGTCTCTCTCACAGATTCTATTTCTTCACGAACATATAGTGCAACACCTCCACCTTTCTGCCCCACTCTATCTCTTCTGTACAGTTTGTATCCCTGAAGTACTGTATCCCATTTGTTTTCATCATTCCACCAGGTTTCTGTGATGCCAGTTCTTCGTTCTTTGCTATTGCTTCTAATTCTCCCATTTTGTTTCTCAAACTTGTAGCGTTCGTATACATACATTTGAGTTCCCTTTGTGTTGCCTTCTTAGACTCCTTAAGCTTAGCAGTCTCCCCTGGTTCCTTCACGGTATCCTTCCTTGCTCCTGTATTGTCTCTCTTAAATGCTTTGTGGTCGTCCCCTCCTGTGTCTGAGTAGTTGTCCATAGTTCCTTCTTTGGGACATCCTGTCGCCCGGACCATCGACTGGTGGTCGACTGTCGGCTTTCCCCTGACCTTTAGTTTAAAGCCTTCTCGATGGCCTTCTTGAAGTTGCCTGCCAATACTCTTGCTCCTTCCTCGTTGAGGTGCAGTCCGTCCTTCCTGTAGTACTTGCTTCTTCTCCAGAACGTTGTCCAGTTGCGCACGAAGTCAAAGCCTTCCTCTTCGCACCATCGTCTCATCCAGGCGTTGATCGCTTGCAGTTCCCCTTGCCTCCTTCCATCCGCTCTTGGTACCGGGAGGATCTAGAAGGCCACCTTCACCTCCCTGATCTTCAGTATTCTTCCGAGTGAGCGGAGCTGACCCTTCATTTCTTCCCTGTCATACTTCCGTCCGCTCACATTGTTGGTTCCCAAGTGGATAAGCACAGCAGTGTCCTCTCCCCCTGCGCTGTCTATGATCCTGGAGATCCTGTTGGCCACATCCTTCACTCTTGCTCCTGGCAAGGAGGTATGGAAAACCAGGAGGTGAAGTGAACAAAACAGAATGGTGTAGGGATGCGAACACAGCAAACACACGCACAGGATACAAGTCGGGAAGGAGGCGTTGCCAGTGGCTAGCTCCTAGACCCTTTTATTATGCTTCTAGGCTAATGACATAATAGTAACTCCCCTAGGTACATCTCTAATGATTGGTTGAGACAAAGGTACATGCTTTTACATCGTGTCAGCCTCAACTCTGCATGTAGGCATATCCTGATTAGCACTTAGACAAAACCTGATTCTCTGCACATATGCAATGCCTGTCTAATGTCCTTTACAACTAAGGACTAATCAAATTAAAATAAGGGTTAATTTGTGCCAGGTAAGGGGGAGAGAGGGAAGGAGTCTGCATTCTTTCACAGGGCCTCAGGAAATCAGTGTGCTGATCTCGCCCTGTTTTAGAATGGCATCCCTTCATTTCCCCTTACTTTAATATTTTTAAGGGCTTTAGAGAAATAAAGCAAATCTGCTCGTGATACTTGGCAATATCTACTATGACAAGGATTTATGCATAAGGTAAACAAAGAAGGCAGGCATTGAACAAAACAACAGAGAGCGATCAAAAGACCTATTCCAATGAGTAAATATTGCATAAGGACCCGGATCCATTGGCCAGATGGGAACTAGGACCATAAAGCATTCCATCACTGTGGTAAGATATCTTGACACATATGAGAAGCTAATTCATGTAATTGTTGAATTTATTCTTTTATGCTGTTGCTGTTATCGGTTAGATTAAAACAGCACATATTTTTAACAGCTTCACAACCGTGATGATGTAACAGTAACAGATAATCTATGGCTGCTCGGTTGTCTAACACTGCTTTCCGTAATTCATTTTGTTCTTGATTTAGCAAGCTAAGTGCGTGTGAGGTATGATTAATATTTTTAGCTAATGCACATGCCAATCACGCTAAAGTTTTATGATTATATAATGCTAACTTTACACACTGGAATTAAACAGGAACCAAACAGGACCTCATTTCAAGATCCTACACGGTATTCTCCCTCCCTTCATTCCTCTTTCTTGGAACTCCTCTAACCCCAATTCTGCCAGATCCACCCAAAAACTGAAACTTTCCTTTCCCTCTCTAAAAGGCGTTTCACTTGTAGGAAAACTAGGTTCTTCCCTCCCTTTCAGAATTACTCAGCTCTGGAACAACCTTACCTCCCCTCTTAGGAATCTGAGCTCCCTCTAACTCTTCCGTAAACATCTGAAAACCTGGTTATTCTCAAAAATGTAACTCCTCCTCCCTCTCTGGTTATTCTAGTCTTCTAAATTTTCTCTTCATTTTGCCTCTTCCCTCCACTGGAGTTCCTTTCTACCCTAACTCTTGTTAACCGTGTCGAGCTTTACGAATGTAGAGATGATGCGGTATACAAACCTAAGGTTTAGATTTAGATTTTAGATTTAGAACCTAACATAATGTGTGCATCTATGCTCTGCTGTAAGCAGAAGTTGTCATTAGCTGAAATCTCTGCTATTCTTTCCCAAATGTTATATTGCATTCTTTTCTCCCACAATTCCCCAGCAGAAGGCAAAGGAAGACTAAGAAAAGTTAACAAGCAAATAACAATCATCAAAGAGTTATAGGTTAATTGTGCAAAAATAGCAGCAGTAAAATTTTCAGGTGTCATTTCTTTTTCAGTCTATTTTAAAGTGAGAACTGCCTGGTCACTCAAACTTTTAATGTGTCCCCAAGTTACAGGATCAATCTTAGAATGACGCTTTCTTTTCCGGTCGTCTTGCTGTGGTATGGGAACTTGTTGAGATCTCCGTAAGATGAAATCGAATTCAGGAATGGGGTTCTGCAGGTGTTGATGCCACGACACTTTCTTCTGTAGTTTTTGCGCTGGTGTCTGCAGCTGCTTGCTCTTCTTCTGTAGGGGCAGGAGGGGTGTCTGCAGCTGCTCGATTTTCTTCTGTAGTTTCTGTTCGTGCAGGCCGGACGTGTCTGCATGGCACCCAAACAGGACCTGCAGGAGTTGAGACAGCGGCGTAACCCCTTCCCCAGGTTATTAAGGGAGCAGGGCCTTGCCAGACAGGATTAGGAGACAGCTTATATTTCACCCAAGGCTGTGGTAGTGGGACTACCACTCGATGATGCTTATCGTGTGTAGAGAATTCTGAAAAATAGTTCAAATGGTTAATAGTGAATAAAACAAGGGATATAGACATTTGAACCTGTCTCAAATTAGGAACGGCATATTTCAATGGTTTCTGTTTTAATAAATATGATTTTAATGTACGGTTTTCACGTTCAACAATGGCTTGTCCTGTAGAATTAAAAGGTAAACTGTGAATTAATTGGATATTCCACTGTAAGCAAAACTCAGAAAAAGCACTGGAAGAATAAGCAGCACCATTATCTGTTTTTAAAGTCCTTGGCTTTCCCATAACAGCAATGCATTGCAATATATGAATAATTACTTAATTAGTTGTTTCTCCTGTTTCTGGCATCACCCAAAGATAGCCAGAATAGGTGTCAATTGTAACGTGAAGATATAGACATCTTGGGGTTACTTCTATTGAAACCAATGGAAGTAAAACTCGGATGTCTCAATTCATCCTCCTTTTTCTGGAGCCATATGGTAACCCTAGACCAGATTTCCTCTTTGCAATTTAGAATGAAGAACTGTTACCTATATCCCATGTTTGTTTGCCTGGTGTTTCCCATTTTATGTGGTTGAATTGGTTTCTGATTGTGGGACACTTTTTGTTTTCTATATTTTCTTGTTATCACAAAAGCTTGAAACGTAAGCACAACTCTCTAGGAAACCAGTGGAATTATGCTGACAGTGACCATGCAAGAGTCCATCTAATATGATCCCAGTTGCTACATATGAATAGCCTTACTGGGTCAGACCAATGGTCCATCAAGCCCAGTAGCCCGTTCTCACAGTGACCAATCCAGGTCACTAGTACCTGGCCAAAACACAAGGAGTAGCAATATTCCATGCTACCGATTCAAGGCAAGCAGTGGCTTCACCCATGTCTTTCTCAATAACAGGCTATGGACTTTTCCTCCAGGAACTTGTCCAAACCTTTCTTAAAACCAGCTATGCTATCCGCTCTTACCACAACCTCTGGCAATGTGTTCCAGAGCTTAACTAATTTCTTCCTATTGGTTTTAAAAGTATTTCCCTGTAACTTCATCAATTGTTCCCTAGTCTTTGTAATTTTTGATGGAGTGAAAAATCAATCCACTTGTACCTGTTCTACTCCACTCGGGATTTTGTAGACTTCAATCATATCTCCCCTCAGCCGTCTCTTTTCCAAGCTGCAGAGCCCTAATCATTTTAGTTTTTCCTCATACGAGAGGAGTTCCAACCCCTTTACGATTTTGGTCACTCTTCTTTGAACCTTTTCTACCACCACTATATTTTTCTTGAGATAAGGAAACCAGAATTGAACGCAATACTCCAGATGAGGTCGCACCATGGAGTGATACAGGGGCATTATAACATTCTTAGTTTTATTAACCATCCTGTTTGCTTTTTTGGACACCGCCACACATTAGGCAGAAAGTTTCATTGTATTGTCTACTGCAGGGGTGTCCAACCTGCGGCCCCGTGAAGTATTTTGTGCGGCCCTGGTCGAGGGCGATGCAGTGTTTTCCTCTGCTGCTCTTGGGTGTTTACTGTCTTGCCGGCTCCCTCCTCTGTCTTGCTGTAGCGTTTGCATGGTCCCAGAAAATTTTTTTCAGCCAATGCTGCCCAGGGAAGCCAAAAGGTTGGACACCCCTGGTCACTTTCCATTTGTCCACATTAAATTTCATCTGCCATTTGGACAACCATTCTTCCAATTTCCTAAGGTCCGCCTGCAATTTTTCACAATCCGCATGCGTTTTAACAACTGTGAACAGTTTAGTGTCATCAGCAACTTTAATCACCTCACTCGTCATTTCAATTTCCAGATCATTTATAAATAGTTAAATAGCACCGGTCCCAGTACAGACCCCTGCGGCACTCCACTGTTTACTCTCCTCAGTTGAGAAAAATGACCATTTAACCCTACCCTCTCTTTTCTATCCGATAACCAATTCCTAATCCACAACTGAACTTTGTCACCTATACCATGACACTATAATTTTCTCAGGAGCCTCTCATGAGGAACTGTTATCAAAAGCTTTCTGAAAATCTAGATACACTATATCAACCGTCTCATCTTTATCCACGTGTTTATTCACACCTTCAAAGAAGTCAAGAAAATTGGTGAGGCAAGATTTCCCTCGGCTGAACCCATGCTTACTCCATTTCATTAAATCATGTTTGTCTACATGTTCCACAATTTTATTTTTTTTATAATTGTTTCTACCATTTTGCCTTGCAGTGAAGTGAAGCTTACCGGTCTGTAATTTCACGGATCTCCCCTGGAGCCCTTTTTAAAAATCAGCGTAACATTGGCCACCCTCCAATCTTCAGGTACTAAAGACGATTTTAGCAACAGCTTACAGATCACTAATAGCAGGTCAGCAATTTCATGTTTGAGTTCTTTTAGTACCCTGGGATGTATATCATCCGGTCCTGGTGATGTATCACTTTTTAACTTGTCGATTTGACTTAGTATATCTTCCAGATTCAATGAGATTTCTTTCAGTTCCTCTGCATCACCACCCTTGAAAACCATTTACAGTTCAGGTAGATCTCTTACATCTTCCGTAAAGACCGAAGCAAATAATTCATTTTTTCCGCTATGGCCTTATCCTCCCTGAGCGCTCCTTGATCATCCAACGGTCCCACAGATTCCCTCACAGGTTTTCTGCTTCTGATGTACCTAAAAAAATTGCTATGAGTTTTTGCCTCTTTTGCAAGTTTCTCTTGCAAGTCTTTCTTAGCTTTGCATCTAACTTGCCAGTGCTTATGTTTCTTCTTATTTTCTTCATTCAGATCCTTTTTTCATTCTTTAAAGGATATTTTTTTGGCTCTAATGGCCTCTTTCACTTCACCTTTTAACCACGCCGACTCTTGTTCATCTTTTTTCCACCTTTGCTGATACGTTGAATGCATCTGATCTAGGCATTTTGAATGGCTTGTAAATACCACAGATGTTTTCTCGGAAGCCTCGTATGTTGCCCGTTACAGTGATCTAGATGGGGTATCAGCAGGGTCTGAAGTACCAGTTGCAGTACATCAGCATCCAACATAGAGAAAGTTGTAATCTACAAATCATCTTAACTTTACAAAAAGTTATTCTTATCTGCTGACAACTGCTGTGTAACTACATTCCTTTAAGTATGCAACAAATCATTTCTATAGTTCTAGCTTCAGAGGCCAAGTAGTAGCTTCAGTAGTACCCCATAGCTTCAGTGGCCTAGTAATAGCTTCAGTGGCACTCCGAGGTTATGGGATCAATCCCAGCACTGCTCCTTGTGACTCTGGGCAAGTCTCTTATTCCTCCACTGCCCCAGATAACAAAATAAGTACCTGTATATATGTAAACCACTTTGAATGTGTAACCACAAAACAGGTGGTACACAAGTTCCATCCCCTTTCCCCTTTCATAGAAAGTAATGGGAAAGTGAAGCATTTTCAAGCCACCACTCTACAACCTTTGCAAATCCCTTTCAGGATCAAAACTGCTAACTGAAGAAGCATGGAAACCTAATTAGAAAAATGCAAAGCAACTGAGAAATGAACATATGTGCATGACAAATGTGCTCAGAGTGGTGGGAAATGGTTAGGCATCACTCAGACTTATTTATAGGGGCCCTGCAAAATGACAACTAGCATGTTGTGCACACAAAAAAAAATCTCAGTCCAGACTTGAATTAGTTTAATGGCAAGATACATCTTATCTGAATCTGTGGAACAGAATGTCAACTGTATGTAAGAACTACCTGCAAACACATCACACACTGCAGAATAGATCATGAGGTAACAATTTGAAAACAAAGACACCATTTCAAGGGAGTGAATATGGGCAGCTTGCAGGGAGCTCAACCTCTCAACAGGTAGCTAGGACTGTGGACAACTCCCAATCTCTAGAGCAGGGCTTCTCCCAAATAAGTTAGAAAAATCCACATTTGGAGGTAACAAAATTGGATGAAAAAAAATATCTGGCCCATACAAGTGCCCTGTAACTCTTAATTTTTTCCTTAGCTTGATGGGAGGCAGGTCATCCATAGCAGGGCCACAACCAGTGTTAGAAGTGGGCTTGGAGCAGTGGTACAGGTGAGATGTAACTGCAGCTGTATGCTTGTTTACCTGCTAACATGGGGTCATGGTAGCATAAAGTTTGAGAAGCAGTGCGTGAGAGTCTAAAGGGACGAAGACTAATGCAGAGCAGTGTTTTCCTGAACCCTGTGCAGAAGGCACACCTAGCCAGTCAGGTTTTCATATTTGTTACTATGGGGCTCATAATAATTTAAAAAAAAAAAAACGTCTAAAAAGTGGCCTAAATGGCTACTTGGACGATCAAAAAGCCTGATCGTCCAAGTACCCATAATCAAAGCTGGTTTTAGACGTATCTAAAACCAGCTTAGGCCTTTCCCCTGCCTCTAAACGCATAGAGTGAAAAGAGGCGTTTTTAGAGGCAGGGAAAGGGCGGGAGGTGGACCGACCTACACCTAGGCGTACAACAGGTATAACCAAATGTTTTGACAGGTTGCCTAGTCAGCACATACGTTTTGACTTAGACCAAGTCAAAACAGATATAAGTGCCGAAAAAGGGGCCGCTGAGCTGATCGCTGCAGCTCAGCAGCCCCAGCAACCTGCCTATCGCTGCAGGAGAGATGGCTCATCTCTCCTGCCATGATGATGATCGCCTACACCTCTCCGAACTGCGGCACTTTGGGGTGAGCATCGGGACAGGGCATCTCCCCTGCTGGCAATGCTCACCCCGAAGTGCCACAGTTTGGAGGGGTGTAGGCGATCATCATCACGGCAGGAGAGATGAGCCATCTCTTCTGCGGTGATGAGCCCTCCCCCTTGCAACAATCGGGCAAGAGGGAGCCCAAGCCCTCCTGCCCGGCGGCACCCTCACCCCCCACCGTCCGATTCCGATGGAGTCAGGAGGAAGCTCAAGCCCTCCTCACCCGGCGGCACCCTCACCCCCCCCCCCACCGTCCGATTCTGATAGGGCCCATGTGCCTAAGGCCCTGCCCACAGGAGGAGCCTAAAGCTCCTGGGCCTATTCTGGTTGGCCCAGGCGCCTCAGGCCCCACCTGTGGGCGGGGTTTGAGCAGCCTGGGCCAATCCAGCCCCATTGCTGGGATGGCTGGCCTGTTGGACGGGTGGACTTGGCACCTGTCTGTCAGGCCAACGATTTCCACAATTTCAAGGTACGGGGGGTGGGGTGGGGGTGGCGGGAGGGTGCGGGGCGGCGGTGGGGGGCCGATCGGGAGTTTGGGGGGCGGTCGTGGGGGGGGGTTGCGTCGAGGGCAGGAGGGCCTGGGATCTCTCCTGCCTGTATTTTACTGGGGGGGGGGTAGAGGGTGCCACCGGGCCAGGAGGGCTTGGGCTCCTCCTGGCCCCATCGGAATCGGCAGGGGGGGGGTTTGTGATTGTGGGGCAAGAAAGCTTGGGCTCCCTCTTGCCCCGAGTCGGTGGGTGGGGGATTGCGGTTCAACGGAGCAAGAGGGTTTGGGCTCCCTCTTGCCCTGATGTTGTCGGGGGGGGGGGGGTCATGGTTCGACAGGGCAGGAGGGCTTGGGCTCCATCCTGCCTGGATCATTGTAGGGGGGGTGGATTCTGTAACCGGTGTTGTTTTTGACAGACACCGGTTACAGAATCCAGCTTTTAGGCAAAGGACTGGCTTCTCCTTCGCCTAAAAGCCCTTGTTTTGGACGTTTGTGGCTTAGACTTTTTTTAGGTTGATTATATGGTATAAGTTTAGACGTAGTGGTGGTCTGGGCGTTTAAACAGCTGAACGTAGAGGCAGGCCATTATTTAAAAAAAACTCCTTTTGGATATTTTTTTTGATAATGGACATTTTCCCTGCTTCTACTTTCAACATTTAAGGCCTTAGACCAAAAGGGGCTTAGACGTTTTTTTTTATTATGCCCCTCTATGACTATATATGAGATAATTTATATGCACTGGATCTTCTGACAGCACAGATCTTTAGAACAGCCTCAGGTACATTACATAGACTGGGACACAAAGGGAAAATGCTTGAAGTACCTGTATATAAACCGCTTTGAGCATGGTTGTAAAAACTACAAAAATACGGTATACAAGTCTTCCCCTTTTTCCTATGTAAGATACAATGTGGCCTATACCTAGAATAGTTGTTTTTCCAAGCTAATCCTGGACTTAAAAATCATCTTATAGTTAAGATACTATAAAGTGCATATACAATTTTTCTGATTTACTTTTACATGCCCTGAGTGTTCTCTCAGTGTATCCCTGCAACTCTCTCACCCTGGCGATCTTGGTTTGGGTGTAGGTGGAAGGAACTGAGGAGAAAGTAAGGGACCAGAGAGCAGAGAAACTGGGAATCCTGCTGGGAAGAAGAGGGAGTTGGTTGCACAGCTGAGCAGTGGTAAAGAAAAAACAGGACAAAATTTTGATCCACTGTACCAGCAGGCAAGTGTCTGGAGTAACCTGGTGGGCAGTGTAGTGAACCATAGAGAGAGGGTCCCAGGTCCATATCCCACTCTAATCACTACATTTATGGTGGAAAGTAAGAGCCCATTAAACCCAACTATACTGCCATATAGGTGCCACCTGGAGCCATAAGGACAATCGGAGTCGTAGACAGGTAGGTATAGTAGATTTTGAGGGAGTTTTGGAGAGCTCACCTTATGTTATAAGGAGGTTATGGTGAAATGTGTAACTACATTACATAAAGTTCACAGCAGTAACCTCCAAGGTGCCTCACTGCTCTGCTGGCATGTCTGTGGCCAGTGTAGTATAAATGGTGGCCCCGCCTAGGTCCAAATGGCTTGGATTTGGACTTTTAGAACTTGATTGCTTTTGTGTTTAAAAATGGCCAAAATAGTTAGGCGTCCTAAGGTTGGACGTCCTGACGGCCAAGACATCTAAATAGACCATTTTCAGAAAGAAAAAGATGAACATCCAATAGTTTCAAAAATGGACGTTTTTGGCATTTAAATTTTGGATGCACTTGTCAGGATTTCTGTATCAGACTTAGTTGCATTATCGAAAATGCCCTTCTAAGGTCCCAGATTGTGCACCAGTTCTTTCAAAATTAGACTAGTGCAATTCCTTCTATAATGGTCTCAGATTTTTCAATTTAAAAAGACTAAAGATAAAAAAAATGATATGGTTTATTGGGATTTATTAAGTGCCTTTTCATGAAGAGATTCACCCAAAGCAGTTTACAATACATGGAATAGAAATCAGGTACTCACAATCTAACTGTGGTACCTGGAGCAATGGTGAATAGAGAATGACACGGGGAAAAAATCTGTCCCCGTCACCGCCCTGTCCCCGGCCCACCGTCCCCTTCACCACCACATCACCGCCATTCCCTTCACCGCCCCGTCACCGTCACCGCCATCCCCTTCACCGCCCCGTCACCGCCCCCACAGCATCCACATAAGCCTTAGTACTGCAATATTTAGCTTATTCCTTTCTTATAAATCAAAGTTCTGGCTGCTGAACTAGAGAAAGAGATATTCAGCTGGCAGGGCTTTGTTTATAAATTTTTATCAACACAACTAATATACTACTTTATCCTAAAGCAAAAAATAAATAAATAAATATAATTTTTTTTTCTACCTTTGTTGTCTGGTTTCTGCTTTCCACATATTCTCATTCAATTCCTTCCATCCACTGTGTGTCTTCTCTCTGCGTCTTCCATTTGCTGTTACTGTGCCTCTCCCTTCACCCCCCCCCCAATTGGTCTAGCACCCATCTTCTTCCCTCCACTCCCCCATAGTCTGACATCTGTCTTCTTCCCTTCCAACGTCTTCTCCCCACTCTGTCTTCCACATTTCCCTTCAGGGTCTGTTCCTCTCTACCCTCTTTCAATGTCTGTTCTATTCCTTTCTACCACCACCCTTCCCTCCCTCCTTCACCATCTGTTCCTTTCTACCACCCTTCAGCTCCTCTCACTTGGCTTATCTATCTACCTCCCTACTTAGTCCACTTATGATAGCTGATCTTGGATTCCCTTGTGATTAGCTCAACCGGACACTGGACCAAAGAAAGACACCCCCCCCCCCCCGGAAACCCTGGGCAGGCAAGCAAGCAGAAAATGTGGGGATGCGGCCCACCTTACCCGAGTTTCCAGGGAGCAGGGAAGGATGCAACAATTCCTCCCATACCACAATTCTGAGGAGGTTTTGATTTTTCCGTGAGGCAGGGCTGATCCCACCACTGAGCACATGACCTCACATTTTGGCCCCATTTCCTTGCTCTTACTGATGAAAAGATCCTCAAAAGGTTTTTTTCTCCTGGTTGGTTAACCTTTTGAGGATCTTGTCAGTGTGGTTAACCATTTTCACTATTCTTACATTTTGGCCCTATTTCCTTGCTCTTACTGATGAAACCAAATGAGGCCCTGCATCCCTTTGCATCTTCCATGGACTGCCCCGTCTTCAGCGTCTTCTCCTCTCCATCCTCCCACCCCCAGAACCCTTCACGCGGTCCAGCAGCTCCCTCCTGCCGGCCAGCCGTGGATTTTCCTCCCTCCTTTTCCCTTACCTTCTCTTCTCTTGCTGAAACTGGTGATTTCTATAAGGCTATGCGCTGTATTACAGCCGGAGCCTTGAAGTCGCGTCAGGTTGCCTGCTAGAAAAGTCTCCTCCGATGCAACCGGAAACAGGAAGTTGCGTCGGAGGAGACTTTCCCAGTAGGCAACGCGACACAACTTCAAGGCTCCGGCTGTAATACAGCACATAGCCTTATAGAAATTGCCAGTATCAACAAGAGAAGGTAAGGGAAAAGGAGGGAGGGAGATGCATGGCCGGCCGGCAGGAGAGAGGGGGATACCGGATCAAACACTCTTCACTGCACGTTCACGCTCATTCACCGCCCCGTGCTAACCATTCACCGCTCCACGGGGCGGTGAATGGCCTTGTCCCCAATCTCGCGGTGACCTTTTTTTTTGGTCACCGTTTTGGCGGGTTATTCGTGGCTAGCCGCGGGTAACAGCCACCGTGTCATTTTCTAATGGTGAACTAAGTGACTTGCCCAGTCACAAGGAGCAAGATGGGATCAAACTTGCAAACTTAGGGTGCTGAGGCAGCAGCTCTAATTACTAGGTCACTTCCATCCACAATGTGAAAAAGTAAGACTATATATTGGCCCTCTTAATTTCTGGATACTGGTTTTCAATGTCCTGTAGAATTAGATTTAAAATTTGGCTCTGGCTGATAAAGCTTTGCATTCTGGCAAGTCCAAACCTCTGTTTTTCTTTTACCCTATACTCCTACTCAAGCCCTTATCTCTTAAAAGAGCAACTTATTTTGTATTCCTCCCCTTCAGGGCTGCTTTTTTTGTTTGTTTGTTTTTTTCAGGCACCAGTCCTATGGAATTCTTTGCCTCCAACTTTAAACAGGGATTTAAAACAAACTTTCAAGCAGGCCTTGGAATTGCCTGGCTAGAGAGTGGTTATCGAAAGATTAGGTTTCTTACCTTTGCTAATCTTCTTTCTTGTAAATATCCTCTGGAATCTACACCATAGGGTTGTTTATCTTTTCCAGCCTTAAACTGTAGGGAACTCAAAACCAAATTCTAGCCCCTCCTCCTGTAGTCATCTCCTGTTACTCACCCCTGGACTTCCAGTCAGTACACAAGCCAGGTAGATCTACAGTAAAAACAGGAAACACAAGAAAATAGAGAGAGAGGGGGTGTGTGAGGACTTCCCGCTACATATCAATTCTGCTTATGAGAACAAATTCAAAACAATTAGCACCATAAGGCCAAACTTTGCAAAAACATCAAAGTATAAATTTGGATAAAGGAAACACAGCCTGAAGTTGCACAAACAGCATTTAGAAATACATCAGCATGGAAATATTAGAGAAAACATTCTGAAATTCATCAGCATGGAAACAGAATCAGACAAATTTATCAAAAAGATAAGTTTTCAATGATTTTCTAAGTTTGGTAAGAAAATGCAGAAAATAAAAAAGGGTGGGATGAGCTAAAAATGAAAGATCAATATATCAAAGACAGGTGTAGAGAAGAAATGAAACAAGACAAGAGAAAGGAGAAAAGGCATATTTATTTATTTATTCCTTGCCTTTCCCAAGGTAGGTCACAATAAAGTACATACATAAGCAGAATCCCATGCATTACTACAGATAGAACATTAATAAAACATAATAATGATAATGTAAAACCTCCTAAAATTACAAAGAGGCCACCAGTGCCTCGTATCAAAAAACTATAGATCAAGTCCCATATTTCATCTTACAGAAAAGGTATTTCTTCAACATTTTCTTAAAACTATTCCTTAATTTCTGCCCTGGGCCCCAGAATGTCTAAAACCGCCCTTGGATGGGAGAGATGGAAAACTGATACCCAGGGAGATAGGAAGGAGGGATGGAAGAATTGTTGCACATGGGCTGAAGAGGAAGGGAGATGCAATAAAGAGAAAGGGGTGAGAGGGAGAAATCCTGCATATGGTGAAGGGGAGGGCGACATGCATGGAAAAGAGAGGAGAAATGTCAGACATACGGTGGAGGGCAGGGAGAGATGATGCATGGGGAGTGAGAAAGAAACATTACACATGATAATGGAGGGGAACAGAGAGGTTTGACCCAGGACACAAGGCAGGGAGAGAGAGAAAGAGTGAGAGAAGAAATAGTAGACTGTGGGAAAGAAATGTTGCATATGGTAGTAGAAGGGAAGGTACAGAGATTGAAGATGGATGGTGAGCACGGAGAAAGAAGAAAGCATCAAATGGGCAGGAGACCTTGATGAGCGAATTAACAGAAGACAAACAGAAACCAGAGCCTGGGACCAACATTATTTGAATAATAAAATGACCATACAAGAAAAGGTAGAAAAAATAATTGTATTTTCTGTTTTGTGATTACAATATGCAGATTTGAAATGTGTATCCTGCCAGAGCAGGTGTTAGGACCTAAAAGAGGAAAAGTCATTTTTGTTTACACCACAGTATTGGAGAGATTGTAACCCTAAGTAATGTTATATTGTAACACTGTGAATGTTAAACTGTAACCCATTCTGAGCTCGGGGGGTGGGGGTGGGGGTGGGGGAGGATGGGATATAAAACTAAATAAATAAATAAAATTACTAAAATTATTTTTTATATGGGAGGTGTTAAAAAATGATCAGCCCCAGGTGTCACATAGCCTAGGATAACATTACCTTATACCAAAAACATCAGGCTGCTTCTTTTTTTCCCCCCAAACTGTTTATTGAATGTTTTAGGCAGAAGATTGAGATACTGATATTCAAAAAGGCAGCAATTTATCTCAGGATGGAATAAAACTAGTATTGTCTCAGACAAAAATTTAGCCACTGAAAGAAGAATGGGGATCAATACCTATGCCAAATACTATAATCCTCCCCCCCCCCCCCAAGTCACTGCTCAGAGCAAAAGTAATTATTTCAATTATAGCAGATATTTACACGTATTTTCTAGAGCAAAAGTAATTATTTCAATTATAGCAGATATTTACACGTATTTTCTAATACTACAGTTCAGGGTAACTTTTCAAGAATGTGGTAACAGTAAATCCTGCTGTAAAAAAGCCAGGTTCAAATGAAGCTTTAAATTCCCAACCAGATCAAAGCCTTAAAAGGTGATAAAATTCTAAAAGCACCAACTTCAAAGAAGGTATATTCGTTAACAGACATTAATCTCCTCTATACACCAGGAAGTCAACGAGATGGGCAACACAATATTTATGCAAGTGAGATCATTCTTTTCTGCAGTCCCTCCTGCACCTATGCTGGAGGCACAACAAAAACTTGAAAAATAAGTTGAATACAGGTGTACGTGAGGGAAAAGACACTTGTCCAGCAGGGACTCTCACGGCCAACCTCACGCGTCATCGGGGGCCTTTCCCCCCCCCCCTCCTCTGACGCATCCACCGGAAGTTGCGTTGGAGGAGGAAAGGTCCCCGACGATGCGCGAGGCTGCCTGTAAGAGTCCCTGCTGGAGCGGATTACTGAAACAAGTAAGGAGGGCTGCGGGAGGGGGAAAGAGAGGAAAGCGGACGGCAGGAAGTCCGAAGGCAGCCGAGGGGAGGAGGAGACGCCGACGCACGGAGGACTCCGGGGAGGGGGGAGCCGGGAGTCCGAAGGTATGCGCGAAAAAAAAACCACAAACTTTTGTATGGCGCGCTCACGCCTAGAGCGAGGGCAGTGGACTTGGAGTCCGAGTCGGAAGCAATTTTGGGTGGAGTCGGAGTCCGTAAAAATGTGCTGACTCTGACTCCAGGTTGAAATAAAAAAATTTAAAAAGACCGTTACACTATATGGTAAATGTATCATTTTATGCTTATGTAGGCATATCTTTGTTTGATCTAAAGTTATGTATATCAGTACTTTTCCACTATACTGTATATTTATAGATAGCTATACTACCTTTTTCTTGGATCTAAGGTAATGGTAAATATAAATATATGTATCACTACTTTAGATCCAGAGCAAAAAAAAATGTAAACCTTAGTATAGTCTAAGTTTCAAGTTTATTAGATTTTATATACCGCCTATCAAGGTTATCTAAGCGGTTTTTACAATCAGGTACTAAGCTGGAGTCGAAAAGGTTTGCTGTACCTACTCCACGGCCCTGCAGCAGCATATAGCGTGCAGTGGGGTATATGCTCTGGACTTTCTTGTTTCTCTTCCCTTTTGGACAGTCTCTCATCTATTGTCAGAATCTCCTTTCTTTTTTTGTTTTCCCCATTTGTCTAACATGTCATTTCTTACTTTCTCTATCTTGTACATATGTGGCACAACGATTTCTGGACACCAAGACTTCTTTCAAGATTTCAGCAAAGCTGCAATATGAAATTGGCCTTAGCAATCCTGTTGGTGTAGGCTTTTTGTGCCATACTGGTTTAGAAACAGAAACATGACGAGAAATAAAGGCCAAATGGCCCATTGGCAATATCTACCATCTTCTCCTTTCCCTGAGATCTCCCAAATGCCTGTGGTACACTTTCTTGAATTCAGATTTGGCTCCAGCATCTACCACCCTTTCTGCAAAAAAGTATTTCCTTAGATTACTCCTGAGCCTATTACCTACTACTACTATTTATCTTTCTATAGCACTGAAAGGCATATGCACGCTATACATTTTAACATTTAATAGACAGTCCTTGCTCAGAAGAGCTTACAATCTAACTTGGACAGACAGACGTGACATATAGGATTGGGGATGCAGAACCCAAACAGAGAGGAGTTAGGAGTTGAAGGCAGTCGGAGCCCGTCATAGGGATTCAGGCATATGGCGCAGCAAGATAGAAGGGATGGAGTCTGGAGTTGGCAGAGGAGAAGGGCACAGATAGGAGAGACTTACCAAGTTTCAAGTTTTATTAAAATTTGATATAAATGCTTGTCGGTTTTCTAAGCATTATACAATTTAAAATTGCGGGATTAACAATCCTAGACAAATACAATCAGACTTACTTCACCATTGGGATAGAGAGGTCAGGAACTACAATATAATATAGTACAGAAGAACATGTAATGAAAAAACAAATTGGGGAGGGTATTGGTTGGAACCAGATGTATGGGACTAAAATAAAAGATAGTCCTAACTATAAAGAGAGAAGTTTCTTATAGCGTTCATGTTCAATTTCTTAAAGTTCAAATGCGATTTTAAAGAGAGCTTTTTAAAGATCCTTTAAATCTCTCCAAAACTTTATCCTCCCTTAGATAAGCTGGCAAAGTGTTCCAGATTTGGGGAGCTGTAATTGAAAAAAATACTAGTGCATCATGTGTTGATCACTTTCAATGATGGGACAGATAAAAGATGTTCATTTGATTGAAGCGTTCTGGATGAAGAGTAAGGAATGAGAAATTTAACTAGAAATGCTGGTGCTTTTGATGATCAAATTTTGAAGATTATTAGTGCTATTTTGTACATTATCCTATGGTTTATTGGGAGCCAATGAGCATTCTTAAGAAGAGGTGTGACGTGATTGTATTTTTTTTGAGTTTGTAATTATTTTAATAGCCATATTTTTAATCATTTGATGCCTTCATATTTCTTTTTGTGAGATTCCCTTATATAACAAGTTACAGTAATCTAGTTTGGAGATTACTAGGAATTGGATCAGGACGTTTAGTGAGTCTGGCTTGAAGAACTTTGCTAACGATCTAATCATCCTGAGCTTGTAGAAGCAGTTTTTAACAACTGAGCTGATATGATCATGGAAGGACAGTTTTTGGTCAATAGTGACTATTTCTAGTTGGGCATTATCACGATGGACAATCCTTCTTTCCATGGAAATAGCATGGTTCTTGTTTTTGATATGTTTAGAGCCAGCTGAGCTCGCGGGGGGGGGGAGGGGGGAAGGCATAGGGGAAGATAAGTGAAAAGAGAGTGAGGGGCAGCTCTTAACTTAATACTATGCTCACCTCCTGTACATTAATATCACAGAGATATTTAGAACGGTAAATGGAATCCAAATGGTTCTTATTTTGAGGTTTGAACTTCCCCAAAGAAAGCATATTCAGTATTTTCTAGCTAATTTTGACTTATCTCTATTTAATATCCATATTCCAAACTGACCAACTATGAACAGATGCTGTCCTTTAGAACATAAGAATAGCTCACTGTCAGGGCAGTGATCCCTTAGTCCAGTATCCTGTGTCCAGCAGCCAGGTAACAAGTACCTGACAGAAGCCCAAATAGTAGCAACATTCCATGCTACCAATTCCAGGCAACCTGTGGCTTCCTCAATAGCAGACTATGGACTTTTCTTCCAGGAACTTATCCAAACCTTTTTTAAACCTAGATACATTAACTACTGTTACCACATCCTCTGGCAAAGAGTTCTAGTGCTTAACTATTTTGTTTAATGAAAATATATTTCATCCTATTTTTTTTTAAAGATATTTCTATGTAACTTCATTTTAGTGTCCTCTAGTCTTTATAATTTTTGAAAGAGTAAAAAATCGACTCACTTTTACCTATTTTGTACCATTTAGGATTTTGTAGACCTCAATTCACATCTCCCCTCAGCTGTCTTTTCCAAGCTGAAGAGCCCTAATCTCTTTAGCCTTTCTTCATATGAAAGAAGTTACATCCCTTTTGTCATTTTGGTCACTCTTCTTTGAACCTTTTCTATATATTTTTGAATTAATATTATATGAACACAAGCAAACAAAGCCAAAATGTTACATTCAAGCTATAGATTATTACACATTGATATCCCATATCCCTCTATCTTAGTACTTACTGCTTACCTACCCTCCCCCCTTGTAATGCAGTGAATTCCAGTAGACCAAAAGATATGAAGATTTCTCTTAGAATAGGTCTTTAATTTTAAAATTAATTGTGTCCCACCTGGTTGGCATTGTGGTCTTTCCAATTCTGATAACTGTCTTACACTTTATGAAAAGCTACCAATTGTCCATTTCACAGTGCAGTCAGTTTTGATAAGAATATATAATCCAGCTTGTGGAGCATCGCCTCCATTGACGAAGTATATTATCGCTTCTAAATTGCCACTAGCATTATCCATTCCATAACAAAAATATTGGATGCTAATTTGTATAAGATGGGCTTCACACCAAATTGTTTAATATGCAATAATGTTCAGCTTTGAGTGGATGTTGGTGTCCTGTAATTTGGCAAAACATCTTCAAGATATGAATTCAATATAGAATGGCTTTGGGGCATGACCACCATATGTGGAACATGTCCCCTACTTTACCACAGTTTCTTCAGCAGTTCCATGGTTAAACATTTTCAACAATCTCAAAGGTATATTACACCAATGATAAAGCATTTTGGGCCGGATTCTGCAACTGGCACTGGTATTGGCTGGCGCCTCCAAAACCAGCACTGGTTGCGTGTCAGTCATATACCAGAGCCAGTTACAGAATCACAGCCACATGTAAAGTAGATACTAGAAATGTAGGCCAGGGTTTTACAGGCCTACATTTCCGGTGCCTACTTTACACAAGAATCCTGTCCAAAGGGGCTCCTACCGGTGCTTACAGTCACTTTTGGCACAAGCCACACCCACTTTGACCATAGGCACCAGTAGGAGCCTTTGTGGATAGGACATTGGTAGCCTGTTCTGTAAGTGCCTGCATTTTTAAAAATTTGTTTTTAATTGGTTTTAAATGACAGGGTCAATTATTGTGTTATTTATTGCCAATTAAACCAATTAAGTTAGGCGGTGGTAGGACGCCTTACTTTCGGTGTCCCTACGAGAATTGGGGCCTTTATGACCATTTTCTACTAAGTTGTTTGCTATAGCTACTTTGAGCAGATATTTAAAATTTCTTTCACAATCTTTCTTCTCATATGTAACCTCTAAATCTTTTTCCCAGCACTGGATATAGTAATCTATGGGGCATTGTTCCAGCAATGTCTCTTTAATGCTTAATTCTCCTTTTGCCAAGCGAGTAATGCAAAGATCTTATTTACAGTTCCTTTCCTAATAATTCCTAGCATTCTGTTTGTTTTTTTGTCTGCTGCTGCCACACATTGAACAGGAGATTTCAGTATATTGTCTACAACTTTTTTTTTTTTTGGGGGGGGGGGTGCTGATTCCTAAGGTGGACCCTATCATCTGGTAACTATGATTTGGATGATTCTTCCCAATGTGCATCACTTTGCATATGTTCACATTAAATTTCATCTGCCATTTGGATGCCTTAGCCTTTCAGTTTTCTAAGGTCTTCTACAATTTTTCACAGTCCAAATTTGTTATAGCTATTTTGAATAGTTTTGTGCCTTCTGCACTTGTTCTGATTTTCAGATAATTTATACATGTTAAATAACACTAGTCCCAGTACAGATCCCTGCAGTACTACACTATTCTCTCTCCTCCATTGAGAAAAATGGTCATTTAAACCTGCTTTCTGTTTCCTATTAAATAACCAGTTCTTAATCCATAACAGAACATTGCCTCCTAGCTCCTATCCCATGACTTCAATTTTCTCAGGAGCCTCTAATGAGGAACTTTGTCAAAACTTTCTGAAAATCTAGATATACCATGTTAACCTTCTCACCTTTATCCACATGTTTATTCATACTTTCAAAGACATGAAGCAAATTAGTGAGGTAAGACTTTCTTGACTCTGTCCCATTAAACCTTGTTGACATGTTTTCTGTGATTTTATTCTTTATAAGAGTTTCTACTATCTTGCCCATCACTGAAGTCAAGTTTATAGGTTTCTAATTTCCCAGATTACCCCTTCAGTGTTCAGTGTTTGACTAAACAGCTTTCTCTTTGAATTCTGTTGATTAGCATATTTTTTGTAGTTCTATTAAAATACACTTTCACATGATGATTTAAAAGTCCTTGAGAAATCACTGCTGAAATAGATATTTTAAAAGGTGATAATGCTGTAAGAATCCTTGAATATTTATAAGAATAATCCCGAGCAGACTAAGTTTTACACATATCTATTTTTTCTATCACAGACTATCATTTTCTTGATGCCAGGATAAAAGTACCACACTGTTGGCTTCATCAAATTGGGTTTTTAATTGTTTGGGAACTTTGGTCCAAAAGTTAAATCCATGTGGACTTGTTATTTCTTGCATGATGAAGACTCAAATCAGAAAAAATAGTTTTATTAGCTAGTACAGTTTGCTACTGATGTGGTTAGGAAGGTGGTTTCTAGTGTAATACAGAGAGGGGAAATCTTTTGGGGTATCATAATTCAGTACAGTCTTGCAGCAAATGCAAAATCCATGTCTTAATCCTTGGGCAGAGCTTCCAAAGTTTGGGATGGGCCTTATGCATCTGAGCCAATCAGGGCCTTAGGCCCCAACTGGTACATCATTTGATGCACCAGGGATGGGAAGGCCTTCATTTTGGTTTGGCAGGCCTCAGAGCAGGAAGGACCAAGCATCTCTCCTGCACTCAACGTTTCACAAAGGTTCACGGGGGGGAGGGGGGGTTCGTTTCAGTAGATGGGGAGGTTCAGGGAAGCATCTGGTGGCAGGAAGGAGTGGGAATCCCTTCTGCCAATTTTCACTGGCGCGAGTTGGAGGTGTCCCCGTGCCAGTTATAAATATATTAATTTAAGGGCTGAACTTTTGGTAAGACACACCACTTTTTTCGGATCGCTAAAGTGTTTGCCTTTTTTTGTGCATCACGAAGCAATGTTATAACATCAATAGCTCGGCTAGTTTATATGCCATTTCAATATTGATGACCTTATTTGCATAGCTGGGTCAGAGAATGAGCAATCATGCAGAAAACCACATGGTGAGCCGTTTTCTGCATCGGGTTGGTAAGTACGATAGTCGCTAAACCAGTTAAAACTGATTTAGCGACAATCATTAGATAATCGCTGACTTTAATGCATCTAGTCCCCAGACCTAAAGGCACCTACCTCTAAGTGGTCCAGTTTTCAGATTCTCTACAATGACCTTGCATTAGAGAATTTGCAAATGCTAGGTTACCAAAATATGCAAATGAAATACCATAATGAAAATGCATAAGATTATCTTTCAAAGCAGACTAAGAGTGCCTAGAGAATAGTGTTAGGAAATACCGTTTTAAAATAAGAATGTAATGGAGAAAATATAGCAGGCCTTGACAAATTTTCTTAAGATCTAGTAGCCACACAGAAACAGGTGGAATATTTATTTAGGTGCACACGTTTGGCTGCTGCTCACATACCCTAGCACTATTATAAGCCCCCAGTATGGTTCTCTGATACATCAAATGGTTACAGCTGGCTGTTTATTGATTGCTACAGCATGTAAATACGTAATCTTCCTCATTTGGATGTAGTGATACAAAAAAAAATATATTTGATATCTAAATTGACCATTTTAAGGCAGAATATATTTTCTTGCTTTCAAAAACTTGGGACTGTTATCACATAGTTGGAGACATCATCTAATAGTAATTCATATTCATGTGATTCCTGGTATGATAAGTGTATATTTCTAATGACTTTTGTATAATTCCTTATAGGAGGGGAATTATGCAATATGGAGGGGGGGAAATGTTGGGTTAGAGGGTGTTTATCATTACAATCTGTAAATTGTAAGGAAGGATATTTCTTTTTTCCTCTGACTAATTGCCCAGTGGGTCATTCCATGTCAAGTGGTTCAATATTAAAAATCATTCCCACTTGATCTCCTCCAAATTGGATAAAATTTTGTGTGGATGTTTCCAATAGTCTCAAATGAAACCATGTAAAATTTTTCAGCTGGATCTATTGATTTCAGATCTAGAAGCTGTCAAATGTAGGTCACTCTTGAGTACTGTATTCTGTGTAACCCAAAATGACAATTTTGTTTAGCCACTACAACCCAACAAAGCCTCAAAGACAATTGAAATTTGAGGATTAGTACAACCCCTACTACTAACTTAATATGCAAAGTTTGGATTGTAACATTAGTTTACCTCCCCTATTATGAGTTAGCAAAGTAGGCAAAAAATGTTAGAATTTCCCCCTAAATTTCTTTTCTAAAACTGTTGCCTAAACTTAGGCATCGGTAGGTGCCCTGCCGGCACCTAAGTTAATTGAAAAATGCCATTAGAAATGGCAAAAAATGGAAAGGTTGAAGCGCCTACTGATGCTTAAATAAAAGGCGCCAGAATCATGCCTAGGTAACTGCTTTAGACTGTGGAATGCCAAAGTAGGCATGGCCAGTGCTGGAAGTGGCTACCTAGTCGCGATTCATACCAAGATAGCCACTTGAAATGTAGACCCAGAAAACCCAGGCCTACATTTCAGCCGCCTATCTTTGCTGCAGGATCCTAAAACTAGACCATAGCTACCATAAGCTGATCGTGGCAGGGGAATTTATCCCCGATCAGCTGAGCCGGCAGGACTCTCCAAAGCTGCAGGGAGTCCTGCTGGCTCAGCTGATATGGGGAGGGGTGGAAATTCCCATGCCACAATCAGCTTAGCTGGCTACTGTGTAATCCACATGCCTTGCACAAAAAGTGGGAAGTGGTATTGTGAGTTCTAGGTAAAATAACTTTTATATTAGCACAACATACTTTGTCATTTTGATCTTGTGCAAAGAATGGTACTAGCTTCAAAAGAGGCAGACTCTGCTTTTGGCATCCGTATGTGGAGAAACCTCCATCTATGGAGATAAATGTTTGGTTTTAAGAAATACTAATAGCATAAAATCACAGGGTAGCTTAATTCCTCTGTCTCTAACAGAATCCTTTTATCACTTTGTCTACTGCTGTAGGAAGAACCAGAATAAAGGAATGTGCCTTCGCTTTGCTGTCATGAGGTTTCTTGCTGCCAGGAAGGTTCAATGATTTCTATGAGGTATAATTAATAGGTGTCATCTATTCTGCAATTTAACTGACATTCTTGTGTTCCATTTCATATTTCACTATTTCCTTTGCAAAAATAACACATAACAATACAGTACTTTAGTACCTCGCTTGTTGACTTGGTGAGTATCTACTGCATGGCACCCTACAATTGGCCCCCTGGTGCTTCAGTTCTCATGTCCCCAAGAAAGTAGGAAGTAAGTGCTTTCTAAACTTGGTCCTGGAGGAATCCCAGCCAATCAGGTTTTCAGAATATCCACAATGAAGATCTATGAGAGAGAGCTGCAAGCGCTGCAGATCTTTCTCGTAAACATGGAAACCTGATTGCCTGGGGTGCCTCCATGACCAAAAGTTTGGGAAGAACTGATCTAGCTTTTAAGGGAAAGTAGAGGTGTTGGCATAACTGCTTTTAACAGTATTGTTTAGTCAAAATAAATAGTTCAAGAGGTAGAGAGATATAATTTTGCTTGCCTTTTTTGGATGCTTCTGCCTCCCTCCCATCCCTGCACTATAGCTAATTAGACTTATGTTACCAAGCTGACCTGTTTTATTCAAACTACATTTGGCTAGCTTAACATGTTCCTTCTTTAGCACTCTCCAGACCAGTAGAGGTTAACTTTACGAATGGGTATATATCTAATCATGACCAGCAGGTGGAGACTGAAAACAAAACTTTGGGACAGTATATACTATCCTCCCTTCTCTATTTCCCTCAGTCTTCTTTCAGTCTCCAGCAGGTGTTGAGTGATCTGTACCCATCTCTCTTGGTAGGGCTGTTGGAATTTGTTTAGGGGTTTATTGTCCCTGTTTTTGGCCGGACGGAGCTTGGTCGGGCCCTGTTTGGGGGTCCGTCCGACCTCGGGGGTGTCAAACCCAGCGGGTCACGAGCGGGGTCCCTCCCCCCACTTCCTCCACCTCCCCACATTTTTTTAGAGGAGCCTCAGCAGTAAGCCTTGCCCCCTAAGTCAAGCAAGGCATATTGCTTCGAGAGCCTGTGGAGTCTGTTCTGTAAAAAAAAAATAAATAAATAAATAAAAAATCCTGAGGTAGTGCTGGTCTGAAGGGTTGTTTCCCTTTAAGAAAACTGTATTTTACTGTATTTTTTCATGTAACCAGCACTTTTTTATAGCTAGGTCGCGTCTGGAGCAATTGTGCCCTTCTCCGGGGGAGTAGGCCACAATTTTAGTCCAGCCGCGAGGCACTCGCGGCCGGCCTGAACTCGGCGGTTTGGGTCAGTGAGGTGGTGGAGCTCCGTCGGCAGCGGCTGCAGGCGCCCAGAGCTCCCCGCCGATGGTGCCTCGCGAGTCGGCTTGGAGCAGTGGGGAAGCCCGGTCTTCCACAACCGCCCACGGAGGGATTCCCCGAAGGATTCCCTCTCAGCTGATTTTTTGACAGCTGATGCCGACTTGCCTGTCTTAGCGGCTGGGACTGTTCAGTCTTCTCAGCCGCTACAGGCCATGGAGGGAGCATTTTTGGCGGGAACTTCGCCATTTTCTTTGTCTGGCCCCTCCATTTTGTCTGCAACCTCAGGTGACCTTCCCCCTGTATGGCGAACACAGGGGCAGGTTTCAGCATGGACCCCTGCTGGGGCAGGGAGTCCCTGGGGACCCCCAGGGGTTTTTTTGCCCCCAATTTATTTTCTTTCTTTGTGCGGACTTTTGGGGGTCCCACGTGCGCCTGGGGGGTTTCGGGGGGGGGTTTCCCTCCGCGCCCCCTATGGCTTTGCCTCCCTCTTTTCGTTTGGCGTCCCCTCTTCCTCCTCCCTCATCCAAGCGCCCGCGGGGGGGCTTGGATTGCAAATTGGTGGGCGGAGGAGCGTGTTGGCCTGGTTGAGGACCTGGCTGCTTTGGCGGGCTTCCAGGATCCTCTAGAGGGGACGCCTGTTGGCAGCGGGGCGGCGGGTTTCCCGTCTTCCAGAGCAGATGCGTCCGTGGTGCGCTTTTTTATTCAGAGGGATGAGCTTTTAGACCTGTGTAGCAGGTCTCCTTGGTGCTGCATTTTTGCAGTGGCGCCGCCGGAGACCCCGCGTATGGGGGCCCCTCTGCTTCAGGGGGTCTGTCCTGGTTCCCGCTCTTTTCCTGTGCGTCAGGATTTGCGGGATTTTGTGTTGGCGCAGTGGCCTATGGGCGCAGTTTCGTTTGGTGTGCGCCTTGGCTCTTGGGTATCCCGTCCCGGAGGGAGGTAGGGCTACCTTAATTTCGCCAATGGGGAACGCGGTGGTCTCGGCACTTCCTAAGCGGCATACCGTGCCTGTTATGGACGGTTCTGCTCTTAGGGTCTCGGAGGCGCGTGCGTTAGAGACTCTTCTTAAGTATGTTTTTGATGTCTCTGCCTTTGGGGTCCAGGCGGCTGTTTGTGGGGAGCTAGTCGCTCGCGCCGTGTTTCGGTGGGCTGAGCGTGTCCTGGATCGGGAGTCTGATGACTGGTCTCTAGTGGATCAGGAGGTAGCGAAGATTGCGATGGCTGCCTCGTTCCTCTCAGATGCTCTTTATGACTTGGTGCGGATTTCGGCTAAGTCTATGGCATGGCCGCGCGGCGTATTTTGTGGCTGCGCGCTTGGGCGGCGGATTCTGCGTCCAAAGCTAAGTTTACTAAAGTTCCCTTTAGGGGGTCTTTTTGTTTGGAGAGGAATTAGATGAGTTGATTCAGACTCTGACGGACTCGAAGGTGCCCCGTCTGCCTGAGGACCGTGCCCGCCCTGCGTCTAGGTGTGGGGCTGCCCGGGGGCGTTTGCGGGAATTTCGCAAGTATCGCCCGGGGCGTGGGGCTGCTTCTTTCCCGGCTCAGGGTTTTTCCCGGGGTCGGTTCTTCCAGCGCATGCAGCCCTTTCGGGGGGCCCGTCGGGGGGCAGGGAATCCCTCCGCCGGTTCCCCCGCTTCCCGTCCTGCGCAATGACTTCTTGCCGGCGCCCCCTTTGGTTCCGGTGGGGGCCCGGCTGCGCAAATTTTTCCCCAAATGGGCCGAGATCGCGTCCGATCAGTGGGTCCTTGAGGTGGTGCGGGACGGTTACGCTCTGGAGTTTACCCGCTCTCTGCCGGACCTTTTCCTCGCTTCTCCATGTCAGACTCCATGGAAGACGCAGGCTTTTCGTCAGACCCTTCAGCGTTTGCTAGATCTCGAGGCAGTGGTGCCGGTGTCCCCTACGGAGTGGGGCACCGGCAGGTACTCCATTTACTTTGTGGTGGCCATAAAGGAGGGGACCTTTCGGCCCATCCTGGATTTGAAAGGGGTCAACAGAGCTCTCAAGATTCCGTCTTTCCGCATGGAAACGCTGCGGTCGGTCATTCTGGCGGTTCAGCCGGGGGAGTTTCTTACGTCTCTCGATCTGACGGAGGCCTACTTGCAGGTTCCAATTCGGGCCTCTCATCAGCACTTCCTTCGCTTTGCGATCTTGGGGCGGCACTTTCAGTTCGGTGCGCTTCCCTTTGGTCTGGCCACGGCTCCTCGGACGTTCACCACGGTAATGGTGGTCGTCGCGGCAGCCTTGCGGTCGGTGGGCATCCTGGTTCACCCCTACCTGGACGACTGGTTGATTCGGGCAAAGTCGTTGCAGGAGAGCTCCCGGGTTACGGCTCGGGTGGTGGAGTTTCTCCGGTCGCTGGGCTGGGTGGTCAACCTTTCCAAGAGTCGGTTGGTCCCGGCTCAGCGCCTGGAGTGCCTTGGGGTTATGTTCGACATCTCCTTGGGGAAGGTCTTCCTTCCAGAGGCCCGGGTGAGCAAATTGCAATCTCAGATTCGCCTGCTTTTGGCGTCCCGGGGTCCTCGGGCGCGAGATTTCCTCCAAGTCCTGGGGTCAATGGCGGCGTCCCTGGACGTGGTGAGGTGGGCGCGGGCCCACATGCGTCCTCTTCAGTATGCTCTGCTCCGGAGGTGGTCTCCCCGGAGGCAAGATTTGGATGTTCCGGTTCCCCTGCGAGGCTTGGCGCGCTGCAGTCTGCGCTGGTGGCTCCGGACCCCTCACCTGGTTCAGGGGGTGGGTCTGGATCTCCCGCAGTGGACGGTGCTCCTTACGGATGCGAGTCTCCTCGGTTGGGGGGGCTCAGTTTATGGGCCACTCAGCTCGGGGCACCTGGTCCGCGGAGGAGGCCTCCTGGTCGATCAACGAGTTGGAGACCAGAGCGGTCAGGCTGGCGCTGTTAGCTTTCCACTCCCTTTTGCTGGGCAAGTCGGTCAGAGTCCTGTCGGACAATGCCACGGCGGTGGCTTATGTCAATCGTCAGGGGGGCACCAAGAGCACTCCTGTGGCGCAGGAGGCGGCTCGGCTCATGGTTTGGGCGGAGTCCCATCTTCTGGACCTCTCGGCTTCTCATATAGCCGGGGTAGAAAATGTTCAGGCAGACTTCCTCAGTCGTCACTTCCTGGATCCAGGAGAGTGGTTTCTCGGCGCCGGAGCGTTTCGGTTGATAGTGCAAGATTGGGGGCAGCCCCTGATGGACCTGATGGCCACGAGTGGCAACGCCAAAGTGCCCCGCTTCTTCAGTCGTCGCAGGGAAGGGCTGGCCGAGGGTCTGGATGCTCTGGTCCAGCCGTGGCCAACGGAGGGGCTGTTGTATGTGTTCCCTCCTTGGCCGCTGGTGGGCAGAGTGCTTCTTCGCATTGTTCACCATCCGGGTTTGGTGGTGCTGGTGGCTCCGGATTGGCCTCGACGTCCGTGGTATGCGGATCTGGTGAGGCACCTGGTGGCGGTTCCTCTTCCTCTGCCTCTCTCGGACGACCTTCTGATGCAGGGTCCCATTCCCTTGTTCGACCCGTCTCTCTTCTGTCTTACGGCGTGGCTCTTGAAAGGGGTCGCCTTAGCAAGAAGGGATATTCAGACAAGGTGATCGCTACACTGTTGGGGTCCCGGAGGCTTTCTACCTCTCGGGCTTATGTGCGGGTTTGGCGTCTCTTTGAGGAATGGTGTCGGGCGCGGGGAGTGACCTCTTTTCGCGCTTCTCTGCCTAACATTCTAGAGTTCTTGCAGGATGGCCTGGATAGAGGCCTGGCTTGGTCTTCTCTCCGGGTTCATCTTGCGGCCCTGTCGACCTTTCGAGGGTTGGTGTCAGGTCAGCGTTTATCGGCTCTTCCTGATGTGATTCGGTTTCTGCGGGCGGCCAAGTTGCTTAGGCCTCCCCTACGGCCCTCGGTTCCCTCTTGGGATCTTAATCTGGTTCTCTCTGTTTTGGTGCGCCCGCCTTTCGAGCCCTTGGACGACTGTTCTTTGAAGGACCTTACTTTGAAGGCGGTCTTTTTGGTGGCCATTACTTCTGCTAGGCGTATTTCTGAGCTGCAGGCTTTCTCTTGTAGGGCTCCCTTCTTGGAGTTGTCTAGGGAGCGGGTCGTCTTGCGGCCTGTTCCTTCCTTTCTGCCGAAGGTTGTTTCTCCTTTTCATGTCAATCAATCGGTGGTTCTCCCGGTCTTGGGTGGTCGGGAGGGCTCTTCTGAGCAACGGCAGCTGCGCAAGTTGGATGTCGGTCGGGTCCTTCGCTCTGATGTGCAGCGGACCCAGGAATTCCGGAAGTCCGATCATCTCTTTGTCCTCCTGGCTGGTCCTCGTCGGGGAGCTGGCGCTTCTAAGGCTACTATTGCGCGCTGGATCAAGGAGACGATTGCTTCCGCTTATCTTCTGAAACAGCAGCCTGTTCCGGAGTTTCTCAAGGCTCATTCCACTCGGGGTCAGGCGGCTTCTTGGGCTGAGTCGTCGCTCGTGCCTCCGGTGGATATTTGTAAGGCTGCGGTTTGGTCCTCCTTGTATTCTTTTGTTAGACATTATCGGGTAGATGTTCAGGCGCGTCGGGACGCGGTGTTCGGTGAGCGTGTTCTGGTATCGGCCCTTCGGGGGTCCCGCCCGTGAGAGGGACTGCTTTGGTACGTCCCATTCGTAAAGTTAACCTCTACTGGTCTGGAGAGTGCTAAAGAAGGAGAAATTAGGTTCTTACCTGCTAATTTACTTTCTTTTAGCTTCTCCAGACCAGTAGAGGTCCCCACCCTGTCTGTTGTTGTTGTTGGGGCTGTTTTCGCGGGCAGTTTTTGTTTTTTGCTGCGGGTTCTAGTATTTTTCTAGGGCCGGGGAGAATTAAAGAACAGCGGCTGTGGCTCGGCTGGCTTAGCTGGCGAGCTGTGGGGACATTTTCCTTCGGGTATTTCTCCTCTGCATTTTCCAACAGCATTTGGGTATGTTATTTGTTACTCCTGTTCGGAGTATTGTTTTCTTCCTGTTTTCCAGTTCTTGGTTCTGCTTGGCTATTCGGCAGACTGAGGGAAATAGAGAAGGGAGGATAGTATATACTGTCCCAAAGTTTTGTTTTCAGTCTCCACCTGCTGGTCATGATTAGATATATACCCATTCGTAAAGTTAACCTCTACTGGTCTGGAGAAGCTAAAAGAAAGTAAATTAGCAGGTAAGAACCTAATTTCTCCTTTTTCTGGTTAGATGTGGTTCAGTTTTGTTTCCCTATCAGCAGCAGCAGACAAATCCAGATGCATGGGTTACATATATTAACATAACATAATAGATGACGGCAGATAAAGACCTTAATAGTCCATCTAGTCTGCCCAACCTGATTCAATCTAAAAATTTGTTAGGTTTTTTTTTCCTTCCTCTGCCCAGTACTGTTCTTAAGTTCCATCTACTGAAGACTCTGTCAAAGCTCACTCCAGTCCATCTACACCAGTGGTCTCAAACTCAAACCCTTTGCGGGGCCACATTTTTGATTTTTAGGTACTTGGAGGGCCGCAGAAAAAAATAGTTAATGTCTTATTAAAGAAATGACAATTTTGTATGAGGTTAAACTCTTTATAGTTTATAAAACTTTCCTTTAACAATTAAAAGGAAAGATATATAAACTATAAAGAGTTTTACCTTATGCAAAATTGTCATTTCTTTAATAAGACATTAACTATTTTTTTCTGCGGCTCTCCAAGTACTCTATTTTTTCTGCAGCACTCACATTTAAAGTTTAATATCTTTTCTTTCTCAAAACTGGCACATTTCAATCACTAAATTGAAAATAAAATCATTTTTTTACCTTTGTTTGGTAATTTCATGAGTCTCTGGTTGCACTTTATTCTTCTGATTGTGCATCCAATATTTCTTCCCTTCTTTCAGCCTCCTGTATGCTTCCTCTCCTCCAGACCTCATTCCCTCCCCCAACTTTTTCTTTCTTTCTCTATGTTTGTCTTTCTCTGATTCTGTGTCCCATTTTTTGTTTTGTTTCTGGCTCCCTGTCCCCCCCTTCTTTCTTTCTTCCTTCCTGCCCTCCCCCAAGCCACCGCCGCCGGGGAATAGGCTGCTGCTGCCGCCGCCATCAGGAACAGGCCGAGATCTCCATGCTTCTCTTCTCCACGGGGCCGACCGCCCGACGTCAATTCTAACATCGGAAAGGACGTTTCGGGCAGCCAGGCAGCGATTGGCTAGCCATAACGTCCTCTCGACGCTAGAATTGACGTCGGGCGGCGAGAGAAGCAGGGAGATCAAAGAGCACGGTGCTGGCCTGTTCCCTGATGGCAGCGGTGAGAAGGGAAAGGAAGCAGGTTGGGCACCACTGCTCTAGATGAGCCGCACTCTAGTGAGAACAGTGGAGGGTGGCCAGCTGTGCGGACCCTCCTCCCCCCTTGGTACGCCACTGGAGCAGCAGCGTGTCTGGCCGGCTCGTTCCGTTCAAAGCCACGGGTGGCGGCTCCTTGCGAGATCTGCGCCTGCGTCTGAAGCCTCTCTGATGTTGTGATGTTAGAGAGGCTTCCGATGCAGGAGTGGATAGCGCAAGGAGCCGCCAACCCGCGGCTTTGAATGGAACGAGCCAGCCAGACATGCTGCTGCTCCAAAAGGAAGAGAATGATCCAGTCCAGACTGCGGGCCGCAAATAAAAGCTGGAGAGCCACATGCGGCCCATGGGCCGCGTGTTTGAGACCGCTGATCTACACCCTCCCAGCCAGTGAAACCCTCCCCAGCCCATCCTCCACCAAACAACCATATACAGACACAGACCATGCAAGTCTGCCCAGTACTGACCTTAGTTCTTAAATATTTACTATTATTTTCTGATTCTAGTTCCTCTGTGTTCATCCCACACTTTTTTTAACTCTTTCACCGTTTTCTTCTCCACAACCTCTCTCGGGAGCGCATTCCAGGCATCCACCACCCTCTCCGTAAAGTAGAATTTCCTTACATTGCTCTTGAGTCTCCTACCCCTCAACCTCAAATTATGTCCTCTGGTTTTACCATTTTCCTTTCTCTGGAAAAGATTTTGTTCTACGTTAATACCTTTCAAGCATTTGAACATCTGAATCATATCCCACCTGTCCCTCCTTTCTTCTAAAGTATACATATTCAGGGCTTCCAGACTCTCCTCATACGTCTTTTATCACAAACCTATCATTTTTGTCGCCCTCCTCTGGACCGCTTCAAATCTTTTTGTGTCCGTCACCAGATTTGGTCTCCATTCACCAGCAGATGGAGAATGAAAACACCAAAGCTGTGATCCTTTACCTTGGATGGTATGTTCTTTACTTCTCCAGTACAGGTAGTCCCCAGGTTAAGAATGAATTCCGTTTTTTTAAACCATTCTTAAGTTGAATTTGTATGTAACTCGGATCCTGTAAGTACACAAGTCTATAAAAACATTAAAGAAACAATCCTCAAAACAAAGTACTGTAGTTTAAATTGAAAGAAAAGATAGGAGGTTTACACTTACTTTTGTTCTTCATCTGTCCCACATTTCCCTATCCAGCACCATTTCCAACATTTCTCCCTCTCATCTCTTTCTTCCGCATGCATCTGTACCTCACGCATCTCCCACCACCATGTAATATATTTATTTCTCCCTATGCCCAACAATTCACCTCTTTCTTCATTTCCTCATGTGGCCTGTCTCATTTTCCCTCTCACTCGGACACCCATGTCCATCAGTTCTCCCTTTTAGTCTCTCACCCACCTCAGCCTCTCTTTTCCTCACTCCCTCCTTTGTTCCATCCTATCTCCCAAGTTCATGCTCCCTCCCTCCTTTCTTCCTTCCATCCTTTGTCTGAAGTTTGTGCTCCCTCCCTTCCTTCTGTGTGACAATGTGGCTATGCTTATTCCTGTGTGCCAACGCGATCATGCTTCCTCCCTTCCTGTCCAAGTGCGCCTCCTCCTCCTCCCTTCTGTGTTCCAATGTGCCCCTCGTCGTCTTTCTCTCTGTCCTGTATCCCAAATTCATGCCTCCCGTGGGTGTTTACCTCCTCAAGCCAGATCCCTCCTCCCATCGCAGTTCTCTTTGCAAAGCCATGGCCACAGTTCCTGCATGCAGTTGACCCGGCAAGTGCCTCCTGCGGGTGATTACCTCCTCTGGCCTGCTCTCCCCATGGCACTTCTCTTCGTGAAGCCACGGCTGCTGATTCCAGCACAAGGCTCGCAGCTGACCCACTGCAATGGGAGGAGGGAGCCAGCCAGAGGAGGCAAACGCCCATGAGAGGCACAAATTTGAGATGCAGAATGGAAAGATGATGGGTGTTTTGGCACATGTAAGGGAGGAAGAAGTGGCACATTGACACAGGGAGAGGCAGGACCCTGATTCGTAAGTATGAGTTTGATGTTAAGTCAGGCGTTTTTAAACCGGGGACTGCCTGTATACTCTATCTCCAGTAAGCAGATAGATGACTTCAACCAAGCTCCTGGATTGATTGCCAAAAAGCTCCCATTGTAGTTCTTCTACCTCAGTTAAGCCTGGGGTGCTTAGGCTTATTGGGTGACTAGGAGATACAACTGAGGGAGCCAGATCAATACCCCATCACCTCCCTGCTATTACATTGCTTCTGCCCTTTCTGCTCTTTCTCCTCACCTTTTCTCCCCCGAATTTATTATGTTTTTGCATCAGGCCTTCTTGCTTTAAAAGGCACAGTCATCTCAGGCTTCGCCTCCCTAGGAAGCATTTGCAAGCATCCTTGTCCTGTCAGGACAACAGGAGAAGGTTCCATTGGACAGGGGGCATAGGACTACAGAGGCAGTCTCCCTTGGGGATTCAGCGCCAAAGCGTAGACACCTGCAAGCTTGGAGGATGATGCACCCCTGGCCTTTCCTATCCATCATGTAGCAGGCAGTTCAGTGGCCTCACTCTGAGCTGCCCCTTTTGAGGAATTGGAAGAGGGAGAGCTGCTGCCGGATTTGGCAGATGATCTATGGCAGTACGCTGCCTTCTTTGATCCTTCAGGCGCTGGAGGCTCTCAGTATTGAGTCCCTTGAGACTACCTCTTCCTCAGCCATCAATCCCAAGATGGCGAGCACCAGGAAAAAATATTTACTTGCCTTTTAGAGCCTTCCCAGTGCATTCTGCCATACAAGAATTGGTCACGGCTCAATGAAATTCTTCTCACACACCTTAAGTTGTCAAGGGCCATGGCGGGGCTTTCTCCCTTGGATTCTGATGTGCTGGATAAGTTATGCTGGCCTAAGGTATAGTGGTTACCAAGAAGATGACTCTCCCTTTGGAGGGTGGTGTTGCCTGGAAAGATGTCCATGACAGAAGGCTGGAAGCCACCCTTAAGTCTTTTAATGAGGTGGCGGCTTTGATTTTCCAGGCAGCGGTATGTAACTCCTACACAGCAAGAATATGCCTGGGTTGGACTCAACAGGTGGCAGAAGCATTGGAGGAGCTAGATTCTGCTCAGCCTCCTCCCTTTCCATTCATAGAGTTGGCCCTGGCCTACCTGGCAGACTCCCTGTATGATTTGATTAGGGCATCAGCTAAGCAGATGGCCTTGGCTGTTTCGGCAAGGTACTCCCGATGGTTGTGGCATTGGGCCACGTATGCATATCCAAAGAAGTGGTTGGTAAAGCTTCCATTTCAAGATAAGTTGCTTTTCAGTGAGGAATTGGAAAAAATTGTCGAGGACCTCAGTGAGGTTAGGCTGCAGTGGCTGACAGAAGACAGACAATGGAGCCAAGTCTGGCAGGCCTCAGGGAGGACGCTGTTTCAGGACTTGAAGAAGTACTGCCTGGGCAGGTCGCAAGCCTTTCAGTGGTCCAAGTTCCAGTCGAAGCATTCCTTTCATCTGAATGATCCAGATCCCAGTCCTCCCATGCCCATCCAGGACCCACTCTGCCTAATGTTGGGCAGCTGGCCCACTGTCGTTCAGAGCGTCAAATAGGGAGATGGCTATCCATCTTTTACAAGGAGTGAGTCAAAGTGACATTGAACTAGTGGGTCCTGGATATCATCAGGGATGGGTTCAAGCTGGAGTTTGCTTATCCAGTCGCAGATTCCTTCGTGGAATCACCTTGCTGCTCTCCGGCCAAGCAGGGGGCGATATGGGATACTCTCAGATCTCTCCAGGACATAGGAGCAGTGGCTCCTGTGCCGCAGTCAAGAGCTTGGAATTGACGGATATCCCATTTATTTTATTGTGCCAAAGAAATGCGGCACCTTTTGCCTGGTGCTCGACCTCCAGAGAGTCAACCGATTTTTGACGGTCCAGCATTTCAGGATGGAGACCCTAAGGTCTTTGATAGCAGTTGTACAACCAGAGGAGTGTCTCGCCTCCCTGGATCACACAGATGCTTATCTGCACATTCCCATCTGGCCTCACCATTACCGCTTTCTTTGATTTGTAGTGTGGGGCCAACACTCCAATTCATTGCCCTGCTGTTCATTCTGGCCACTGCTCCTAGGACATACTCCAAAGTTAAGATGGTGGTGGCGGCAGCGTTCTTTTGCAGGGAAGGCATCATAATACACACTTACCTGGGCGATTGGCTGAACCGGGCAGCCTCGGCACAGGAAGCATTATGGGCTACCAGCCTGGTGGTAGCAATGCTTCATTTTCTCGACTGGGTAGTCAATGCCACCAATAGTCACCTAGAGCCAACCCAATGTCTGGAATATCTAGGAGCAGTGTTCAGCATAGTCTAGGGGCATGTTTTCCTCCTGGAAGCGAGGAGACTCAAGCTTCAGTCGCAAGTCCAACACTTGCTCTCCCTTGTGTCTGGGATTGTGCCTGGGTCCTCAGGACGATGGCAGCGACACTGGATGTGGTTCTATGGTCCCAGACTCTCATGTGATCCTTGCAGCTCTCACTTCTCTCACATTGCTCCCCAGTGTCTCATTATTGCTGCATCCATCTTTAATGGGCACTGGAGGCCAAGGCCACCACGGCCTGTTGGCTCAATTTGGTAAATCTCAGGAATGGGATGCCCTTGGTGTCTCCGTCTTGGTAAGTAATAACAACAGATGCCAGCCTGTCTGGCTAGGGAGCACATTGCCTAGGCGCCTCAGATCAGGGAACATGGAGCTTGACAAGCGAGCTGGCCCATCAATCACCTGGAGCTTCAGGCCTAGCTCTCTTGTCATTTTGCGAGATGCTCAAAGGGAAGTTGGCCTGGGTGCTATCAGACAATGTGACGGCGGAGGCCTATATCAGTAGGCGAGGGGGCATGTGCAGTGAGCGACTATCAGAGGAGACTAGGCTTCTTTTTCATTGAGCAGAATGAAACATCTCCCTGCTGTCATCTGCTCACATAGCAGGGATAACCAGTGTCATGGCGAACTGCCTCAGCCAGAAGGCACTGGACCAGTCAGAGTGGGAGCTCTATCCAGCAGCATTCCTGTTGATTTTTTTTTTTTTTTTAAAGGAAGGGGCTCCTTCAGTGGGCCCTGTTGGTAACCCAGTGAAATGCTCCCCGCTTCTTCAGCTTGAGACAGAAAAAAGATGTCTCAGGGTATAGATGCTGTGTTTCTTCCATGGCCTCTCGATCTTCTGCAATATGTGTTTCTGCCCTGCCACTGATTGGCAGAGTCCTTTTCAAGATTGGGAATCATCAGGGTTGGGTAATCTTTGTGGCTCCGGATTGGCCACGCAGGTAGACAATCTCTTGAGGCTCCCAGTGACTCTGGACCTCTTTCATCAGGGACTGGTCCTCATGGAAAACCTGTCCCGCTTTGGTCTTATGGTCTGGCTCTTGAGAGGGAGAGGTTGATAAAGAAGGTTTTTTTAAATTAGGCAGTCATTGCTACTCTATTGTAGGCCCACAAGTGCTCCACTTTGGCTACTTATGCCTGAGTGTGGTGCTTGTTTGAGGCCTGCTGTTTGGTTTTGCTGTTTACGATAACCTTGCTGCACATTCTGTACTTTTTGCAAGAAGGCTTCCGGACTATGAATTCTTTGCAGGTGCAAGTTGCAGCCCTCACATGTATTCGGGGGTGACTACATAATTTGCCCTTGGTGGCTCACCCAGATGTGGTCTCTTTTTTTTTTTTAAAGATGCCACCTGTCTGCCTGCAGACTCCACATAGGAGACCGTGCCCAGAATGACAACTGAACCAGGTGATCTGGGCTTTGCAAAGGTGCCCTTTGATCCCCTTTGTGACCATCGTGTCAGTGAGGCACATCTCAGAGCTTCAAGCTTTATCCTTCTGGGACCCTTTCTTGTGTTTTTTAGAAGTGGGGGGTCACAGTCCGTCTGGTACTGTCACTTTTGTCAAAGGTAGTTTCGGCCTTTCACATGAATCAGCCTTTGTTTCTCCCCCACCTTCCAAGAGGAGGACTGTCCGGATGGTTCTTGTCACCCTTATCTTCTAGATGTTCGTTGACTCTTGCAGTATTACTTGCAGATCTCAAATGAGTTTTGCTGTTCCAATCACCTGTTGGTTCTCTTCAGAGGAGAGAACAGGGGAGTCATGGCCTATAAGGCCATGGTGCCTGCTCCACTGACTCAGAGCGCATTCTACTAGGGCACTGGTGACTTCCTTGACAGATGTTTCTGTCTTTTTGTTAGAAGACATATGCTGGGCAGCCACTTGGTCATTGGGTCATACTTTCGTTAAGTTGCGGTGAGGTCAGGCTCCTCCTTTGGGGCATCCATAATTGCCGCCACGGCATCCCACTCTACTTAAGGATTGCTTTGCTGCATCCCATATGTCTGGATTCATCTGCTGCTGATGACAGGGTAGGTAAAATTTATGTCTTAATTTTCTTTTCTTTAGTCATAATAGATGAATCCAGAGCCCTGCCCTGGTGCTGAAGAGTGGCTGTCTGTCTCTGTATTTGTGCTCTTTGTTCCGTGTTTCTATAGGAAATTCAGTTGACGTCCATGCATATGAGACAGGTGAGGAGGGGGAATTAGCTCGATGGCTCCTCGGATAGAGTGAAACTGGAGAAGTAAAGAGCATGCCATCTGAGGCAAAGGATTATAGCGGAGCTTTTTTGTCTCTTCAGCCAACCAAGAACAGGGCATTGCTTTTGTAGGATTTTTCTGTTCTTTCTTTTTTCTTTCGGGTATTAGTACTTCTGCAACCACATTATGGCTGGGAAACATCGTGTCACTAAAGCTGCTGCTCAGGTTACAGCTTCTGTTTCTGTGCAGACAGAAAATGTTACCCAGGCAGAGGGAGTGGTTCCATGTGCCAAGCTGTCTTCAGCTTGAATCCCTCAAGGAGGTAAAGGAACTGAGAGAGGAGGTGGCAAGACTGAGAAGCATCAGTGAGAATGAGAGGTACATCTATGAAATGGTTCATGAGGCGTCAAAGATTTCCAGCAGTGGGGAAGAAGAGGCAGTGCTGAGGGAAGACAGCTGGACTCAAGATTACGGAACTGTGCAAGATTGGTACTGACTCCACCCGCTCTTGAACTGAAGAACTGATATGCTTCCCTGGAAGTGGAGGAGATGAGAGCATTCCAGGGAGAGGAAGGACGAAAGCTTGAAATACCTAAAATTGCTGTATCCATGACCACTAGTAGGCGTAAGGTAGTGGTGGTTGGCGATTTCCTTCTGAGAGGTACAGAAGCGTCCATCTGCAGAACAGATATGATGTCCCAGGAGGTATGCTATCTATCTGGTGCTAAAATCCAAGATGTTGCAGAGAGTTTGCCAAGACTCATCAAGCCTGATAACTATTATCTGATGCTACTCATCCAACATTGGCTCTAATGATACTGCCAGATACCCCTGCAAACGTATCAAAAGTGACTTTGTGGCTCTGGGAGAGAAGGTGAAATAGTCAGGTGTGCAGGTGGTATTCTCGTCCATCTTCTCTGTTGAGGGTAAGGGACAGGTCAGAGAAGCACAAATCCTGAAGATGAATGTGTGGCTACGTGGATGGTGTCGATGAGAGCGTTTTGGCTTCCTGGACCATGGGATGATTTTCCAAGGGTTGCTGAGCAGGGATGGTATATATCCATCAAAGGAGGGAAGAAGTGTCTTCAACGAAAGACTGATTAATTTACTGAAGCAGGCTTTAAACTAGAAGTGATAGGGCAGGGTTTTCAAACCCACCAGTTGAGTATAAGCCCTCAGGTAAGTAAATCAATGAATACCTCTACATGGATGGGAAAAGGGGGCAATGTCTGGAAAGCAGTATATACTAATGCTCAAAGTATGGGAACCAGATTCTGGATCTAGAAGCAGTGATAGAAGAAGATGAGTTGGATATAGTGGCAATCACAGAAACATGGTTCTCGGAGAACCATGACTGGGATGTAGTTATACCAGGGTATCTGTTCAGGGAAGACAGTGTAGGAAGAAAAGGAGGGAGAGTAATTTTATATGTTAAAGATCATATTAAAGCCACACAATTACAGGATCTGCAGGGCAAGGAAAAGGCACTGTGAATCAATTTGGAAAGAAGGAATGGTAAATATATTTACGTTGGTATGATATATAGGCCTCTTTCACAGATGGAAGAAGTGGACAGAGATTTAATAGTAGACATGCAGAATATATCTAAAAAACGGAACATTTTACTAATAGGTGATTTTAACATGCTGGATGTTGAATGGAGTATCCCTATTGCGGGTCTTCTAGAAGTAGGGAGATCCTGAATTCTCTACAAGGAGAACTGTTCCAGCACTTGGTAATGGAATCCACACTGGATGAGGTCATACTGGACTTTGTGCTTACAAATGGGGAAAGTGTTTCTGATGTTACATTGAGTGATCATCTGGCATCCAGTGATCACTGCATGGTACAATTTAATATTAAGACAATATAGAGAGGGTTCATTCAAAAGTAAAGGTTCTAGTTTTGTTTGGATAGGGGATTACATAAAGGAATTGTTGACTGGATGGGGAATGTCTGGAAGGAGTAGAAATGCAGAGGGCAAAAGTGAAAGACGTTATAATAAGGGTAACAAACCTTTTTGTGAGGCAAGTAAGTAAAAGTAAGAGGAAAAGAAGGCCGCTTTGGTTCTCAAAAGTAGTAGCTGAGAAAGTAAGGAATAAGAGGTTAGCTTTCATAAACTACAAAAGATCACAGGTAAAAAATATCTGGACAAGTTAAGAGAGGCTGGTCGAGAAGTCAAGAAAGCAAAGATACAAATGGAAGAAAAAATAGCTGACATGGTAAAATGGGGAGGCAAAACATTTTTTAGATATATCAGTGATAGAAAGAAATACAAAAATGGCATTGTGAGACTCAAAAGTGAAGGGGAGGAATATGTAGAAGCTGATAAAGAAAAGGCTGAATTGCGGGACCGCAGAAGACAAATGTGAATAGAGATGGTGGAATGGTAGAGATGGGGGACCGCAGAAGACAAATGTGAATAGAGATGTTGGAGTGGTAGACCATGATCGATATAAAGAGGGTTGTGTTTATGAGAAGCTAGCTAAATTTAAGGTAGACAAAGTGATGGGGCCAGATGGTGTACATCCAAGGGTGCTGAAGGAACTTAAGGAAATTGTGGTGGCTCCGCTGACTGACCTTTTCAATGCTTCTCCAGAGTCAGGAGTGGTACCGGAGGACTGGAGAATGGCAGATGTGATCCCTCTACACAAAAGTGGAAGTAGGGAATTACAGGCCTGTCTTCTTTAGTAATGAAAATGCTTTTAAAACAGAGAATGGTGAAGTTTCTGGAACCGGTGGATTGCCAGACCAGAGTCAACATGGATTCACTAGAGGTAGGTTTTGTCAGACAAATCTGATCAATTTCTTTGACTGGGTGACCAGAGAATTGGATAGAGGGAGTGTACTGGATGTAGTGTATTTAGATATTAGCAAAGCCTTTGACAGTGTTCCACACAGAAGTCTAATAAATAAACTAAGTGCTCTTGGGATGGTGTGAATAACATGAAGAAAGACCTAGCAAAGCTTGAAGAATGGTCTGAAACTTGGCAGCTAAAATTTAATGCTAAGAAATGCAAGAACATGCATTTAGGCTGTAAAAACCCAAAAGATCGGTACAGTTTAGGGGATGAAGAACTTATGTGCATGACAGAAGAGCGGGACTTGGGTATGATTGTATGTGATGATCTTAAGGTGGCCAAACAGGTGGAAAAGGTGACGGCAAAAGCTAGAAGGATGCTAATGTGCATAGGAAGAAGTATGGCCAGTAGGGAAAAGGAGGCATTAATGCCCCTGTACAAGACTCTAGTGAGACCTCATTTAGAATATTTTGTACAATTCTGGAGACAGCACCTTCAAAAAGATATAAAAAGGATGCAGTCGGTCAAGAGGAAGGCTACTAAAATGGTGTATGGTCTTCGTCATAAGGCGTATGGAGACAGACTTAAAGATCTCAATATGTATACTTTAGAGTAGAGGTCTGCATGGGAACGGGGATTGCAGGAATCCCATGGGACTCGCGTGGGGATCCCCACCAGGTCTACGGGACTCCCGTGGGGATGGAACCGGGGTTTTGAGGCCTGGAAAGAGAATTAGCAGAAACTAGGACCAAGATGATGAAAAAAACAAAATGTCCCACCAGCTAAAGCAAGGGAGATGCTCTATTTGAGGAGCTAAGCTCAAAGTGGGAAGGCCAGCCTCCTTTCATGGTTATGCGACCAATTGTGTTTAGTTCAAAATGAAATACTTGCTGAGTTTGTTTTGGGGTTTACAGTTCAGTTTTGACACATTTTTCTTATGCAACCATTGTCCTGAAAAGAGCCTTTTCTGCTTTAAATGATTTTGATGCTATATTGTTTGATTCTTTACTCATTGCTGCATTAAAAACTATTTGTGGATCTTGGAAGGACCTCTCACAAGTTACCTTTGCCAGATGGTGGAACCAGATTTGTTTGCTCTACAGATATGAGCTTTATATTGCCAAAAAATCCAACTCTCATTTCTTTTAACAAGAAATGGTTGACCCTACAGTTACATGACCTAATGTTTATTCTAATTCTTTCCGGTGATGTATGCATCTCTTATTTCTGTTCACTGTTATTTGTTTATATTGTATTTTATTATTGGTTTAAATAAACTAAGACTTGAAAAAAAAATCAAAACTATCAGAAATAATTGCTGCTTTTTATGGGGACAGGTAACTTTTATGGGGGAAACGGGCGGCGATGGAGGAGATCCCTCGTGGGGACAGGTAAGGACGGAGGGGATTCTGGTGGGGAGTGGTGGGGATTCTGGTGGAGACGGATGGGATTTCTGTCCCCCGCGCAACTCTACTTTAGAGGAAAGGCAGGAGAGGGGAGATATGATAGAAATATTTAAATTACTAAAATGTTTAAATACCTTAATGGCGTAAATGCCTATGAGGCGAGTCTCTTTTAATTGAAAGGAAGCTCTGTAATGAGAGGGCATAGGATGAAGAGGTGATTGGCTCTGGAGTAATCTAAGAAAATACTTTTTTTTACAAAAAGGGTGGTAGATGCGTGGAACAGTCTTCCAGAAGTAGTGATGGAGACAGAGATAGTCTGAATTCAATCTATCCCCTTTCAGTTTTAGAGAGTGCCCTCTCGTTCTCCCTACCTTGGAGAGGGTGAACAACCTGTCCTTATCTACTAAGGTACTGAAGGGAATAGACTTAGTAGATAAGGACAGGTTGTTCACCCTCTCCAAGGTAGGGAGAACAAGAGGGCACTCTCTAAAATTGAAAAGGGATAGATTCTGTACAAAGGTAAGGAAGTTCTTCTTCACCCAGAGAGTGGTAGAAAATAGGAACGCTCTTCCGGAGTCAGTCATGGGGTAAACACCCTCCAGAGATTCAAGACAAAGTTAGACAAGTTCCTGCTGAACCGGAACATACGCAGATAGGGCTAGTCTCAGGGCGCTGGTCTTTGACCAGAGGGCCGCTGCGTGAGCGGACTGCTGGGCACGATGGACCACTGGTCTGACCCAGCAGCAGCAATTCTTATGTTCTTAGGTGTGGGATAGGCATGTGGGATCTCTTAGAGAGAGAAAGAGATAATGATTACTGCGGATGGGCATACTGGATGTTTATCTGCAATCGTGTTTCTTTGTTTCTATCTCCACCTGCTGGTGGATAGACTTGCGTGTATCTGGATTTGTCTACTGTGACTAAGGGAAAGAAAGTTATCAGGTAAGATAAAATTTTACCTTTTCAAATCTGTTTGTAGAGATGAATTAATGTTTCAGTAAGTTACGTCTTCTAGGTATTGCATTTATAGCATGGTGTTAACACATTAAGTTTATCGATTACTTTTCCCCTGCAATATATGGAACGGATGGTATTTTAGAATTGGGGAGTCTGCCTTACAATACAGTTGTACTTTCTCGTCTATGGGAATTTATCATTTGCCAAAGTTATTGTAGTTAATGTTAAACTTTAATATCAGTTTTGAAAATGATTGTTTGTACACCCACAGATATGCTAAGCTCAGACTTGTGGCTGGAGATGCTGCAATGGCAGTATTCACAACCCAGGAGGAGGGAAGAGGGTAGATGCTTGACCTTTATTTCATAGTGGTAGCTACTGGTAGAAATAAGAGTACATATGCACAGGGTTTCAAAGCAGACTGTGGTCACTGCCTTCCAGCCCAAGAGACTCACTGGCTGTACTTGGTAGCAGGTTCAGATCTTGGAAGAACTGCAGTGACCTGCTTTTGAAAGATCATATTTGCTCAAGAGGGCTGCTGGAGCAGGATACCACATATCAGCAGGAAACTACCAGACAATAAACAGAATGGGTAAATATATATGGTAATCATTCATGATAAACTCTTAGTTTAAAGTGTACAGAAATGTGGAGTTTTTTATTTACTTTTTGAGTCAAAATGTTTTTATTGATATTCCAGTAGTACATACCATAAACATTCTACAGAATCTCTCATACATGATATATCAGCCACTGAACAACAAATTTCTTCTGCTCCCTACCTATCTCAACCAACTATAGCCATAGACCTGAGACACCTCAACGCTTATGGTGACACAGTCTATTTGAGGTGATCTTGTATCCTACCCAACCTGCATCACCCACCCTCCATTCCTAAAGAACCTAACGCCAGAGTCGTAAAGATAACTCAGTTATATAGTACTAGTATTTTAGCCCGTTACATTAACAGGTGCTAGAATATATGTCTGTCTGTCTTTCTTTATTTCTCTCCCTCCCTTCCGCTGTCTTTGTTTCTGTCTGTCTCTCTCCCTGGCCCCCTTTGTCTGTCTGTCTTTCTGTGTCTCTCCCTACCCCTGTGTCTTTCTTCTTTTCTTTCTGTCTGCCTTCCTCCCGCTGTCTATCTTTCTTCCCCCCACCCTACTTCCCTGTACAGCAGCATTTCGATCCCCCCCACTTCCCTGTGCAGCAGGTACAGCAGCAGCATTCCCTCCCCCCACACCACTTCCCTGTGCAGCAGTAGCGTTTCCCTTACCCCCCCTTCCCTTCCCACGGTCCCGACAAACCTGCCGATTCCAGCAGCATGTGCAGCACTCTACACACACTGCTTCGGGGCCTTCTACTGCCCTGATTTACTCTGGCACGTCCCTGATGACATCATCAGAGACGCGGTAGAGCAAATCAGGGTAGTAGAAGGCCCTGAAGCAGCGTGTGTAGAGTGCTGCACATGCTGATGGAATTGGCAGGTTTGGAGTCGGGACTGCGAAGAACGTAGCAGCTGGAGTGTTTTGTCGGCGCTTCCCTTCCTGCGAGGTGTCGCCACGGCTCCTCTCGATCCCCGCCAGCGTCGGAAGCCTTCTCCGACGCTGGTGCGGCTGGTGAGAGGAGCCGAATATTGTGGAGAGCAGGGAGTCCAGCGCTGGCGGCCAATCCTGCCGGCGAGTGTAGGTAGGTGCTGGGAAGAAGTAAGGCTGAGGACTCGCGCATGCGTACTCTTGCAGCCACAGACCTACGGATCATGGAAGCACACAGTTAAGAGTGCGCATGCGTGGCTAGGGTTTTATTATATAGGATAAATCGAATTGCAATATATGCAGGTCTTGTATGTATCAATACAGCTATACCAATGCAGTCAATTAGATTCCCCTATTATTATTTACTTTTTATTAAATTGTGTATTGCATTCACTTTTAGCATTAATTAAGACTTACAGATTTGTAAGTTGTTCATTTTTTCTTTTTTGTTTTTGTTAACAGAGAATTATATATCTGAAGAAATGGACAGCAGTGGTTTCATCGAGTTTGATGTGCCTGAATACAGCAGCACGGTTCTGAGCCAATTAAATGAGCTGCGCCTTCAAGGAAAGCTCTGTGATATTATTGTTCACATTCAGGGACAACCATTCCGAGCTCACAAAGCTGTTCTAGCTGCCAGTTCTCCATATTTTCGGGATCATTCAGCATTAAGCACCATGAGTGGCTTATCAATATCTGTGATTAAAAATCCAACTGTCTTTGAACAATTGCTCACCTTTTGTTATACAGGAAGAATGTCTTTGCAACTTAAGGATGTTATCAGCTTTTTAACTGCAGCTAGCTTTCTTCAAATGCAATGCGTGATAGATAAATGCACACAGATCTTGGAGGGCATCCATTCAAAGATAAATGTGGTTGGCTTTGATTCTGCCACAGTGGGCAGTGAAGAGAATCAAGGAAATCCCAATGGTATCAAAGACACTAGCTACTTTGCCAATCCAGTAGAAATCCACCCACCCTGTTGCCCCCAGATACGACAGTCTACAGCAAGTAGTGACTTCAAGGTAGAAACTGCATCAAATAAAGCTTTACGTAATCGTTTGCATGAAGAAGGGCACTCGGATCGTGGAAGCAGTGATAGCATTTCTGAACATGACATACAAATGGAAGGTGAACATGAACAGGGAGACATGTTCATACGAGAGAACCAAGTTGCTGAAGTGAAAGTTAAAATGGAAAAGTCAGATAGACCAAGTTGTTCTGACAGCTCGTCTTTGGGTGATGATGGATACCATACAGAAATGGTTGATGGGGAGCAAGTGGTGGCTGTAAATGTAGGGTCTTATGGGTCTGTACTGCAACATACATATTCATTTCCTCAAGCTGCACCACCTCCTGCCAATGTATCTGAACCTTATGGTAATATGAGCAATTCAACTCCTTCCAGGTCCATGTTGAGCAGTTTCAGAGGAGGACGTGCACGCCAAAAACGAGCTTCCCATTTACAGAATGATATCCATGGAGTGATGCAGGGTGATAGTGAAACAGCTACAGGCACTGCAGGGTATGAAAATAGCCCTCGGGCAAGGAACACTAGAGGCTACTGGAATCCATACACTGAAAGATTAATTTGCATATACTGTGGAAAGACGTTCAACCAGAAAGGAAGCCTTGATCGACACATGCGGCTCCACATGGGAATCACCCCTTTTGTTTGCAAGTTTTGTGGTAAGAAATACACACGTAAAGACCAGCTTGAATATCATATTCGTGGTCATACAGATGATAAGCCTTTCCGCTGTGAGGTTTGCGGCAAATGCTTTCCTTTCCAAGGTACTCTAAATCAGCATTTAAGAAAAAATCACCCTGGTGTCGCTGAAATAAGGCATCGCATTGAATCACCCGAGAGAACAGATTTGTATGTGGATCAAAAATCAGAAAATAATACAGTAGTTGTTGAAACAAATATGGATTCCACAGTTGAAATTAATATGGATTCTGCTAGGGATGCCCACTTGGTTTCTGACATCCCCAATTAAAGTGTTAAATAGCCAAGTTAAACTGAACAAAGCACATTAATGCATATTTTAAGATTTGCTTATGTTTACTTTTATCTCTAATTAATCTGAGGAGGGAGAAGAGAAAAACAGCCTTTTTGTCATGTTAAGAATGAGTATTAATAATCTCTTGTTAGCTAATTCAGATTTTTGAGTGGAACACTATGTAATGACTTGTTCTTTTTCTTTCTAAGAGAAAGGGTACTGTGCTCCTGAAGCAGCTCATAAAATGAAGGACAAATAATGGGGAAAATATGGAATGGATTACTAATAGGTTGAACATATTTAGAATTCAGTGGTGGTGATTTTTATCATTTAACACAAGATATGTAATTGTGTCATATAGAGAGTATTTTAAAATATCAGGTTAAAGAGCCAGAAGACAGACATACAAATCTTAACAGAGGCTGCCAGAATCTGGTGTTTAGTGTTCTATGCACAGGTGACAGTGGAAAAACTTGCTGGCCAGACTCTGTTCAAGAGTTAGTATCGACCAAATGGTATTGATCTAGAGCAGTGGTTCCCAAACCTCTAATGGGGGTTGGGGGACTCCCAGACAATTAGGTATGCATATGAAAGATCTGCATGCAAATCTGTCTCGTGAATATTCATTAGATATCTGAAAATATGATTGACTGGGGCTCTCCAGGACAGGTTTGGAAGTCTCTTAAAGTGCATTGAGTGGAGTGATTTATCACAAAGAATGAGGTATATCTAAATCCAAACCTATCCCATCTCGTAAAGGGGATTTATGTTCCAGAAAAGCCTAAGCCAACATGATTAGTTAGGATTAAGCAGTGGTTCTCGATACAGTTTTTGGGACATAATAATGTTATCACAGTAAATGTGAATGAGAAGTTTGCATGTGCAGCCTCCGTTCTATGCAGATCTGTCTCCTACATATTCATTGTGAACATTCTGAAAACCAGAGTGCTGTGTGTTTTGCGGATTGAGTTGAGACTCCCCTTGATGAGATTTCCAGTATGTAAGTAAATCCTCCTAATGTAACTAGATAGAACCTTTGCATTCTTAAGTGTTCTATAATAACATATTTTTGTATTTCTTCCTCAGATTTTGACAAATGTTTATCTATTTTCTTTAATTTCTTTTAGCTATGTAGTGCCTAGAAAAGTGTTGAGTGTGGGAAACGAAGTCCCCCATTTTATTCACAGAATAGGTGGCACCCATTTAATGACTGCGCACACTGTATCACATCGCCTTCTGACCGCCTTAATCCAGTTCTGTAGGAGCCTTTATTTCCTTCTAACTCAGCATAGTTTTACGGCTATCTTAAATGTTTTTCATTTCTTATAATTTTCCTTTTGCTTAATTTTATATGTGTAATATTGTACATATTATATATATAAAAATTTCTTCTCCCGGTTTGAAATGAATGTAAAAATCAATGTGTATTTCAAGATGATGCATTCTGAAAGATTTTAAAAGCTCTTATAGGACTTTTTATTTTAGTATATTAAATTTTCCCAGTGTATATTACTAATTTTCACATTATTCAGAAGAGAAATATGTTTTCAATAGTCTTTATTTACTTCAAAATGAAATAAGCAAATAATATTGTGGTTGGGGAGCTGTTTGGTTGCTTATGTTTGGTTATTTCCCCAGGATAAGACGATTGATCTGTTGCTGATCTATTTACCTGTTTTTCCTGGTATATTTACAAGCCCAAAAATAGCCATACCAGTTCTTTATGCTTGTTAAAACATACACTTGTAATATTGAAACATAGCGATTAAGTTAAATAGTTTTGTACATGGTTGGTTCTGTTCTAGTGCTCTATGAACTTGTTCATGTATCTCTAGCAAGGGTTTCCCAAAGTATCTTAAGTCATGTGGTTCCAAGCAATCGTATGATTCCTGGAATTACATTGAGGGGCGCAGAGGCAATTGGCCAGGACCCTGAGGAGACCCTTGTGAAACTGAGTGATGTCACTGAGTTAGAGCTTCAGGCTGCCTGGCACCGCTTGGATTCATTCCTTAGCGTCTGCCTCAGGCTGACCCTGGTAGAGGGTTTCCCATAAACAGAGAGATTGCACTTTTGAACTGTACAGCTGTACAACTTGTAGCCATCCTGGTTACTTTGCATGATCAATCAGTGTTGTTCTGCATTGAGAAATATACAATCGGACAAAGCAGTTAGAGTGCTTTTGGTTGTGGGGGTTTTTTTTTCCATTTTTTGCAAACTTTACCTTACCTTTTGCCAAATGTTTTTCCTTGTCATCAGCAACAGATGAATCCAGACAAGTAGGTTGTGTTTATCTACCAGCAGGCGGAGATAGCACCAAGCTGAGCTCTGTCATATCTAAGGTATGCTGCTGGTAATTAAGTATTATCTATCTCCACAGGTGGTTGGATAGTTTTTTTATCCTGCTCCTGGTTTCTTCTGCTGCTCAGCCTGGCCTGTAAGCGGTGGTTTGGTCAAGCGCAGCTAAGCTCCTAATTTGAGTATGCTAACTCAGTTGAGCAAGGAGATTAGGCTTCCTGGGTATCTAGTTCAGGATACATCTGGTGGTGCCAGTTCCCTACCCATCCCCTGTAGCCCCATTTGGCATTGTGCTACACTCCTAACTCCCTCCTCACTTTAGAGAGAAAAAAAAAAAGGAAGGAACATAAGGAAATGAGTAAACCCAGAGGGAGAAAAGTATATGGAATGCAAAGTTACAACAGCATACAGTGTCTAGTGGACTGTTTGTTCGGTGACGAGTCAAAACCACACGAGACAATCGCGGGCAGACAATTGTGCGCTGGATTCAAAGCACTATTTTACAGTGGTCCGAGGAAACCCTCGGGGGCCCCCCCCCCCCATTATAGAGGAAACTGTAATTTTTCCCTAAAAAAGAAAGGCTGTTTCCTCTATAATGGGAGGGTTACCCCCCCTCCCCCCCACAACCACCACCACCACAACAGGAGCGCCAACAGTTCTAAGTAAAGAAACATGATAACATAGTAGATGAATAGTCCATCTAGTCTGTGAAACCTGATTTAATCTAAAAATTTGTTGTTGTTTTTTTTTCTTCTTCTTAGCTATTTCTGGGAAGAATCTAAAGCTCTGTCCGGTACTGTTCTTAGGTTCCAACTACTGAAGTCTCCGTCAAAGCTTACTCCAGTCATCTACACCCTCCCAGCCATTGAAGCCCTCCCCAGCCCATCCTCCCCCCAAACGGCCATATACAGATACAGACCATGCAAGTCTGCCCAGTACTGGCCTTAGTTCTTCAATATTTACTATTATTTTCTGATTCTAGATCCTTTGTGTTCATCCCATACTTTTTTGAACTTCGTCACCATTTTCCTCCACCACCTCTCTCGGGAGTGCATTTCAGACATCCACCGCCCTCTCCGTAAAGAAGAATTTCCTTACATTGTTCTTGAGTCTCCCACTCCTCAACCTCAAATTATGTTCTCTGGTTTTACCATTTTCCTTTCTCTGGAAAATATTTTGTTCTATGTTAATACCTTTCAAGGGGATGAAGGAGTTGCTGTACAGTGAGAGATTGGAGAAGCTGGGCATCTTCTCACTTGAAAAGAGGAGACTGCGAGGGGACATGATCGAAACATTCAAAATGCTGAAGGGAATAGACAGTATAGAAAGACAGACTGTTCACCCTCTCCAAGGTAGGAAGAACGAGAGGACACTCTCTAAAGTTGAAAGGGATAGATTCTGTACAAACGTAAGGAAATTCTTCTTCACCCAAAGAGTGGTAGAAAACTGGAACGCTCTGTTATAGGGGAAAACACCCTCCAGGGTTTCAAGACAAAGTTGGACAAGTTCATGCTAAACTGGTGAGACTGGACTCATTTGGAGCACTGGTCTTGACCTAGGGGCTGCCACGTGAACGGACTGCTGGGCAGGATGGATCACTGGTCTGACCCAGCAGCGACAATTCTTATGTTCTTAGTCTGAATCATATCTCCCCGTCACTCCTTTCCTCTTAAGTTATACATATTCAGGGCTTCCAATCTCTCCTCATACACCTTTTGTCGCAAACCTCCTATCATTTTCGTCGCCCTCCTCTGGACCACTTCAAGCCTTTTTGTGTCCTTCGCCAGATACTGTCTCCAAAACTGAACATAATACTCCAAGTGGGGTCTCAACAATGACCTGTACAGGGGCATCAACACCTTCATTCTTCTTCTGGTTACGCCTCTCTTTAAACAGTCCAGCATCCTTCTGGCAGCAGCCACCACCTTGTCACACTGTTTTTTCGCCTTTAGGTCTTTGGTCCCCGCCCCACGCACACACCCTCGGACCACTGTAAAATAGTATTTTAATCCAGCGTGCTGATGTCCTGCGTGTGATTGTTTGCCCTCAGTTGTCCGCACGTGATTGTCTCGCGCGGTTTCATCTATATACCGTTTGTTCTCTGCTGTTTTCTGGTAGAGAAGCGAGTACTGCATGTGGTCACTCCTTCAACACAGAGGGGTGAGTATTATTGCCCCTTTTTCTCACTCCCAGTCCTCCTGCAGTTGTTGTTCCCTACCGATCCTTACTGCAGTTGTGCTGTTGATATTCCTATAGCTCTCAGTACTGCACGTAAATGTTTAAAAAAAAATAAAAGTGAGAAGTTGCTTGTATTGGACCAATCTCGGGGACAATTTTGGCAGGAGTGCTTCAGGCTTCTCTTCTTCCCGTGAGAGAGCACATCAGCCAGCTCTTTTTGGGGGAGTCGGCAGGTGTAGCCTGCTGGGGTTTTTTTTTTTGGGGGGGTCTCCTTCATTGGTTGCAGATTCTTTTGGTGGCCATCTCTCTTCCCACTGGTGGAGAGGAATTTTGTTTTGCCACCAGTGGTGCCTCCCAATAGTTGCTCTCTTTAGAGCCTGAGCTGGAGAACTGGACTTTGGTAGGGGTTGGAACTGGCTTCTTAGGTTTCTTGCAGTGGTTCCTTAGTCTCCTTCAGTTTCTCCTAGAAGTTTGGTGCAGTCTGCCAATGTCACATGGTCTCGTCCCTTCTTAAATGGAGTAAATCAGGGAACGGTTTCCTTCAGCTTTCCCATGCCTTTTCTTTCTTGAAAACAAGTGACTTTCACTCTTCAGGAGAAGGGGTTTGAAGGTGAAGACACGCACGTGAGACGTAGGAATCTCTAGACTATTTGAGTTAGATGGAGACCATGACTGTGCTACCCTTCATATTCTCTAGCTCCTTAGAGTTAACCTTTTTCTATATCTTGGTTCACTGCATGGTTATCTCGTTCAGTTTTATGTCTTTTCCTTTGCGAGTCTTTATGTACACCCTGGAGAACAGTCTTCCTGGGTCGGACCAAGAGTCCTTCCTTGATTTCCTGTTTTCAGCAGTGGCCAATTTAGGTCACAAGTGCCTGGCAGAAACCTATTTAATAGCAACTTTCCATAGCTACCAATCCAGGACAGGCTGTGGCTCTCCCAGGTCTCTCTTGGTAACAAAATGTTATCTTTCTTCCTGGCCATTGGTAAAATCTTTCTTAGAACCAGCCATGTTTTCTTGCTGTTGCTTCTAACAGCTTCCTCGAGCAATAATTTTCAGAGATTAGCTTGCTTTAGATATTAAACTTTCTCCGGTGGGGGAACAGCTGCGATGCTGTCTATGGAGCATGGCTCCATCTATCTGTCTTGGGTAATGAGTGTAGGATGCTGTACCCTGCCTAGCTGTGGACTTCCTAGGAATGTGTAAAAAAAACAAAAAACTGGGCGTCCGATTTGTCTTCATTCCATTGCTTCCAGTTGGCCACAGTCTCCTAGTGCAAATTTGCAGCTCCAGAGGGTCGCAAGAGCACCACCAGGGAAGCACTCTGATGTCACTTGGCTTCAACCTTCCTCCTGCTTTCCAGTGCAGTTCTACCATTCCTTCAATAGACTCTGCCTCTTCGGGGGAGTGGCTATGCCTCACTCTCCAGTTTACTGGCCTGTTCTGGCATTCCATTGGCAAGTTTCTGCTGTTGCCTTTTCTTTGGTTCTGTGATTTACTCTCCACCTCCAGGGTTGACACCCAGCCTTGGCATCCTGCAGTTCAGACTCATAAGACCCTACATTTGCAGCCACCAATTGCTCCCCATCAACTATTTCTGCCAGCGTAGATCCGGTGACTGCTTATATTGAGCCTATCCAAAGGAGTGCTGTCTGGATCACAAGTGCTACCCTAACATGGGGTCTACTGCTTTACTATATTTCCCTTTAGTCCACTGTACCTTCCAATATGGCATATATAGGTGTTCATTGAAGGGTGTTCGCCTGCATAGCTCCATGGCCACTGTCCACAGCGATATCTTTAGACATCATCTATAGAGCCCTTCTCATACAGGCTACAGCTATATATCAGTGGTTAAGTTCACAGGAGTGACCTTGGCTGTGGTCTAACCAGTTCTACATCAGTTACAGTAGTCACCTGTGTATTGCTTCTGATGCCACAGCCTATTCTTTCAAGCAGTGGGTGGTTACATCAGCTGCTGTTATGCTGGCTGCATTTTTTGACTCCACCTCCTTACTAGGCAGCATGGTCTTTCACATCTGTGTCTCTAGTGCTCTGGTTGTTGGCATGTGTGTTTCCAAGTTCTGTTTTTACTGCCTCACAAGCTCCTCATCTGCTGCAGCACACAGCGCCTTATGCCTGTTCGACTTGCTCTCTTTTCAGGATAGCTCCATTGATAGACCAACGTCCCTTGTGGAGGAAGAGTTTGGCACCTCCTACTTGTTTGGGCTCAGCTTCTTCTTTCAATTGACCCCGTTTCGGGATATAGAGCTGTCCACCTCCTGCCTGTTCTTCCAGTTTCATTTGTATATGTAGCGTGTAGCGCCTCCTGCCTGTTTGGTGCAACTCCATTTATGGGCCTGCTCCACCTGAGAATCTGGAGGAGGAATCTCCCTTTTAGCACAGTTCCAGCTATGGCTCAGCTCCAATTCTGGAGGTAGAGCAGAGTGCTTTGAACTGGTTTGTCACGGCTCCTTTCACAGTTCATCACCTCCTCTGGAATTAGAGCGTGACACCTAATGTCTGTTTAGGGCAGCTTCATCTCTGGATATGGAACAGGACACCTTTAGCCTGTTTGGCACAGCTCCTTCGCTGGATGTAGAGTGCAGCTTCATTGAATATAGAGTGCAACTCCAGTTGCATTTGTGCTGTGGCTCCATCACTGCATGTAGGGCACGGCAGTGGCTGCAGGTGTGCCACAACTCCATCGCTAGATGTAGAGCACACCCTGCCTGCATGGGTGCCATGGCTCCATCATGAGATGTGGAACGCAGCTCTGCTGCATTTGTACTATGACTCCATCACTGGATTAGAGCACAGTTCCAGCTGCATGTGTGCCCTGGCTCCATTGCTAGATGTAGAGCACAGCTTCAGCTGCATGTATACTCTGGCTCTATTGCTGGCTGTGGAGCACAGCTCCTGCATCTGTGCCACAGTTCTATTGCTGGATGTGGAGTGCAGTCCCAACTACATGTGGGCCCATGCTCCATCTCTGGAATTAGAGCATGGCTTCATCTACCGGGTTCACATCAACTCCCCGTTTTGGCACTGCTCCATCTCTGGATGTAGAGCAGAGCTCCATCTCTGGATGTAGAGCAGAGCTCCATCTCTGAATGTAGAGTACGGCTCCACTTACCTGCTGGGCACGGCTCCACCTCTGGATGTAGAGCACGGCTCCACTTACCTGCTGGGCTCTGCTCCATCTCTGGATGTAGAGCACGGCTCCACTTGCCTGCTGGGCACGGCTCCACCTCTGGATGTAGAGCATGGCTCCACTTACCTGCTGGGCTCAGCTCCATCTCTGGATGTAGAGCATAGCTCCACTTGCCTGCTGAGCACGGCTCCATCTCTGGATGTAGAGCACAGCTCCACTTGCCTGCTGGGCTTGGCTCCATCTCTGGATGTAGAGCACAGCTCCACTTGCCTGCTGGGCTTGGCTCCATCTCTGGATGTAGAGCACGGCTCCACTTGCCTGCTGGGCTTGGCTCCATCTCTGGATGTAGAGCACAGCTCCACTTGCCTGCTGGGCTTGGCTCCATCTCTGGATGTAGAGCACGGCTCCACTTGCCTGCTGGGCTTGGCTCCATCTCTGGATGTAGAGCATGGCTCCATTTGCTTGCTGGGCTAGGCTCCATCTCTGGATGTAGGGCTCGGCTCCACTTGCCTGCTTGGCTCCATCTCTGGATGTAGGGCACAGCTCCACTTGCCTGCTGGACATAGCTCCATCTCTAGGCACAGCGCTCCATCTCTGGGCTCCATCTCTGGGCACAGTGCTATCTTTGGACATAGCTCCATCGCTGGGCACAGCGTTATCTTTGGAGGTAGAGCACGGCTCTTCCTTGATTGATACAGCTCCATTTCTGGATGTAGAGCATGGCTTCACGTGCCTGCTTAGCGTGTCTCCATCTTTGGATGTAGACCCCCACCCTGGATGGCTGCTTAGCACGTCTTCATCTCTGGATGCTAACAGTCGCTCTGGATATCTGCGTTGCGCGTCTCCATCTTCGGAAGTGGATAGCCTGTCTGGATCCGTTCTTAGCAAGTCTCCATCTTTGGTTGTAGGCCAACATTATGGATGCTGGCCTAGCTCGTTTCCATCTTTGGATGCAGAAGTTACATTGGATGCTGGCCTAGCGCATCTCCATCTTCGGATGTAGAAAGCCGCTCTGGATGCTTTCTTACGTGTCTTCACTCCATTTAGAGTGCTGTTCTAGGTGCCGATTGGCTGAGTCTCCATCTTTTGATATAGAATATCACTCCGGGTGCCTACTGGCTGTTTAGTGCAGTTTTCTCGCTGGTGGTAGAGCAGCCATCCAGCTGCCTATGAGATGAGGTTCTGTCTCAGGATATCGCGCAGATTCATCGATGGAGATTGGGGGCGCACAGCTCGGATTTGGGCTGTTGATTATAGCGAGATTCAACAGACTATCCACAGGATCAAGTGTAACCCTTGGTATGATTGATACATACATTATATGTGAGCTGTTGTGTGGGACACTCTCCTTGGTTGGCGAATGCGTCTCCATGGTACAGCTCCTTATCTAGGGAGGTGTGCATGCCTTTGCAGTGATGGCTCAGCAGTTTCTGGCTCTGCTGCCTTTTGAAGCTTGGAGGCGATGCTTCCTTTCCAACTCTGGAGGGCTATTGCACCCTAGGTTTGCTTACTCGATACCAATCTGAAGTTGGCATACTCCCTTATATTGCATGTACCAGGTTTCACTCTTTGTGTGGTTCTGGGAGACAGCGAATCTCCCTTGGCCCATCCTTCAATTCTTTCGGGATGGTGGACCACGGGTCTTGGTATCCCTTATTTCTGCATGCTGGTCTCTGTCCCAGCCTACTAAAGACTGCTTTGCTACATCCCACTTGTCTGGATGCATCTGCTGATGATGATAAGGAAGAAACATCATATATCATACCTGATGATGATCATTCTTTTAGTCACAGCAGATGAATCCAGAGTTCCACCTGTTATGTAACTTTCTATTTTGCATTTGCTTCTGCTTCATAAGCATTGGCCCTGTGGGCAGACTCAATGTGGATTCAACAGCTGTGAGGAGAAAGTTCTGTGCCGATAGGCCTGTTCGGTTTTTCCTACTGCTTTGTTACAAGAAATACTGAATTACCAGTAAGCATACCATCGTATGTATTACAGAGCTCAGCTTGGTGCTCTCTATCTCCACCTGCTGGTAGATGGACACAACCCACTTGTCTGGATTGATCTGCTGTGACTAAAGGAACGAACATTATCAGGTATGATATGTTTCCTTTTCTTTCAAATATATGGTGCTACATTTTTTTCTTATTTCTTTTTACTGTTAAAATATCTGTTAGGTCAATGCAGTATAAAATAATGTGAAATGTACTGGTATTAGTGAAACAATAGAAAACCCTTTGTGAGGACTTCATAAGTGAAATAGACCTCAGACATGCTTACAAAAATACTACTGTATCCAAATAATTATGCTTTAAATCTAATCTCTTTTGTTGGGGTGGGAATGGGAGATGGATGTTTTCTTGCTTTGGGCTTCTAGCTCATGCGATATTAGGATCTACTGGGCTATGGCACCCTGGGCCTCCACTTGAAACTACCTGGGGATGTAAACCCATTTTATAACATCCTCCCATCTTACTCAGCCAATGCAGTGAAAGTACTTGGTCAGGCACTGCCACAGATTGCATTTCCTCCTGGAAACAAGTACTTGTACACCCTGAGTTTGGACACTAGATGTTACTGTTGCATAGTGACAGACTCTTCTATATCCTTTCCCTTAGGGACTGTGAAGGCTGCAGCTGGCTTGAGAGCAAAACTCAGGTCACCCATTGCTTGGCTGATCCTTGACTGTCATAACGGATATATATAAATCTATAAATTATTTATAGCCTGGCATATCACAAGATGTTTAATATCTTGCAAATGTGTCTGACCAGCTTAGTGATAGGAGTCCTTTTTTAACTGAATTTTAAAAATGTAATGACCATAATGGGCCATAGTTTTATCTTCACAAACTGATTCAAATTACCAAAGAGTGGCTTATCCAAAACTGTGGAATCTGGGAGATTAAAGCATATATTGCTTTGATTCTCCAGGTCCAAACATTTATAACAGAAGTGTTAAAGGAGCAGGAATTTTGTTTGCCTACATTTAGGTGACTTTTGTCATTTGGCAGGTTCCACTTGCTCCCCCTCTAGGTGTTAGTTCTGTCATTTTGCCCTTTCTACTGCCAGCAGTGTTAAGAATGATCAAGCCATAACCCAGTACTGTAAAATGCAGCAAGTTGTGGAAGGATGCATTTATACAGGGCACACTAGATCTGTCTATAAATGTTACCTTAAAACTTTTTCACACAGGGACTCTGGCAGCAGCAATGAAATTGTGCCTTGTCACATGAAATATGCCAGGATACCATGAGCATTAACACAAGACTTATGCCCATCGACATCAATTTCATGCATCCACTACAACTAATTATGCAGTGTAATTCAAGGCAAAGTTTTTGCAAAGTACAGAAAACATTTCTGTGCTGTTAGTTTGGTAGAGTACTGTTATACATTTCTTTTATACCTGAATGCAGGTTAGTCAATAAAACAAGCGAGATATATATGTGTGTGTATGTGTATATATACACACACAAGGGGCCGCTTAAAAGTTTTCAGCTCAACTAACAAAGTTGGGGCAGTCTCCCATCAAGGGCTATATACTTAGTCCAGTAATTTTCCACTTTTTTTGTTCCATCAAAAAATACAGAATGAAAAAAGTTGAAAGTCGCTGTGTATAACCCTCGATAGAAACTGCCCCAATTTTGTTGGTTGGGCTGAGAACTTTTCAGCAGCCCCTCATGTATATACACACATTTTTTGTGAAGAAATTTTGCTGCAAGAAAGTGCATCCTGTAGGCTTGTTCATAATTGAGTCTCTTCAACTACCTTTGAAATATATAGAGAAATGTGAAAACAGTGACCACATTCTTTTCTAGCTGAATAGTAAATGTTTGTGTAATGACAGACTGTGAAAACAATTTTATACTTTTTTGCTAATGTTTTGTGGGTTTTAAACAGCTTTTAATTTTCCTAATCAGTTATTCAGAATATAACTTCTGTTTTGCGTATAAAGAAATACAGAAAGTAGTTTTGTAAATAAATCATTCATTTTGGAAAAGTGCCACAGGAGTTTCTTCTGATTGTGCATTGATTAGTGTGAATTGTAGTATAGAGGTTACTGGATGTTCACTGTTCAAAAAGGATATATCTTTAGTCTTGAATGTGATCTCTTCCCAAGCGTGAGTACAAAATCCATTTTTTTGCTTAAGAATTTATGTACTCCAGTTAATGATATATCATATCTCCAAAAGAATACTGTCCTGATTAGGTGGAGATAAAGGAAGACTTTTAAAACAGAGTAATAAGGGCTGGGAAAAGATCTCTGTGAATGAGCTTTGTTTGTTTTTTAAAAAAGAGAAAAAATACAAAAAAATAAAGTTTTATTTGAAGTGTTTATATTAGTTAACTGTGACTTTTCTCTTGGTGTCATTATCCTGAAAGGGTTCACATGAAACCTCCATTGAAAGGGACTCAAATATGCAACACCTAATCTATTTTCTAAGGGGATTTTACCCTTATATGGTGCTTTTAGACTGGTCAGGGTTATTTATTAAATTTTATATATGAGAGTATTTGAAAATTTACTTATGTAAATTCTTTATATGAATTTATCTAGTTCAATTGTAGATTTCATGAAACTCAGAGACTGGACCTCAGTTCATTGAAGTCATTTAGAATGTTCAAAGTTTATGAGCATTTCCTGTCTTTTAAGATGGTGCCAGCATATTTTAATTTTCCTGTATCTCTGTATTTCTTGGCCTTCCTCTTAGGTTGTTTGGTAATATTTGTTTACATTAATATAAACATTAATTTTTTAAAAAAGCCTTCCACCTAATGAAAGACCTTGAGTTCTGTTCTGACTTTTGATGAAGGAATCCATATAGAGTAGCTGGTCTTAGTTATTCAAACATAAATACAGGAAATCATTCCAATTAAAATATGCAGTATGAGTTTTTTGCATCGGGATTTGAGATGTAAGGTATTGGTTACAGACTTAGGGCTCCTTTTACAAAGCCGCGTTAGCGGTTTTAGCGCATGCAGCTTTTTAGCGCGCGCCAAACCCACGCTACGTGGCTAGAACTAATGTCAGCTCAATGCTGGCGTTAGCGTCTAGCACGGCCGGCAATTTAGCACGCGCTATTACGTGCGTTAAACCATTAATGCGGCTTCGTAAAAGGAGGCCTTAATCATGGATGGTCAATTCTGCCCCTCACCATTAAATCATTTTTTCCCTGTGAAAATTTTTTTTCCCCACTAGTATTTGGAGTTCTTGTGCTTTCAGTATTAGATAATTATTTCCTATAAATGTTTGAACAATTTAAATGACTTCTCTCAATTACGTTTTCTTGCAATACAAACTTGGTAACCTCACAACTCCACACTTCATCACTATATGAAGTAAATGAAGCTAGCTAAGCTGATGCTATAATGACTAATAACTTGCAGTTAAGACTTATTTTATAGCATGAATTTAAAAATATGTATATTTATTCAAATTATATTTCTCATGTATTCATTTTTGGATTTTTGTTTTGTTTTTAGATTTGTGACATGAATATTTCAGTGCTGCTTACTTTTTGATCCAATGAATTTATTCTTGTTTTCTGCTTGTAAATTGCTTTTATAAAACAGTATAAATAAAGTCAATGGGGATTGCTGTTTGTTTGTAAATAAAAATGCTGATTTCGGCAAATGGGTTGTGGTACTTCTTGTATAAATGTCCTCTTCTATGTAAGTACTGTGATATTTTGTTTATTTCTATTAATCAATTGCTGCCTGAGTTTGAAAACCTAATTTCTTCAAGCTGGCCAGTTTAATTGAAAGCATAACTCAAGAAACTCAAAAGGAAATTTCAACCTGTTAAAAGGTACAGATTGCATGACAGTTGGCTTTTTTAATGATGGTCAGTTGCTATTTTTTGTCAGCAGCAGGTATATGTGTCTTTTTATATGCTTTTGACACATTACAGTCAAATGAACACTTGACAAGAAAGCTAGCAAAATTAGCAATAACTCATAGTTTTAAAAAAAGTCCACAATCAAAGAGGACCCAAGAAAGAAACTGCTTAGGAAACAGGCTTATATGGAAAATAAAACTTAAAGCAAACTAGTCACAAATGAGTTCCCACTATTTTAACTACAGATCAATCCCTACACCAACTTTCATAGCTAATTCCCATTATTACCCTGTGGCCCATGTGAGTCAATAAAAGCTTACAGTTGCAATTTTTTATTAGGTATTTATATACCGCCTATCAAGGTTATCTAAACAGTTTACAATCTGGTACTCGAGCATTTTCCCTGTCTATCCTAGTGGGCTCACAATCTATCTAATGTACCTGGGGCAATGGAGGATTGAGTGACTTGTCCAGGGTCACAAGGAGCAGCGCAGGGTTTGAACCCACAACCTCAGGGTGCTGAGGCTGTAGGTCTAACCCAGTAGTCTCAAACTCAAACCCTTTGCAGGGCCACATTTTGGATTTGTAGGTACTTGGAGGGCCTCAGAAATAAATAGTTAATGTCTTATTAAAGAAATGACAATTTTGCATGAGGTAAAACTCTTTATAGTTTATAAATCTTTCCTTTTGGCTAGGTCTTAATAATAATATTGTCATTTATAGCTAAAGAGACATATGATCAAGAAACTGTTTTATTTTACTTTGGTGGTTATGATAAACATACCGAGGGCCTCAAAATAGTACCTGGCGGGCCGCATGTGGCCCCCGGGCCGCGTGTTTGAGACCACTGGTCTAACCGCTAGGCCACTCCTTCAAAAAAACTCATATTTAATATTAGTTGTCCTTACTGTAATTTACAGGAGAATTTCAATTTTAAAAAAGATGTCAATAGCTAAACCTCTTGGATTATCGCATTAAGCTGCTGTCTGCTCTTGCAAAACTGCAGAGATTTGTGATTTATTATTTCTAATCCACCAGATTCCAAGGCAGAGAACAAAGTAAATACACATAATATAAAACAATAAGAATATACAATATCCAGTCCTGAAATACAGGGAAACATCTATTACCTCAATAAATCTAAAGCCAAACAAAATAAATAGTCCTTCAACTGGTGCTTAAAAGAAGATAAGTTTAATCTGCTTTTTAATCACTAAATACAGTTTGTTCCATTTAATCAGTCCATTCACTGAGAATATCCCCCTCTTTTACAAAGGTACGCTAAGCTTTTTAGTATGTGCTAAAGGCTAATGCGTGCATGTTATCCTATGGACACGTTAGCGGTTAGCTCACGTGTTGATTTAGCGTGTGCTAAAACACTTAGCTGGCCTTTGTAAAAGAGGGCCTATACCTTTTCTGGTCTGGTCCAATCACCATCGCTGATGGACGCCCCAAGATTGCATGTTTTTGTGGATTGCAGGGTTCATGATGGCATTTAATGCTGCAAATTGGTACACAGCTAAAAGGACAAGTCCTGATGTAAACCACAATGAACCAATAACACAGGACAACAAAAAAAAGTATTTTCTAGTTGCCTTTTTTTTTTTTTTAACCTATTTCTGGGGTTATTTGGGGTGCTTATTCAGAAAATTGCATTGGATAGACTTCATCAGCTCTAGTTTCTTAGATATGGTTAAGGGATAATAGATATGCCTTTGGGATAGTAGATCCATATGTGAACATTGGGCAAAAAAAGATTGGCCTCTGAGGGAATATATGGTGGTTGGAGGACAAAATGTAATCAATGAACTTTTGGTAGCGCAATATAGAATCATACTGCCACCACTACATATAAAGCTAGGCCTGATGAAACAATTTGTAAAGGCTTTGAATAAAGATGGTTCGTGCATTGAATACATAGCACATATGTTACCTGGCCTTACCATGGAAAAACTGGATTTTTGATGGTCTACAGATCAGACAACTTATAAATGATCCACATTTCATAGCATCAATGACTGAAATCAAATAATGTGCCTGGTCTTCATTTGTTCTTGTTATGAAAACCTTTCTTGGCAACAAGAAGACAGACAACTACACACAATTAGTAGAGGATATGTTCTTTCATTTCAACAGGCTTGGATGTAACATAAGTGTTAAAGTCCATTATCTGCACAGTCACATAGATCACTTTCCAGAAAACCTTGGTGACTTAAGCAAAGAGCAAGGTGAAAGATTTCACCAAGCTATAGAAACAATGGAAACCAGATACCAAGAAAGATGGGATGCACACATGATGGCAGACTATTGTTTGAATCATATGCAGGATTGTCCTGGCAGATCCCACTTTCGGAAATCTTACAAAAGGAGCTTCTAGTGTGTCGAATGACCGACTATATCATAAACTTGTGCTTTGGTATGAAATAAGTAGATTTTCATGCTGTACCCTTTTAATTTTTAATATGTTTCCTTCATACTTAAAATATATTAATTACATTAAAATATTCTGATTTTTAATGGGCGAGTAGAGCGAAAAGTGATATATGGCACATGTTCTGTATCTCAAAAACAAGAGCTAAGAATAAAATTGGTACCATTTTTTGGAATCAGCAGGTCAAATATACCCAGAAACAGGTCTAACATTTGAGGCACCAAAATGAGTGTTGGCCAGTGTAATATGTGAAAAGAGACAGCCAATATAAAAATAAACAAGGAAAAGAACGCCATTATTTAGACATTATACAGGTAAACCCCCCCCCCCCCCCAAGAGTGCCCAAATAGGAATCCAGTAAAATCCTCAAAAAAAAACAACCCAAACTCATATTGGCATAACCGTGTGCACTCTGTGCCTGCACGATGCCAAAGCTATCCTTCCTCTCAGGTCCTATAAGCTTGCTAAAACAGGGAGGCTTTTAAGTGCTTTCTAAACCAGGGTAAGGATAATTCCTCCCTTAGGTCTTTTGGACGAGAATTCCACATTAAGGGAGCAACATTTAAAAAAGGCACTTTTTCATGTGCATTCAAATTTTGCATCTTTGTCAGTACTTGAAGGAAAAAAAGCCTGACTAGAAAGTAATTTCTGTGAGGGTTCAACCTGAGTGAAGCAGTCACCGGAAAGTGTCTCAAGAATGCTGGGCCAGGATGAAATGAAATTCTAGATGAGATGAGGTAAAAAGTAGTTATATCAGACTAGAAAAGCTTACAAAACCATTTTTAAAGCTCTGTCACTCCAAAGTGAAAGCCATTATCTCTAAACAGAAAACATTTGGAACAATGATGCATCTTTCCAGCCTGCCAAAATTACTCCAAGAGCATAACAACCATCCAAGAAGTCATAACTTCCTAGAACATTAGCAAAAAAAACTGTAAGCCTAGCTAAGATTAGTATTCAGAGACCAGAGGGAAATGGGATTCATGGGAGAGTAGCGAGGTGGAAAACGCTGCTCTCAAACAGTAATGTCATATTTCCAAAAACACACCTGAATAATCCCCAAGCCTTTTGGGATACTGTTCTATAGACAGATGAGTAAAAAATAAAACTGTAGAGAGCACTGGTCCCATTGTGTCTGGTGTAAAAAAAAATAATAATAATTCAAATTTTATATAATTTCTGGAACAAGTTCACACAGGAAGTCCAATGCAACAACATTTAACTTTCAAAAAGGAGACTAATAATATGAAGAGAATGGTAAAAAAGAAACTTAGAGGAGAAGATGCAAAGGTCAAAAATTTACATCAGGCATGGATGTTGGTCAAAAATACCATCCTGGAAGCCCAGACTATATACGAGGATAAATCAAAAAGTAAAGGCAAAATACATTTAAAGTAATTGTGAGCAATTGAACATATCACTTTTCTACATAATCCCCATGCAGAACAATTCATTTATTGTATCGTTTAACTAGCTTCTGCATTCCTACAGAGAAGAAGTTCTGTCTGCTCCCAAAGCCAGGTGAGCACTACTTTACTTTATCATGCTTTGTCTTTTGCTTTCTGGGTCGCAGTGATGCTTCCATGTCTTGTCCCTGTTGACAATTCTCTCCAGAATACTTGGATCCTCAAAAGAACTGGGTCGCAACCTCCACATGCTGTTGCTTGTGCACATCAGTAAGCTATTTGGGAACCTATCGTGCACAGACTTTCCTGTAAACCAAGTCATCAAACATGGCAAATGCAGAACCATAGCTGATATCTAAATTTGCAGCCAATTGAGACACTGTTGTCCATCGGTCTTCTCTAATCAAGGCATTCGCCCTGCCAATGTGCTCTTGTGTGCATGATGTTGATGGGTGACCAGAATGACCTTCATCAGTTACACCTGTTCTAAATATTTTAACCCACTCATAAACATTTTGTTGATTCATGGTACTATGTCCATACTGAGTCAATATCCGAGGTGAATTTCCACAGATTTCACTTCCTCTGCCCAAAGAAAGCACACCACTGCATGTCCTTCGATGGTGCAATCTTGCAATGGAGTGTCCATGCTTCTGACCTAGTAGATGCCACATGACTAAAGGCTGAGCACTGTACAAGTATATATGTACAAGTATATATGTTGCATTTTGCTAGCTCTGTTCCAGTTATCAAGTTTATATGTTGCATTTCGCTAGCTCTGTTCCAGTTATCATGTAATATAACAATTGCCTTTAATTTTTGATTTACCCTTGTATATTCCATGTATTAAAAAGGAGGCAGGAAGACCAAATGGCGGCAGTGTGATTAATGAGTGAGGTGAAACATAGAAACATAGAATATGACGGCAGAAAAGGGCTGTAGCCCATCAAGTCTGCCCACGCTAATGACCCACCCCCAGACTTCACCCGGCTAGAGATCCCACATACATATCCCATTTCTTTTTGAAATCGAGCACGCTGCTGGCGTTAATCACCTGCAATGGAAGTTCATTCCAATGATCGACTACCCTTTCGGTGAAGAAATACTTCCTGGTGTCGCCATGAAATTGCCCACCTTTGATTTTCAGCAGATGACCTCTTGTGGTTGAAGGTCCTTTAAGAAGGAATATATCGTCTTCCACCTCGATGCGGCCCGTGATATATTTAAAAGTCTCAATCATGTCCCCCCTCTCTCTACGTTCCTCGAGCGAGTATAGTTGCAGTTTATTCAGTCTTTCCTCATATGGGAGGTTCTTGAGTCCTGAGACTATCCTGGTGGTAATTCGCTGAACCGACTCGATTCTCCGCACATCTTTTTGATAATGTGGTCTCCAGAATTGAACACAATATTCAAGATGAGGTCTCACCATGGATCTGTACAGGGGCATTATGACTTCGGGCCTCCGGCTGACGAAACCTCTACGGATTCATCCCACCATTTGTCTAGCCTTGGATGCAGCTTTCTCCACCTGCTTGGCAGTTTTCATGTCTTCACTAATGATTACTCCCAAATCACGTTCTGCCCTAGTCCTAGCTAAGGTCTCACCATTCAGAGTGTAAGTTCTGCATGGGTTTTTGCTGCCAAGGTGCATGACCTTACATTTTTTGGCATTAAAGCCCAGCTGTCAAGTCGAGGACCAATGTTCCAATAAGAGCAGGTCCTGCTCCATACTGTCGGGTAAGGTGCTGTTATCTACTATGTTGCATAGTTTGGCGTCGTCGGCGAATAGTGTTATTTTACCTTGAAGCTCTTGAGTCAGGTCTCTTATGTATATGTTGAAAAGGATCGGTCCCAAGACCGATCCCTGTGGCACTCCACTGGTCACCTCCGATGTATTGGAGGGGGTACCGTTAACAACCACCCTCTGGATTCTACCGCTTAACCAGTCATTGACCCATGTCAATATCACTCCCAATCCCATCGAAGTCATCTTGCTCAACAATCTGCGGTGCGGGACACTATCAAAAGCTTTGCTGAAGTCCAAGTACACGAAGTCTAGAGACTTCCCCATATCCAGTTTCCTTGTAACCCAGTCAAAGAAGCTGATCAGATTGGATTGACAGGACCTTCCCTTTGTGAATCCATGCTGCTGGGGATCCTGTAGATTCTCCTCGGTCAGGATCGTATCTAATTCTTGTTTAATAAGTCTTTCCATGAGTTTGCTCACTATTGAGGTGAGACTGACCGGTCTGTAATTCGCAGCTTCCGTTCTGCAACCTTTTTTGTGCAATGGAATGACGTTAGCTGTTTTCCAGTCCATGGAGACTTTTCCGGTACTTAGGGAAAGATTGAACAGCACGGATAGCGGTTCCGCCAGGACATCACACAACTCCCTAAGAATCCTGGGGTGTAGATTGTCCGGTCCCATGGCTTTGTTCACCTTGAGCTTTGATAGTTCGCCATGGACGCTGCTGGGTGTAAACTTGAAGTTTTGAAACGGGTCTTCCGAGGTTTGCCTTGCTTGCAGTTGTGGACCGGTCCCCGGCGCCTCACAAGTAAAGACTGAGCAAAAGTATTCATTTAGTAGTTTGGCTTTATCAGAATCCGTTTCTGCATAGGTCCCGTCTGTTTTCCTGAGACGTACTATCCCATCTGTGTTTCGTTTCCTGTCGCTAATGTATCTGAAGAAGGATTTATCCCCTTTTTTAATGTTTTTCGCTAGTTCTTCTGTTTGAATCTTGGCCTCTCTGACTGCCGCTTTGACTGCTTTAGACCTGATCAGATAGTCTTCTTTTGTCACCCTGTTTCCTGTATGCTTGTAGGAAATAAAAGCTTTTTTTTTTTTTCCTTGACAAGATCCGAGATCTCTGCAGAGAACCACTGGGGCTTGTTCTTCCTCCGTCGTTTGCTTACTGTTTTTATATAGCGGTTTGTTGCCTCATGCAAGGTGCATTTCAGGATTGACCACATAGCCTTTACATTATTGGTTTCAGCTTGGTTTTGTAGCGCCTGATGGACGAAGTCTCCCATGCGTTTAAAGTCAGTGCCCCGAAAGTCGAGGACCTTTGTTGCTGTGTTTGATCTAGTGAAGCCTATCTTGATGTTGAACCATACCATGTTGTGGTCGCTGGAGGCTAGTGTATCGCCTACCGAAACTTCTGAAACGCTTTCTCCGTTGGTGAGTATCAGGTCCAGTGTCGCCCGATCTCTGGTGGGCTCCAGCACCATTTGTTTGAGTCGCGCCCCTTTTATGGAGGTTAAAAGCCTTCTGCTGCCGCTGGTAGTAGCGGAAAGTGTCTTCCAATCAGCATCGGGCATATTGAAGTCCCCTAGCAGAACCGTGTCCCCGCGTAAAGTGATGTTCTCAATGTCTTTGATTAGTTCCATATCCCTGTCTTCCTGCTGTTTTGGGGGCCTGTATATTACATCCAGATACAAGCATTTTTCGTTTCCTCTGGCCAGGTTCACCCAGAGTGATTCCCCGGTGTAGTTGACATCTGTGATTCTGGTGACTTTGATGTTATCTCTAGTGTATAGTGCTACCCCACCCCCTATCCTTCCCTCTCTGTCCCGACGAAGTAAGTTGTATCCTGGTATAGCCATGTCCCACCCATGTGAGTCTGTGAACCAAGTCTCAGATATCGCTATTACATCGAGGTCGGCATTCGTTATCTCTGTCTCTAATTTTAGAATTTTATTGCCTAAGCTGTGTGCATTAACATACATAGCCCTCCATACTTTATGTTTGCTAAGACCCTGTGTAGAATTTCCCGCCTGAGTTTGAGTGGCTTTTGTATGATTGTTTTTACTGTGTGAACTTACCTCGGTCTCAGAAATGGAGTGTCGATTCACCTCTCCTGGAAAATTACTTACTGTGCTAGTACATGAGTGGGTACCCTCCCCCAACTTACCTAGTTTAAAGCCCTTCGGAGGAGGTGGGCTAGTCGATGTCCGAAGACGTTCTTGCCTCTCCTTGTCAGGTGGAGTCCATCTGGTCCCTGCAGTCCCTTTAGTGCTTCTTCATGGTCCAGGAAGCCGAAGTTCATGTCCCTGCACCATTCATGTAGCCACTCGTTCGTCCTCTGGATACGCTCCTCCCTGGCTCTTCCCTTGTCTCTTACAGGGAGGATCGAGGAGAAGACCACCTGCGCTCCCATCTGCCTCAGCCTCTCACCCAGGGCTCCAAAGTCCTTAGGTATGTTCTCTGGGGTGTTCCTGGCAGTGTCGTTCATACCCACGTGAATAAGGAGCATGGGGAAGTAGTCCTCGGGCCTGATGAGTCGGTCTAGGCAGGCGGTCACGTCCCGGATCCTGGCCCCTGGCAGGCAGCAAGCCTCTCTCGACTGCATATCCGGTCTGAAGATTGGTCCCTCGGTGCCCCTCAGCAGGGAGTCCCCAATGACCACTACTCTGCGCTTCTTTGAGGGGAGCGGATCAGTTGTCTCTGGAACTGGGACTGTCTGAATGTTGACCTCCTGTGCCTCGCTCGCGGGTCCTTCCTGTAGTATCTGGAATCTGGTCCTCAAGGTTATTAGTGGGGTTGATGTAGGGCTGCCCTGTGTGCAAGAGAAGGAGACAGGAGATGAAAAAGAAGAATTAGAAGAATGTTTTCCGTGTTTTCTTGTGGAGGAGGTTACCAGCTGCCAAGAGTCAGCATCCCCATCCTCCTCCTGCACCCCAGTCGTTGGTGCCAAGGTTGTAGGTTTGGTCAGTTTGGGCGTCTTGAGGATGATCTTGCCTGGCTCCTGCTCGGTGATCTGGGATAGCTCTTGGATAACCTCGTCAATGAATGTCTCGTCCTCTCTGATGCTCCTCAAGCGCTTCACCTCCTCTCTTAGGCTCATCAGCTCTCGCAAGATGTCTCTGTCTAGCTGGTCTATCTCGTCCGTCTGTGTGGAGGCTGTAGTTGTCTGCTTGGGGATGGGGATGGGGATGGGGAGGGCCTCGGTCTGTACAGAGACCTCTGCTCTCTGCCCTGATTTTCCCTCTGTCTGCACGTGAACCGAGGCCATCCCCTGGATTCCTTCTGTGACCGGGCTGCCGGTCTTGATTGTAGTCTTCGCATTCCATTTCTAAGAAAAAAGAAAACTTTTTTTTTTTTTTTTAAGATAGTTTCAAAGTGTGAGAGTGAGAGTGGAAGGGAGAGAAAGACTGGTAGGGTCTGGTATGAGAGGACTGTCTGCTTGTTTACTAGCTAGAAGGGAATGAGAGTTAAGTAGAAAAGATAGTCTAAATGTTAAGTAACTAGTTGTATGTGCCTGGTATGTGTGGAGTTCTTTTCCTTGGTGGTTGTTCCGGAGCCCTCCCTTGAGGCCCTTCTCAAGGCCCTTCACAAAGGTGCTCTTGCTAAGGCGAGCGCCGAACGGCTGTGCGCCGTTGGCTCCTCCCCTTTTATGGGGGGAGTTCAGCTGGTGACGTCGGGGGGGTAGGCGGAGTTATCTCTCGCCTCTTCCCCTCGACTCCGCTCTCTCTGTTCTGCTTCCCCTCTGCTCGTTCTGCTCTTTCCTCTCCGCTGTTGTCCCTCTGTTCAAACTGCCTCTCTCGACTGCTATCTGCTTCCTTCTGCCTCTCTCCGCTGCTATCTGCCTCTCTCCGATGCTTCCTTCAGTCTCTCTCCGCTGCTATCAGCCTCTCTCCGATGCTTCCTTCAGTCTCTCTCCGCTGCTATCTGCCTCTCTCTGCTGCTATCTGTCTCTCTCCGCTGCTATCTGCCTCTCTCCGATGCTTCTTTCAGTCTCCCTCTGCTGCTATCAGCCTCTCTCCAATGCTATTTGCTATCACAGCTCAAGCTATTAGAACCAAGAGAATCCTTCAGAATGTGGAAGAAGGATCCGATTGAAAATAATTGTAAACAACACAAGGAATGTCAAGTCAAATGCAAGGTGCTATTAAGGAAGGCAAAGAGAGACCTTAAAAAGAAGATTGCACTGAAGCCGGGAAGAGAATTGTTGGACCGCTAAACAGCCAAGGGATAAAAAGGGGCTCTCAGAGAAGACAAGGCTATAGCAGAGAGATTAAATGAATTCTTTGCTTCAGTCTTCACTGAGAAAGATGTAGGAAATATTTCTTCAAACAACATATAATTAAACTCTGGAATTCGTTCCCAAAGAATATGGTGAAATCAGTTAGCTTAGCAGGATTTTAAAAAGGTTTGGATAATTTACTAAAAGAGAAGTCTTTGGGTCATTATTGAGAAGGCCTGGGGAAAACCATGGCTTTATTCCTATTATAAGCAACATAAAATATTTTGTACTGCTTGGGATCTAGCTAGGTACTTGGGACCTGGGTTGGTCACTGTTGGAAACAGGATGCTGGGCTTGATGGACCCAGTATGGTAATTCTTATGTTCTTATGGTGCTTTCAGCACTCATGAAGCCTCCATTGAACCACTTCATTTCTCAAGCACCTCACTTGGAAAATGGTCATTCTCATTGCTCTCACGTCAGCATATTGAGTCAGTGAGCTCCAGGTTCTAGTAGCAGATCCACTTTATGCTACATTGAATCCTGATAAGGTGGTCCGTCAAACTCATCCAAAATTCCTCTCAAAAGTTGTTTCGGAGATTCATCTTAGCTAGTCCATCAATCTTCCAGTGTTTTTTCCGGAGTCACATGCACACCCTAATGAGGCAGCGCTTCACCCATTAAACTGCAAACATGCTCTAGCTTCCCACTTGGACATAACCAAGGCTCACAGAACTTCTACTCAGCTATTTCTGTCATTTGACCCAAACAAGCTAGGACCTCCTGTGACAAAGAACAATCTCCACATAGATTTCAGACTGTATCTGGTTTGCTATGCTCGGACTGGGATGAACTGACTAGGGGGTCGTGTTACTGCACATAAAGTGCAAGCCATGGTGAGTTCAGTAGCCCATCTATGCTCCACTCCTATTGGAAGACATCTGTAAAACAACCACCCGGTCCTCAGTTCATATGTTCATGACCCAGGATAGTCAGTTCAGCCATAAAGTTCTCCAGTTTACTCTCTGATTAGAAACCAATTTCCCTCCAACAATATTTATTAGCCGGGGAGTCACCACATGTGAGAATATGCTGCCTACTTGTCCTGGGATAAAGCACAGTTATGTACCTGTAGCCGGTGTTATCCAGGGACAGCAGGCAGATATTCTCACAACCCGCCCGTCTTTCCTTCTTGGCTTCTTAGCTTTCTTACCAAACTGATGATCCCACAAGCTGACAGCAGGTGGGAAGGCACCCATGCATGTGCGGTATGGGCAGCCTTTTGATTTCTTAAAGTGACAGTTAATGCCGGATTCCATGGATGACATCACCCACATGTGAGAATATCTGCCTGTTGTCCTTGGATAACACCTGTTAAGGTAAGTAGCTCTGCTGCATCTTCACCCTGGAGACAAACAGCATTCCCCTGTGTCAGTGGGAAAATACTGTGAATGGACAATGGATAATATAAAGTGATTTGTGCCTGATGTCATCATTTAAAACTCATAATTATTGCATTAAACCCACTAATTATGAGTTTTAAACAATGATTTCAGGCAAAAATCACTTTAAATTGTCCACTGAGCATGCATAGTATTTTCCAGCTGACACAGAGGAATGCTGCTTGTCTCCAGGGTAACGATACCTTACGGTAAGCTTTTGGATTATTCTGGGATTTAACTGTGACACTATATACTTATGGAAGTTATCAACAAGTGTTATTTTTGGTTGCAATAAATTATGTAGAATCTTTTGTGTATGGGGTGTGATTCCCTGGTGAGTATTGTGTAAAGGCTTGTTCAAAATCACTTGTGTTTTGCCTGGTGTATTTTCACCAGAAATTTTGAACATTTATGGCATTTTGCTTGTGAGATTTTGACAAGGACAAATGGCAGTATTTACAAGTAGGGTTTCTGTATTGATGAGTTTGAAATGATGATGTTAAGAAAAATCACCTTAAATTGCCTACCAAGCATGCATGGTAATTCTGCCTCCGACGCAGAGGAATATTGTACATCACCAGGGTAAAAATGTCTTAGGATAAAACTATTAATTGATTTGGGATTTAACTATCATTACATATACTTAATGGAAGTTAGCTTAAGTGTTGTTTTTTTTATTCTTTTCATTTCTATGTTCCCTCGAACTGTTGGCAGTGCATCGTGTTATCCCTGTACGGAGTCCTAAGAATGATGAATACAGCCGGTTTATTTCTATTTATGGCACGGGAAGGGGCGTGTCACACTGATATCTTCTCTGGCATGTAATAAAAATCACAAAAAAAGGAGAGATTACAAATCATTTTGTTTGCCTATTGAGTTCTGTTTGTCTTTTCTTTGGTTGGTTTGTTGCTGTTCTCCTTTGGGCTTAAGTAATGTTTAACAACTGGTATTATTTTTGTGAGGGTGGTTTTTCCATGTATTGTCCAAAATGCATTGCACTGAAACGACCTTAAAAGTCTGCCCGTGCCTTCAGTGGGCAATTGTGCCTCTTGCAGATAATGGCAGTTGAAATTCAGGTTACACAAGCCTGCAGAAACCACTGTTGGTACGCTGTAAACTGTGGTTAGCAATACTTCTACAACAGATAAAGCTATGTATAATGTCCTGACCAGTGTAACCTTTTGTATGCATTGACAACCCACTTTTTCCACATTTGGCACCAGCACAGGATTTTTCTGACTGTATCAGAGTCGGCCTCTACTGAAGGTTTTGCACCTCAGCTCTTGCGTTAAAATTTGTTTGGCTTTCTCCCCTATTTTTTTTTTTTTTTTTTAATTAGATTTTATTTGATAACAATATGAATTTTCTAGAGGATAGCCAAGATATGATCCTGACTCGGTCTACCCTGGTAATAACCTGCATGAGTGAGATGGATAAGGCACTATTAATGAAATTATACTTTAAAATAGATTGACAAAGTGCTCCTTTTCCAAGCCGCGCTAGCGGTTTACTGCGCGTAATATTATTATTATTATTATTCTTTATTCTTATATACCGCCATACCCAGTGAGTTCTAGGCGGTTTACATCAATTAGCGCACGTTAAACCGCCGGCTGCGCTAGCCGCTCGGTTAGAATTTTTCCAGATGTCTCCAGAGCCACCCAATTAAAGAGGAAAGAATTTTTGAAATTAAAATCTAGGGTGAATGCTCTGGAGGCATCTTTTTATTTAAAAATCCCATGTAAATGTTTAGTTAAATTGCAGGATACAGAATTTGCGTTCTGGGACCCAGTTCAGTTACAACAATTTCTGCTGGCTAGAGGAATGAGATAATTACTGTTTACCTATATAACAGATATTAGAGGAATAAATGTAATTTTGCCCGTGATTATGTTTGATTGAACCTGGTTTGTTTTTAGACATATTTCATTCATTTGTTTACCCCAGTATTGTGGACTTGAAAGGAAATATTGAAATGATGTGTTTTCCTTTATATATTGTAATATCTTCCTTTTTTCCTTGTTCATTATGTTTGTAATGTAATGATTGAAAAATGTATAAATAAATAAAAAACAATATGAATTTTCAATAGCTGCTTTATGCACCTTATTGGAGAGCATTTATAATTCCTACAGTTTATTCCAAGGGTTATCAGACTGACTTCTAGAGATTGTCACCGATAAATCAGAATATGGAACATAGAAAGGTGCATTATAATTATATCTGGATTCTGATGCTGAGTATCTGGATATGTGGTAGTCACCAGACCTTGTTTCAGTACTGCTGATATTCAATGCTAACTATTCAGCAAGTTAGGAGAGATGGATAAGAACATAAGAATTGCCGCTGTTGGGTCAGACCAGAGGTCCATCGTGCCCAGCAATCTGCTCACGCGGCGGCCCTTGGTCAAAGACCAGCGCCCTAACTGAGGCTAGCCCTACCTACACACTTTCTGGTTCAGCAGGACTTTGTCTAATCTTGAATCCCTGGACGGTGTTTTCCCCTATGACAGACTCCGGAAGAGCATTCCTGTTCTCCACCACTCTCTGGGTGAAGAAGAACTTCCTTACATTTGTACGGAATCTATCCCCTTCCAACTTTAGAGAGTGCCCTCTCATTCTCTCTACCTTGGAGAGGGTGAACAACCTGTCCTTATCTACTAAGTCTATTCCCTTCAGCACCTTGAATGTTTCGATCATGTCCCCTCTCAATCTCCTCTGTTCGAGGCAGAAAAGGCCCAGTTTCTCTAATCTTTCAATATACGGCAACTCCATACCTGGAAAACGTCACCATCACTATGGGCTCCTTTTATCAAGCCACGCTAGCGGTTTAATGCGCGTAATAGCAGGTGCTAAACCGCAGGACGTACTAGCCGCTACTGCCTCCTTTTGAGCAGGCGGTAGTTTTTGGCCAGCGCGGGGGTTAACACGTGATGAAAAGTCGTGCGCGTTAACCCCGCTAGCACGGCTTGATAAAAGGAGCCCTATATGGATAATGCTACTGAATATCACTCACTTGGCCCAGCTTTGAATATTGACCCCACTGTTTTTGGGCTAAGATAATTTTTTTTACAACTGCTCAGAGGGTTCTGGACTAATCTCTCCTATCCATCAGTATTTGTTAGCCTGTCTTTCCAAGGAATGATCAAGGCAGCTTATCAGAATTTATGTACCAAAGAGCTTATAATCTATCACAGACAATGGTGTATAGCATGCCTAAGACAGAGCACAAGGAGTGTCTGTGGTTGACATGGGATCTCAACCCTGGTTTTCCTAGTTCTAAGGTGTTCTAAGCTTTAGATCCATGCTCCTCCTTTAATTTCCCACTGAAACGCAGGAATATTAGGAAGTATTTAGGTGGGAGAAAGTTGACTTTTTTGGTGCCTGTTTTATAAGGGAAAACAGCCCCTGAGATACACTATAGGAAGCTTAGTGAATTAGTTTATACTTCAGTTTTAGAGCTATTTTGTGCATGCTTTGATTACTTTAAAGAAAGCAAATACACCCAAAAAAGCACTAAACTGGAAGTACCCCTGCATACTAATCTTTGCACAGCTAGTACGAACCTGAAAAATTAAACATGGGCTTTCTTTTTAACATCTCTGGAGGTGGAGTATTATTTTATGCTCCTGTTGAACTCAGCTAACATCACAAGCATCAGCTGGACCACTGCCTTTTCCCAAGACAGTGATGGTGAGGAGAATGTGTGATGCTTCCCCAGGACCAGGTAAGTCGTATTGGTCCATCTAGGGTGAGAGCATGCATGCTGGATATTTTGAGTCTCTTTAGTCAAGGATGTCTCTATGACAGCTCCCTAATTTTATCTTTTGTTTTAACTATCATTTTACCACTGACGTTAAAAATGGAAGTTTAGTTTCATTTAAACACATTTCTAGATAAATGAAACTGTTATAATGTCTTTGTATCACTTTATGGTATGGCTATACCTCAAATACTGAGTGCGATTCTGGTTGCCTTATCTCAAAAAAGACATAGTGGAATTAGAAAGGGTACAGAGAAGGCTCATGTGGCTAAGGCTCTTCAGCTTGGAGAAATGGCTCAGGCGGGTTATGATAGATGTCTATAAAATACTGAGCAATAGTACAACCATAAGAAGTTATCTTATTGTTGTGAATAACTTCAATCTATTCAATTCAGTATCATGCATAGGTCCTCAGCGGGCCACCACATACTCAAATATACTCATTGTATGTGGCTTTACGCTCCAAATCCTCATCGGACCATTTATTCATTTTTGATTTTATAATTTTTATTTTATGGTTCCGACGTAATGGTGGAGTGAGCTAAATGAGTGGTGAGAGGGAGCCTTGATAAAGCCCTGGGGATTGACCGGGCGAAACATGTTGGCGACATCTGTTCCCTCCTGACTAACGTCGAACATACTAAGCTAAGTATTCTTAGCATATATTTAGAATCTTATCTTGAATAAGCTTTAAAATAAAAATTATAAAATCAAAAATGAATAAATGGTCCGATGAGGATTTGGAGCGTAAAGCCACATACAATGAGTATATTTGAGTATGTGGTGGCCCGCTGAGGACCTATGCATGATACTGAATTGAATAGATTGAAGTTATTCACAACAATAAGATAACTTCTTATGGTTGTACTATTGCTTTTATGAATATATACTTCAAGCAAGACTTATACTAACGGTGCCCGGTAACACATTATATAAAATACTGAGGGCAAGATTCTCAAAACTTTAATGCGGTCGCTAAACATTTTACCTGCGGATTATCAAAACAAATTATTTCTGTCTTTAGCGAGGTTTCTAGCAGTCTCCGACAATGGCATTCAAATGTGCTCTTTAACATTGAAATGAGCCCTCCGGTGGATTCTTAAAAATCGCTGAGGCATTTTCAAAGAGCGGCGTCGGCTTTTGGCAACAAAAAGCAGCGACTGATTCGGGGGGGTGTCATTACAGTGCCAGCACTTGTGTTTTGACTGTGGCTAATGAAAAAAAAAAAAGTGTATCTATATACAGTATTTTATAAGTGGAGGGTAATACAATCGCGCTTCTTTTGAGTTTATGGGAGAGACGGGCATGTTTCATGCGAGCTTGTTAAAAGCCAATCACAGTTACTGGATGCTAGGGTCCACCTTTGGAGTTAGCACCCAAGAATAGGATCTGGGTATCATCGTAGACAATACGATGAAACCTTCCGCCCAATGTGCAGCAGCAGCCAAGAAAGCAAACAGGATGCTGGTAATTATTAAAAAAGGGATGGTTAACAAGACTAAGAATGTTATAATGCCCCCGTATTGCTCCATGGTGCAACCTCATCTGGAGTAGTGCGTTCAATTCTGGTCTCCTTATCTCAAGAAAGATATAGTGGCACTTGAAAAGGTTCAAAGAAAAGCAACCAAGATGATAAAGGGGATGTTACTCCACTCATATGAGGGAAGACTAAAATGGTTAGGGCTCTTCAGCTTGGAAAAGAGACGGCTGAGGGGAGATACGATTGAAATCTACAAAATCCTTAGTGGAGTAGAACAGGTACAAGTGGATCGATTCTTTTACTCCATCAAAAATTACAAAGACTAGGGGGCACTCAAAGTTACAGGAAAATATTTTTAAAACCAATAGGAGGAAAAAAAAATTCACTCAGAGAATAGTTAAGCTCTGGAACGCTTTGCTAGTGGTTGTGGTAAGAGCGGATAGCGTAGCTGGTTTTAAGAAAGGTTTGGACAAGTTCCTGAAGGAAAAGTCCATAGTCTGTTATTGAGAAAGACATGGGGGAAGCCACCGCTTACCCTGGATCGATAGCATGGAATATTGCTACTCCTTGGGTTTTGGCCAGGTACTAGTGGCTAACGTCATTCCACTGCACAAGAAAGGCTCAAAGATGGAGACAGCAAACTACAGACCAGTGAGTCTAACATCGATAGTGAGCAAACTAATGGAAACTCTAATCAAACACCAATTAGATAAGATCCTGGATGAGGAGAATCTACGGGATCCCCGACAACATGGATTTACTAAGGGGAGATCCTGCCAATCCAACCTGATCAGCTTCTTTGATTGGGTGACAGGGAAGCTGGATATTGGGGAGTCCCTGGACATCGTGTACCTGGACTTTAGCAAAGCATTCGATAGCGTACCACACCGCAGGTTACTGAGCAAGATGAGTTCTATAGGATTAGGTAACACATTGACGAAATGGGTTGGGAGCTGGCTTGGAGGTAGGCTCCAAAGGGTGGTGGTGAACGGCACCCCCTCCGAAATGACGGAGGTGATTAGTGGAGTACCACAGGGCTCAGTCTTGGGCCCAATCCTATTCAACATCTTTATAAGAGACTTGGCAGAAGGGCTTCGAGGTAAAATAACATTATTCGCCGATGACGCCAAACTGAGTAATGTAGTGGGCAAATGCACAACAGACGAAGATTCAATGCCCGACAACATGATGCACGACCTACTCCTACTGGAGCGATGGTCTAGGACATGGCAACTCAACTTCAATGCCAAAAAATGCAAAGTTATGCACCTGGGCAGCCAGAATCCATGCAAGTCTTATACCCTTAATGGCGAGATCCTAGCAAAAACGGTAGCAGAACGAGACTTGGGGGTAATCGTCAGTGAGGACATGAAGTCTGCCAATCAAGTGGAGCAGGCTTCGTCCAAGGCAAGACAAATCATGGGCTGCATACGAAGGGGTTTCGTCAGTCGTAAGGCGGAAGTCATTATGCCATTGTATAGATCCATGGTGAGGCCCCACCTGGAATACTGTGTGCAATTCTGGAGGCCGCATTATCGCAAGGATGTGCTGAGACTGGAGTCGGTGCAAAGAATGGCCACCCGGATGGTCTCGGGACTCAAGGATCTACCATACGAAAAACGGCTTGACAAATTACAGCTATACTCGCTCGAGGAGCGCAGAGAGAGGGGAGACATGATTGAGACGTTCAAGTATCTTACGGGCCGCATCGAGGCGGAGGAAGATATCTTCTTTTTCAAGGGTCCCACGACAACAAGAGGGCATCCGTTGAAAATCAGGGGCGGGAAACTACGAGGTGACACCAGGAAATTCTTTTTCACTGAAAGAGTGGTTGATCGTTGGAATAGTCTTCCACTACAGGTGATTGAGGCCAGCAGCGTGCCTGATTTTAAGGCCAAATGGGATCGGCACATGGGATCTATTCACAGGGCAAAGGTAGGGGAGGGACATTAAGGTGGGCAGACTAGATGGGCCGTGGGCCCTTATCTGCCGTCTATTTCTATGTTTCTATGTTTCTATGTAGTGACCTCAATTGGCCACTGTGAGAACGGGCTGGGCTTTATGGACCATTGGTCTGATCCAGTAAGGCTATTCGTAGGTTCTTCTTGAGCACATGTATGATACCCTTGTCTTGTGTGTTTCTGACTGTGGATATTTTTTGCAAAGCTTTTAGAGAGATTCTTCTTTCAGTGATCAATTTCACACTATACAGGCTCACGTTTATTTCTGTTGTGGTTTGATTTGATACCTTTACAAATTAGGGACTCCTGATGAAGGCGTGTTAACCGAAACATGGACCGTCGGGTTCCCTGGTTTGTACAAAGGTGGTGATATTAACCGCAATAAATAATTGTTTTAATAGACATAGCCTGCATCTTGTACGCTCGTCTGCAGTTTTTCTTTGTAAAACTTAACCAATATACGGAGCAGAACTTGCTTAGCTTACTGCATGTCTTTGTCACATTCGTCTCTCATCAGCAATCAAAGTTTGTGACCATGGCTGGACATTTACTGAATTCAAAAGTCATATGTAATGACGTAGGTACATTTACTGGCTCTGCGTTTCAGTTCCAGCTGATGGTAAAGAGATTTATTAAAGGGACCGAACACCATACTTGTCTCATTCAAACCAATAGGCTGCATACTTGCATACTGTTCAACTCAAACATCCAGCGCAGTTCTTTTACATTCAAATATTAATAAATTCACTATTGAATGGACTTTGAATGAAAAAGAACTGCGCTGGATGTTTGAGTTGAACAGTATGCAGCCTATTGGTTTGAATGAGACGAGTGATTGGATGACTCTGGCAGAATGAGTTTCTTTCCCTTTAAATCTAAGTTCGGGTTCCTGATGATTTGATTGGATCTGCTTTGGATGACGGTAGTGGGGTGTATTTCATGGCTGAAAGGAACACCACAACCATCTTGTATCCTTAGCAGGTCACTTGAAAAGAGAAATGATTGAACTTATGTAGTTGGTAAGAGTTTCTTCAGGTTTTTTTTGGTAATCTTAATGATTTCTAGTATTCCCTGTAGCGTGATCTTTTAACATTCCATGTCTGTTGCATTTGCAGCACTTCAACCCATCCTGATGAAGAATCGAAACGCGTTGGTGGGGACCAGCGCAACAACATTGCAAAGCTAAGTTATAATTTACTAGCGTTATGGGAAGTAAGACAGTGTAAAGATAGTGAAAATAAATTAAAACTATGTAAATAAGGAAAAAGATACATGGAATGAAATTGAGTAAAGAAAAAATATGAAACTCTAAACAAATAAAATAAAACATAATTTTTTTTTTTTAAGTAGTATATCACACGATTGGGTAGAGTCAGTGAGGAGTGCTGCCACGCTGTACTATGCTTGTCAAGATGGTGTTCTGAGAATCCCCCAAGTGTGATTTACTCAAAATATAAAGTTGATTCAGCATGATCTATATATGGTAATGGAGAATTTATGATTTTGAGATTAACAACTTGCCAATTCAATTGGAGTCGCCTGATGCAAGAATAGTGGGTTGGGCATCTGTATGGTGTTCGGCCCCTTTAATAAATCTCTTTACTATCAGCTAGAACTGAAACGCAGAGCTTGCAAGTTTGCCGACATCATTACCGTCATTACCGTTGAACCGGCAGTCTTCATTTTGAACTAAGTACTTCACTTAATCAACAATAATTATTACTAGGAAAATTTTTTAAAAATAAAAAAGTAAAACATAAATATTCCAGGTTTTGTTTTTTTTAAAAATAAAACTAATGATAGTTCATGTGTAAGGGACTGCACTAAGTTCATTCTAAGCGTGCAGCACCTATGAGCACTTGAAGTCTTTTTCCCACTTGAGAGCAAATTTCTGCAGGGTACTACAACATGTATAGCCACTGTTTGTTTTGAGGATAGTCTTGTAGACCATTGAATTGAGAGGAGTTTGGATTTTTATATTGATCCAGCCATGTTTAGTATATATCCGATAATCGCCAGGGTCCACTATAAATGTGCCTGTTTAGCTTTCAAAATCCTATATGGTATCCTCCCTCCCTTTATCCCTCTTTCTTGGAATTCCTCAAACCCTAATACCACCAGATCCTCCCACAAATTAAAACTATCCTTCCCCTCGCTAAAAGGCATTTCCCACACAGGAAAGCTAGGGACCTCCCTCCACTTCAAAATCACTGAGCTTTGGAACAACCGTACCTCCCCTCTTCGGAACTTGAGCTCTCTCCAAGTTTTCTGTAAACATCTGAAAACCTGGCTTTTCTCAAAAAATGTAAGTCTCCCTCCAACTTAGGAATCTAGGAAACTCTTATATCTTGGCATCCCAAGTCCTCTAAATTTTCTTCACACTTCTATCTCTAACCCTCTGTTGTAGTTCCTTCCTATTTCTCCTACTGTAAACCGCGTCAACCTCTACGAACGTGGAGATGATGCGGTATACAAACCTAAGGATTAGATTAGATTAGATTTTTTTTTTTTTACATATTTTATCTGTTCTATGTATTACTTCTTTCCCTGCCATGCTGGTATTTTCTGCATTATATTGTAAATGCTTTCTAGGGGAGTGGGCGACGAGATGGCAGATGAAGTTCAATGTAGAGAAATGTAAAGTATTGCATGTAGGAAGCAGAAACCCAAGGTACAGTTATACGATGGGAGGGATGTTATTGAGTGAGAGTACCCAAGAAAGGGACTTGGGGGTAATTGTGGACAAAACAATGAAGCCGACGGCACAGTGCGCAGCGGCTGCTAAGAGAGTGAATAGAATGCTAGGTCTAATCAAGAAGGGTATTACAACCAGAATGAAAGAAGTTATCCTGCCGTTGTATCGGGCAATGGTGCATCCGCATCTGGAGTACTGCGTCCAATACTGGTCGCTGTACCTTAAGAAGGATATGGCGATATTCGAGAGGGTTCAGAGGAGAGCGACACGTTTGATAAAGGGTATGGAAAACCTTTCATACACTGAGAGACTGGAAAAACTAGGGCTCTTTTCCCTGGAGAAGAGGAGAATTACAGGGGATATGATAGAGACTTACAAGATCATGAAGGGCATAGAGAAAGTAGAGAGGGACAGATTCTTCAAACTTTCAAAAAACTACAAGAACGAGAGGGCATTCGGAAAAGTTGAAAGGTTCAGATTCAAAACAAATGCTAGGAAGTTCTTTACCCAACGTGTGGTGGACACCTGGAATGCGCTTCCAGAGGGCGTGATAGGACAGAGTACGGTATTAGGGTTTAAGAAGGGATTGGACAATTTTCTGAAGGAAAAGGGGATAGAGGGGTATAGATAGAAGACTACTACACAGGTCCTGGATCTGTTGGGCTGCTGAGCGAGCGGACTGCTGGGCACGATGGACCTCTGGTCTGACCCAGCAGAGGCACTTCTTATATTCTTAAGTCCATTATTCTAAGTCCATTATTCTAATTTATCTGTATCCCATGTATTAGCTCACCTTGTTGTGAACTGCCTAGAACTTTTTCAGTAAGAATAAAATTATTATTATTATATTGTTTATATTAGGTTACTTTTGGTAAAACTGTCTTTATACATGTATATTTTTGTCCACTAGGATGTTAAAGGCTTATTGTTTTTACACCTATTGTATCTCTTGGATTGTAGACTCCTGATGAAGGCACTGTTTTGAGTCCAGTCTTATGATTTCAAGTTTATATGAATAAAGAAATATGCAACATCCCAGTTGGAGGCATCTTGTTTATTCTGACATTTTTGAATTGATTTGCACTAATCCTCGAGGAGACATTTTGTTCTTTTTTTATGGCATCATGCATTGTTTTGCCAGAGATTCCCTCCACATTGAGGTATGTTTCTATGCCATAGGGCCCAACTTCTGATGTACATTTCAAGTGGATTTTCTCACTTTCTACACTAGAGGGTGCTGATTGATTAAACAATTCCTTCCTCTTCCATGGTTATTCTATGCATAATACAGTACATAAAAAATAAAAGCTAGTTAAGGTCTTGAGAGAGAACTTGCATATCTACAGCTCTAGTGGGCAGAAACCCTGCCTGTCAAGTATGCCGCTTATGGCATATTTTATTATGATTCTGATACCCAAAATAGGCAGGCAGGATTTTTTCCTGGGGTTTTTTTTCTGCTTGGTCTCTCTCTCCTCATCTAGCTGCTGCCTCTGTGGAAGGGAGTTCTGATTCTCTAAACTTAGTCTTTGGAATGAGGGAATATTAGATCCTTTAGTTTTACTGCTTCTGCTTCATAGTCCACCATTCCCACATTCTACCCCCACCTGTTCCAGAAACATGAGTATCAACTTTACCAGTAAAACTAGAATCACTGCTGTATCTTTACACCCTCAAGTCACAGTTTCTTTCTAGAACATTAGCAAATTAAATTTTAAGTGTAGTTTGATTTGTTTATTATTGTGATTATTATTATTTCTAAAATACATGCCTTCTCTCCGTGGAGCAAGACAATCTGAAATGGCTTGCAGCTAAAAATCCACTGCTTATTCCAAGTTAAACAACTGAGACAAAGGACCCTGCTGTTTAAAATAAAAATTCTCATCCAAATGAGCAAATATCATCTTTAGAAGCTCATAGGAGTTTATTCCAGAAATCAAGTTCAGTTGCTGAAGATACTGCAAAACTTTCATCAAAGGTATCTCTGGATAACACTGGCTTGAACAGCTAAATATATATTTTTTTAATTTTGACTTTTTTTTCTCTTAGATTCTAGAGACAGAACCAACCTCTCACCAATTTTCTTCCCTGCCTCTCTTTTTTTAGAAGGGGAAAAACTACTGTAGCTCTGCCCCGTCAGCATCACCACCCAAGCTTTCAGTGATAGCAATCATAGAGCCACAATAAAATGTACGAGGGGGGTGCTGAAAAGGCCTCAGTCCAACCATGAAGAGAATGGCATGGACATGGTTCAATCAATGATCTGAAACAATGTAAAAACAGAAATTTGTTTCTGCAATTGCCAGTTATAGTGGCAAAATAATGTTCAGAATTTAGGAAGCTTCTTCAATAATTGTTTCCACCCTTATTTACGAGTATCCCTCTATTTCTAGTAGAGGTCTGCACGGGAACGGGGATCGCAGGAATCTCGCAGGTCCTGCGGGAATCCCCCCTAAGCCACGGGACTCCCATGGGGACTCCCCTCTGGCCCACAGAGACCCCCCTCTAGCCATAGGGACTCTCACGGGGATGGAAGGCTTTGGAAGCAGGGTTCGTCCATATAATATAATGGACACGTCAGCCTTACTAAAAGAGGGGGTTTATAAGTTAATTACCTGAACAGAAAACAAAAAAAAGGTTCCATCAAAGAGATTCCACAAGGAAAACAGCAGCGCAAACACAAAAGAAACTGTGGAATTGATGATCCTGTCAGAAGTAATTGCTGCTTTTTATGGGGACGGGCGGGGATGGAGGTAATTCCTTGCGGGGATGGGTGGAGATGGAGAGGATCCTTGCGGGGACGGGTGGGGACGGAGAGGATCCTGGGTGGGATTTCTGTCCCCGCGCAACTCTCTATTTTCTAGCCCATCAGATCCAAAAATCAGGTCCAGCAAAGGTTCTCCTTGACTTGTGGGAGAGGCCACAAATTGATGCAACCCACTTTCACATCTCAAAGTGGACGAAAACTATCTACTTCTTCAATTAATGTACAGGAATATTAAAAACTTCTAAAGCAAAACCAAATTTTAAAAAAACCTATAAAATCTAATTTGGGTACTTCTACCATGAAAGCCTCTCCACTTCCTTCCAATCCCAGGTGAACAATATGCCAACCAAATCCGATATATTAATTTGATATACTGCCATTGACATAGGTATCAGGCAGTGTATAAAAACATAACAATCTCTAATTGGACCATAAAATGACAACAGTAGTAACATTAATTAAAATGGCCCAAACCAGGGGTAGGCAATTCCGGTCCTCCAGAACCAAAGCCAGGTCAGGTTTTCAGGATATCCACAATTAATATGTATGAGATGGATTTGCATGCACTGCAATTTATTGTGGATATCCTGAAAACTTTACCTGGCTCCGGCTCCCGAGGACCGGAATTGCCTACCCGTGGCCTAAACTAAACCACGATTTTTACAATAATAGTAAAATATTCTAAACATTTACAAAATTATTTTTACCAGTTTCTGAAAGGCATAATAGAGATCAAAATGAAAACTGTCCAGCCAAAAGTGCTGGTCCTACATAAGAAAAAGCTCTTTTCCTAGTAGATAGTAATCTAACTTCTTGTAAACCAGGTAACTAAAGCAAATTTCTTTCAAAGATAGCAATGATCTCACAGAAACATACTTACCGTAATATGTTTTTTTTTCAATATTCAGGTTGATTCAAATGCAAAGCTTTAACAATCAAACAGAAAAGCTTACAATCAATATCACTGAAAATTTATTTATTTATTTTAGTATTTATTAAATTAAATTTTTTTTTTTCTTTCTATACCGTTCTCCCAGGGGAGTTCAAAACGGTTTACATTAATTTATTCAGGTACTCAAGCATTTTTCCCTGTCTGTCCCAGCGGGCTCACAATCTACCTAATGTACCTGTATACTACTTATGGCCTAAGTATTAAGGTATTCAAGTATTTTCCCTATCTGTCCTGGTAGGCTCACACTCTATCTAATTTACCTGGGACAAGGGGGATTAAGTGACAGTTTCTATGAAAGACAAAACTGTTTTACCATTAATAACCATCCTAGCCTTGTCAGGATCTTTAACAACTAAATATTTTTGTTTAACTCGTTGAGAATTTTAGCTGGCAGCGTGAAATCAGCTGGCAGCGTGCTAACAGCTGTGATTTGAATCAGTGACATCAGACGCCATTAAAAGAGAGCAGTTCGCGGCAGTGGCCATCTTTGCTCGTATGAGCGTGAGAAGTAACGCCGTGGTAAGCCAGAGACATGGGGATGAGTGTTTTTTTTTCACCAATCTTGCCCTGACACTGCTGTATTTTGTTGTTTTTTGTAGGAGTCCATTGCCCCGACGCAGCTATACAGCGAAACGCCTGCTAGCTCACGTTGGCAAAAGTGGACTGGCAAATACAGCAGGAGATTCGCTATACCTGCAGCACATAACTGAAGCCCTGCCTAAGATAAGTTCTTTGCTTTGTTTTTTTAAAAAGTGAAGTGTTTTTCAAACGGACAGGAGACTAAAGTTTAAGCTAGCACTGAACTATTTCAACTTAGCAGGAGGGGGTGAGGGGCCAATGAGGTATCTTCCTGGCCCCTTCTCCTTTGATTTAAATTATATTAATAATATATCTGAGACAAGTGCATTCATTGATGTTTCTTCTGAAAGAATTACATAGGAAAAGTATTTTTGTGGGATTAAGTGACTTGCCCACGGTCACAAGGAGCAGCGTGGGATTTGAACCCACAACCTCAGGGTGCTGAGGCTATAGCTCTAACCACTGCGTCATACACTCCCACAACTGGTACAGAACCAGGGTAATATGATCGACTCTGTATCGGCTCCACTAATGAGCCTAGCTGGTGTATTCTTCGCCAGCTGCAAGCGCTGCAAACTAGCATATATGTACCGGTAATCATTATTCCAAACATACCATAACATAACATAAATTATGTCTGAATTGTCATGACATCAGAAGTTCATATTGAGTAGTTGCAGATGATGCTTGGGACAGTTCTGATTGTGTTAGTTCAGTTTTATGGGTTTTTTGAATAGAAGGGTGTTTATTTCTTTTTTGAAGGTTTTGTAGTCTGTGGTCGAGGTCAATAGGTTGTAGAGTTGGGGGTCGAGTGTTGCAGCTCGAATGGCTATGAGGTTGTCGAACTGTTTTTTTCTTTTGACGTTTTTGGTTGGAGGGTGTGTGAATGGTGCGTGAGTTCTCCTGTGTCTGGTTGAGGTGGATTGAATTATTTAGCTGAAGAAATTAGTTACCCCCCCATTCCACACCATTTTTGTTCCCATTATAAAAAACACTGATAAGTTCCCAGAAAAAAAATACATTAAAATAAGAAGTGAAAACAAAGGCCCCTACAGATGAGAGCATAACATAAGAATAGCCTAACTGGGTCAGACCAATGGTCCATCATGCCCAGTAGCCCATTCTCATGGTAGCCAATCCAGGTCACTAATACCTGGTCAAAACCCAAAGAGTAGCAACATTCCATGCTACCGATCCAGGGCAAGCAGACACTTCCCCCATGTCTTAATAACAGATTATGGACTTTTCCTCCAGGAATTTGTCCAAATCTTTCTTAAAACCAGCTACACTATCTGCTTTTACCATAACTTCTGGCCACTTCATTTTTAAGCTGAGATCTTTCCTTCCAAACAGAGACCTTGCTAGATGTCAAATACAGCACAAGGTAACTTCACATGGACTTAGCTGTGCAGGAAATGTGAATCTCCTCATACACCCACCATATAGTGCAAAAATGTGCGAAGGTCTAGTTTTTTCTTTCGATCACTACATAGACTAATGCCACACAAGCAGCGCTGTTACAAACATATTCTATAGGTCAGTGCTAAGGTTAACAAAGTTTCCTTCCTTGGACCAGAAGGAGATATTGACAAACCACTGGAAGAGATCCCAAAACAACTACCCAGGAACAACACCCAAAGACCCACTCAGTGTGTGAACCAGTTGAGTGGAGTGGACTAACTGGGGGGTGGAAATGGGCCCGGAGTTTGCTCAGCAGAATTTCCCATACCACCTCTTCCTCTCAACACATTGACACGCTGCCACCACCACCACTAGGAACACCTCACCGGGTAGGCCAGCAATGCTATAAACTTTACAAAACACATTATTATATTTTCTTATAAAGCACATATTTTAACTGAACTCTCTGACATCCTCAGCCTTTCCATTCACAAAAATAGAACGAAGAAAAGTTCCCATTTCCTGCTGTTTCATGTCCCCGGCCTATACAATATTTTTCTTCTGCAGACCCTTCAAAAGTCTGACCAAATCCTCGTTTCACTTGCATTATAAAATACTGAGGATGCCATCTCTCCCCAATCCCAGGTCCTAAAATCTAAGACAGTAGTGCAAACTAGTGCTGCCAGATTCAGGAAAAAAAATTTCGATTTGATTCAGCCTATTGAATTGGTTTATCGATTCGATTTTCCTGCCCAATTAGGTGTTTTTTTCAAACATCCTGGTGGGTTATTTTATAGCTTTTTCACCCCCCTTTGGCTTCTCCTAACCACACTGGCGCTGTGGTATAAATAAAATAAAGAAACAAAAAGGATTTTTCCTCTCTCTGTTAAATCCTAGCTCACGTTTGCGGTCTAACACCAGCTCTGGCAGGATACACATTTCAAATCTGACATATTGTAATCACAAAACAGAAAATAAAATTAGTTTTTCTACCTTTTGTTGTCTGGTTATTTTTCAAATCTGGTTGTCTTCTGATAACTTGCTTGCCAGGGTCTCCTTCTTTCTTCTTTGTCCGTGCTAACCATTCATCTGCCATCTCTATCCTCCCCTTCTGTTTCCCTTCCCTCCCCCGGATGTCTGGCATCTTTCCCTTTTTTTGTCTCCCTCCACAGATCCACCTTTTCTTAACTATCCTTTCACCCAGCAGCTCTCCCTCCTTCCCCACCACCCCAGGGTCCACCATCTCTCCCTTTCTTTTCCCAACTACCCTGCTAATCAGTATCTCTTTCCTCCCCCTCCACACCATCCCTTGTGTCCAACTTTTCTCTCTTTCTGTTCCTTCCCTCCCTAAAACCCATGTCCATCATCTCTCTCCCTCTCCTCTATTTTCAGAGCCATTATTTCTTCCCACCCAAAGTCCGGCATATGCACGTCTCTTTGAACCCCTTCCCCTTCCCTCCGTATACTTCTACACCAGGGCCTCCCCTCCCCTGAAGGCCTGCACCCCCCCCCCCGAAGGCCTGCACCCCCCTGAAGGCCTGTCCCCCCCCCTTGAAGGCCTGTCTGCCTGTTCCCCTTGAAGGCCTGCCTCCCTGAAGGCCTGCACCCCCCGAAGGCTTGTCCCCCCTTGAAGGCCTGCCTGCCTGTTCCCCTTGAAGGCCTGCACCCCCCTCCACTGAAGGCCTGCATCCCCCCGAAGGCCTACACCCTCCTCAAAGGCCTGTCCTCCCCTTGAAGGCCTGCCTGCCTGTTCCCCTTGAATGCCTCTCCCCCCCTTGAAGGCCTGCACCCCCCTTGAAGGCCTGTCCGCCCCCTTGAAGGCCTGCCTGCCTGTTCCTCTTGAAGGCCTGTCCCCCCCCCTTGAAGGCCTGCCTGTCCCCCTTCCGAAGGCCTGCACCCCCTCCGAAGGCCTGCCTGCCTGATCCCCTTGAAGGCCTGTCCCCTTGAAGGCCTGTCCCCCCTGAAGGCCTGCACCCCCCCGAAGGCCTGTCATCCCCCCCCCGAAGGCCTGCCTGTCCCCCTTGAAGGCCTGCACCCCCCCGAAGGCTTGCCCCCCCTTTGAAGGCTTGCTTGCCTGTTCTCCATGAAGGCCTGTCCCCCTGAAGGTCTGTCTCCCCCCTCCACGAAATCTGCCTGCCCGCCCCACCCTGAAGACCTGCTCCCCCCCCCCCACTACCTCGAAGCACCGCTCGCCACCACCACCACCACCAGGAAGCACTGCTTATCCCCCCGGCCTCCCCGCTCCATTTCCCTGGGGAAACAGCCTGCAGCAAGATCGCATGATGCCAGCAATCTTTGCCTGCTTCGGCTGTTTCCTCCATCGCGGTCCCGCCCCTCCTCTGACATCAGAGGAGGGGCGGGATCGTGGCAGAGGAAACAGCCGAAGTAGGCAAAGATCGCTGGCATCGCGATCTTGCTGCAGACTGTTTCCAGACGTGACACCCAGCGTAGGGGGGGGAACCGAACCGGGAGCACCCTCTCAGGGCTTGGCACCCGGGGCGGACCACCCCTCACGCCCCTCCCTTGGTACGCCACTGCAGATAAGGGTAACAAATGTGCTTTAGTCTTTCCTATGAGGAAAGACTAAAGCAGCTAGGGCTCTTCAGCTTGGAGAAGAGAGAGCTGAGGGGTGATATGATAGAGGTCTATAAAATAATGAGTGGAGTGGAAAGGGTAGATGTGAATCGCTTATTTACTTTCCAAAAATACTAGGACTAGGGGTCATATGATGAAGCTACCAAGTAGTAGATTTAAAACAAACCAGAGAAAATATTTCTTCACATACCGTGTAATTAAACTCTGGAATTGGTTGCCGGAGAATATGGTGGAATCAGTTATCTTAGCAGGGTTTAAAAAAGAAAATATAGATGTCTTGCTTTTTTGAGAATGGACTTTTTTTAATTTTTAGAATGGACATTTTCTCTACTGGATTTCTGGATTTTCTATCAAAAATTCCTCTCCACGTATGAATTCAAGAAAGCTTGGGACAGGCACATGGGATCTCTTGGGGAGAGGAGGAGATATACTGTGGATGGGCAGATTGGATGGGCCACTTGGCCCTTATTTGCCATCATGTTTCTATGTTTCAACCTCTGATCCACAAAATCCATCTCCCATGATAGCAACTCCTATTGGCTGCCTCAAAGATTTCTCTCTTCTTCTTTGGAAGTTGCGTCGAGGAAGGTGGGGCCAGAATGCGGCAGAGAGAAAGCTCCAAGGCAGCCAGTCGCTGCTAAGGGAAATGATATCTGCAGACTGGAAGGTGAGGGGGGGAAGGGAGGGAAACATCAGGCCGAGCTGGGGAGAAGGCAAAGAATTGCTGGGCTATAGGGCTCCCTGGATCTTTTATTTTATTTATTTATTTAATTTTATTATTTATATATCACTTATCCATGGGGAGAGGAGATGAGAGAGAGAAATAGAGGGAAAGGCTGGACCAAAGGTGGGGTAGAGAAGCATGGATAAAGAAATAGGCCCAAAAATTGGTGCGTGGGAGGAGGAGAGCGACAGGTAAGTCAGTAAGCAAGAGCGTGTTGGTCCTTGGGATGGGAAGGAGGGAGGGAGAAATGCTGGACAAGGAGGGAAGAAAGAGATATAAATTCTGGGCTTAGGGGAGGGAGGGAGTTATGTAGGGCAGGAGTAGGGAAGAACAGCAGGAAAGAGAAGAGATGGACAACAGTAGGAGAAGGGAACAGAGATGGACCAGGGAATCAGTATATCAGAGACTGGTATAGTGAGGGAATGAAGCAACACAGACAGGGCAAGATTAATTCGTCGAGGGCCCCTATGCACACAAGTACACTGGGCCCCCTGCCCCACCCCACCATGTGCCTAGGCAGAAACAGGAAGCTGCATCAGAGGGAAGCTTTGGGCAAGCAGCACCGCTTGCACAATTACAGTTCCCATTGCCTTTCTTACCCGTGTTGCTTGCTTGTCTTACTTTCCGTCAATGTGGGAGGGGGGGGGGGACGCATTGCCGATCGATGCTGGAGGGGCCCATCTCCATTTGGAAAAAACAATGTTGATGCCTTTCTTCATCGGGCCTCTCTGACCATTTCGGGCCCTAGGCACGTGCCTACTTAGCCTATTGGTTAATCCTGCCCTGAACACAAGAGAGATGAGAAACATAAAATGGATAGCAGACACTGGAAAAAGAATTAGCGGAAGACAAAGAAAGGCAGAAGAGAAACTGGGACCAACATGATGGAAAAACAAAATGTTCAGACAACAAAGGTAAAAAAAGATTTAAGAGCTATACAGATAGCTCAATACATGATCAACTAGATCAAAAGCTGAACTTTAATCCAAGGAAACTACTAGTGCAAAATTACCCCATCTAAAATAGAATGTACCTCACTTAAAAAACCTGCTAATACAGTCTCTGTACTATACATCTTCTGAAAATCTGAAAAAAGCTTATGGGAAAAAAAGAACAGGGTGGAGGCAAGAACCTTTCCATGCTCCTAACTGCAACAATATTAATAAAATATTGATAGTGCAAACGGGATCTTCTGCGTGAGGTGTTAAGCGCTGTCAAGTGAGTGCAAGACTCACTCAAATGCTTGCCGTAATTGACATTAGCAAGAAACTCCACGTTTCAAGCCACACACCGTCATAGGTTACCTTGGCTGTGTGGAATTTTTCAGTGAAATAATCAAACAATAATTTATTTTAATATAATAAAGAGGAAAGTTTCAGCCCCCATTCTGTACGCCAAACGGAAAAAACTCACAGCGGTGGCATGATTTGGTTCACAGCAGTAACATTGTTTCAAAGGCAAAAATTCCAAAATTCAATGGCTAAAACCCCCCCCCCCCCCCCACTTAGCTGAATACAGTTCTGGTCTCAGGCGTGTCATAAATCCACAAAGATCCAAGTTGCTCAGAGACTAAAGAGTCGGTCTTCTGTTAAGTCCAACCAAGCTCGGTTTCAAAGCAGCAGTGCCCCTTTATCAGGGACTGCCGAGATTATAGCCCGGCAGGGCTGCAAAATGCTGAGGACACTGTGGAATCACAAGGTAAAAGGAGGGGGAGGAGTCAAGGGTAGCGCAGGAACTTAAAAGCTGCACCACGTCACAGAAAGCATAGCAACAGCTGAAAAGATCATAATCAATTATAGCTGCCCACTACAACGCATGCAGTGAAAAATAAAAATTAAAAAGGTAAGAGAACAAAACGGGAACAACCAGTCATCATATAATGGAATTCCACTCAATCACATTGTTCAAACCAAAAGGTTTGACTGCATTAAGTTCAAAAATCCAAAATTACTCGCAAAGTTGAAGTTGAGCAAGTCTGTCTCCTCTATAGTTCACGGGTACTTGTTCTATAATGAATCAACGGAGCTCCCCCAAAATGTGTCCTTTTTCCACACTATGATTGACCATAGGGGCTGTCAAGGTGGCAGTATTCAATCTGCTCTTATGTTCTATCAGTCTAACTCTGATTGCACAGGTGGTAGGACCCACATAGATCAACTGACATGATGACATATACCACCCATTCAGAGTGGGAGGAGGTAGCGTGTCTAAAACTGTATACCTTCAGAGATCCAGGATGTGTCCAATCAATACCCCAAAGAGATATCTCACACATATTACAAGTCCCAGAGGGGTAATGTCCCCCCTGAATGTGTTGAATTTGATCAACTTTGCTTGTTAGATAGTTTGCCAAATTTTTAGGGTGGGAATAAGCTAGACAGGGACCCCCAAAACCTCATGCATGGCTAAGATATTCCAATACTGTTTTATAATATTGGCCACGGCATTAGCATGATCAGAGTAGGTCAGAACACATATTTGTCTATCCATAGTGTCCTTAGGGCAGGGGTGGAGTAACAACTCAGGATTGGCATATTTCGCCCGATGGTAAGCAGTTTTTATTGTCCAGTCTGGCTACCCTCTGTTCTTAAAACGCTTGGACATGGACTTAGCTTGCCTGCAAAATTCCCCATCAGAAGAACAAATGTGTCTGATCCTTAAAAATTAGATAAAGGGGAAGGCCTGTTTTAACCTCCCTGGATGGCAACTGCCATAATGCAAATAGGTGTTCCTATCAGTTGCTTTGTGGTACAGGGTCTTCTGAAAATCTGCCTGTCTTGGATGTAATACATTAGATGATTCCATAAATTTATTTATTTAAAAAAAAACAAAAAAACACATTTATAACCTGCATATCCAGCATCTATGTGGGTAACAACAATACATACAACCCCCCCCCCCCCCACACACACACACACATAAAATAGCATACAGCTTGCTTGCAATCTGAAACCAATGCCCTAAAAATAAGGCCAAATAAGAACATAAGAATAGCCTTACTGGGTCAGACCAATAGTCCATCAAGCCCAGTAGCCCGTTCTCACGGTGGCCAATCCAGGTCACCAGTACCTGGCCAAAACCCAAGGAGTAGCAATATTCCATGCTACCAATCCAGGGCAAACAGTGGCTTCCCCATGTCTTTCTCAATAACAGACTATGGACTATGGACTTGCCAAATTACACATTGCCCAGTCGTGAAAAGACCAATTTGAAAAAATATGCTTTCAAACTTTTCCAGAATAGCAAAAAGTCAGAAATTAGACAAATGGAATCTGGAATTGAATTCCATAATGAAGGTCCAGCCACCTGAAATATTTGGGATCGATTTACAACTTTAATGACCGAATGACGTGGGGGAACATCCAAGAGGTCTCTAGCTTGCGATCTCAAAGGGCGTCCAGGGACATTTGTCTGCAATAAGGAGGCAATTACCTTAGGCGACATTGCCATTGATTGTTCCAATCAACAATCTACTAAATGAAATACTACTATAAATATATCAACCAACTAACAGTGTAGTAGTACAAGTCAGCTATGACAAAAGGACCTCTGCACTTAATGACAACAAAATTGTGCTGAAAAAAAACAGACCTTGGACATTTCTCGCCCCTTATTTTCAGTACAATATGTCCTGCATGGGGGCTAGCACAGTCATTGGTCTTTAAAAAAACCCGCCACAATAAGGGCTCCTTTTACAAAGGTGCGCTATAGGGTGCGCTAGCTGAAAAACTACAGCCTGCTCAAGAGGAGGCAATAGTGGCTAGTGCACGCGGCATTTTAGCGTGTGCTATTCTGCGCGTTAAGGCCCTAACGCGCCTTTGTAAAAGGAGCCCTAAATGTTTTAGCGTTGCAATTCTTCACTATAAATAATCATTACAAGTTCATTCACAACTGTGCAGTAAGGTGCTTATCTTCATAGTTGCCTGGACGATTCCATAACCGATGAATTGCCGGTATCTTCTATTGCTGAAATCCCAGTCACAAAAACTTGGTAATGAGAAAAATTACTTCTGCTAGACCCGACAGCAGCCCTGTTTTGCATCCAGGTATATCAAAGGCACTGGCTACAACTTCTCACATGAATAGTGACAATCGGCTCAAATCAAAGAATTCCAATAAAGATACAAACATAGCAACACAGATCAAAAGCAAAAATATGTCCCATTGAAGAGTCACTGGCACGCTTTTGCTGTAATTAAGTGCAGAGGTCCTTTGGTCATAGCTGCCTCGTACTACAATACTATGAGTTGATAATTGATAGCAGAGGAAAGCAAAAACCATTGAGAGTGATATCTATCAATTTGAGGGAATCGAGAATATAAAACTGAAAAAAGGCATCATCAAATTGTTATGCATTAATTGATCTACAAACCAAATGCCAGCTTTTTGCCAAGATTTCCAGGAAAAGGTTATGCCATTATGTGTAAGCTTGGGATTGTTCCAAAGAGACATGTTATAAATTTGTGCACAGATAATTCCGCAATACCATCTAAACCGAATAGCATGTTGTGTGTGTCGCACTCAGTAGAGTGCACTCCTTCAAACATTTAATATTCATAGTACATAAAGCTAGTAAGGGGTAGGGATAACAAATATGAGTTTCCATTTCCAACCAAGGAGATAGTTCCTGTTGAGAGTGGGAGTGAGCATCGATTAAGATGACCCTGGCACCCAGACTCACTTACATTTTCTCCATGCTGCCCTCACATAGTAAAAAATCAGTCTTTCAATGGATTAACCGAAAACTCTCCTCTTTCATTTGGAATAATAAAAAACCTCGCATCGCTCTCTCCAAACAGACTGCATCTAAAGAACAAGGAGGTATGAACTTCCCTGATTTTCACTATTACCTCTTAGCCTCCCTTGCGAAATATGGGGCCAATTGGGCTCACTCCCACTCTCAATAAGAGTTGATAATTGATTAATTGTTCCAAAACTTCTGTCTTGCTTTCAGCAGCAAGAGCAAACTAGCATATTGGGCCACTGTTCATCACTCATTTTAACAAAGGGGGTGGGATGGATTGACCACCAACATTGTTGCTGCACCCTGCTGTTGAACGCATCATGAAGATGCCTAGCTGCTAAAAGACTGAGATTTTCAGGACCATTTACCAGTATGCTATTTAAAAAAAAAAAATGAAGTCAAGGTCATCGTTGCATCTGGTCTGATTCCAATTCGACCCATTTAAGTAGTAGGAAAGTTGCCCCTCAGATACCAACAGTTTATGGTGTGCTGTGTAAGGCTACCATCTTGCTGGGGCCAAAGTGGCCCGGCTCCTTTTACAAAGGTGCGCTAGCGTTTTTAGTGCACGCATCGGATTAGCGCGCGCTGGCCAAAAAACTACCACCTGCTCAAGAGGAGGCGGTAGCGGCTAGCGCGCGCGCTATTCCACGCGTTAAGGCCCTAACGCACCTTTGTAAAAGGAGCCCTTGGTGTTACAAAGCCCCCTGACACAGCCTCCCCTTCAAAATCACTGAGCTCTGGAACAACCTTACCTCCCCTCTTCGGAACTTGAGCTCTCTCCAAGTTTTTCGCAAGCATCTGAAAACCTGGCTTTTCTCAAAAATGTAAGCCTCTCTCCAACTTTGATATCAAAACTCTTATATCTAGCATCCCAAGTCCTCTATATATTCTTCTCACTTTTACCTCTAACTCTTTGTTGTAGTTCCTTCCTATTTCATCTACTGTAAACCACGCCGAGCTCTACAAACATGGAGATGATGCGATATACAAACCTAAGGATTAGATTAGATTAGCCTTTGCATGGTCAGTATCAGGCTTGTTTATTTGCATTTAGACTTCGCAGTAAATAAAGGTTTGAAGATTATATTCTTGATTCGGATCTGCTTTCATTTTCATCTTCTCATCATTTATTTATGACCTCACAGAATTCATTTGTTTAATTAATTAATTTATTTCTATCCTGTTTAAAGGACCCCTGAGGCAGGCAAAGCACTGCCAAAACACAGCCCGCGTAGGGCCTGGGTCTCACTTAGTGAGCATTCAATATGTGATGTAATTACTGTAACATTCTTAGCACAGACATTCTGTACCTGATAAGCTTTTTCTTTTATTATATATAGTTTTTTCCTATATGGAATTTTGTAGAATAAATGTTTTAATATTTTAATATAAGCTTACTGTATCTTCAGAAACTTGTGTTCTACTTTTTGTGTTTTCTACTTTTCACCACCAAATTGGAGATTGTGGATCGGCTGCACTGTTGTTTCCTTAGTAGAAGTCAGTAACATGACAATTTGTCTCACACAAAAAATTAAACCCATCACATGCCATGTGGGAAATTAACTTCAGGCAGTTTCTCTCCTGTGTTAGCAAGTATAGTTGGAGGGCTCTCTGTCTTCAACTACACATGCCTTTGATACAACAGAGACTACTCAAGCCTGGTATCTGCATATGTAATCAAGACTTTTCCAGTTTGCTTGGAAACTGTCCAGTGTGGAGGGACTCTCCCTTGGATTCACTGAACATGACACATCGGCTCCGTAGGAGCAAGGGAAGCTCATGGCCAGAGAAATACTTAGAATAACTTTAGGCTTTGCTCATGAAACGAAAACATTTTGATGCAGATATGAATAATTAATTCTGTAACAGCCACTAGTACTCTTTTTCTCCATTACCTAGCAAAATATCCAGAACCACAAATGAAAGTTAATGTTAAATAGTTAAGAACATATTAAAATGACACCCTCTGCATTTGCATATGAAACATATATTATCATTAATGAGACCGTAGTGAATCACACTTCAGGAAGGATTCATTTAATCATAATTATGAAATGCTAACAACATTTGATTTTCATTAAGAGCAGAGGTTATGAGTGGGGAAAGGATGTTAGACTGAAAACATGCTAAATGATTATTCCTATTGATGAAATCAGGGTACAGCAGTGGTTTCTGGTTCTTTACCTAACTTCCAAAGGGGAATTTCAGATAAGATTGCGCAGCTTAAAAATCAGTGTATTTGTTCTTGCCAGTGCAGACTAAAATGTTATTTATTTATTGGGATTTATTAACCACCTTTATGAAGAGATTCACCCAAGGTGGTGTACAGCAGGTATAATTCAACATAAAACTTACAATTTTGTTAACAGCATAAAAATAGTAAAATGACCAAACATAAATACAATGAATGAGGTAAACGCAAAATCAGCAAACTAAAACTTAGGACTAACATGAAACAGTATCAAAAATATACTTATTAACAGCACATAAATTCAAATAAGAGAAATATAACACAGTGTCAACATAATATTTATTAAACACCTAATAAGCACATCAAATAACATAGATATGACGCTAATGCTCTTCTACAATACAGCTTATCATATAGCCGAGAGGCCAAGTGCAGATAATAAATGGGGACAAGATGGGTGGTACAGAATATACTCTTCACAATTTGATAATACTTTAATAGATCCCACTGGAGACAATGGGGCTCATTTTCAAAGCATTTAGACACACAAAATGCAGTACTAACCTATAGAACTTTATATGACTAAGTGCTTTGAAAATATGTCTCTATGTGACTGATATGACCTTCCAAAGGATAACTCTTCAGAATTTATCAGTGCCTGTGACAACCTAACTGGAAGCTGCAATCCTCAGTGGTGACATCACAACGTGTTACCATGGAAATGCATCACTCTAAACTGTGCTGCAGGAACAGCTGAATCGATGGGAAAGGCAAAGATCTGATGTGAGATTCAAAGAAAACAAGAGAGAGGCTAATGAGGAAAACATGTTAGAGACACTGTCACCACTTGGCGGTGGGACCTCAAACTAGCGGGACTGTTCGTAAACATGTCAGCATGTTGGGATCTAATGGCATCTCCGGTCTGGAGTTAGTCTTGCTCAGGATGGAGTACATATACTTGGGTCTGAGGGCTCCCAGAGGTAAACCAAAGGCATGTATCTATTTGGCTGAATGTGGACATATCTGTCACTAGTGTAAGTGGTGTCACCATGGAAGTTTCTCATGTGCTCTATGAATATCTTTCTTTGCACCATGAAGAATATTTTCAGTTTTTTGGTCAAGTATATTTCACAGATATCACCTCTTCTCAGACTTCTCTCTGGCAAGAATATAAATTGTTTGCATTTGTCTTTATTAGTCTCTCTCCCCTTGTTGTTCAATATCTGGTGTAGGGTTACCATATGGCTCCAGAGAAAGAAGGACGGATTGAGACATCCAAGTTTTACTTCCAATGAAAGCAATGACAGTGAGGAGGTCAGATAGAGACATTTGGGTTTTACTTGAACTGAAAGCAATTGAAGTAAAACCTGGATGTCTAAATCCGTCCTCCATATGGTAACCCTAATCTGGTGTATTTAATCTTCACAAAGATTCATAAGCCTATTTACTGTGAAACCGTGGGCTTTAAGGAGACATTACATGCCTGGTACAGATCATGTATCTAATTTTCAAAGGGAAAGTATGTGGAAATCAGTGATTCTAGCTCAGTTGGAACTGCTCTTATTTGGACTAGGGTGCCATTTGACCCTATTAACAACTAGTCAGGGATTTTTCTCTATTTTACCCCCTACATTAAAATTCAGCCTAATCATCAGAGTAACAGCCGCCAGTCAGATGTCATAAATTATTGTTTCATTCAAAACACAACTACTATACTGTGGACCTTAATTCTGGGCCTTTTCCCTCAGGAGTTATCCCATTGCATCTACACTACAGCATCTATTTCATTTATAACAATTTCTGCACCACCCTTCCCTTCCAGTCGGTTGTTCAAAGTGGTTTACAACCAATCAATGCAATATACACGTACAATAAAAGAAACATTAACAAAAACAATCAAACTCAAGCCCTCCTTTTACAAAGCCACGTCAGGCTTTTTTAATCGCCGGCCACGACGATATTAGCTCTGACGCTCATAAAATTCCTATGAACATTGGAGCTAATACCGCCATGGCAAGCGATAAAAAAGCCTAACGCGGCGTCATAAAAGGGGACTTAAAAATAAAAATTCAAATATCAAAATAGCCTCTCCAACTCAGTCCCAAAAGAAATCTCAGTCCCAATAGGAATCTCAGGAAAGGTAATGAAATGGTTCCAAGAATTCCTAACAAACAGAGTAACCAGCAACGGAAATTACTCCAACCCATGGAAAAACCCATCAGGGGTGCCCCAAGGCTCCCCTCTATCACCCACATTATTCAACATCTAACTCGCATCCTTAGGTCACCTACTACAAAAATTAAACTTAAAACACTATATATGCGCAGACGATATATCCATCCTAATCCCTTTAAATGACATCACAAATGAAACTATAGATAACCTCTCACACACAATGATAGAAATTGAAAAATGGACCACCAGCTTCAAACTAAAACTAAACACAGAGAAAACAAAAGTCTTTTTGGCAAGCCCCAACAACAAAATAACGAAAACATCGTTAAAAATAAACAGCCATGAATATTCAATCGCCAAAACCATAAAAATACTGGGCATCACTCTAGATACTCACTTAACCATGACTGACCACACAAACCTACTGGTGAAGAAATGCTTTTACATGCTGTGGAAGCTAAGACTATTAAAAAATACTTTGACACAACATCATTCAGACTACTGGCGCAGTCGCTGATCCTATCTACCCTAGATTACTGCAACATCGCCTACCTGGGCATCCCAAAAAAAACAGTACAAAAATTAAGATTAGTGCAAAACACTGCAGTTCGCTTGATCTTCAGACTGAGAAAAAAAGACCACATTAGCCCCTATTACAAGAAATTACACTGGCTACCTGTGGAGGCGCGAGTACTGTTCAAATTTGCTTGTATCTGCTTCAAGCAAGTCTGGGGCCTAGCATCTTCCTACCTGCAAACACACTTCACTCTGCATAACCCCACACGTACAACCAGAAACAAAAACATCTTTGCTTACCCAAAGATCACAGGTTGCAAATACAAATCCTTCCTAGACAGAACCTTCATGTTGCAAGCAAACAGACAGCAATCCTGGCTGGGAAACCACATAATTAAAGCCAGGCAAACCTACAACACATTCCGAAAATCAATTAAAACCGTTCTATTTAACAAATTCCTTGCTTAATGAGATCACCTCTCTCAGGTTTTGTTTGGGGGTTTTTTCACCTTATAACCCCATTGTATTATGTAACATCTTTCTTCTTTCATGTATTCTTTCACCATGTTTTCTCCAATTCATGATGTAACTTCCTTCTTCTTGCATTTTGTAATTCACTGATTGTCCAGCCTTCTTTCTATGTGAACCGCCTAGAAGTCAGTTTGACTATGGCGGTATAGAAAAATAAAGTTATTATTATACCCAAACTGTTATCAGTATCAAGAAACAACCAACCTAGAGACAGAAAGCAAAAAGGCCTTTAGTTTCTTTTTAAATGCCACAATGTTGAACTAGCTAGTATTTAATATTTATTCAAATTTCTGTCTTTTCAATATGTCCAACTGCATTCCTCTTCTTACAATAAGTAAATTACTAAATTAAACTTATATTAATTCTGAATAACATAGGGCCCCTTTTACAAAGCCGTGGTAGCAATTCCTGCACGGCAAATATAGTGTAGCCCATTCAATTCCTATGGGTTGCGTTGCACCGGGGCTCGCTTTTGCAGCTTTGCAAAAGGGGGACCCAAAATAAAGCAGCCCCTAAACCTTAGTTATAACATAACATAAGAATAGCCTTACTGGGTCAGACCAATGGTCCATCAAGCTCAGTAGCCCATTTTCACGGTGGCCAATCCAGGTCACTAGTAACTGGCCAAAACCCAAGGAGTAGCAATATTCCATGCTACCAACACAGGGCAAGCAGTGGCTTCTCCCATGTCTTTCTCAATAACAAACTATGGACTTTTCTTCCAGGAACTTGTCCAAACCTTTCTTAAAACCAGCTACACTATCCGCTCTTACCACAACCTCTAGCAATGCATTCCAGAGCTTAACTATTCTCTGAGTTAAATTTTCTTTCCTCCTATTGGTTTTAAAAGTATTTCCCTGTAACTTCATCGAGTGTCCCCTAGTCTTTGTAATTTTTGACGGAGTGAAAAATTGATCCACTTGTTCCCGTTTTACTCCACTCATGATTTTGTAGCTTCTTTGATGTGTGCAATATTTTCTTAAAAGTGACAAGGCATTGTTTTGTTTTTAATCAATTAGTTTTACACTGAGGTCCTTTTATTAAGGTGAGCTAATAGATTTAGCACATGCTAAATGCTGCACAACCCATTGTATATACTTCATGCTTCATGGCACTTAATATTACATTACATTTCATTACAGATTTCTATTCCGCCATTACCTTGCGGTTCAAAGCAGATTACAAAAAGAGTTATAGAAGGAGGGTTACAAAGTTAGATCAAAGATCATTTCCAAGAGTGAGTCAGGTAGGATCAGGAGTTAGGGAGAGGATGGTAAGAAGGAAGGTATTCGTGGTTTTAAGCCTTATTCAGGGATTTCTTGAAGAGTATAGTTTTTATTTCCTTTCTGAACATCTTGTAGTCTTGGGTTGTTATCAGTAGGTTGGAGATTTGGTTATCTAGTTTTGCTGCTTGAGTGGCTAGTAGGACGTCGTATAGTTTTTTCCATTTTACTTTTTTGATTGGGGGTATATGAATGGGGTATATATTTTTCTATGCCTGGTAGAGGTAGTTTGGATGAAGCGGTTGTTTAGGTAGATTGGGATGTCTCCATTTATAGTTTTAAATAGTATACAATAGAATTTAAATTGTATTCTTTCCTGGATTGGAAGCCAATGTGAATTGATGTATGCATCAGTAATGTGGTCATGTTTCTTCAATGAGTAGATGAGTCTCAGAGCTGTGTTTTGAATTGTTTGTAGTTGTTTAATCATTATTGCAGGGCAGAGGAGGTAGAGGATGTTGCAGTAGTCTAGAATACTTAAGATTAGAGATTGTACTAAGAGCTAAAATTGTGTTCTTTCGAAGAATTTTCGGACTTGCCTTAGGTTTCTCATAACTGCAAAAGATTTCTGTATTGTTTTGTTTATTTGTGGTTGCATGGTGCAGCATCTGTCAATAGTTATGCCGAGTAGTTTTAATACACACTAATTTGTTAGTGCATGCTAAATCTATTAGTGCATTTTAGTAAAAGGACCCCTTAGGAATTGCTCACAAAGTCCCAGCTAGTCCCTGGTTTAAAGATATTTTCTTTTCAAGCAATCTGCACAAAATTTATTGGCTTTGCACACCCTAATGCAAAATTTGATTTAATTTTATTTCCTATATACAAATTAGCATTAAAGAAAGCAACTTAAAATTAAACAAACTTAACACATATAATCAAAGACAAAAAGTAATCACCGAACAAAGGAACCATTAAACAGATAATGATCAGGCATAGTGCTGTGGTATTAGATGCTTCTGATTATTGTAATTCTGTGTAGGTGTGTCTTGGATACATTCCATCATTGAGACTTCATGTAGAAGGAGTTCCCATCCTGCTAAAGTTGGTCTTTTAACATTCTCAGAGGTTCTGGACCACCTTATTTGAAAGACTCCTTTGCTTGGTGCCATCTGGGTAGGAGACCTTGTTCTAGTCAGGAATGTTGCCTAGAAATGCTTAAGAACATAAGAACATAAGAAGCGCCATCTCTGGATCAGACCTTCGGTCCATCAAGTCCGGCGATCCGCACACGCGGAGGGCCCTGCTAGGTATACACCTGGCTTATTTTATAGCCAACCATATCTTTATATGCCTCTCTCAAGGAGATATGCATCTAGTTTGCTTTTGAAGCCTAGGACTGTCGATTCCGCAATAATCTCCCCTGGGAGAGTATTCCAGATGTCAACCACTCTCTGTGTGAAGCAGAACTTCCTAATATTAGTCCTGAACTTGTCCCCCCTTAGCTTCATTTCATGTCCTCTTGTCCGTGTCAAATTGGACAATGTAAATAATCTTCTCTGCTCTATTTTGTCGATTCCTTTCAGTATTTTGAAGGTCTCGATCATATCCCCACGCAGTCTCCTTTTCTCAAGGGAGAACAATCCCAGTGTTTTAAGTCGATCCTCATATTCCAGTTTCTCCATACCCTTCACTAGTTTAGTTGCTCGTCTCTGCACCCTCTCCAGCAGTTTTATATCCTTCTTTAGGTAGGGAGACCAATGTTGGACGCAGTATTCCAAGTGGGGTCTGACCATTGCCCTATAAAGCGGCATTATAACTTTCTCCGATCTACTCGAGATTCCTTTCTTTATCATGCCCAACATTCTATTTGCCTTATTTGCCGCTGCATTGTGCCGACGGCTTCAGGGTCCTATCTATCAGTACACCCAGATCCCTTTCTTGTTCACTTTTTCCCAGAGTTGCACCTGACATTCTGTACTCGTATTCCTTATTATTACTGCCTAAATGCATTACCTTGCATTTCTCCACGTTGAACTTCATCTGCTTAGAGTGACACAGGATGCTGGGCCTTCTCTGTTGTAGTTTCTGAATTAAGGAATGTACTTTTGCTAGGGCTCTGTCAGAAAGTTAAATATCTTACCTTCAGAAAAAGGATTAAGACCCCTCGAGGTCAGTGGAGTGAATGTGAAGATGTAATTTGACTGGTACCAATATGATTATTTTTATTCCTCCTCCCCCTCCCCCTCCCCCAGCCCTCAATTTCTGAGGCCTGTGTAGTGCTCAGTTTGTTTTATTGCTGTGTTTGTTTTAAGTTTCTGAAACACCTTTGGACAGGCAGGTGGTATAGAAATATAAATAATACAAAAGATTAATATAAAAAATGTTAAACTAAACTAGTTTAAAATCACCTAAGATTAGCAAGTTTGGAAATGAACTGTGGCCTCCGCAATACTCGTAGTCTGGAAACAGGCATCCCATTGGGCAGTAGTGAGACAATAATTATTGACGGATTGAAAAATCAATCCACATGTACCCATTCTATTCCATTTAGGATTTTGTAGACTTCAAGCATATCTCCCCCTCAACCAAGCTGAAGAGCCCTAACCTCTTTAGTCTCCTCATACGAGAGGAGTTCCATCCCCTTTATCATCTTGGTCACTCTTCTTTGAACCTTTTCTAGTGCCGCTATATCTTTTTTGAGATATGGAGACCAGAATTGAACGCAGTACTCCAGATGAGGTCGCACCATGGAGCAATACAGGGGCATTATAACATTCTTAGTCTTGTTAACCATCCCTTTTTTAATAATTCCTAGGATCCTGTTTGCTTTTTTGGCTGTCGCCACACATTGTGGTAAAGAAGTAGTGCTGATTTATGGCTCTCCCATCCTAGTGCTATAAACAGAGACTTACTTCAGGTTTTCTCCCACAGTTTAGCGATACTGATGGCAATGTCCACCCTTTCTGTCAGTGTCTATCGATTTTACTCTAGCTTGTCGAGGTCCTAGTAGTGTAATAGAAATGACTAATTAGGATCATTCCATAGTGTTGAGGGTTACGAGTGGTGTAGCTGCCTTGGTGTTTTGGAAGAGGCTATGATCAACTTTCATCTTTTTGGCTTATTACTGTATTACGATCCTGGTGTTGGTGTATTTGTAATTTATAAATAATGTACTCTCTGGCTAGGGTTGTTTGGTCCCAATCTCATAATCAATTTTGCAAATCTTTCTTTTAAGGGGGAAGGGGTAAAACACGGACCTCGCGGATCTAAACCCGCACGACCTTAAAAATCCGAGGTCCGCGCCACTTTTCAGGTCCGTGCCACTTTTAGTCTCTGGTTCTGACAGAGCTCTATGAGAATTTAACTCTGACGGATCATAGCATGGGGAGGGAAAAGCATTAGGATCCGTCAGAGTTAAATTGTCATAGAGCTCTGAAAAGTGGTGCGGACCTCGGATTTTTAAGGATGTGACGTGCAGTTCAGATCTGTGAGGTCCTGTTGTGTAGGACCCCTGAACGATTTGTTGAAGGGGACGAATAGATTCTTCAGAGGATCCTCCCAACAGCCAGTTCTGATGGTAGAAACAAAGAAACCCCACCCCCTTTTTTGCCTGTCTTTAGCACATCTAGCTGAATACACAGATGTTATTAGTTCTTTTAAAACGGATTACTAGTTTCTAGCATTAACCAAGCGAGGGAAAAAAATTGAAGAGTATGAGCTTTTAGCTTTCTAAAGAAAGGACAGATATGTCCATTGTTTGTCCATTAACAACATTAAGCTAATCCACCCAAACTGGGGCTTCTCTTTCCTCAACCCAAACTGCGGGAGGATCTGAAGTCCGCCTTCACTTTCCCTGCAGCTCAGCTCAGGCCCCCGACTCCCTCGCGGACCTCACGGATCTGAACTGCACGTCACATCCTTAAAAATCCGAGGTCCGCGCACTTTTAGTCTGGCTCTGACAGAGCTCTATGACAATTTAACTCTGACGGATCCTAAAAGTGGCACGGACCTCGGATTTTTAAGGATGTGCGGGTTTAGATCCGCGAGGTCCGTACGGTCTGTGTCTTACCCCGTCCCCTTTTAAGGTAAGGCACGATGGGGCTAATATGTGTGGTGTAGTGTTCTTCTAATTAGTTCTGGAGTTCTGGAATACATTGTCACAATACCTTAGAACTGAGACAAATGTTAAAAAGTTTAAAACTGGGTTAAAAACCTGTTTGTTTTCTTTGGCTTTTAATGACCTGTGCTTGTTTTCAGTGGAGCTAAACTGGTTGATGGTTAAAGGTAAGGCTGCAGACATGGAGTAATGACAATATCTCTTGTTAAATTGTAAATCATCTTTCTGTTCTTTTGAGTAGTTTATTTGTACTATCATAAGTTACTTTGATTTTTGTTGGAGTGATATAGTAAACACAATAAACATGATCATGTCCTGAAGTTGTTGATTCCACTAGGAAGGGATGTGTGGGTGGGTGGGGCAGGGGTGGGGGATGTGTACACCTGGGGGTAAGTGTTTGGAGTATAAGTATGTGTTTGAGGATGAAACTAGATAGGGTAAAGAAAATGATTTTTTGATTTCACTCTTGCTTTTTTCAATTGTAGTCTAAGAAGGTATGGTATAGTAATTATTTGCCTGTCTCTGGTGTCCTTATAATCTAAATTTGTAGCTGAGGTAATGGAGAGTTAATTACTAATACTGTACTGAATAGGATAAAATATTGTCTGGGCTCTTCCACCCCCTCCCACAAGATCACAAAGTGCCACAGTGGTTCTCACCATTAGGCTATTCCTTTTGAAGTGTTTATTTGTGTGGGTGTACTTGATCAATTGCCAGAGGTAGTAAGCCACTCTCTAGCTATCCATCCTCCTTTTAAAAATGCTACTCAATGTTCTCTGCTCTGGCTCTAGTAGAGGTTTAGCAAAAGAAAGGCAAAGCTGATGTCACAATACAACACAAGGGATTTTATTGAAAGTTCCAATGGGAAGTCCCAACTGCACACTTTCGATTCTCACTGAGAGTTCCTTGACAAGTTTCTTTAGAAGTTTGGCTGTCAGTACTTCTTTCAGTATGCTCCTGAAATAGAGATACCCCTGCAAAATCCTGTTGTCAGGTATGTCCCCTGAAGAAGGCAGTGTTCTGCCGAAACCAGGATCCTAGTTGGGACTTCCCATAGGAACTTTCAATAAAATCCCTTGTGTTGTATTGTGACATCAACTTTGCCTTTCTTTTGTTTTGCTTCTGGCTGTGCTGGGCAAAGGAAGGCTCCTCTTTTTCTGTCTAGTAGAGGTTTCCCAACTTTGGTGCTTATTTTATTTTTTTTTTTGTATTAAGCGTTGATGTTTCTATTCTTGTACTTGGCCTGGTTATCTTTCACCTCCCCCAAGGGAAAGAATCCCAACGGTAGATTAAAGAAAAATAGGAGAAAGAAAAAAAGAAAACAAACTAATAATGGAGAATAAAACTAGATAACAGATACAGGTCTACATATAGTGGTCTCCGTCTCATGTATCGTCATTGCAAATAGCCTGAGAAATCTGGCTTGATACGGGGGTCACCAGGTTAACATTACAAAACAGAACCCGTATTATACAAACAGCCGCGCAGAGAGCCACCTGCAGCGCTCTCTCACCGCCCTGCCCTGATTTGCATAGGTCCGCCTCCATGGCGCCGCCATTGGTCAATTCAGCCCCGGGCTGGCAGCCCGCTCGCTCGGTCGCTCGCTAGTACTTCCTGGAGCCCCGGCTCAGCCCTCCCCTCCCTCCGGGAGCCGCGAGCCGTGGTCGTGCAACGCTGATCGAACGTGTGGCCCCCGGGAAGGTGAGTCCCGCTGTTCTTCCTCGATGACAGGTGTGCAGGGAAGGGACGGAAATCTGCCCTCCCTCTTCTCCCAGCACCAGCTGCCAAGGCCTGGAAAAAAAAAAAAAAAAGGGATTATGTATTTTTTTTTTGCTATGTATATATCAGAGGGCGCTGCTCCTGTTTGCTAACAATGCTTTCAATCCATCGCCTCTGCCTTTTATTTGGTCGCTAGCATATTAAATCGAATTAAACCGGAGACCGATTTTTAAGCGTGCATTGCTGGAGGTGCTCGGACAGGATACTTGGATATTCACGGAAACCGAGTCAAAAGCATTACCAATACCGCCTAATAGAAAAGATGAACTGGATCCCCCCCCCCTCCCCTTTTCTCTTTATTAATCCATGTCGGAGGCCTGTGAAAGGCTTTTGCAGTTAGATCTTGCGATTATATGAATAAGAGGCAAGTGTAGGCTGCATATGAGCAGTTTGCAGTCGGTTGATGTTGTTTGCTAGGGACATGGCGAAGATGTGACCTGGTTTATGATATACGTGCATGTAAGGTTTGGCAAAAGAGGACAGTGATCAAATGCGTTTAATGTTTTATTACCAGTTATTGTAGATTCCTTGCTCACTGGAATACTTAAATACAATTGCTTGACTTTGCAGTAAGTTTTAATTTGTGCCTTTTTTTTTTTTTTTTTTAAATATAGAAACGTATAATTTACGTTCGCAGATGAAAATGTTCCCTGTGTGCCGCAGCAGGAATTTAAAATCTTCTAAGCTCAATAGGGAAAGAGAGATCTAGTCAGCCTTTTCAGTAATCCATGATTTTCACTGCCTCCTACCACTCTTGAAGCTTTCATTATTGGTGTCGTATATCTGTATCTATGTAGACAGGTAAAAATATATGCGCATTTTATAATGGTGCGCCTTTTTGAAGCATTGGTATGACTAGTAAAAGAAAGCAGATGTCTGTGTTTTTGTAAATACAGAGCAATCAGGAATCGTTTAGAATTGGACAGAAAAGGGCATTTACTGCTAAGTACAATGCCCACCTGCAACCGGAATTAATCTGTAAACATCATAAATGATAGCCCAGGCTCCCCTTTCGTTTTCAAGGTGCATATGGAATAAAATTCCCAAAGAAATCCCCCTGTCAGTTTGAAGCAATTCTCCCCCCTCCCAAATACACTCTGGAGGAAATTCATTGTTTGTAAATAGGATCCTAAACGACTCTTTGTCACCGCTTTGGTCTTTTGGGCAGAGAACTGTAACCAAATCCGTGTACTGTAAAGCAGCTGGGCCCCTGCTGCCCTGTCTTATCTGCTGTCACAGTCTCCTGAGCTCCTTTCTTGCTGAAACCAGATGTTTTGTGTGTATAGTAAACACGTTGATTTAAACGGAGGCTGTGGTCCTTGCATTCTGCCCCCTCTTTCTTCTTGGGGTTTTCGGTGTTGGTCTTGCACTCTGCCATTTATGAGAAGGGGTGGCAGGCGGAAAGATCATGTTGCAATCGGATCCTTTGTTTACAGTACACGTTGCAGCAGAGGTATGCAGATACCTGGCTCACTGCTGCAGCTTTTGACCCGGAATCAATGTCAGAGGGCTGGACTGTTTACCTGAGGCTTCATAGGTAGGAAGCTTTGTCTACTGTTCTTCCTGGCCTCAAAATACAGCTTTATTTGATTAAACACACAAACTACTCCAGAGTAGAGAGTTGCATGGGGACAGAAATCCCACCCATCCCCGCCAGGATCCTCTCCATCCCCACAAGGAATTACCTCCATCCCCGCTCGTCCCCATAAAAAGCAGCAATTACTTCTGACAGGATCATCAATTCTACAGTTTCTTTTGTGTTTGCGCTGCTGTTTTCCTTGTGGAATCTCTTTGGTGGAACCCTTTTTTTGTTTTCTGTTCAGGTAATTAACTTATAAACCCCCTCTTTTACTATATTATATGGATGAACCTTGCTTGCAAAGCCTTCCATCCCCGTGGGAGTCCCGTTGGCTAGAGGGGGGTCCCCGTGGGAGTCCTGTGGGCCAGAGGGGGGTCCCTGTGGGTTAGGGGGGATTCCTGCGGGACCCCCATGATCCCCGTTCCCGTGCAGACCTCTACTCCAGAGTTCTTTACCTTGATAGGTAGAGTGCATTGAATATTTAGTTTGATTGCTTAGAAGACAGCTATCAAGGACCCTGCATAGCTATGAAGTTGTTCTATTCCCATGGTGGAGTACTCTCTGCTTGTGATGACTCAGTATTGGCATTGAAGTAGCTTCTTAAAGCTCAAGATGCCAGGATTTTTTTTTTTCTTGTACTGTAATCATAAGGAATGCTTTTTAATTTGGGGGGAGGGTATTATTGACTGTGGATTTCTACCTGTGTGCTGTTCTGCTATATCTCAACCATCCTTTGATAATATAAGGATTAATACATTTAAAAAGTGTGTGAGACATCATTTAGGACGGTGATACATTTTTTGGCTAGTGTTGGATTATTGCTTTTTTTTACATTTAGACTTAAAGAAAAGAAAAATGTTAAGTCAGAAAATATAGTGAAGTGTACAACATGATCTCACCTGCAACTAGAATTCAAGCAAGAATATTAATATTGACGTTTATTAAATATAAATCACCATTAGCACTCCACTCTTATTTTAAAATGCCAACTTATTTAATTTCTCATGACTGGGATCATGGAACAGAAAGTATTATGGATGGAGAGTAATTTTGTAATGGGTTGTTTAGGTAGAAAGGACGTACAGGTGCCTAATTTGGGACTATTTTTTAAAAAAAATATAGGTGCCAATAACACAAAAACTTCACAGAACCTCCAGGAGTCATGTCTATATTTACACTTGTTGACCCCTACGGCCTCTTTTACAAAGGCGTGCTAGAGGTTGCGCTGCGCTAACGGCCCCGAAACCCATAGAGATTTAAAGGGCTTTGGGGCTGTTGCTGCTCGGCTTTGTAAAAGAGGAGGCAACTAGTGATAGCGTTGCAAGATTATTGCTAAGGGTCAAGGTCACCCCTACAGCACCAGAGATCTCCAGGGGGATGGGGTCTGGGGTGGGCATTGTTGGTCTTTCTGGGGGAGGGGCAGTGGACCTAGAGGTGTAGGATGCTTTGGAGGGTGTGGATGGAAAGATCTAATGCTGCAGGGGTATAGGGGGAATTTGGTGCTTTGGGAGCATCATTTTTTTCTGTAAACTATTCTTGTGCATGTGTATATATGGGGGGGGGGGGAGAGGGGGTTCCCCACATGTAGCTTTTTTAAAAAAAAAAAATTGTTGCTCCTGCTGGAGATGGAGAAAAAAAAATATTCCCACACATGAAACAAAATGGTACAATATACACACAGCTGGCATCTACTTTATGAAAAGCTTTACTTTTGACTGAGCCTCTTATAAAATACTTTGGAAATTTTCTACTTTTTTGACCTGAACATCTTACGGTAATTCTCCTCACAGTATTCTTTTCTAAGCAGGGTTCCATATTCATATATAATGATAATAATAATAATAACTTTATTCTTCTATACCGCCACAATCATGCGACTTCTATATCATGGACTAATTTCATAAAAACCCTTTTCTGCAGGTAAAACAGGGTTTAGCCTTCAAAACAGCTTTATAAAATTGCCCCCTAGAAAGTTAGGTTTAAAGCAGTAGGTTGTACCATGTGCTCTCAGACAGAGTGTGGGACTGCCACATTCCTTTTCGTTATTTCTTTTACTGTATTGTCAACTGTATTGACAATACCAATGTGTCAAAACCGTTTCAGCCCCAGTGATACTAGAATTACATTACATTACATTAGAGATTTCTATTCCGCCATTACCTTGCGGTTCAAGACAGATTACAAAAGAGTTATAAATGGTGGGTTACAATAGAAGATCATTAATTAATTCAAGAGAAGTTGAGGAGAAGAACAGGTAGTATGTGTGGCAGGTGGATGGCAGGAGGATGGAAGGCAGGAGGATGGAAGGTAATTGAGAAGTTAAGAGTGTTTCAGTGATTTCTTGAAGAGTATTGTTTTTATTTCTTTTCTGAATATCTTGCATTCGGGGGTGGTTATCAGTAGATTGGAGATTTGGTTATCTAGTTTTGCTGCTTGTGTTGCTAGGAGGCCGTCATGCAGTTTTTTCTGTTCGACTTCTTTGATTGGAGGGTGTGTGAAAGAGGTGTGTGTTTTTCTATGTCTGGGTGACGTAGTTTGGTAGAGGCGGTTGTTTAGGTAGATTGGGCTGTCTCCGTTTAAAGATTTAAATAGCATGCAGTAGAATTTAAATAGTATTCTTTCTTGAATTGGTAGCCAGTGTGAGTCAATGTATGCCTCTGTAATATGGTCGTGTTTCTTCAGTGAGTAGATGAGTCTCAGAGCTGTATTTTGGATTGTTTGTAGTTGTTTAGTCATTGTTGCAGGGTAGGGGAGGTAAAGGATGTTGCAGTAATCCAGTAGGCCTAGTATAAGGGATTGAATGTGCCAGTAGATAGGACGCGTGAGATCCATCCAGTCTGTCCAGTTTCATTCCAAGTTCAGTGCCATAGACCTCAGTTTATTTCTGGTTTTACCTGCTCTTCTTTGCAATAAAGAAATCCTATGGTGGCAATTTTGCCCTCTCCGGAAACGAGATTTTAGGACAGTCCTGGATTTCTGATAGCCCATCATGTTGTATAATGAGCCCTGGTTTCAGTGGGTAGAGTAGAGACCACAAAGCTCACACTAGTTTAGGAGGTAAGTTTAAAACCATGGTGAGTTATCTGGAACTCGGTAACATGGCAGCTGTGAAGTCCTCCATGTTTATCTCAGGCTTTTAAAAAAAAATTATATTAACTTTTAAAATTCTTATCCTCCGCCTTCAACTAGGGGGAGGGGGGAGATGTTGTGTGCATTGTCTATCCTTTTTCTGTAGAATTCCCTTTTCATGTCACTTTGACTTCCTTAGAGCCTTCTCTTATTCAATGCTAGGGAGTACAGGCAGAAAATTGTTAACTCTTTTTATTCCTCTGGTTTTGTTTCATTATGTTTTATTTTTTACCATTTCATGCTAATATAAGGAGGTTGAATTCAAAAGCACTGCTGAATATTTTTACAGGCCACTTTGGCGCTGGGGGCGGAGACCAATGTTATCCAGGTAGCAGTGATTTTTAGTGTTGCCCAGGTAACCATCTGGAAGAGTTATGACGGCAAAAAAGCTGTCCTAAGTATATCTGGATTAAAGGCTGACTGGATTTCAGTTTGTTTTGGTTTTGGCTCAGAAACCAGCCTGAAATCCATAGTTGGCCTCATTTCAGTTTTGGACAAAAATGCTAATGTGTTTTTTGCTGAAACTGAAATTTTGGCCTTTGTTTTTCCCCCAGAGGAGCTATTTCCTTCCCTCCCTGAACAAAAAGAGTTGTCCTTCCCTTCCCTCCCCTCACAACAGAAGGAGCCTCTATCCCCCACCCCCCTGGGCCTACCTTAAATCCTGGTGGTCTAGTGCAGGGGGTAGGCAATTCCAGTACTCGAGAGGTCAGGTTTTCAGGATATTCACAATGAATATATATGAGATGGATTTGCATGCACTGCCTCCTTGAGATGCAAATCTATCTCATGCATATTTATGGTGGATAGCCTGAAAACCTGACCTGCCTGTGGCTCTTGAGGACCGGATTTGCCTACTCCTGGTCTAGTGTTGCAGGAGCAATCTCCAGTCATTCTTGCCTGTTCCTCTGCCTTCTCCATCATCAAAATGGCAGGTGAGAATATGAGATTCTTGCTGAAGGTTTCGGCAGTCTTTTTGATGATGGAAATGGCAGGGGCAGGAGTGACTGGGGATTGCTCCTGCAACATTTAGGCCAGAGTTTCCCAATATGTGATACACATACCCCTAGGGGTGCATGCTATAGGCAACATTTCTAAAAGCATCCAGCATTACCTTTTCTGCTGTCTCGTCCTTCTCTGAATGCAACTTTTTCTAATTCTCCAGTGTCACACCCACTCCCCGCCGCATCTCCTGTAGTCCTTTACCACCATATCCGTTCTCCCCGCAGTCATTCTCTGCCACACTTGCAGGCAGTTAGCAGCATCTTCTATCTGCTGCTCATGCTGGTGGCCTCAGTTATCCCTCTGATGTCACTTCCTGGTCCCTACAATTGCTGGCAGGAGGGATGCATACCCCCTCTGGCCTGCTGGCCCGCCTCTTCAAAACTGTGGGCCTTCCCCCCTGGTTCATTCTAGGGGAGGAGCCTTAAACAACTTGGGCCAATCAGAGCATTAGGCCCCTCCCCAGTTACACCGGGGAGGAGCCTAAGACTCTGGCCCAGACGCATCCCTCTTGCCTTTTTTTTTTGGGAGGGGGTAGGGGGGAGGTCCTTCATGGCAGGAGGGAGTGGGCATCCCTCCTGCCATTTGTTTTGGTGGGTTGCTGCAATTCGTCGGGGGAGGGGGGCGTGCGATTTTTTTTTTAATGGGACAGGTATTTTGCATGTGTAATACATGCAAAATATTAGTGCCATTGAAAAAAAAACTCAGGCAGACCTGTCGGTAACACAGTCGGGTTTTAGGATCGATAAAACCCGATGTTAAATAGCCAAACAATATAAGTGAATCAATTGCTTGGCTATTTTGCATGGGGTTTTACTAATTTGCATGGCCAGATCAGAAAATGGGCGATTGAGGGGGAAAACACACGATGGGCAGTTTAGTGAATTGGGTCGGTTAGCAGCGATCATTTAGCGATGATTGTTGACTTTATTGAATCTCAGTGTAAGTTGTCCCAATGTAAAATGCCACCGCTATCAAAAGCTAAAACACTGACAGTGTTGGGTCATTGATGAATAAAGAACATTAAGGGCTAGATTCATTAAGGATTGTGTCTCGACCAGTTTGCGACCCGATTTTCCTCCGATCCGATTCACTAACCTTGTAGCCGATCATCCTCACATCCTTTCTGACTGCATCTTCTGCTCTCTGCCCAACTATGCTGCTCTCCTGCTCTTTGCCCCAATCGCCGCCCTGCTTCTACCGCGACTTTCCTGCTCTCTGCCCTGATTGCTACCCTGCTCTCTGCCCTGACTCTCCTGCTCTCTGCCCCGATCGCTGCTCTGCTTCTGCCCCAATCGTTACCCTGCTTCTGCCCCGACTCTCCTTGCCTTCCCCGCAGTGCGAGCCCGTGTCTTTAACTCACAGGTTTAAAGCAGGTTAAAACCACAGGCTCACGAAGTATAGGTAAAAAAAGGTTGTTTTTTTTTTTAAAAAAAGGTTGCTGCTCTGTAAGCATGTGCAGACCATCTACAGATGGTCTGCGCATGCGTCAGGATCGCTATTCAGCGATCGGTGCAGTCGGTTGGGGGCGTAATTCTGATCGTCCCCATTTGCATGAGGATGCGGCGTAAATCAGCCCCCTGGCCATGGATTGGATCGGTAGGGGAGTTTGGTGACTCTGCCCGTAAGTCCCAGTTCTGCAGGCTTATACACTTCTTTTTGGTGTAATTGGCTTTTTGTATATTGTAGCTCCCTTTCTTTGTGCTGGTATTGAGGTGCAAAAGAGCCTGTTGATCTTGTAACTTCCAATCTCATGAGACAGCAAAATCAACAAGCTCTTTCAGAGAGGGGCAGAGTGGCTGAGGGCAGGTGGGACATATGAGTGTGTGCGAGTTAGAGAAGGGCAAAGTGGCTGAGGCTAGGTGGGATGTGTGTGTGTGTGTGTGAGAGAGGGAAGGGCAAAGTGACTGAAGCCAGGTGGGATATGTGAGTGTCAGAAGGACAGAGTGGATGATGGTGGGAATATGTGAGTTTGAGAGGGAGAGAGAAGAGCAGAGTGGCTGAGGGCAGCTGCTGCGATAGATAAGTATAAGAGAGATAGAGAGAAAAGGGCAGGTAGGATGTGTGAGTATGAGAGAGAGAGAAGGGCAGAGTGACTGAAGTCAGGTGGGATGTGTGAGTGCATGAGAGAGAGAAGGGTAGAATACAAATTGCCACTGCTGAGTCAGACCAGTGGTCCATTGTGCCCAGCAGTCCGCTCACATGGCGGCCCTTAGGTCAAAGACCAGTGTCCTATTTGAGTCTAGCCTTATCTGCGTATGTTCTGGTTCAGCAGGAACTTATCTAACCTTTTCTTGAATCCCTGGAGGGTGCTTTCCCCTATAACAGCCTCTGGAAGAGCGTTCCAGATTTCTACCACTCTCTGGGTGAAGAAGAACTTCCTTACGTGTGTACGGAATTTATCCCCTTTTTCTAGCTTGTGATGCATTCTTGAATGCTTGACATGTGCAATGGTGTCTTTTGCGAGATTTATCAGCACACTTACATCAGCAACTGGAGAATCAACGTTGTCATTGTGCTTCAGTCCATGAACCAACACAAGATTCAAATTGTGGCCTGCGCATGATAGCCACTGTTGATCTTTGAATGCCGCCTTAACATTAGCTCCATTGTCAGTGATATAGACATTGTTCTGATGATAAGCCCCAAATTCTTCCAAGATTTCCTTGACAGTAGATAGAATAGTAGTTGCAGTGTGCTTAGCAAGCAGAGTTTTGGTGGCGAGAATTCTTGCGTGAAGATGAGAATGGCTGAGGCCAGGTGGGATATGTGAGTGTGTGTGTGTGAGAGAGAGAAGGGCAGAATGGCTGAAGCTAGGTGGGATATCTGAGTGTGTGTGTGATAGAGAGAGAAGGGCAGAATGGCTGAGGCCAGGTGGGATGTGTGAGTGTGTGTGAGATAGAGAGAAGGGCAGAATGGCTGAGGCCAGGTGGGATATGTGAGTATGAGTGTGAGAGAGTGAAGGGTAGAATGGCTGAGGCCAGGTGGGATGTGTGAGTATGTGTGTGTGAGAGAGAAGGGCAGAATGGCTGAGCCCAGGTGGGATGTGTGAGTATGTGTGTGTGAGAGAGAAGGGCAGAATGGCTGAGGCCAGGTGGGATGTGTGAGTGTGTGTGTGTGAGAGAAGGGCAGAACGGCTGAGTCCAGGTGGGATGTATGAGGGTGTGTGTGAGAGAGAAGGGCAGAGTGGCTGAAGACAGGTAGGATATGTGAGTGTGAGAAGAACAAAATGGCTGAGAGCAGGTGGTTTGTGTAAATGTGAGAGAACTTGTCCAGAGTGGCTGAGGGCAGGTGGGATGTACGAGTGTGAGAGAACTTGCCCATAGTAACCAATTGGATTTCATGTTTCATTTTCCCAGAGAAAAGATGAAACTGTATTGGTTAATAATGACAATTTTTGTTGAGGTCTTCCTTTTTTCTTGTTCTTATAAGTTGGCCGTTTTAAGTGTCATTGTTCATAAGAACATAAGAAGTGCCATCTCCGGAACAGACCCTAGGTCCATGAAGTCCGGCGATCCGAACACGCGGAGGCCCCGCCAGGTGTACCCTGGCATAGTATTAGTCCCCATATCACTCTAAGCTTCTCATAAGAGATGTGCATCTAGCTTAACCTTACCTATGTCACCTTAAGCCACTCATAAGGAGATGTACATCTAACTTACCCTTAAACTCTCCGGGAGAGCATTCCAGGTGTCCACCACTCGTTGCGTGAAGCAGAACTTCCTGATATCTGTCCTGAACCTGTCCCCCCTTAGCTTCAGTCCATGTCCTCTTGTCCATGTCCCTGTACAGGTCATTGGTGAGGCCCCACTTGGAGTATTGTGTTCAGTTTTGGAGACCATATCTGGCGAAAGACGTAAGAAGACTTGAGGCGGTCCAGAGGAGGGCGACGAAAATGATAGGAGGCTTGCGCCAGAAGACGTATGAGGAGAGACTGGAAGCCCTGAATATGTATACCCTAGAGGAAAGGAGAGACAGGGGAGATATGATTCAGACATTCAAATACTTAAAGGGTATTAACGTAGAACAAAATATTTTCCAGAGAAAGGAAAATGGTAAAACCAGAGAACATAATTTGAGGTTGAGGGGTGGGAGATTCAGGGGCAATGTTAGGAAGTTCTACTTTACGGAGAGGGTGGTGGATGCCTGGAATCCGCTCCCGAGAGAGGTGGTGGAGAGTAAAACTGTGACTGAGTTCAAAGAAGCGTGGGATGAACACAGAAGATTTAGAATCAGAAAATAATATTAAATATTGAACTAGGCCAGTTACTGGGCAGACTTGTACGGTCTGTGTCTGTGTATGGCCGTTTGGTGGAGGATGGGCAGGGAAGGGCTTCAATGGCTGGGAGGGTGTAGATGGGCTGGAGTAAGTCTTAACAGAGATTTCGGCAGTTGGAACCCAAGCATAGTACCGGGTAAAGCTTTGGATTCTCGCCCAGAAATAGCTAAGAAGAAAAAAAAAAAAAAAAAATTTAAATTGAATCAGGTTGGGCAGACTGGATGGACCATTCGGGTCTTTATCTGCCGTCATCTACTATGTTACTATGTTACATTGGGCATTGTAAATAATTTTTTATCGTGCTCTATTTGGTCGATTCCTTTCAGTATCTTGAAAGTCTCGATCATATCCCCTCAAAGTCTCCTCTTCTCAAGGGAGAACAATCCCAGTCTCTTAAGTCGTTCCTCATATTCCAAGTTCTCCATGCTCTTTATTAACTTCGTTGCTCATCTCTGCACCCTATCAAGTACTTTTAAATCCTTTTTTAGGTATGGAGACAAGTGCTGGACGCAGTATTCCAAATGTCTGACCATCGCTCTATATAGCGGTAGTATTACTTTCTCCAATCTACTCGTGATTCCCTTCTTTATCATGCCTAGCATTCTATTTGCCTTCTTCGCTGCTGCCATGCATTGCGCCGACGGCTTCAAGGTCCTATCGATTAATACGCCAAGGTCCCTTTCCTGTTCGGTTTTTCCTAGAGTTGCACCTGATATACTGTACTTGTGTTCCTTATTTTTTCTGCCTAAGTGCATGACTTTGCATTTTTCCACATTAAACTTCATCTGCCATTTATCTGCCCAATTTTCCAATCGGCTCAAGTCACCCTGGAGTTCCTCACTGTCCTTCTGTGATTTGATTGCCCGGCATAGCTTTGTGTCATCTGCGAACTTGATGAGCTCACTAAATGTTCCATCCTCCAGGTCATTTATGAAAATATTAAATAAGATGGGCCCAAGTACCAAGCCCTGGGGCACACCACTAGTCACAGTCTCCCAGTCTGAGAATTTCCCATTTATGCCCACTCTTTGCCTTCTGTTCTCCAGCCAGTTGCCTATCCATCTTAGTATGTCTCCTTCTATTCCATGGCCTTGCAGTTTCCTGAGGAGTCTTACATGTGGAACCTTGTCGAACGTTTTCTGAAAATCCAAGTATACAATATCCACCGGTTCTCCACTATCAATTTGTCTGTTCACTGTCTCAAAAAATTGAAGTAGGTTCGTCAAACATGACTTCCCCTTCCTGAATCCATGTTGACTGGCTCTCATCAGGTCGTGGGTGTCTAGTGCCGGTTTATGCTGTCCTTGATCAGCGCCTCAACCATCTTCCCAGGGACCAACGTGAGACTCACAGGTCTATAGTTGCCCGGTACTCCTCTTGGTCCTTTTTTAAATATCGGCGTGACGTTCGCTATCTTCCAGTCATCCGGTATCTGTCCTGTTTTGATTGACAGGTTGGCAAGTTTTTGCAATAGTTCACCGATTTCCACTTTTAGCTCTTTCAAGAACTCTCGGATGAATTCCGTCTGGTCCAGGAGATTTGTCACTTTTGAGTTTGTCGATCTGGTGGTAAATCTGATCCAAGTCCACTTGCACTGTGTAAGGCTGTCCTCTGTTGCTCCCTTGAACACTTTCACTGCTTCTGGAATTGTTGCAGTGTCTTCCTTTGTAAAGACAGATGCAAAGAAGGAATTTAGTCTGTCTGCGATTTGTTTGTCATCTTTGATGTACCCTTTCCTTTCCTGGTCATCCAGCAGTCCCACTGCCTCTTTTGTGGGTTTTTTCCCTTTCACATACCTGAAGAAGGGCTTGAAGTTTTTGGCCTCCTGCGCTATTTTCTCCTCATAGTCCTTTTTGGCATCCCTCACCGCCCTGTGACACTTCTGATCATCCTTGTGTTTGTTCTGAGTTTCGGTTGTTTTCGTGCGTTTCCATGTTTTGAAGGAGTCTTTCTTTTCTTTTATGGCTACCTTAACCTCTTTCAGTTTGAAAGAATGACCACACCACCAGTCAAGGGGCCTGAAATAACAGGTCATGCCACAGTAACCTGTATTTGTTATGTATGTTGTTGCCTAGTTAGTTTCTGTTTAGGAATACAATGTCCATTTCAAAATCTTCTGTTCAGAGCTCAGAGGTACTTGGTTGAAAATTTTGCTATCTAGGGCAGTGTCTCTCAAACATATTTACTCTGGCACACTAAATAGAGCAGATGTTTTTCGTGGCACATAATAATTGAAATTATAAAACTGCAAAACCAACAAAAAATTAAATTTGAATTATTTATTTAAAGTTCTTTATGTATGGATAATTGTAACAATGTTGACACTAAAGCAGATAGAATAGAATTGCTAATCAATGCGATGGATGTGCTTGTTTTTGAGTGCAAATTAACTCAAATGTGGCTCGATAGTTAACAAGCTAGCGCACATTTCATCATCCACCATCTGCAGTTGTTCTCATTTTTTCCGATTTAATTTCTGTCAGAGCTGAAAATCCAGGTTTGCAAAGATAAGAAGATCCAAACAGTAACAAAGCCTTGATTGCTTTGTTGCTCAAGTTAGGATGACTACTGCATAGAAAATAAAATTAAAATTACTTGCCGTTTGTTTTCAAGGACAAATCACGCCACATGCAGAAGCTCATGGCATTGACAGACTCTTGTGTATGCAATGTACATGTCATCTATTCTAGTGTATACTTATGAAGGAAATTTTTTAAAATAAAGTAAAATTCTGGAACGTCTCATGGCACACCTGGAATCTTTTTTGGAGTATACTAATGTGGCATGGTTCACAGTTTGAGGGACACTAATCTAGGGGGTACTTGGCTTGAAAATGTTGGGAAACATTGAGTTAGGCTGTGGGGGGAGAGGACTAATTTCCACCAAAACCAAAAAATCTGATTTTGGTTGCTCTTTAATCCAGAAAAGCTATCTGGATAGTGCTAGACGCACTTTTCTATATCCAGATATTCAGTGGCAGCCACTAACCAGGTACCACCACAACCAGCCAGCATTTAAGAAAATGTAAGCTACTGTAGTTAAATATTGGGGAGGGGAGAGAATAAAGTTTTAGCATATAATGCATGAAATGAAACAGTACAATATAAAAATGTCTATCCCTGTACTCTAGAGCACAGTTCTTCAACCGCCGGTCCGCGGACCGGTGTCGGTCCGCAGAAAATTTCTGCCGGTCCGCGCAGGGCCGGCGAGATCAAGTCAGCAGTTAAATTTCCTGCCGACTGCGGTTCCTCCCGACTAATGTTCCTCCCAGCCTCAGGCGATCAAGACAGGCCTTCCCTCTCTGAGTCTCGCCTGTTCAGAAACAGGAAGTTGAAACAAAATAGGCGGGACTCAAAGAGTGAAGGGCCCGACGTCGGCAGCGTGTCTTGATTGCCACCCCTGCCGAGTTGCTGAAGAGGGCCGCGGGGAAGTTGCGATTAGACCGGAGAGAGCTGCAGATTCAGGTGCAGGTGGAGGGAGATGGTCAGCGTGTGCGAACAAGATCCTGGGGAGCCTTCACAGTGGCTGTCTCCCCTCCCACCAGCTCTCCAATTTGCCAGGGAAGTGATTTACCGGCAACTTCCTGCAGGCAAGTACCGAGAGCTGCTGGAAGGGGAGAAAGCCACTATAGGAGGCTGGGAAGGTCTGGAAAAGGGAGAGCTGTTACTGGACTTGAAGGGAGTTAGGAGAGATGCTGCTGGGAGGGGAGGAGGGAAAGGTATGGGAAGAGAGTTAATGTTGGATAGAGGGAAGAGGGAAGGGAGAAGAAGGAGAGATGCTGCTGGGAGGGGAGGAGGGAAAGGGATGGGAAGAGAGTTACTGTTGGATAGAGGGAGGAGGGAAGAGAGAAGAAGGAGAGATGCTGCTGGGAGGGGAGGAGGGAAAGGGATGGGAAGAGAGTTAATGTTGGATAGAGGGAGGAGGGAAGGGAGAAGAAGGAGAGATGCTGCTGGGAGGGGAGGAGGGAAAGGGATGGGAAGAGAGTTAATGTTGGATAGAGGGAGGAGGGAAGGGAGAAGAAGGAGAGATGCTGCTGGGAGGGAGGAGGGAAAGGGATGGGAAGAGAGTTACTGTTGGATAGAGGGAGGAGGGAAGAGAGAAGAAGGAGAGATGCTTCTGGGAGGGGAGGAGGGAAAGGGATGGGAAGAGAGTTAATGTTGGATAGAGGGAGGAGGGAAGGGAGAAGAAGGAGAGATGCTGCTGGGAGGGGAGGAGGGAAAGGGATGGGAAGAGAGTTAATGTTGGATAGAGGGAGGAGGGAAGGGAGAAGAAGGAGAGATGCTGCTGGGAGGGAGGAGGGAAAGGGATGGGAAGAGTTAATGTTGGATAGAGGGAGGAGGGAAGGGAGAAGGAAAAAAAGGAAGGAGGGTAGGGAGAAAGAAAAAAGGAAGGAAACAGCTGGCAGGGAGATTACAGGAGGGGAAGGGGGTCAGGGTGGATGGAATGGAGAGATCAGATGAGAGAAAGGGGAGAGAGAGGAATGAGAAAGTAGAGAGACATTGATGCTGGAAAGAGGTCAGCAGAGAAATGAGAGAGGGATAAAGATGCTAGATCTGGTGTAGGAGAGATAAAAATGAAGACGGCAGTGAAGCTGGAATGAATGATGTAAAAAGGAGAGAGGAGGATGGACAAGGAAGAGGGGCATAGAAAGAAGTCAGATACATATGGAATGGGGAGAGGGCAGACATTGGATGGAACGGGCAGATGCTGGAAGGAAAAGAGTGAAAAGAAGATGAAAGCAGAAACCAGAGACAACAAAAGGTAGAAAAAAATAATTTTACTTCTATTTTGTCATTAGAATATATCAGATTTGAATTATATATCCTGCTAGAGACATAACTGGGGACTGCAGTATTCTGTTAGCATGATATTTCTATGTAACATTCTATAATAACTTGGCTTGTTCAGTTTTCTTGATAGTAGAGGGGATATATGTGAAGGGGAGGGGAGACGGGTTTTGTTGGTCCGTGCTCTGTATATTTGTATTTATAAAATCACAATTGTTCAGAATATTGTTTCTTTTTATACTTTAATAAAATACATTCAATATAAAATCATAATTGCAGCTTGTGCAGATGGGATCAGATGGTTTGCGGGGACCGAGCTCGCGGAGATGGGGCGTAAACGGGATTTTTAAATTTTAGTCCTAGTAGTTTGCCGGTCCACAAAATAATTCTTTTATTTCTGCCGGTCCACGGGTGTAAAAAGGTTGAGGAACACTGCTCTAGAGTACACTTTCCTCTCTGACAAATATTTGTTTCTGGTTAGGGCAGACCTATCCATTATGCCAGGGGTGCCCAAAACGTCGATCGCAATTGACCAGTAGATTACGAAGGCAATGCAAGTTGATCGCGGAGCCTATCCCAGGCTCCGTGATAGACTCGCATTGCCTTCGCTTTCTACCTGCATCCCGATGCCGTAAACAAGATGCAGAAGCTCCGGGCCGACCAACCTTCCTATCACCGACATCAATTATGATGTCGGAGAGGAAGTTCCGGGCCAGCCAATCGCTGCCTGGCTGGCCTGGACCTTGAATTTCCCCGACATCAGAATTGACGTCGTAGAGAGGAAGGCTGGTTGGCCCAGCGCTTCTGCGTTGGGAAGCAGGGAGAGCTTGGGGTGGTGGTGGCTTGGGGGTCTGTTCCCAGATGGTGGCGGCAGTGGCTTGGGGGAGGCAGGGGGAAAGAAAGAAAGGGGACAGGCAGGGAGACAGAAACAAAGAAAGAAAAAAGGAAACAGAAAGAAAGAAAGGGGGCATGGAGAGAGAAAGAAAGAAAGGGGGCAGGGAGACAGAAAGAAAGGGGAGGGAGGCATGGAGAGAGGAAAAAAAAGTTGGAGGAGGGAATGAGGTCTGGAGGAGAGGAAGCATACAGTAGGCTGAAAGAAGGGAAGAAATATTGGATGCACAGTCAGAAGAAGAAAGTGCAACCAGAAACTCATGAAATCACCAGACAACGAAGGTAGGAAAAATTATTTTATTTTCAATTTAGTGATGAAAATGTGTCCATTTTGAGAATTTATATCTGCTGTCTATATTTTGCATTATGGACCCCTTTTACTAAACCGCAATAGCGGTTTTTAGCGCAGGGAGCCGATGAGCGTTGAGAGCAGCGCAGGGCATTCAGCGCAGCTCCCTGCGCTAAAAACTGCTATCATAGTTTAGTAAAAATGGAGGGGGTATATTTGTTTATTTTTGTATAGTTGTTACTGAGGTGACATTGCATAAAGTCATCTGCCTTGACCTCTTTGAAAAACCCCCGGAATATAAATGATAATTAACATTTTCTCTGCTTTGTGTTTTTTAAAAATTTTATAGTTGGTAGATCATTTTGACTTGGTCATTTTAAAAGTAGCTCGCAAGCCCAAAAAGTGTGGGCACCCCTGCATTATGCAATCTAGGTAGTCACCTAGAGCAACAGCTTTAAGGGGTGGGTTTGCTGTCCTGCCACCATAAAACCTTTTTCTCACAGTGTCTGGAGTCTCATTTTATCGGCTTTCGACACCTTGCCCATGATTGCCATTCTGATCCTAAATGCTAAAATTATGTATACATTGTCAAGTATAAATGATTAAAATTCAAGCTATTGTTTCCAAACGTCTACATCATTAACAGCGAGTTGGTATCCTGTTTTCCTTTCTTCCCCTCCCCCCCCAAATAATGGTAGTTTTACAGAGCAAATATTTTTGAATGCTCAAAAATCATTGAGTGGTTGCTCTAACCCAGTGTTTTTCAACTGCTGTTCTGAGGCACACTAGTGTGCCGCGAGATGTTGCCTGGTGTGCCGCAGGGCCGCCATCAGGGCAGTACTACCAGTCCTGCATTCAGGGGCCCGGAGCTGACAGGGGGCCCGAGGCAGGGGCGCCAGTAGCTCGCCAAGGCAAAGTGAGTCGATCACCCATATTCATTAGGGATATCTTGAAAACCAGACTGGCTGGTGGTCCCTCAGGACAGGGTTGTGAACCACTGATCTAGAGCCTCTAATAACATTACCCTAGCCTGTTTCTTGTGCATTAATGCCTTTGAGGCTTTTGAATGTCTGTCATATCCCTCCCCCCTTCTGGGGCACATTAAATTTAGGTTCTTCAGTCTCATCTCATAGGGCTTATGCTATACTGCCCCACTTAATATCTTGTTTAAATTATTATCCTGGCTGCTGCTTTTCTAATTAAGGGAAAAGAGTGAAGATGAAAAGTATAATTTTCTCTATCATGAGAATAATGGCTCTGTTAGTGGACATGACGTGAGCATCTGTTTATGATGATCTCTGTTTGGGAGGTGTTGTTGTGGAACATTATGAAATAACTGTTTGTTATTTGTCTGAACAATCACACTTTGTTTTTATACACAGAGACAGACATTTTCTGTACCACAGAATAATGGCCAAGCTCAGCTGGAGGGAATCGTGCCCTCCAGAGACATTTTCCGCCTTTTTTGTGTTATCCTCTGCCAGTCCTCCTGCATGCATAGATTTGATATTCTGGATTGTGTTACCTTTCTGCCTGTCTCTCTCTTGCTGTATCTGTTTGTAGTAACATCTGCATGGGTCTGTGAGTGCATGGTTCCATGCAGAGATCTGTTGGTTTAGAAAATACAAAGCAATGCCAGAGAACTGCAAGTTCCTCTACATGTAACCCACAGTTTTGTTTCATTCTCTTTGTTACACGCTCTTCATTTATAAAAGACTGTGAGGGCAGATGAAGATCGTAAGATGGATTTAGTGTGCATTTTTTTTTCCTTCCTGCTTCAGTGGCAGAAAAGCTTCTTTTCCATCACCAACTTGGAACCAGGGCTGGGATCTGACATCATCAGCCTTTGATTGTACCTACAGGATGATTTATCCTCTTTATATTGTATTCCTTTCTCCTCCCATCACAGCTTAACAGGTCATTGCAGTGGCAGTGTTTGACCAGGGGCTATGCACCAGGGTACATTCTGGAACCTACAATAATGGGCCCCAGCTCCAGCCACTAGGTGTCACTTTTTGCTTCTACAAATTCCCCCACCCATTTGGCTCTGGGAACTAACCTGTGAGACTGAACAATATATTGTATTAGGTCTGGGATATTTCATTATGTTACTTCTTAGTTTGCCTCCCCTAATGTTAATATCTTAAATGCAGATATCTCATAGCTGGCTACCTTCTGACCTTGATTTTAATAATGAGGACAGAGGGGTCATGTTGAAGTTCAGTATGGACATAGTAACAACGGAAGTACTTCCTCAGATTTTTTACCTTGTGTTGTAAACTGCAATACGCATACTCCTCTGGTGGTCAAAGCAATTAAGAAGCATTTCAATGTGCTACATATTCATCCATGTTTTCAAAATGTGGATTTTGTTTTTTTCACTCACAAAAAATAGGAGTTTCAATGATATGTTATGTTTACCTGAAGTTTGGGGCAAATGGGAACAGAGGAAGGGATATATGGATTTTCACAAGAAATGTGGTTCTTGTTCTGTATAGAAAACATAGAAACATGACGGCAGATAAAGGCCAAATGGCCCATCTAGTCTGCCCATCTTTAGTAACCATTATCTCTTTCTCTCTTGTTTCCAAATGTCTGCATCATTAACAGTAAGCTGGTACACTGTTTTCTTTTTTTTCCTCAAATAATGAAAAATTTACAGAGCAAACATTTTTGAATGCTCGAAAATCATTGATTGAGTAGTCGCTCTAAAATGTCTGTAATTTTGCTAGGTTTAAAGATGATGATGGAGACTGACCATTGTTTAGATTTTCATTATGGTTTTCATTATTTTTTGGGGAGATCCTAAGACCACAAGTATTTCTCAAAATGTGATTTATCTGCTGCAGTGTCCTTATATTGGACAGACATTGTGCCAATTAAAAACGAGATTGAATACAGGCAATGTATATGTGTGGGTTTGACTTTTGAACCTTTGATTTCACATTCCATGAAACATGATTCTGCGTCTTTTCGATGTGTAGTTTTGGAGTAGTTAGCAGTGTCTCAGTGTTGGGGTAATATTAAAAGACTAGTGTTTAAGCCCGTTACATTAACGGGTGCTAGTAAAGCCTCCTTCCCTCACATCTCCCCTATTTTCAGCCCCAGCTCCAAACCCATTTTTACCCCCCCAGTCCCCTTCTCCCATCTTTTCCCTTTCAGCCCCAGCCCCCTTTTCTTACCAGCAGCATTTCCCTCCCCACTCCACTTCCTGTGCAGTAGTAGCAGAAGCATACTCTCCCACTCCATTTTCCTGTACAGCAGCATTTCCCTCCCTCAACCCACTTCCCTGTTCAGTAGCACCTCTTCCCTACTCCCCCGGTCCAGTAGCACCTCTTCCCTGCTCCCCCGTCCCTCTTCCTTGCTCCCCCGGTCCAGCAGCACCTCTTCCCTGCTCCCCCGGTCCAGCAGCACCTCTTCCCTGCTCTCCCGGTCCAGCAGCACTTCTTCCCTGCTCCCCCTCACTGCCTTCCATACTTTGTCCCTCCCGCACCCTCCGAAGCCAACCTGCCTGCCTTGCAGTAGAACCTTCTCCCCCCCCCGCCACTATCGCTGCCGTGCATCCGACCCCACTGACCCTCCCACCACAAGACCGTCAAACCTACTGGCTCCAGCAGCGGCCGCATCACACTAAAGACACTGCTTCGCGGCCTTCCCATGCTCTGATTTCCTCTGCCGCGTCTCTGATGATGTCATCAGCATCCTAAGGTTGTGGGGTCAAACCGTGCACTGCTCCTTGTGACTCTGGACAAGTAACCTAATCCTCCACTGCCTCAAGAGTCTTAGGTCAGACATGGAAACTTCGGTCCTCGAAGGACAGAATCCAATCGTGTTTTCAGGATTTCCCCAATGAATATGCATGAGATCCATTTGCATGCACTGCTTTGTTGTCTCTTTCTTTCTTTCCTCAGGCCCAACAATTGTCCCTTCTTCCCTCCCTCCTATGTTCCCCTCACTGCCTCTGACCCAACAATTCTCCCTTTCACCCTCCCTATGTTCCCCTCACTGCCTTCCAGCCTGTCATCTTCCGACTCCCCTCTTCCCAGGCCTGGCCACCCGCCCGCCCACTGGTTTAAATTACTTCCCGCTGCTTCTGCTGTGAGAACATGTCCACGAAGCAGCAGTGATGGGGGGGGGGGGGGTACGGGACTTCTGGCTAAAGCAACGGGTCAAACTCTTAACCGTGGCACCGAGAGCGGCCGAGAGCGAAGGATGAGCGGGACCCAGTGGAGCTTCACCCGCTAAAGCGGTGCTTCACCCCCGACGAACAGAACCAATTGCTGAGAAGGGCCAGGCGGGTGCAGCGATTGCACACCACCAGCCCAGAAGCCTTACCCCCGACATTAATTCTGACGTCGGAGATAAGGCTTCTGGGCCGGCGGCGTGCAATCGCTGCACCTGCCTGGCCCTTCCCTTCTTCTGCTTGCAGCACGCGTCCCTTCCTCTACTTGCAGCATGCCACCAGTAGCTGCAGCGGCAGCAGCGGGCGAGGGACGGGCGCCAATCTAAATAAGGTAAGGGGGGGGGAGTTTGGGTATTCGCTCCATAGGACGCACCCTTTTTTCTACCCACTTTTTTGGGGGTGGGAAGTGTGTCTTATGGAGCAAAAAATACGGTATTTTCAGGTTTGATAAGTTCCAAGTGAAAAGCTTACAATCCTAAGTAGGTACCTCAGCCAACAGCAGAGAGTGACTTGTCCAAAGGCAGTAAAAAAAATTATCAGCGGTAGAGGAATGGGCTTCTAGACCCTTGCCATCATCACTAGGCCAATCCTCTTCCACAAAGCCAGGAGTCATGTTCACTTTACTCAGAGAAATGCCCTCTTCTCCTCTCCTATCAGAACTTTCTGTAAACAAGACTGACAGGGTCCACTCCAGGATCGGGTTGGGAACAGTGTGTGAATGGAAAACACATACTGAATGGAGATTTGATTGCAAAATGTTTGTTCCCATTGGCTAAAAGATATGGGATAGGGAGACTATTTAAGGGACTCTGTAAATTCACTTTGCAGAAACAGAAAAACCAGCCAGGTAGTCCCATGCTCTAGCTAGACATTTTGGTTTTCAGGATATACACCTTTATCTCCATCGGATGCAAATATGTGTTATGTGTATTCATATGAGGCAATATCTTGAAATGCAGACAAGTTGGAGTGTCAAGGACTAGGTCAGTTGGTGGGCAATCATGGTCCTAGAAGGCCACAACCCAGTTAGATATTCAAGATTTCCATAATGAATCTGCATAAGATTTGCATGTATTTCTTACATTGTATGCAAGTTGATGTCAAGCATATTCACTATGGAAATCTTGAAAACCCAACTGGTTTGTGGCCCTCGAAGACTGTGTTTGCCCCATCCTGGGACTAGGTTGAGGACCACTGAGGGAGACTGACTGGGGATTGGAGCAGTGAAATACCAGCCTTCTTTTATTGTGTTGACTCAACTTTTAATATTTCTTTGGTTTTGATGTTTTATGGTTTTGTTTTGTTTTTTTTAACAAATGTGATTTTTACTTATGTAACGTATATGCTTGAATATAAACTGACCCGAATATAAACCAAAGTAACCTTTGCCTTACCCTGCCCTGCTTGGTTCTGCACCCTGTTCCCGCTCCGTCGATCTGTCAGGCTCTGCATTTAGCCCCCACACTCACTCCCTTCCCTGACTTACCAGTCTCTGCATCCAGCCCCACTCCCTCCCTGCCAGGTTCTGTACCCTGTTCCCTCCTCACTCATTCCCTTCCCTGCCCTGCCAGTCTCTGTACCCAGCCTCACTCCCTCCCTGCCAGGTTCTGTACCCTTTTCCCCCTTCCTTCCGATGACTTGCAGGCCTCAACTGGGCCTGCCCTGAGACCTGGTGGTCCAAAGGTGGCCGAGACAGGAGGGATCCCTCTGGCCTCCTGCCCCAGCCAATTCTAAGAATTTTTACCTCCCACCTCCCCCACTAGCTGATTGGATGCCGTGAGTTCACATCAGCCAATCAGCTAGCGGCTCTGCACGGGAAGGATCAAAGAAAGGTTGCTCCTGCCATGATTCACCGCTGGAACACCAGGGATACTAAAGGTGGGAGGGAGGTAAAAATTCTTAGAATCGGCTGGGACCGCTAGACCACCAGGTCTCACGGCAGGCCCAGCAGAGGCCTGCAACAGGTTTGGGAAAGGGGCGGGTCAGTGCTGACCTGAATATAAACCAAGACCCTCATTTTTGGGCCATTTTTTGCCCAAAAATCTTTGATTATATACAGTACATTGAATTGTGATCTGGCTAGAATTGAAAAGAGAGTACTGAAAATAAATAAATAGAAAAGCAGAGAAAGGAGACAAAAAAAAAGCATTTTTGTGGTAAAATGCATTTTAAGGGAGATGTTACTGGGACAAACTACTGCTTTGAGAAATAATGTCCTCTTGGTGACATTTGACATAGTTACATATAGATGCGTTCCTATTCTTTGTTGATCTTGTCTTATTATCTTTAGCAGTAAAATCTGGAAACAATCTTGCCACATTTCATTGCCATTTTTAATCAAGTGACAGAAGCTTGCTTCCCAACCCCACCTCAGCCTCTTTTTATCTTAATTGTGTGTCAGGAACCTGAAAGATCTCTTCAAATGCATTCAAAATGTTCTGCAATTCCATCTTGACCTTTACGGAGGAACGTGACCTTTATTGGATCACCTGATTCTCCAGCTGAATGTTTATTTCTGTAGAGGATACTGTGGCATAACTACAGGGTAACTACTCAGTTGCAATTCTATCTTATCTACATGTGTGGTTTAAATAGCTTTCTAATTCCTGCAACACGTGTACAAGATTTAGCAAAGCATCTGAATATTTTGGAACAGATCAAGCTAAAAGTCCTTGTACAGAAAGAGGTGACAAATCTTGCTAGGTTCTGCCTATACTGTAGTCTTACACTTTGTCTATTGTCCCTTTTTCACTTTATAAATGCTTCTAGTTCATATAGAATTCTGCATCAGAGATGGCAAACTCTGGTTCTCCTTGCTAAGGATATGCACATTAAAGCATAGTTGATATATGAATTAATAGTCAGCTGCCGTGATTATGGTGCATCGAAACATTGGCTACAGTGGTCAAAAAAATCTGGATATCCAGTGTTCATATTTGAAGAGTGGCTGAATTTCTGAGTAAGGCAGTCAGTGATGGAAATAATCTAGAGTTGTAATATTCAGTCTGTGATTCAGATACCTTAGGATAGCCTTCTCTCTGAATAAGTCCCAGGACCACCCTGTCACTATCTCCATAATGCAGAGATGGTCTTTAAAGATATTCAGACGTACTATTTGGATAGTGGAATGGCTTCCCAGTAGAGGAGGGAAGTGAATATTGTATCTGAATTCAAAAAAGCACGAGACAAGCTCAGGTGGTTTGTAAGGGAGAGGAAGGAATGGTAGAGATTAGTAGTTGATATGGATGGGCAGACAGGATAGGCTATAAGGTCTTATCTCCTTTCTCATTTCTATTTTAATCCCTCTAAATAATTTTACCACTGAAATTTTAAACCAGATATCTTCTATTATGACTCAGATAGAACAGTGGACAATTAATTTCAAACTGAAACTCAATATGGAAAAACCCAAACTTTTCTTGGCTAGTCCCAACAACAAAATAACAAACTCATTGCTTCATCTTAATGGTCATGACTACCCGATTATTAAATCTACCAAAATTCTGGGAGTCGCACTAGACCAGGGGTCTCAAAGTCCCTCCTTGAGGGCCGCAATCCAGTCGGGTTTTCAGGATTTCCCCAATGAATATGCATGAGATCAATGTGCATGCACTGCTTTCAATGCATATTCATGGGGGAAATCCTGAAAACCCGACTGGATTGCGGCCCTCAAGGAGGGACTTTGAGATCCCTGCACTAGACCGACATTTAACACGAGCAGAACACACGAACTTAGGGCTCCTTTTACAAAGGTGCGTTAGGGCCTTAACGCGCGGAATAGCACGCGCTAAATTGCTGTGCTCGCTAGCCGCTACCGCCTCCTCTTGAGCAGGCGGTAGTTTATCGGGTAGTGCACGCTAATCCGGTGCATGCGTTAAAAACGCTAGCGTACCTTTGCAAAAGGAGCACTTAGTGTTACAAAAATGTTTTTTTTACATTGTGGACATTAAGAACTATAAAAAAATATTTTGATCCTTTATCGTTCAGACTATTATTGGTGCAGGCATTAGTTTTATCTGTTTTAGACTATTGTAACATCATCTATTTAGGAGCATCCAATAAAATTCTAAGGAAATTAAGGATAATTCAGAATACAGCTGTTCGATTTATTTTTTGGTTTAAAAAAGAACAATCATATTAGTCCATATTATCGTTTACTTCATTGGCTGCCTTTGGAGACAAGAGTATTATTCAAATTTTCCTGTATCTGCTTTAAGCTGATATTAGGATTGTCTCCAGCTTACCTTTTGCCTCATTTTATGTTGCATAGACCATCAAGAGAAACTAGAAACTTCTACTTATTTGCTTATCCAAAAATTAATGGGTATAGATATAAGACCTTCTTAGATAGGACCCTAGCATTTCAAGCTGATAGGCAACAATCTTGGTTGGGTAAATGTATTCAGCAAGCTATGTTATCCTACTGCTGTTTTCGGAAATTAGTTAAGACCACTTTGTTCGATAAGTTTATTACTTAGTGAGTTTTATTATTGAAATTCTATTTTATAAATATTTGTATTTTTTTACTGTATTATTGTATTTTGCTGATTGTCTAGCTCTTTTTAGTGTAAACCGCCTAGAACTTTTGGTTATGGCGGAATAAAAAAATAGTTGTTGTTATTATTATTATTAATTTCCTATGCTTACATTTTTCTCCTGGATAACCGGTGGTGTTATCCATTAATACTTACCTCTGTTTTGTATTTTCATTTTAGAAAGTAACTGAAGACTTATTTGTTTCGAAAATTTCTTGGGAAGTAATGATGGCTGGTTGATATTTTAAAGTGTTATGATATTGATTTGCTTATTACTTTGTCAGTGTTTTGACTTCATTTGACTTTTTATCTGTGTCTGCTCATTTTGTTTCAATGTGGATGTGTTATTTGCACATAGAGCACACCAAAGCAAAATGGTGTTAGAAAATAATACGGATTGCAAAAATGGCACGGGCTAAAAACATAATGCAGCAATACTTCATTTTGGGTTGATGTCATTTTGGATGAGGAATAACACAAAATGAAATAACTGGTGTGCCCATATAATTTTCAAACAGCACATCCCTGCTCCTTGAGAATTATGCAGGTCCTATTTTCATTCCAGCTCTTCACTTTGAATGGTCACAAGAGAGATTGTGGCCTTTCATGAACATATATCTATTTTCCATGCAATCCTCCAGATATTAACAACTTTTTGTTACAGACACACATTTCTATTTATTTATATTTTCCTCCAAATTCTGTAAAGGTTGCCCAAAGTTTGGGTGTGCAATTTTGGGTGTGGATAGTAGAGATGCGTGTAAAGTAATTGGATAAATTGGTGATAGCACTTGGTAAGGTCAATTACACTTCTCCCTCCGTATTCGTGGTTTCAGCATTCATCGTTTCGATTATTCACGTTTTTTAGCTTGCTGGCTCCTCCTCATAAATTACATCAGCTTGCATAGCGAAATCGCTGATTCCAAGCGTTTACAGAGAAAATTGCTGATTCCCAGCACTTTCTTCATCGTGTTTTGCCTCTCCTTCAGGAACAGGCCAGGTCTCCCAGCATGTTATTCGCGGTTTCACCATATTCACGACAGTTTTTAATAGAAAACAGCGAATAACATATGAAAAAGTTATTTGCGGTTTTTCTGTATTTGCGGTTCTGTTAATCCCCTATCACAGCGAATACGGAGGGAGAAGTATATTATTAATTGGCACTAATTACTAGTTATACACATATCTGCTTTAGGCTCTTATTCTATAACTTGTGTGCCCAATTCATCTTGTGCACAACTTAAAAGGGGTGTGGCCAAGGGAGGGTCATGGGCGTTTCCAGGATTTAGGCATAGACATAGAATTTCTGCGTCTACCTGACATTAGGTATGAGCATTTATTCCTGCAAAAGGCTGAAAGTGAATGCTCACCCCTAATTAAATTTAGGTGTGACTGATTTCAGTTCCACCTGGAACTGCCTTTATAGAATTTGTGCTTGGCATGTATGATCCAAATGCCTAACTTTGGGGCGCCCTATACAGAATTCCTTTTGTTTTGTCCAGCTGCAAGTGTTATGCCAAGACTTACTCTTTTATGACTTCAGAATACACTTCTCCCTCCGTATTTGCTGTGATAGGAGATTAACAGAACCGCAAATACAGAAAAACCACGAATAACTTTTTCATATGTTATTTGCGGTTTTCTATTAAAAACCATCGTGAATATGGTGAAACTGCGAATAACATGGTGGGAGACCTGGCCAGTTCCTGAAGGAAAGGCAAAATACGGTGAAGAAAGTGCTGGGAATCGGTGATTTTCTCTGTAAACGCTTGGAATTAGGGGCACCCGAATTCTGTTATAGAATATTAGCATAACCTGGCACTGGCTTGCCTTAACATTTAGACACCCATAGTTATACCAGACATAGATAAAGTCTAACTGGGGGGGGGATCCAAATGCAACAATGGAGTGCATAAGTCACCCTAAGTTGTATGTAACTGACAGCACACACATGCTCCGTCCATGATGTACTCCCACTTGCAGTTGCTTGCTGAAGCACTTACATGTGCCCTTATAGAATAGAGATTAGGGGGGGGGGAAGGGAGTTACGAATGTGCTACATTTCTCTACATTTATAGACACCAAGGGGCGCGTAACTGTGAGAATTTAGTTACTGACCTTTCTACCATTGTGCATTGTTATTATATTAAAATCAACCATCTTACCCTGAGCAGACAGATGAAAGGCACAATTGACCTGGTTATGAATACAACCTATGTACTTCTCTCGAAGTAGATAGGACAGAGTTTTGGAGAAAAAAAATTAGAGGAATGAGTTGACTAGTGGTCTTGCAGAATTGTGCCAGATTCCAGTTGCATAAGAACATCTTGTTACAGATATTTCAGATGTGGCACTCCCTTTTTTTCATTCACAGGCAATATTACTTATGATTGTCCCATTGTCTCTATTTTGGCTTGGAAGCAGCCATGAGTTGTCACTGCTTCTCAGATATAAAATTTTTGGCTCGATCTTGTTGAGGAGAGTGTGGTGTAGTGGTTAGAGCAACCAGAAAACAAGCCTCACTTCGCCACCATTTTATTACTTTTATCATTTTTTAAATATCTATTTTTTTTATATCTCTTTTCAAATTTTTAACAATGTGTTTATTGAGTGGTGGTTTGGACTTACACTTCCCCCTCCCCATTCGCGTTTTCGGTAATCGCGGTTTCACATATTCGCGATTTTTTGGAGAGGGAGAAAAAAGAAAAAAAACATCGTTAAGTCTTCCCCCCAGCATCCCGGCCTTACCTGGTGGTCTAGCAGGCTTTCGGGGCAGGAGCGATCTTTCCTACACTCTTGCCCCGTGCAGATCGCCATTAGGAAATAGCTGTAGGGAGTTCCCGTCGTAGTCTCGAGAGACTACGGGAACTCACAGCAGCCATTTCCTAATGGCGATCTGCACGGGGCTGGAGCGTAGGAAGATCGCTTCTGCCCCGAAAGCCCGCTAGACCACCAGGTAAGGCCGGGGAGGCGGGGGTGGGTCAGAGCCGGATATTCGCGGTTTTTCGCCATTCGCGGTCCGGCTCTGCCCCTATCCCCCGCAAATCTGGAGGGAGGTGTATTTGATGTTTTTATATTTGGGAATTTGTCTCATGTTTGTTATATTTGTTTATTGATAGACTCCTGAGGAAGGCACTTTAGGTGCCGAAACACTGACCCTTTTGAGTCAGTTAGATGTTTTCAACCAATAAATAATAAAGATCCCAGTTGATACATTTCTACTATCTCTACTGTAGTGGTTAGAGCCACAGCCTCGGCACCCTGAGGTTGTGGGTTCTGCACTACTCCTTGTGACCTTGGGCAAGTCACTTAATCCTCTATTGCCCTAAGTGCCTTAGATAGACCGTGAGCCCACCGGGACAGATAGGGAAAATGCTTGAAGTACCTGTATATAAACCGCTTTGAGTGTGGTTATAAAACTGCAAAAAGGCAGTACACTTCTCCCTCTGTATTCGTGGTTTCAGCATTCGCGGTTTCGATTATACACGGTCTTTAGCTTTCTGGCTCCTCCCCCCAAATTACATTAGCTTGCATAGAGAAATCGCTGATTCCAAACATTTACAGAGAAAATTGTTGATTCCCAGCACTTTCTTCACTGTGTTTTGCCTCTCCTTCACGAACAGACCAGATCTCCCACCATGTTATTCGCAGTTTCACTATATTCACGATGGTTTTTAATAGAAAACAGTGAATAACATAGGAAAAAAGTTATTCGCGGTTTTTCTGTATTTGCGGTTCTGTTAATCCCCTATCACAGCGAATACGGAGGGAGAAGTGTATACAAGTCGCCATCCTTTTCTCTTTCGCTTGTCTGTGGTAGTAGCTGTGAAACACAAAACAAGCCCTTTCCTGTTGGATGCACACTTGTCTCTGGCTTGGATAGTGCATAAAGGCCTTTTACAAACGTTAGGACTTGACAGAGGTTCTTGATCCATTTTGCCTCTCCTTTCTTTCGTTTTTGTTCTTGTCCTGCTTTCTTTTCCCATCACTCTTTTGTGATTACTTGCAACGTTAAGTATGTTGTTCAAGGCCATGTAATTATATTTGAATCTGTAATGGTCACCTAGCCCCTGGGGTTATTTTGTATGTAGTTTCAGCTCATGATTACAGTCTTGCCTGACCTAGTTTAAGCATCACGCTGCTTTGCTTTTTTTTCCTGAGTGTATTTGGTTTAGCATGGGAAGATTACTATATTTCATCTGCAAAAAAGCCTACAATTTCAAGATTGAAACTGCTATTGTGGAGTAATTTCATAACAGGGCACGCTGGTGAAATATTTGAAAGGGCACTGATTTTGTGCCTTTTATAGGGATATACATGAAAATACATTTTGGTTTATTTTTGGTCATCTTTGGAAATTTTTTTTTAGCTCATTTAACACATTTGTGTTAATTAAAAATATTTAAAACACACACTAATAATATTGTAATTTATAGCTAAAGAGACATATGATCAAGAAACTGTTTTATTTTACTTTTGTGATTATGATAAACATACCGAGTGCCTCAAAATAGTACCTGGCGGGCCGCATGTGGCCCCCGGGCCGCGAGTTTGAGACCACTGCTCTATACTATTTTCCTTGGATGCAGAAAATCTGAACTTTGCAGACAGCTTGTTCTTTGAGGACCAGGCCTTCTCCTCAAAGCCCCTTTGGTCTTACCTGCTCCTATTTTGCAACTAATTTATCATACACTAAATTTTATAAGACAAGCTAATCAATTCACATCCTGTTTTTTGGTTTTGCAAATGCCTCTGGCACCCTTTTACTAAGCTGCAGTAAAAAGTGGCCTTAGCACCAGAGGCATAGATACAGGTGGGCCTGGGAGGGTACAGGCCCCCACCCAGTCTTGACTCAGGCTCACCCAGTTGCTATGCCTTACTTCCCTCTCCCTCAGCGGCCCGGCATCTGCCCCCATAAAATCCCCTGTCCTTCCCTGTCTACTTCAGAGGCATACTGGCGGCTGCAGTGATCCATCTTCACCGCTTGTGCTGACCCCTGCAGGCTTCCCTACTGTATCCCACCCTCACTGACTGTCGCTTCCTGTTTTCTCGCCAGTAGGACGCAACAGACGGAGGTCTGTGGGGGCTGACACAGGCAGCAAAAATGAATTGCTGCAGCTGCTGGGGTGCCTCTGAGGTGAACTGGGGAGGGACAGGAAGTTCAGAGAGAGAGAGAGAAAGATGCTGCTCTTGGGTGACCTGGAAGGACAGAGGAAATACTAAGCTAAGTGTGTGTGTGTGGGGGGGGGAAGGATGGCCCGCTCAAAATAGTAAGTCTTTCCCATATGCTAAGGCCATTTTTACTGCAGCTGGAAAACTAGTTAATTTTCAATTTTTCCTGTTAATGGCAATATTAATGTTGCCATTAGCAGGTGGCCATTAATAAAAATTAGTACTTTGTAGGTGGCAAGAGCTCACACACTAATCCTGCATAGTAATGTGACTGAACTAATTGATTCATACTGTCATACTTCACCCCAGAGGTGTGCCCCCTCTGAAAAAATTCAGGGTTCTTAGCACATGGTTTTTAACACATTATGATTTTACCACACATCATCACCTCAGTACATCCCACAGTAAGTCTTTCTTTTTTTTTTTCAATCATTTTTATTAGAAAGGGTACAACAACAGGGCAACAGGCATAACAGAAAAGCCAAAGGCTCAAATACAAATACGCATGAATAATACAATAAAATCACATATTCTGCTGCTATGTACCGGAACAAGACTGGTAGCACGGAGCTACAAAGCAACAAAAGAGAGACCGACACCCCCCCCCCCAACAAGCTAAGACGCGAAGAGAGCTAAAACAAAGTGCCATTAGTCCTTACTGCAGCTTAGTTGAAAAAGAAGTGTCTTTATAAAATAGTCTCTTATAATGACCCCTAGTAGATCAAAAATGCACTGTGTTCTGAGAAAGGTGTTTGCTTGTACTCTTTGCATGTATTTGCATATATTATAAAATACATGCATGTATCCCAAAAAATGGGTATAATCTTGCGGTGTGCCTGAATTTTCCACATATGTACTCAAGTCACTATTTTAAAACAGCCATTTTTCAAGTGCAAAACAGGCTTTATACTTTGAAATTGTGTCATAGAATTACCGGTACACCCTAAAAGTATAAAGTGAAGGGAAGTAAGATCACTCATGGAAAAATTTGGACTACAAAAGGTTCTTGTAACAATGACATATAATTTCTTTTACATGGCTAATTTTGAAATTAAACTAATAATAGGTGTAGGTCAAAAGCATTTTACATTTACTTGTTATCCATTATCGTCTCAGTGCAGTGCATTGTAAGTGAATTGGATAGAAATTGCTCAGTAATAAATCTCTGTGAGCTTCCTAAGTGCATTTCTATGGTTACAGCTCTTGTTTACTTCCTAAGCAGCCAAGAATAGTTCTGTGAGTGATGTCGCTTTGCATTCCTCTAAGAAAGAACAAAATTTTGTCCAACCTGGTTGCTGATTGGGAGGATCTAGGTTCAGTTCTGGGTCAAGTATTCTGCTCCCTGTCTGATAGAAATGCTACGAAAGAAGTATACACAGTCTCTAGTGCAGGGGTATTAAAGTCCCTCCTCGAGGGCCGCAATCCAGTCGGGTGGTCATCGCTTTCCAGCTATTTTTCAGCGATAATCTCCTTTTTTGTATGGATTTTTGTGTCGTTTCACTTTCCGTTGCAATACTAAGAAATGAGTTGCTGATATTGCTTATGTTGCAGCCTTTACTACTATCACATCTTTTCTTTTGCCGGGGGTGGTCTCTATAATTGTCCTTCGTACATACACCACCCCCACCTTCTAGTTTAAATGCCTAGAAAAATATTGTCTAAATTTCTCTGCAAGGTTTCTTTTTCCTGCTGTAGTAATATGTAGCCCATCAGTGCAATATAGCTTCTTGTCCTTCCATGTATTTCCCCATCCTCCTATGTACCTGAAGCCTTCTTGATGACACCAGGCTCTGAGCCATCTATTAAAGTCCTCTGTGTTTTTCCTCTGTAGGGGCCTTGTTGTGAACACGTTAACTTTGGGATATATGCATTACAGATATTTGTATTATGTTTAGAGACTTAGGAGATAGTTGATGGGGGAGGGAAGGTGAGCAGTCTTTACAGATTGGCTCACCACGATAACCCAAATTTCTAACCTCTGGTTTATATTTGAGTCAAACTTTTTCCCCCCTTTTCGGATCTGTTTATTTTTGAGGATATATGATAGCATTGCCCTAGAAATCCCTTTTGGGTGCCATACGTTATGACCCAGAACAGCCGTGTAGATTAAACCAGAATTCACACAGAACTGAAGGCAAGCCGTGTTCAAAACTTGACCTTCAAATCCAGTTGATTTGATTGCAAAGCCCCTTTGAAACTCAAACTCTTTTCACAGTTCTCTTTTGCTCTCTGTTCAGGATGCACCTGTTCTTGGCTGTGCATTTAATTCCACAGGACTCAGTATTGTAACTGTGAGTTGGCTGGATTTCCAGCTCCCACAGTTTCTGAATTTCAATTGAGAGAGAACTGTGGCACTAAGCTTTGCTGTCAGTCTATCAGCGTTCATTATTACTTTGCTAGGACTCGGTTCAAGGCCTTTCCTTTAAGATATGATATGTCTACGCAGTTCCTATCTATCTGATAAGTCTAATTTCTTCTGGTTTAAATGCTATTCTGTGCTATGCAGATTTCTAGTCATGGAGAAACTCTATAACAGATCTAGTTCAGGGTGCTCCTTCTCTGATGCATTTGAAAAAGATTGGTTCATGTTTTTAGTTTCGGGTCATGCTGAATTACATTGCCTAAACATGTTTTTGACTTAATGCAAGAGCTTTCTTGTAATCTTTAATTTATCTTTGGTGTCTTTTTTTTTCTCTTTGCTGTATTATCTGCAGTTAGGATTTCCTGCTACTTTCAGCCCATGTGCTCAGTTCTCTATAAATTGCATCATTCCCCACCCAACCATTTAAATGTCACATGCTATGAGGCAGGCAAGCCTTGGAAAACCAGCACAAATTGCCTATGTATCCACAGAAATGTGTGAAATGGTGTCTGTTATCAAACCAGCCTTTCATGACCATACAGTAGAGGCTGATCATTGTCTACAAAGGGCTGATGTAGATGTCTTAGTGTGTCAAATAAATAGAATCATTTCTTATAATGCCCATAGTTTGGGTGCAAAAAGAACATTTTGTGCACACTAATTCCTTGTATGCATATGCACCTATGAATGAATACATGTACATTGATTTGCTTGCACCAAAATAGTTGATGCACACATAGAAAAAGGACCAGCTCAAAAGATTAAGGCACCTCAGCCTATGCCCTGCTCTGACCAGATCTATGCCCTTGATGCACACATAGAAAAAGGACCAGCTCAAAAGATTAAGGCACCTCGGCCTATGCCCTGCTCTGACCAGATCTATGCCCTAACCAGTTCCCTCCTCCCTCCTTTCTACTCTGAAATTACTGCCTGGTCCAGCAGGATGCAGTTTCATAAGCCAGCATTAGAGGTGGGAGGAGGGAAGTGCTGCACTTGCTTCCTCTTGACACTGATCCTGGCCCATGAAGGCACACCCTGCCAGGACAGAGCAGCAGTGTCAGGAGAGGGAAGAGGAGGAAAGTCGCAGGTAGCTTAATTTATGGGCTAGTGAAGTCGCAGCCCTGGGCGCTTGGCGTCCTTTAGCGTTGACACCCTGGGCCAGCTGGGCCTGTCACTAATGCTATCTCTTTTGCCAGTATGCACTCACAGGAAAGAGTTTCTCTCCTGTATCTCCTCTCCTGCTATCAGGATTTCCATAACACTGATGTGTATACTGCGAAGGTAGAACTCTCTTTATTTAGAAAACATTTCATGGAAGCAGTTGTATCACCAAGAAAGCCAGAAAATTACTGTTTGGTCCAGCTCTTCATTGGCAGCTCTGTTTTCAGAAAACCCTAACTTGGATTATTTGCTATGGGCGGAAAAGGTCATCAAAGGAAATAAAAAGGATGACTGTGTTCATTTACCAAGACTGAGATTAGTTGAAAGAAAACGTACCAAGATGTTGATTAGAGTTGAAACCTATTGTAAGGTTATAGAATGTTTATAGATAAGGTTTTCAATAATAAAAGTTCTTTTTTCCTGATAAATTAAAATAATTCTTGTAGTGTTAGTGTAGTGATTCTACAATAATGAATTCCTCCATGTATTTATGCCTTTTTGTTTATATACAGTCACATAAGGAGTTGGGCTGCAATGGATTAAACTATGTACTGGTTTCAGGTCTCTGAAAATAAATGTGGAAATCTGATTGTGCTGTAGGGAGTTAGGTGAGGAGTAATATGCATTGGCAAAATTCTCTTGAAACCCCATGAGAAGTAATCACTTAAACATTAGCTGGCTTGCTCTGAGAAGAGGAGGCGGCCATGCTTATAGCCCTCCTGAGAGGTTCAGAGAGCATAATGGAGTATAGTTTATAGAGTACTTTCCTTATTACTTTATGGCAGATAAGCAGACAAGGAGGAATTATTGGCACACTTTTAATTGCTTCATCTTCTCAGCACCAATGTCTCTTCAGTAGCTAACCTGTTTATTCTGTTCACTATAATGAATACCAACCACTTTTAAGAAGCACAATCCCCTCTTACCGCCCTTTTTATTTATTTTATCTTGATGTATTTTACTCTTGCCTCCCCCTTGATCCACTTGTTTCTGTTCGTCCATGTCTTACCTATTGAACCTGTAAATATATATATATATATATATATATATATATTTTAGCCTTGTAAACTGTCTAGGTACTAATTGATAGATGGTATATCAAGCGTTGAATAAACTTGGATTAAAATCAATATATGGTGGCAAGTAAATGTGGTAGAGAAGATGTATTCTGTAGTATAAAAGTCAATATGTATGCATTTATTTATTTATATTTAAAAAGGCATTTGCATTGTAGGATGTTAGAGGAACACGAATTGTAGGTGAAAGCCCAGAGCTTCCCTGCTCTGGAAGTGCAGCCTGTATGGATGCAAAAGAGGAAAGTAGAATTGACTGCCTAGGTAGGGAGAAATGTCTTGCAAGGAGTCTTGCTCTGTGGATGGCAGCTGGGATCCATCTTTAGAGGTGTGGACAGAATAACTATGCCGACTGAATGGACTGTTGGATTTTGCCATCCTCATCGACTGTGCTTGTGCCTTAGTGCTTTGCACGTCTGTCAACAAAAGTGCCCTTTTCTCCTCTCGTTGATTCTTGTGTGAAGATCACCACCACTTCTTCCCTAGGTTACCAAACAACTCCATCATCTTGACTGAAGTTGATCAGTCAGTGAGCTCACTTGGCTTGATTCCATATGTAAATGCTGTTGAATTACTTACTGTAGCTGCTGTCACTCTCTGGGGAATGAAATCAATATTCCACCACATTTGAAGGTAAAGTGAGGTGTATTGATTACTGGCCTCTTCTATTAATAATGAAGCTGGGGTGTGTGTGTGTGTGTGTGTGTGTGTATGCGCACATGCGTTGTGATGGAGTCGGCCTGGGAGAATAAATTGTTCTTAGGATGCAGAAGGAGAAACCCTGCCCTTGATTAATTAGGAAGAGTAACCCAGTAGTCTAATTAGCATATAGCAAGCAAACTGGTAGTAATAGAAAGGACAGCACTTCTGGAGGATATTCAAACTGATTCTGTGGTCCGAAAAAGCTTCCTTATGTTATGGAAATTGCGAACAATTATTTATTTATTTAGTTCATATCCCGTCCTCCCCAGAGACCTCAGAACAGATTACAAATTAACATGCACTGTTTTACAATATTACAATTCCATAGGGTTACATTTAACACTCATAGTTTTACAGTAACAGTATATAGGTTGCAGCTAACACTCATAGGGTTATAGTAAACAGTACATAAGACCGTTCAGCAGTGCATGGTGACATCACTTTGTAGTCAGGATGCAGAATTTGAGGGATCTGTCTGATGGTACAATCTATCTAATGGCACAAGCTAGCATCTATGTTCCATAGGGATTGAACTGGCTTAACATAGACAATTACCGTATTTTCACGAATATACTGCGCACCCGTGTAAAACGCGCACACGGGTATAGCGCGCAGGAAACCAAAATTTATGTAAAGAAATTAATATATAGCGCGCACACACCAGAGGTCAGAGAAGGGGCGGGACTGGGCAGAGGAAGCAGCAGGGCTGTTAGCAGCAAGCACTTGCAGCTCTGCAACACGTGAAGCAGATCTGCAAATTTTCAGCAATTTTCTTCCGCGTTCCCTCGCTATATATGTACTATTTATGAGTTTATATACTATGGGCAAGCCAGTCAGAAAATCTGCGGCATTCATGGCCATCAAATTAACAAGAAAAAAGTGTGGAAAATCTGGGCCGGCTGAATCCAAGATGGCGGACCACGTGGGCTCGCCTACCCCGATGACCCCCAGCTCGGTATGGGTGGCTGAAGTGGCTGCGGAGATACAGGCTGCCTTGGAGGCTACTCTTGGAGGTAAACTGCAATGCATATTAGATAAACTTGACAGCCTAGATCAGCGTTTTGCTTCCTTAAGGGTGGGGGTGCGAGCGGTCCTTCAGGGTGGGGCATCAGGCTTTCAGGGCTGGGGGATGAATCGGATGTCGGGGGGGGGGAACTATGTAAAAAAAAATTTGTACAACGCGCTCACGCATATAACGCGCATGGTTATGCACGGTTTGTAAAATCGTGTATAATGCGCGTGTTATATGCGTGAAAATATGGTAGATCATATGATATGGCCTCTTTTAGATTATTGATGCAGACTTTGATTCTGAGCATTCTGGACTATTGTATTATTATTTAAATTGCAGGCTATAAAAACTCTATATAGACTGCACATTATTCAGAATACTGCGGTTCAATTGATTTTCAATTTGAAAAAGTCAGACCACCTTATTATCGTAAATTACATTGGCTTCCGATTGAGGCAAGAGTAATATTCAAATTTGAATGTATGTGTTACAAGGTGTTACAGCAAATTACCTTGTGGATTATTGTACATTTGCTAACCCTAGACACTCGTTGTGTACTTATGCATTATTCACGTTTCCATCCGTCAAGGGCTGCTCAAATAAAAAATATTTTCATTAAAAAAATTTTTTCATTTAAAAGCCGCAGTTAGGGATTAAGAGTTTAATCACTTGGGCCAGGATTCTCAAAAACTCGTGTTAAAAAGCGACGGTCTGCTAATGCAGCTGTTTTGATACCGAATCTAAAAAAACTGAGATATTCTTTAAAAAATCCTATATGCAAATGAGGTCGGCGGACAATAGCGAAGATTCGCTAAGTTTTTGTATATTCCCATCACTGGTGATAGCGATGGCACGTGCGCAGAAAAAATGCTGTCAACGCTATAAACAGGCAAACAAAAACACAACAGCGGGAGAGATGCCCACACTCTCCTGCTGCCCTAAAATCAAGGCTGCGAACCCCCTCCTCCCGCAACAGGAGAGATGCCCACTCTTTCCTGCTGCACTAAAAATCTTACCACGACCACCCCACTGCGACCCAACCTCTCCTGCTCTAATAAAAATCCTGATGTGATCACCCCACCATGCCCCCCTGCAGCAGGAGAGATGCCCACTCTCTCCTGCTGCACTAAACATTCCACCTTGACCTGACACCCCCTGCAATGGGAAAGATGCCCACTCTCCCCTTCTTTCAAATGATCCCCTCCCCTGTCTCCGCGGCCCCCCTCCCCCTCCCCCTTACTTCAACATAGATGAGCTGGAGGGACATGGACACCCTCCTTCCAGCTGCTGCATTGTCTAAAATGGGACTTCCCCTCACCAGTGCATCTTGGGATGCAATGAGGAGGGGCCTGAGGCTCTGTTTGCCCAAGTTGTTTAAGGACCCTCCTATAGGAGGGGCTTTATACAACCTGGGCCAATCGGAGCCTCAGGCCCATCCCCAGATGCAACGGGAAGGGTCCTAAGGCTCTGTTTGGCCTGGAAGCCTAAGGCCCCTCCTATGGGGTTTTTGGGCCAATCAGAACCTTCGGACCCTTCCCAATGCATCCGGGGAGGGGCCTGAGACTCTGATTGGCTCAAGTTGTTTAAGGCTCCTTTATCAGCGAGGGAAGGCCCATTTTAGATGACGCAGCAGCTTTGAGGAGGGTGTCCACGTCCCTCCAGCTCATCTATGTTGAGGTAAGGGGAGGGGGTGGTGGAGATGGGGGAAGGGGGTCACTTGAAAGCGGGGGAGAGGTGGGGCAGTCGGGTCGCAGCGGGGTGGTCACGTCAGAATTTTTAGTGCAGCAGGAGAGAGTGGGCATCTCTCCTGCTGCAAAGGGGAGGGCTGTCGGGTTGTGGCGGGGTGGGCATCTCTCCTGCTGCGGTGGGGGAGCGGGGGCAGTCAGGTAGTGGCGGGGTGGGCCTCTCTCCTGTTGCAAGGTCTGGTTGCTGCTGTTGCAGGAAAGGAGGAGTGTTAGGCAGCGGAGAGAATGGGCATCTCTCCTGCTGCATCACAACACAGGTTTTTCTAGCAGTCTCTGACACTGACTAGCACCCCTGGACCAGTCACTTTTTTGTCTCCAAAAGCTGATGCCGCTTTTTGAAAATGGCTTAGCATTTTTTAAGAATTCACTGGAGGAGCCCATTTGCATGTCAGTGTCGGAGACTGCTAGAAACCTCGCTAATGATGGAGAATAATCCCTTTTGATAATCTGTTGCTAAATTGCATACAAGCTAAACTGCCAGAAAACAGTTTCGACGGCATTAAACTTTTGAGAATCTTGCCCTTGATCGTTAGCTCTGTTTCTTATCAAAATTTTAGGAAACTATTGAAGAGTTATTTATATGCAAAATTTTTGTAAGTTTGATGCCTGTATTTTGCTGTTTTTGTCGAGCTCTTACTTTTTGTAAATTGCAAAGAACTGCAAGGTATTGCGGTATACAAATTTTTATGTTATGTTGTCTGGACCCTTAAGAAATGCAGGAACTTCAGTATTTTGTGGTTTAGCTGTTCTGCCTTCTAAAAAGGAACAGGGCCCTGTGAGGTTAGTATTCAAAGGTGCTTGTGCTGTAAGCAGCTGGGCTGACTACATAAGTGCTTAAAAAATTCTGGGCCACTTGAATGGATAATCTTAGCTCTATAATTTGTGATAAAGCCAAAAAAAAGGGTGACATTTGGGGTGTTCTGGGGGCAGCAATATTTAACCCTCTGACTTATCCGTTAAAGTGAACATATACAGCCACTAAAGGGCCTGATTCTGTCATTGACACCCAACTGCGTCTAACTTTTAGGTGCCGGTCCATCTGATTGTCAATAAAACTCTATGGGGCTCATAATCAAAACTTAAACATGTCTAAAAACCTGCCCAAGTTGGTACTTGGTTGACCTAAAGTGCTGATAATTAAACCTATTTTTTGGACATATCCAGGGACTTTTTAGACCTCTGAATGCTACTGTGTGCCCATAGTTGAAAGGGGCGTATCTGGAGGAGTGGTTAGGGCAGGATTTAGGCCGATGTAGACTTAGTCATCCTGCAGAGACAATTGAAGATTTTACAAGACTTCCTGGATGGAACTTATACGTTGTGATTTAGACTAAGTAAAAACAGGTATAAATGCCCAAAAAGTATCTAAAATGACCAGATAACCACTGCAGAGACAAAGTAAAGACCCCTACAAACTCCCTCAGTGTTCACTGACCATCCAACAGCGTGGCACATTTTAAAAATAAATGGGATATTCACGTGGGATCTCTAATGATGTAAAGGCAGGGGGTGGTGAGCAAAATCAAGGCGAAGGGTCACTAACGTGGGCAGACTTGATGGGCTTTGGCCCTTTTCTGCTGTCATTTTTCTATGTTTCTATGCCCCTGAACATACCTCCAGAACATCAGCACCTAGTATAGGAAAGCCTGGTAGAGCTGCACACAGGTCTCTTAGATAGCCTGGGGGGGGGGGGGGGGGGGGGGGGCTAGTGAACCATTGTAGACAAGTAGGTATAGTGGGTTTTGGGTTTATAAGGGAATTCTGTTTATGTGGCACCCTTTATGTGAAGTTCATAGCAGTGCCCTGTAAGGTGCTTCACTGCTCTGTTGCCATGTCTGGGTGACAAATCCATCACAATTCTGTCCCCTCCCACATCCAAATGGTCTTGTTCTGGGCTTTGGGACTTGGACAAAATTTTTGTCAAGAATGTGGTATAAAGATAGACGTACTGGCGGACTGGATGAACAATAGCCCGGACGTCTAGATAGAAGATTTTTGGGAAAAAAAAACAAATTTAGATGCATTTTTTCACTGATGACTTTGGGTGTTTAGTGCTATACGTCCCAATCAGACTTAGAAGTATGTTTTGATTATGCCCCTCTGTGTCCTTTATAGCAGTGGTCCCCAACCCTGTCCTGGAAGACCACTTGCCAGTTGGGTTTTTGGGATAGCCCTAATACAGGGGTGTCCAATGTCGGTCCTCGAGGGCTGCAATCCAGTCGGGTTTTCAGGATTTCCCCAATGAATATGCATTGAAAGCAGTGCATGCAAATAGATTCATTGGGGAAATCCTGAAAACCCGACTGGATTGCGGCCTTCGAGGACCGACATTGGACACCCCTGCCCTAATGAATATGCATGAAAGAGATTTGAATGTAATGAAGATGATAGGAATGCAGACCTACCTCATGCATATTCATTAGGGCTATCCCAAAAACCCGACTGGCTAGTGGTCCTCCTAGTGGCACCTAGGCGTCTTTAGGCTTTGCTAGGTGTCATTGAGGTGGGCGCCGGTATATTAGGCTACGTTTTACCTGGCCTAATTTACCAGTGCCTGTTTCGAATGCCTAGCAACGCCTAAGTTTCTTGCCTATTCTCTGCCCCCTAACCACACCATCTTTTCAGGTAGGCGTCAGAGGGCACCTTGAGTTAGGCATTGCTAGACGCTGTGCAGAATTCCGCACACAATTTTTAATTGATTTGTTTAAATATTTTTTTTTTTAATTAAAATTAATGATGTGGTCAATTGCCAAGCCAATTAAGCTTAATTCAATTTGGGTTCCATGTGAAATTTAGTTAGGCATCACCAGGCATCCATGATAGGACATCTTGCAGCGCATAACCTAGGTGCTGTTTAAAGAATCAGGCCGTAAGGCCCGGATTCACAAATAAGTTGCCTTATGTTAGATCACACCTACCGGTGCCTAAGGTAAGTGGTTTAATTTCAAGTGGCACAATAATTGATCACGCTATTAAAACCCAATTAAATCCTCGTTAAAAAAAAATAGCCACCGCTTTATGGCCTCTGGGATCAGTGCCTAGGTTCCTGGTAGCTATCGGCACATAGTGACACCGAAGCCCAGAAGGGGGCGGCACCAGAGTTCACTCTCACTATGCGCCACTGGCTGTGATTCTGAGAGGACACTAGACACTGGAACAAAAGGCCTGTTACACCCACGCCTAGGGTCCCTGCTCATCGTGATTTTAAAAGCGGCGCTTGTCCGTGATTGACATGCGGCAGGCTCTGCTTCCAGAATCAGCCCCTAAATGTATAGATTATGGGGCTCATAATCGAAAGAGAAAAACATCCAAAAACCGGCCTAAGTCGGCACTTGGACGAACATTTCTCAAAAACGTCCAAGTGCTGATAATAAAACCGGGTTTTGGACGTATTTCTAAATGACCTAAGCTTTCATAATGCCGCTGAACGACCAAAGCTAAACGGGGCATTTCGGGAGGAGTATCGAGGACGGGAGTTGGGCGGGACGTGGGCTGGCTTAGACTTAGTCGTACAGCATGTATAATCGAAAGTTTTACAACCAAGCCTAGACGGAACTTGGATGTTGTGACTTAGACCATGTAAAACATGGTCTAAGTACAAAAACCCACCTAAAGTCACCAGATAAGCACTGAAAACACATAATACAGACCCCCCACACACTACCCCAGTGATCACCAACCCCCCTACTCCCATAAAAATTTTAATCGTAACTTTAAAATTCAGCCTCCAGACCATCATCACCTGGGTGCCTGGCATAGGAAAGCCTAGTCGTCCAGCACAGAGGCAGCTTAAGTCGTCTTGGGGGTGGGTTAGGGACCCATAGAGAGGAGGACCCATGCTCATAAGCCCCTGTAATCACTGCATTGATACTTAAACATGTGCACTCCCCTATACACCCCCAAAACCCTTTTGTACTGGCATATAAGTGGCTCTTGCAGCCATAAGGGCTATTGGGGTGGTAGATAAGTGGGACTGGAGGTGGTTTGGGGGGGCTCACCATAACTTATAAGAGAGCTGTAGGGAGGAGAAGACATGGCATTCTTTTTGTGAAGTTCATAGCAGTGCCCTGTAAGGCACCCCACTATTTAGGTGGCATGTCTGGGTGTGCAGTCCATCACTTTGCAGACTCCTCCCAAGTCCAACAGGACTTGTTCTAGGTGTTTTGTACTTGGACGGAAAGTTGGACGATTTAGTGGCTTGGACGATCAGATTGGCAGGACGTATAATTAGATGATTTTCAAAACGAAAAAAAAGTTGGACGTATCTTTCGAAAATGTGTCTTAAGCTGTTTTTTTACTTTGAACGACTTGCGAGATGGACGTAAACGGACTTAGATGTCCCTTTCGATTATGCCCCTCCACGCATCTAGGTAGCCTGTAACAATAAACAAATATAAACTGAAATGTCTATACGTTGACCACACAGCTGAATATTATCTTCTGTTTGTCTTATATACTAAATATAATAGAGGTACAATCGTATTCAATTAAGAAAAGAAGATAGTTGTGAACGTATTGTAAATAATAATAGCAGCAGGAGTTCATTCACACCACAATGACAAGAAGATCAGTTGACCAAATCATAGAAAAAAACGGAGAAAAAATAAACCTCAATTGTGGGCTGCCGGGACTACACAAGTGCCCTAAGCCCCCCACATCATCACAGATTTATAAAAAAACTCCGTACAAATATAAATCACTTTCATACATTGAAATATAATCTCAAAAGATTTTCAAAAGGTAAGTATTTTCAGAATTTTCAAAGTATTTAGTGATTTGAATGACAACGTCCAAAAATGTTTTATAAAATAGTGATTAAATCCCAAACTCACTATACTATGGAAATCAGCTCAGCTGTAAATAATTCAGAATGGTTAAGTAGCATAGCCTGTAAGACCCGAGTATCAAAATCTCTAAGTAAATATATCACTCATCTGAAGGTGAAACAATTCTTCGTCCCGACAGAAAGGGCTTTCTGTTTCGCCTAAAGGCAGGCTACTTCAGGGGATCCATGTTATATGGGTTACTTCCACGCTTCCTAGCAGCACAACGAAAAGCTGGCTTCTCTCTAAATGGACCTGGCCATAGTATAGTGAGTTTGGGATTTAATCACTATTTTGTAAGACATTTTTGGACGTTGTCATTCAAATCACTAAATACTTTGAAAATTCTGAGATTATACTTCAATGTATGAAAGTGATTTATATTTGTACGGAGTTTTTTTATAAATCTGTGATGATGTGGGGGGCTTAGGGCACTTGTGTAGTCCCGGCAGCCCACAATTGAGGTTTATTTTTTCTCCGTTTTTTCTATGATTTGGTCAACTGTTCTTCTTGTCCTTGTGGTGTGAATGAACCCCTGCTGCTATTATTATTTACAATACGTTCACAACTATCTTCTTGTCTTATATACTAGCCAGTTTTTTTTGTGCATCAGGGTTGAGGAAGCTTTGTTTTAGTGTTTCAAACACAATGTTGTTTCTGTTGAAACTGCGGTGATGAATGTTTCTGTTTCTGTTTCAATATTATTTTGGTTGCCTGTCACTGGGAACCACACACGTGGCCAGGGAAGTGATATTGAGAACTGAAAATGACCACAATAAATATGTCTACCAAAGGTATATAATCTTTATTTGAGTAACCAGCAAATAAATGTTCTGGAAGCATTCCTTACATTTCATTGTTTTGTTTTGGAACACTGTTTTCTCTTTTCTCTTTTTTTCCATCTCTGTAAGAACCACAGCTGAGATTCTGGTACTTAGAGCCTTTATTCTCAATCAGTGGGGGATTTTTCTCCCCTTTTTAATAGATTGTTCTAGTCTACTAATTGCAGCTGTTGTAAGTGTATCATATACCTATTAATGGCTATTTATTTTAAAGTCCAGTTATAATGAGGTTCAGTTCAAAAAGTATATATCTCAGCAATATCCTCATTCAATAGCAAATTCATATAAGCTAGAAAAGTTTAGTAGACATTTTTCTCTAATATATCTCTACAAATTCATAGTAGCTAATTCATCATTTTTCAACTTTTCAACTCCTCTTATTGTTCATTACGGGATAAGTCCTCAGTGGCTACATCTGTACAAGATTAAGTCTGTTAAGTACAGATCTCAAAACGTAGCTGGCCTCCTCATTGTCATATCCCTATTCCTCCTTATGTTAAATATTCTTAATTCTTGATTTTATATATTATATATTATTTATATGCAGTAGATTAGTTTTTTAACTTAGCTTTTTCATAGCGTTTATGCAGTTAAACGGGACTCCGACATGGAACCACGTTTCGCAGGTGCGGTTTCAAGGAGATGCCTCTAAAAAGATACATCAGAGAAAATTTATTAGAGAATAAATGCCTTAAATATAGAACATTCATTACTAAAGTTATATAAACATTCTTCTTTATTTTTGTAAACCGCTTAGAAACCTCACGGTTATTAGCGGTATATAAGAATTAAATTAAATTAAAATTAAAAATTATTTACCAATATTCAGATCCGCTGCCAGCTTCAAATCTTATTCAATATGGTGGCGGCGTCTGAAAAGCTATTTAAATATCTACTTGTCACATGACTATCAAAACCAATCAAAATAGAGTACTACGCATAGCACCGGGAGATTTAAAAGTTAGATCAGAGATGTCCATTTTACCTCACTATTTAATCCAAAAGGGAACAATAAAAGGAGTTGAAAAGTTGAAAGTGATGAATTAGCTATTATGAATTGTAGAGATGTATTATAAAAAAATAACTATCATTGGCATTAATTCTGGCCACTAGATATCGCTCTTAACCAATTGCTATGACGACTCCTCTCTTGCCGCGCCTCTGAATTGTGAGCATCACTTCTGTGGTATCTCCAGCACTGTCAACACGGTGAAGCAAGAGAACTGATCTAGGAATCAGACTGGAGACCCCCCATGTGGCCCACTGGGCTGGTCCCATTTCTTTACTTTTAGAATGGAACAGAATGATAGGGCCAGAGAGATTTATACAATGCCATGGTGACTGTTCCAGTGGGAAGAGATGTGCAAACGAGGACCACACTCAGACGCACTTGTTATAGGATTCTGCGTATTAAAATTTTCATTCTGTGAAATAAAAAAGGAGTCATAGCATGGTAGTCCCGTGAGCAATTTTAAATTAAAAAATGCAAACAGGAGCTTTATGCTTCTCATTTTTATTTAGCGTAGTCTGATCTCATATTCAAGATATTTCAGCAGAAAGCCCCATTCACCAGTTCTTCTTCTTGACATCTAAAATGATGATAAATGTGTTTCCTTGACAACAGAGAAACTACAAGAGCAGGAAAGACCAAAAGTGATGGAAGCAGTATGATTCAGATGGATCCTGGGATTTTTTTTGAGGATGCAGGGTTCATCCTATAATCCAGGCTTGTTCAGTATTGTTTCAGAGTCTTCCCAACAATTTCTAGAACTGAAGCAACAAAAGACGAATTCAGCTTGGTTCTGTAATTTTAGCCTCTTCTGCACCACTCTTACCGTGGTTTCAGATATTGTACTTGTAGGCTATTGCGAGTAGGTTCTGGTACCACTTTGCTTTCCCACTGCACCCTTGACGTCAAATATGCTGGAGAGTGGCTGAAAGTCATGTTGAGTTTAGAGACTTGTTTAATGAGAAAGGGAGCAATTTTGCTGTTGCTAGAACTGTGGTATATCGTTCATGTCTAAGTTCCTCTTTTCTGAAAATTCAGCTTTTGTAACTTCTTGTTTTGTTCAGCTGACAGCACTAGAAATCTTTGAATAAGGAACAAAACATTATTTGTTCACGTCTGAGAGGGCACTGCAGAGGAATGACATTAGTTTGTTGATGAAATTGTGGTGGTTAATGCTGCTGACTTAAATTTGTATGGAGATGTTGCTCCCATGGGTGTCTAATACCATGACAAATTACATTAAAGAGTAACTTTTCAATAAACACCAAATTGGCACTCTGCTTTTCTATTTTTTAGCCCACATAAATCTATCTAGTCAGTATTCTAATGCAAAGTATTCATGCATTTTGTGTTTGAATATCTGCTTATGTTGTAAAAACAGAATGCATGCACTTTGCATCAAGTCCAGTGGCCCGTTCTCACGGTGGCCAACACTAGTACCTAGCCAAAACCCAAGGTGTAGCAATATTCCATGCTACCAATAAAGGGCAAGCAGTGGCTTCCCCCATGTCTTTCTCAATAACAGACTATGGACTTTTCCTCCAGGAACTTGTCCAAACCTTTCTTAAAACCAGCTACGCCATCTGCTCTTACCACAACCTCTGGCAATGTGTTCCAGAGCTTAACTATTCTCTGAGTGAAAAAAAATTTCCTCTTATTGGTTTTAAAAGTATTTCCCTGTAACTTTATCGAGTGTCCCCTAGTCTTTGTAATTTTTGATGGAGCGAAAAATCTATCCACTTGTACCCGTTCTACTCCACTCAGGATTTTGTAGACTTCAGTCATATCTCCCCTCAGCTGTCTCTTTTCCAAGCTGAAGAGCCCTAATTGTTTTAGTCTTTCCTCATACGAGAGGAGTTCCATCCCCTTTATCATCTTGGTTGCTCCTCTTTGAACCTTTTCTAGCGCCACTATATCTTTCTTTAGATAAGGAGACCAGAATTGAACACAATACTCCAAGTGAGGTCGCACCATGGAGTAATACAGGGGCATTATGATATTCTTAGTTTTGTTAGCCATCCCTTTTTTAATAATTCCCAGCATCCTGTTTGCTTTTTTGGCCACAGCTGCACATTGGGTGGAAGGTTTCATAGTATTGTCTACAATGATACCCAGATCCTTTTCTTTGGCGCTAACCCCCAAGGTGGACCCTAGCATCCGGTAACTGTGATTCAGGTTATTCTTCCCAATGTGCATCACTTTGCATATGTCCGCTTTAAATTTCATCTGCCACTTGGACGCCCAGTCTTCCAATTTAAAGGTTTAAAGGTAGACCATGGGCGGGGGTTACTGCCAGACCATGGAGGGATTGAGAGAGGGGTCTGGGGGGCGGTCGGTTGAAAGAGGGAATACCTGACCAGAGGGCAGAGGGGAAAGGAGGAGAGGGAAAGGAAGGGAAGGGAGAGAGATGAGATGTGAGGTTTGGAAGATGCTGTGGGGAGTAGGGAATGGCCTTTACAGGGGACTTAGTGAGTCAGGCTTTTGATGCTCTTGAGGCTTGGCACCCTGAGCCATGGTTACTGGTCCATGCATTTAACTGGCCCTAAACATCTTAGACAACTGAATTCAGTGATTGTGTTGGGCATCCAGCCATTGGGTTCCTGTTTTGTGACTCATTTGCTGTCATGGGTTTCTCGTGTTTTCCATGTCAGCTCCGCTTGTTCTGCTTGTTCTGCTCCTGGTTGTATGTTCCCTTTGCAATTGCTAATAAAGATAATTTCAAAAAAAATAAATAAAACTGCAGAAGCTGCTTTTGTATTTAAATGAACTACTGTTAAATGATATCATTTGTGTCTTGCCTGCTTTTGATGTGTCAACAAGAGGCTTGTTTGCTGATCAGACTCCTACCACCTTCAAAGTCCTTCCATCATGTATCCAGTTGCTCAAGCATCTTACTGTTATTGCAACAGATTTATCCATTGTTTCTGGCATCAACATTTAATAGACACTTATTTTCCTGTTCATCCACTACACAGTGTTGTTTCTCTTCCACACCCTTGCCTGAAAGACAATCCAATTATCTTCCCAGATAATGTAAAAATACAGGCAATCAAATCTTTGGGAATGTTGTACCAAATCCAGATTGAAACAGAAGGCTATATTTGTGATTTAATAAGCAGTTGTAAAGAATATTGTTACTGGTTATACTTTAAGAAAAAAATATAAATATACTGTAAAATCGTAAGTGTTGAAGGCTTATACAGATGAGGACAGATGGGGCCAGGGATAAGACAGGGATGGAGGCAGAGCCTGGAGTGATGGGATGTGGCAGGCATCATAAAGCGCCTCCATGGATGTGATTCTCGTGGAAGATAGGCACCAGAAACGTAGCCCTTTAAAACCCTGGCCTACATTTCCAGTATCTATCTTCCATATAGCTGCAATTCTGTAACTGCACCTTTGCATGATTGACGTGCAGTCAGCACCGTATACAGAATCCGGGCCTTTGTGTATACATATGATAATTTGATTTGATATTCTATCAGTTACCCCAGCCAGCTCCAAAGTAGATGAAAGTTAGAAAAGTATGCCTGATAAATACTGCAATTACAATTATATATCATGTAAAGCCATGCAAGGAGATTAACAAGTCAATTAAAAATGAATAAATAACTGGCAGTCATGTAAAACAACAAGAGTAAGAGCAAATATATCTGAGAAAAGTTTTAGGAACTGAGGCGCCAATTCATTCATAACTGAGGCTTAAACCGACCTTTTTTTTTCTTTCTGAAAATCACCAAGGGGTGTTTTTACTAAAGCTTAGTGTGCACTAAGACCCTGATTCTGTAAATGGCGCCTAGTTCGTAGGCGTCGTTAGGTCAATTATCCGCTACCAGGGGTGGGCAATCATGGTCCTCAAAGGCCACAACCCAGTTGGGTTTTCAAGATTTCCACAATGAATATGCACGAGATTGATTTGCATACAATAAAAGCAGACCGTCCAAATTAATCTCGTGCATATTCATTGTGGAAATCTTGAAAATCCGACTGGATTGTGGCCCTGGATGGACCATGTTTGCCCACCCCTGCGCTAGACGCTGTTTATAGATTGTGCCTAGTGGCATCTAAGTATTCTTGGGCGCCAGTAGGCATTGAATCTGTAAGCGCACTGCCATGTAGGCCAGGAATGTCTTGGCCTAAATCAGGGGTAGGCAATTCCGGTCTTCGAGAGCCGGAGCCAGGTCAGGTTTTCACGATACCCACAGTGAATATGCATGAGATGGATTTGCATGCACTGCCTCCTTGAGATGCAAATCTATCTCATGCATATTTATTGTGGATATCCTGAAAACCTGACCTGGCTCCGGCTCTCGAGGACCAGAATTGCCTACCCCTGGGCTAAATGAATCTGCCTAAATCAATCCACATCCAAACTCCACCCTGAATCCACCTCTATCTATTAATTAATTAATTGATTGATTAGGATCTATTAACTGCCTTTTCATGAAGAGATTCACCCAAAATGGTGTACAATTCATTGAATAGTAATCAGGCACTCTGAAATATTTTCCCCATCTGTCTTGACAGGCTCACAATCTAACTGTGGTACTGGGGCAATGGAGGGTTAAGTGACTTGCTCAGAGTCACAGGGAACAGGCTGGGATCAAACTCGCAACCTCAGGTTGATGAGGCAGCAGCTTTAACAATTAGGCCACTCCGCAGCTCTTTAACCAAACCTGCAGGCTTTTTTTACATGTAGGCACATACTGGCACCTAAAAAAGACACCTTCATCGTGGCTACAAAAGTACTTTATGATGCCTAATGCCACTGCAGGCATGGCTAATGCTGGAAGTGGCATTAGGCATCGTAAAGCACCTCCATAGCTTGTGATTCTTGTGAAAGGTAGGTGCTGGAAATGGATGCCTTGAAAACCCTGGCCTACATTTCTGGCGCCTACCTTCCATGAAGCTGCAATTCTATAAATGGCACTGTTACGTGATTTTCAGGTGATCGGTGGCCATTTTTTAGTCCAAAAATATTTCTTTTTAGGTTATGATTTCCTTGTTCCTTCCCAGCCAACCCCTTCCTGCCCACTATTATGTTATAGATCCCTTATCCGTCTTTTCCTAATACCAGGCAACTTAGGATCCCATGGCAACCTGTGGCGCTAAAGAAAAGTAGGCATGCACATTTGATTCAGCAGTGTGCCTTTAAAAATACAGTGGTGCCTCACACAACGAACTTAATTCGTTCCAGGAGCAAGTTTGTTATGCGAAAAGTTCGTTATGTGAAACGCGTTAAGCGCAGTGACTAACGACTGCCTGCAGTGCCTGCGCGGAAGGTTGCAATACATCGGCAGCGATCGTGGAAGCTCGGGCGACTTTGTTGTGTGAAACGAAGTTCGTTGTATGAATCATGACATGAAGTTCGTTGTGTGCAGCGTTCGCTGTGCAAGGCACCACTGTATAGTGCATGCTAAATTGATTTAATCTGTGTTTAACCTATACATTAACACACATTAAGAAGATCAGCATGTGCTAAAAATTTTATTGCACCTTAACTTTTTAAGACAATGTGTGAAACAAACAAACTGACAATGTGTGAATCAAACGAACTGAAAATTTTTCACCCTGTTTACATCCTTACAGAAAAGCCTCTAAAGTGATCTAAGCCACATTGCAACTGATAGGGGTTGCAACAGCATCCCTGGGCTCTAGCACACATGTGCCAAACACAAGGCTTGTGGGCCAAATCCGGCCTGCTTGGCCTTTTTATGTGGACCACGGCAATGCTCCTGAACTTCCCCTTCTCGGTGTCCTCCCTCCCGCACCAGTCCGACGTTGCCATCACGCTGGAAAGTCTGCCAGCTTCAGCAGTGTTGTCCATGGCTCCCTCTCCTGCCTTCCATCTGCCGTGGTTCACCTAGGCGGAAACAGGAAGTTGCCCGTCATTTAAGACAGACCGCGGCAGGCAAAAAGCAGGAGGGGGAGCCACATACAACACTGCCGAATCGCTGAGACCGGCAGATTTGGCGGCGACATCGGACCAGCGCCGGAGAGAAAGACACACCATGCTGTGAGGAGAGAGGTACTGGCACTGGAGGGAAAATCATGCTGGGCTGTGAGGTGAGAGGTACCGGTGCTGGAGGGAAAAGCAAGCAAGGCTGTGAGGAGAGCGAGATGAAGGGAGAGAGGTTGGGCCTGGGGTAGTGTGGAGGAAGAGGGAAAAATATACTTGAAGAGAGAGGGAGAAATTGTGAACCTTGGGGGAGGGAGGCAGGCAGACAGGGGGAGAGATGGGATGGGGGGCAGTTGGGAAGAAAAAGGGAGGGAAGTTGGATCTGGAGATGGAAGGGAGGGAGAAATATTTGGCCTGGGGGTGGAAGGGAGAGAGAGATGTAGCATCTCTTTTTTTTTTTTTTTTTCCTTCCATCTCATTGTTCAGCATCAAGGGGGCAGGGAAGAAGAACAACAGAAAATAAAGGGAACAAAATGTTGGACCAAGAGGAGAAAGGAAGAGAGATAGAAGGAAATAAGAGGCTGGGAAAGGAGTAGGATGGGAAATGGGAGAGCTACAGAATAAGAGAAGATGGAAAATTGATAGGTAGCTGAAAATTTAAAAAGGAGAAGGATGAGAAAGAGGGCGAGATTTGAGTGGACAGAGGCAGAAAAGAAAAAAGGAGAAAAGTTGAAAGGGAAAAATCAATATGTTGGAGATAAGGAATGGAGCAAGAGAGAAGAGGTGAAAAAAAATGGACAGCAGACACTGGAAAGAGAATTAGAAGATAGACAAAATCAGAAAGAGAAACTGGGACCAAAAGCAAAATGACCAGACAATAAAAAGTAGAAAAAATAATTTTATTTTCTGTTTTGTGATTGCAATATGTCAAATTTGAAATGTGTATCCTGCCAGAGCCTGTTAGACAGCAAACCTGTTAGACAGAGCCTGTTAGACAGCAAGCATGAACCAGGACCTAAAAGAGAGGAAAAGTCTTTTTTTATTTATTTTGTAGCCGGCGTGGAGTTGGAGAGGTTGTATCCTTATACTTCTACTAAGACTAACCCCCTCCTTTGCTGGCACGCAGTGTGGGTTTTAGCGGCTGGCAGCAGTGATTAATCTGACGCTCACAGAAGTCCTGTGAGCGTCTCAAGCTGTGCGTCAGCAAAGGAGGGAGTAAGTATCTTAATAAAAAAATCCGGCCCATAAATTAGCCTGTGTTTAAGATTTCGTCTCCTTATGTGATTTGAGTTTGACACCCCTGCTCTAGCACATTGCCTCCTATGTTGGGTGGGATCCAACCAGTCCCATCTTAACACCAGTTTGCTTGCCCTAGCATACAGCTCTATGGCTTGACATACAGGGCCAGCCAGGCCACTGTTTTTTTTTACTGCAAGATACTGTAGGTTCCTATATAAATCATTTGGTATATTGTATAGGTTTTGCAGGTGCACCGTTTTTATTAGGTTTAGAACATATCGGTATTCAACCAGCGTCACGTCACTCTTTCTCTGAGAAGAATGAGAAGGGACAGTGATAATGAGGCTTCTGCCACTATAATTGTATTCAGGCAGTAAGTGGAGAGAGCATAGAGAAATTGTTGGAGAATTAACAGTTGGAATGAATAGGAGGGATATTAATAACCTGACAAAATGTTCTGTGATCGGGGAGACAGATTTTAAATTCAGTGAACCATACCCAAGATCGCTTTCATATCTTTCTTCCCAAGACAGAATTGCATTGTGTGATTACGGTACTTCTGCTGTGTGTGTGTGTGTGTGAGAAAGAGTGTGTGTTTGGAAGGGGGGGGGGTGAGGAGTTGAGAAAGGGGGGAGATGGAGAGGGATGTTTAATATTAGTGGATCTTTTTCTAAGTCTGCAGTTTTAATTGTTCAGTACATAAAGAACTCAAATAGAGACCAGTTTCCAAATGTTAGAAAATTAGGGCCCAAAATATTAAATCCAATTTCTTTGCAGTTTTTTTTTTTTTTTTAACTGTGAATTTCAGACCAGGTTTTTTACTTCCAAATTCCAGGATATTTTAAAACTCTATAGATGAAATGTTTCTGTCTTACATGGTTGTTGGACTACTCCTGACCACTCTTGCGGTGTGAGAATATGGAACCTCTTGTGCCATCGTTAAAAGACTCTGAATTTTAAATACACATGAGAAATTCCATAAGCATTTTATTTTTTTGTAGGTTCAATGTAATATTAAAAGTGGAAAAAGAATATTTGTTTTTAATGATGTTCAAGCAACTGATCAAAATGTGTGGTGCTTTGTGTATGGCTGGAACTCCTTTAGTATGAGGAAAGACTGAAAAGGTTAGGGCTCTTCAACTTAGAAAAGAGATGGCTGAGGGGAGATATGATTGAAGTTTACAAAATCCTGAGTGGCATAGAATAGGTACAAGTGGATCAATTTTTTTACTCCATCAAAAATTGCAAAAAACTAGGGGACACTCGATGAAATTACAGGGAAATACTTTTAAAACCAATAGGAGGAAATATGTTTTCACTCAGAGAATAGTTAAGCTCTGGAACGCATTGCCGGAGGTTGTGGTAAGAGTGGTTAATAAGAATGTTTTGGACAATTTCCTGGAGGAAAAGTCCATAGTCTGTTATTGGACAGACATAGTGGAAGCCACTTCTAGCTCTGGATCGGTAGCATGGAATGTTGCTACTATTTAGGTTTTTGCCAGGTACTAGTGACCTAGATTGGCCACTGTGAGGGCGGGCTACCGGGGTCAGTAGCATGGAATATTGCTATTTTGGTTTTTTTTGCCAGGTATTCGTGACATGGATTGGCCATCATGAGGACAGGTTACTGGTCTAGATGGACCATTGGTCTAACCCAGTAAGACTATTCTTATCCTATATAATAAAATGCTAGCCGCACATGCGCACTCCTATCAGCGTGCTTCCGTGATCAGTAGGTCTGTGGCCGCAGGAGTGCGCATGCGCGAATCCCCAGCACCTACCTACACTCGCCGGAAGGACTGGACCCCAGCACTGGACATCCTGCTCTCCTGTCAGCTCCTCTCACTGGCGGGGATCGAGAGGAGCCGCGGCGACACCTCAAGGGGCGGGAAGGGAAGCTCTGAAAAAAGACTCCAGCTACTAGGTCGTCGTCTTCTTCGCTCCACTCCCTGGCACACCCGAACCCCCGTTCATCCTCCCATCCGACCATCCCTTCGGCTCCCTTAGTCTCTTGCCGCCACTTCTCTTCTCTTCCTGCCCCGCGGTCCCGACAAACGTCCTGACTCCAGCAGGGGCCGCAGCACTCTAAACACGTTGCTTCGCGGCCTGCTACTGCCCTGATTTGCTCTGCCCGACACGGCAGAGCAAATCAGGCCAGTAGCAGGCCGTGAAGCAGTGTGCTTAGAGTGCTGCGGCTCCTGCTGGAGTCAGGATGTTTGTCGGGACCACAGGAAAGGGGCAGCAAATAAGAGAAATCTGAAAGGTGCTTGAAGGAAATGAGAAAAACGTTGGCAGTCGAAAGGAAAATTATATGACAAAATTATACTCATACCAATGCTGTACAGGAAAGTGCAAGGTAGTCACCCCCCCCCCAACAAAAACCAAACCAAACACCCCTTGAGCTTTATTTATAGGACATTATAAGGTATTCTGGAGGTAACACACAACTTGAGGTAAAAAAAATGTGCTGCGAGGCAGACAGCTTTGCTTGGGGGGGGGGGGGGCGGGAAGACAGAAGGGGGGCCATGGAGAGACGGTCAGGGAGGAACTGGAGGGGGAGAGGGAAAGGGGCCTGCTTTGGGGGAGGGGTGTGCTGGGAGACAGACAGCTTTGCTTGGGGGGGGGAGGGGGAAGACAGAAGGGAGGCCACGGAGAGACAGTCAAGGAGGAACTGGAGGGGGAGAGGGAAAGGGGGCTGCTTTCTAGCACCCGTTAATGTAACGGGCTTTAACACTAGTGTTCTTATAAATTAGTTTACAATTGAACTGATTTCTGTGTTGATTGCACTGGGGGAACAATTTGCCTGTCTTGCAAAAAGTTTGGTTTTATAGCCCAGAGGTGTAAAATAATTTTTACTTTGCAAGAGGGTGCAGGAGTGCTGCTACTTTCTCTTTAGATCAGGGGTGTCAAAGTCAGTCGGGTTTTCAGGATTTCCCCAATGAATATGCATGAGATTTATTAGCATACAATGAAAGCAGTGCATGCAAATAGATCTCATGCATATTCATTGGGGAAATCCTGAAAACCCAACTGGATTACGGCCCTCGAGGAGGGACTTTGACACCCCTGCTTTAGACAAACAATGAATTATAAAGTCCAAGATGAGTGACAGAAAATAATGTACCTATAATGCAGAGAATGTTGGTCTTTAGGATTCTTTGCAGATGTGGTAAAGGTCAACTATGTTACAATATCATTAAACTCTTATATAACATTGACTTTGGGACCCACCTAACCAGTCTGATTTTCACAATATTCACAATAAATATGCATTAGATGGATTTGCATATGATTGGACAGTGTATGCAAATATATCTCAGGCATGGTAGGTGGAGTATTTTCTGCTGCAGGGGGAGATTGGCCACTCTGGAAGGAATGAGGTGGTAGAGAAGCCCTGCGTTGAGAGGTGCCTCTCCTTATGTCAGGGTCCTTGCCAGCTGTGTTAACTGAGCCCACAAGTCTGGTCCCATTAAAAGGCTAATGCAGACTGACACACATAATGGCCACATTCTGTTTAATATGACTGAATTCAGCATTTTATTAATTCAGCACATTAAGTATTAAGCAGCTGTTTAATGTTGGCATTAAAATTCTCCGATTACTTCCATTACCTGTTGAATTTAGTTTGTGTTAGCACATGGCTTCCTATATCCTGATGTTATTTGGGGAAAAGAAAGGATTTGTAAGTGTAAGGTGATGTACTTGAATATTTTTAGCTTTAGCCCTGGTGGCTGCTAGAAAGGAAATACCGATTTCATGGTTTGTAGAGGATCCATTGGACATGTCATGAAAGATTACCTTTAGATTAATGTTATGGAAATGGACAGAATTGACGGATTTCTATCGATTAATGTGGAAATGGGACAGAATTGACGGATGGCTATCGATTAATGTAGAAATGCATAGAATTGACGGATAGCTATCGAAAAGGCAGTTTAGGGGCCTGTTTACTAAAGTGTGGTATGTTTTTATGCATATTGGGAAATTCTATATGTTAGGTGCTACTTTTGGTATGGAAACGCGTTCTAATGGATGCAAGGTGCTGGGGCAGAAATGGCAGATTTTCACAAAAACACTCTTAAGCACCCATTTATAGACTAGCATCTGTTTCTGCTTGGATCTGCAAAAGGGGTGGGGTCTTGGGAAGGGCATGGGCAGGTCATAGGGTCCTCTTAAAATGTGCATAGTGTGTTAGAATAGTGTGAATCTGTGCCCAACTTGTGTGTAGGGATTGACACCTGGTTTCATTTGGCACAGCTCCTCGCATCCAAAATCAGATGCGGATCTTGGTGCTGTGTGATATTTTATAAAGGGCACCGATCCCAGAATGCCTGTTGTAGAAAACCGTTCAATGCTGATTTTTTTTTTTTTTTTTACAGTGCTGAATTTTGAGCACCATTTACTGAATCTAGCCCTTAATGTGCATTAGATATAAAATTTGAGGCATGGGAATTACAAGACCTGTGCAATAGCTTTTGGCAACTATCCTACAGTTAATGTACAGAGCAGATCAGTTACCAGTGGTGTAGTAAGGCGTGGGGTGGGGGAGAAGACTGACACCTCTCCGCTCCCCCCACACCATGCTCATCCCCTCTCTTCCCTCCACCCCATACCTCTTTAAATCTACCCCTATACCTCTTTAAATCTTTACCATCTGAGCAACTTCTCTGGCCCTCTGCTTACGCCGGCCTGACACCCCTCTAAAATCCCTTCCAGGTCGCAGGGCCAGGAAGTGACATCAGAGGGAAAGCCAAAAGCAGCATGAGCAGCAGGCTGGAGAAGCTGCTTGCGCTGGCAAAGATTTAATGAGATTTAACAAGGTACTGGGGAAGGGAGGGCGCGAGTATGGCGTGGGGGCAGGGAAGGAGTGGGGGACAGGAGGGAGTGGAAATCCCTCTTGCCGGTCTTCAGTGGGGGGCGGGGGTTTGGGGGCAGGAGGGAGTGGGCACCAATCCTGCCCGGCTGCTTCGGGGTGGGGGGTTCATAGGTGGGCATACCTCCTGCCAAATTCAGTAGAACTAGGGGGTCCCCTTCTGCAGCCGCTCAGGTTATCGCGGCAGGGGGATTCCTTTGCCGCGATCAGCTGATGGCAAGGAATACCTTGGTCAGGCAGGCATGATTCTCTCACAAACGCCTGTGACATGGGCGCCGGTTAGAGAATTGGGGTGGTTAGGCGGAGTAAGGCATCTGTCCATTAGGGCAGACGCAATTCTATATAGGAAGCCATTGTACGATTCTCAGCTGCTTCTTAGACGGCTGTTGAGACTGGCCTCCTATATAGAATCTGCCCCTAAGTGCAGCCATGATGACCTCCTGATGCCCATATATTAAATTACTCCAATCATCCCATAGTCGTCCATCAGAATTATGGCTCTCCCTCCATTCACCCTCCTGAACATCAATGCACCTGTCTTTCTTCCCTCTTCCCCTCCCCAGCTCCCTTGATTTTCTTCCCTGGCATATGCCCCCACAATCCCGCTCCTGCCCCTGTTCTGTCTTGGTTCAAAATGGTAGCTTGACCACTAGTTGTCAAGCAGGGAAGAAGCGTTAAGTGTACTTGCGCTGTCTGCAGAGGAGACGGCACTAACTGCAAGTGCTGTCAGTGCCGTATTTCTCCATAGCTACCCTGCTTCCACCTCTGACTCTGCTTAGTTAGCCAGGGAGTTTTACCATGTTGGCTATTTTTAAATGTGTGGTAGCTATTAGTATGAGCTTGTGTTAACAGCCTGTACTAAATCTCATGCTGACTGCTCAGCGCACCTTAAGAAAGTAGGCCCCTTAATTTGTATGTGGGACAGCTTTTATAGTTTACAGTTTATTTATGACTTGATATACCACCTAGCCTGGTAGGATTCAGACAGTTTACAATATAAACTAATAATTTAAAACTTAATAACTCTACATCATGACAGAAAAGACCTATATCATTCACACAAAAGGTATGTACTCACATACCCACACATTCATACCCTACTTGAATAATAAAAGCAATTAAAATAATTCAGCTCCAAATGTTAATAAGTATGCTAATGGACTCTGAAAACCCCTCCAGAGTGAAGATCAAACACCACCTGCTCATAAAATATGTTTTCAGTAAAATTTTAAACTTCTTTGAAGTCCTCTCTCCCCGTATCGTCCATGGCAAATTATTCTATAACTAGTCTTTTAGCCCGTTAAAATAACGGGTGCTAGAATATATGTCTGTCTTTCTTTCTTTCTGTCTCTCTCCCTCCCGCTGTCTGACTTTCTTTCTGCCTGTCTCTCTCCCTGGCCCCCTTTGTCTGTCTTTCTGTCTTGTCTGTCTTTCTGTCTTGTCTGTCTTGTCTGTCTTTCTGTCTTGTCTGTCTTTCCTTCCCTGCCCCTGTGGCTTTCTTCCTTTCTTTCTGTCTCCCCTCTCACTGTCTATCTTTCTTTCTTTCTTTCTCCCTCCCTTCCGCTGTTCTTATAGTGGACAGGGACAGATTTTTCAAACTAAGGGGAACCACAAGTACAAGGGGGCACTCAGAGAAATTGAAAGGGGAAAGGTTTAGAATAAACGCCAGGAAGTTCTTTTTCACCCAGAGGGTGGTGGATACATGGAATGCGCTACCGGAGGATATGATAAACAGGAGCACGCTACAGGGCTTCAAAGAGGGCCTGGACAAGTACCTGGAGGACAAAGGGATTGAGGGGTACAGATAGGAGTAGAGGTAAGGCTATAGGGACAGGATTAGAGGTAAATTATAAAATTAGTCAGAGACCACTGTTCAGGCAGTGGGCCTGATGGGCCGCCGCGGGAGCAGACCGCTGGGCGAGATGGACCTCTGGTCTGCCTCAGCGGTGGCAACTTCTTATGTTCTTATTTCTTTCTCTCTCCCTGCCCCCTATGCAGCAGCAGCAGCATTTCTCTCCCCCCACTTGCCTGTGCAGCAGCCACAGCAGCATTTTCTCCCCCTCCATTTCCCTGTGCAGCAGCATTTTCCCCCAACCCACTTCCCTGTGCAGCAGCAGCAGCATTTCCCGCCCCCTCCATTTCCCTGTGCAGCAGCATTTCCCACCCCCCACCCCAGTTCCGTGTGCAGCAGCAACAGCATTTCCCTCCCCCTACTTTCCTGTGCAGCAGCCACAGCAGCATTCCCTCCCCCTCCATTTCCCTGTGCAGCAGCATTTCCCTCCCCCACCCCACTTCCCTGTGCATCCCTGTGCAACAGCAACAGCAGTATTACCCTCCCTCTCTCTGTGCAGCTGCAGCATTTCCCTCCCCCCCACTACCCTGTGCAGAAGCTGAAGCAGCATTCCCTCTCCCTCCATTTCCCTGTGCAGAAGCATTCCCTCCCCCCACCCCACTTCCCTGTGCAGCAGCAGCAGTATTTCCCTCCCCCTCCACTTGCTGTGCAGCAGCAGCAGCAGTATTTCCCTCCCCCTCCACATCCCTGTGCATCAGCAGCAGCATTTTCCCCTACCCCCCTTCCCTACCCGCGGTCTGGCCTGCTCCCTTAGTCCCTTGCCGCCCCCCCTTCCCTTCCCGCGGTCTGGCCGGCTCCCTTAGTCCCATGCCGGAGTTTATTTTTAAGTTTTAAGGTGCCGCGGCGGCTCCTCTCACGATTGCCGCCTGCGTCGGAAGCCTTCTCCGACACAGGTGCGGCTCGTGAGAGGAGCCGCCACTGCGACTTTAAAACTTAAAAATAAACTTCAGCCGGGCATGAAGTGTAAGGAAGCCGGCAAGACCGCACATCACCTTGTGGTCTGCGAGAGAGGGACTTTAGTATGCGCACATGCGCACTCCTACTGGCCAGGGACCTATGGATCAGGGATCAGGGATCACGCAAGTAAGAGTGAGCATGCACGCTTAGCATTTTATTATAGTAGATACCAGAGCAATCCAAGCAAATAAATGCATTAATTCTCGTGACGGTCTTTTCCAAATTCAAAACCAGGCCATGTTCCACCAACCAGATAGAGATTGCTTCTAAACATGGTTGGGTCTCATTAGGAATAAGGAAACCTGCTCATAGTATTTTGCAGCTATAGATTGCTGAGATCTGTGGTCTTTGTACTTTAAAATGAAATGTGATTCTGTACCATGGTGTGTGTAAGGTTAAATGGTATTGCTTGTATTTTCTCTGTTGCTGAATAGTTCTTGGTAGTGTATGGCGCAGTGGTTAGAGCTACAGCCCCAGTACCTTGAGGTTGTGGGTTCAAATCCCACACTGCTCCTTGTGACCCTATACAAGTCACTTAATCCCCCATTGTCCCAGGTACATTAGAGTGTGAGCCCACCAGGACAGATAGGGAAAATGCTTGAGTACTGGAATGTAAACCACTTAGGCTATAAGTGGTATATAAATACTAAAATAGGTGTGATTAATGTTAAGCACTTATATCATTGGCTGCAGCATCAACTGTAAAAGTGATGATGATTTTCTTTTTTTCTTTTTTCTTTTGAGGCCAGATGTATTTATAAGTTTAGGTGTTTTCACAAAGTTTATGTCTAATAAAGATGATATGGAGTTTGGGAGGGTAGGCAAAAAAGTGATGTATATATTCAGCAGCAAAATTCAACCTCTAAATTAGAGAGTTAACATGGGAATGGTGATTGTAGGATTCCAATACAATCCACAAAAACAAGGTAAAACAACCCCACGTCAGATAAACCAAGCCAAGAAAACAAGTGGGGAAGGGACTGTGCACATCAGCCTTAGAACAAATAAAGTTTATTGAATGTAGGATTCCCGCAGATATGGGAGAAGCTGCTGTGGGATTTCCGTAAGAGTGTAGTCAAAATATCTGGTGACTCCAGAATGAAGCTTGGAATGTATGGAGATAGGCAGTTGGGGTACCAGAATGAGGCTTGGAATGTATGGAGATAGGCAGTTGGGGTACCAGAATGAGGCTTGGAATGTATGGAGATAAGCAGTTGGGGTACCAGAATGAGGCTTGGAATACCTAAAGAGGCAGCTGGAACACTAGACTTGAGGCTTGGAACATTCATAGGGAATAGTGAATACCATCTAAAAAACCACAGGAGGCTGTTGGGATTGGAAGGAAACAGAGGGATGCAAGTAAATAATAGTGTCGACTCCTGCTGGTACGAGTGGGGATGGAGGAGATTAATAGTGGGGAAACTTTTGTTCCCATGAGCTCTCTACACTTACACCCTGTTTTACTAAGGCCCTCTTTTACTAAGATGCGCTAAGCATTTTAATGTGCGCTAAATCAACGTATGCGCTAACCGCTAATACGTCCATAGGATAACATGCACGTGTTAGCATTTAGCGTGTGTTTAGTGCGCGCTAAAAAGCATAGCGCACCTTAGTGAAAGAGGGGGGTAAGATGTGCTAAGCATTTTAGCGTGCGTTTAGTGCGTGCTAAATCTACGCATGTGCTAATGCGTCCATAGACTAACATGCACACGTTAGCGCATGCTAAAAAGCATAGCGCACCTTAGTGAAAGGAGCCCTGAATCTCTACTGTAATGTAATGTAATTTATTTCTTAAATACCGCTAAACTCCGTTAGGATTCTAAGCGGTTTACAGAAAAATAGACAATAGGGTGCATTAAAATTATAAGTAAAATAGGTACTTAGAAATTCCCTTACTGTCCCGAAGGCTCACAATCTAACTAAAGTACCTGGAAAAATGACAATTAGTAGAGTAATAAAGAAATAAAATAGAGAATAGATGAGAAAAATAAGAAAATAAACATTCTAATAAGATTACAATGATCTAAAGGACTTTGAAAGGTTGAAAAAAGAGGGGAGATAAGAATAGATGCAGAGGGAGAACCGTTGAAGCAATAGAATTCTGGAGAAATTTAAATGAAATTTGAATGATAAAATAAAACAAAATAAGTGGTAAAACAATAAGTGAGATTAAAAAATATCATAAACTAAAAAGAATTGAAAATAAAATCAAAACAGTCAAAAATGTGGAAGTGGAGATGTAAAAATAGGAGGTTTAACTTGAAATCCATTTCAGGAGTGCCAGCCATCCATTTTCTGCCACTATTTATCTACGTCACCTGACCTTGCGATGTTTAAATAGGTCTTTGTATGGTTATGGTATGTAGACCTTTTAAATTAATCTATAAAAGGTGCATAACAGAAGCGGATGCCTTTAAAGAATAAAAAAAGAATACAAAACCAGTAATATCTTGTGAGAAAGGAAACCTGAGAACTGCCCTGTAACTGAGCCCTTTTTAAGCATCGGATATTCTTTTCTTATGTGGCATTTATAGTGAAATGAAAAAGTCCTATTTATCAAAGCAAAGTAGGAAGTCTAGCGACTCCTATTAATTCCACATAATCACAAAACTTTTAATTATACTTCTCATTTGTTAACTTTCCTTTTTTCCTAACTCTTGAACCAGTAGAAAGGGAAAAACAAGTAAGTTTTCCCACGGGGTGAACCATATTGTATTTCCAGAGTTCATATGGTGCTTATTAAAACCAACCCTGTATCTGTTCTTTTTAAGCTGTTATATATTTTTTTTAACACTTTCCTTCTAATTTCCTAAATCCCTGTGAGCAGTCTGTTTGATACGGTCAGAAATGACCTCATAATATGCTTGTGATGGTAGTTGTGACATCATAAAACTGTGTGACCTGACAACCTAATGAAGACTGAGTTTGCTCATGACTTTGGTTCAGAGGGGTCCTTTTGTGAAGCTTTTTCTGCTTGTAAAGGCTGTTTATAAAATTGTGCGATTGCATACATGTGTAAAAAGTACATACATGGAAAGAATTTGATTAGTTGTATGTGATTTGGGGTACAATTTGAGCCGAGGCAGGGTGTTGCGTTGTTCATGCATAATTTTTAAATGTGCATTCATGTTGTACATGCATAAATATATACTTTTTCCATAATAGGTTTACGTTTCTGCTCTGGCATTTGTGAGCTATTTGGATTAGATCTGGGAGTCTTTTAATAAAGGCCCATAGCTGCCAATGTTGCTTTTATAAAATACATGTAGATACATCTTTGGATTTCTTATATAAGTGTCCTCTTATAAAATTATCCTCTCCATGTAGAATCTCTCAAGGGTTCAGAGAAAAGTAACCTGTAAAATGTATATTAGTATTAGGCTCCTAGTATGTGTCAAGTACTCGTTCTGAGCTCTTTGGGGACAATGGGATCCAAAATGGATTAACCCCCCCTTTTACAAAAGCGTAGTGTAGTTTTTAATGCCGACTGCGGCGGTAACAGCTCCCATGCTCATGGAATTCTATGAGCATTGGAGCTGTTACCACCACGGCTGGCAATAAAATCCGTGCTATACTTTTAAAGGGGGTGGGGGTGGGGTAAAGCCTTCTAGTTTGCTCATAAATGTGAAGAAAAGAAGTGCGCTACAGTTCTAAGAACAAGACGGTGAATGCAGGTAGCAGAACTACAATAATCATAAGAAAAGGAGGGGGTGGGTAAAAACTTGAGGTAGATGTATTTGGTTTTTTTTTTCAAATATCTGTTCTTATTTGAATGTTTCATCAAATAGAAAAGTTTTAAATCTGTTTTGAACTTTATAAGATTTGATTGCAATCATAGCGTTTTCAGTAATGAATTCCGTAATGTGGGGCCCCGCATGGAGAAAGAGGTACTGCATTATAATAATAATAATAATAATAATAACTTTATTTTTATATACCGCCAACAATCTTGCGACTTCTAGGCGGTTTACAATATAAGAAACTGTTTACAATAAAAGAAACTGTAAATACAATAAAAATAAAGAGAAACTTTACATACAGCGAATTGAAGAGTATAGCAGTGAATATCTCGTACAACGAATTAAAGAGTATAGCGGTGTACATCTGATAACATTAATAATGTTAACGTCAGTTTGTGTGTTGCAAGGCCAGGAAGTGCCAAGTTGTTTACACAGAAGTAGAAATGTTCCGTAAGTTGAATAGAGTGTTCATATTTAGTGATTGGGGGTTGGGTTAACAGTTTGCAAGTTCAGGTATGTGGTGATGTTACGAGGGGGGTTGATGTTCCGGTTCGTTGCCTAGGTATTTCAGGAATAGGTAGGTTTTTAGGTGTTTCCTGAATTCTTCATAGTTGTTTGTGTGCACGATTAGTTTTCCTAGGTCTTTACCCCATATGGCTGCTTATGTGCTCATATACTATTTCTCTGTAGGTAGGAATCACTAAGGCCCAGATTTTATAAACGGCGCTGTTGTTGGTGACCGCCTTAAAAACAAGTGCTGATCGCATGTGAATTTAATTGAATCTTCCATTTGTGAGTCACACAAACCTATACAAGCTCAAGGCGACCATTTATAGAATGCTAAGACACCATTTATAGAATTGCGGCTTTGGAAAAGGTAGGTGCTTGAAATGTAGGCCAGGGTATTCAAGGCCTACGTTTCCGGCACCTACCTTTTATGTGAATTGCACCTACAGAGGTAATTTACGATGCCTAATACCACTTCCAGTATTAGCCATGCCTACCGTGGCCTTAGGCGTCGTAATGCGCCTCTGTAAGGTGCGATTCAGGTGCTTTTAAATTATTATTATTTTTTTAAAATTTTAAACGGCGTTTTCAACTTAAGTTAGGTGCTGGTAGGGCACCGTTTATAGAATTTGAGCCTAATTGTTTTTGGTCTATAGATCTCAATGTTCGGGATGGTGAGTATGGAATGAGGAGGTCTGAGAGGTAGAGCGGTTCATTAGTTAATAGTGAAGAAAGGGGACCTAAGTGATCTAGAAAGCCTTGGGTACCACAGCATCTTTGAGTTTGACTTATTGGCCCAATCAAAGGTGTCACCACTTACAAAGAATCCAGTTTTCTCAAAGCCACTTGCTCTAACTGCACTGCATCTTAGAATTAAGGTGAGCATTTTTCCGTGCCACTTTTATCTATAGAAGAAGACACATGCTAAAAAAGTATAGGCAGACACAACAAGAGGTAGAAGAAGCAAAGTTTTTGAGAATCCAATATTGCCTGTGTTTTAGCCTAATCCCTGCATCGGGGGTCATAAATAATGGAAGACTGCAACATTGCTTCCTAGATCAATCCAGATATTGTCTTAATACAGCACTTTCTTCCTTTCCTTTAGCTAAAGCTGCCTTCCAGGGTGCTGCGCCACCCCTCTCTGCCTCCCCATTGGCTGGATCCTCTACACCTTCTTTGGGACTGACTACGCCATTTTTGTGTGTGATGTTGATTCCCTCTGATTCATTGGTCAGCCGTATCATACAGTGACTGTGTTTTCATACAAGGACCTGAAGCTCCTGCTAATTTCTGCAGTGGCTAATTTCTTTGCACGTGGCCCTGTATCCCTCATCATTCTTCATACTGCCCCCTCCTTTAGAAATAGAAGCAACATAGTTTGAGTGGGAATTAACTAATTCTGATCATGCAGAATACCCATGGGGGATTAAGTGACTTGTCCAGGGTCACAAGGAGCAGCGTGGGTTTGAACCCACAACCTCAGGGTGCTGAAGCTGTAGCTTTAACCACTGCACCACACTCTCCCTGCATCTTGGTAAAAGGGCCCCTAAATTTTTTATGGAGCACCAATGAATCAAATTTATGCTAATGAATGTGCCTCCCCCATAGGTAAAAAGGCACACATTGTTCCACAAATTGTCCACCTACATATGGATAAAAACATGCTGTTTATGAAATAGCTATATTGCCTGTGTAAAAAGTTGTTTCCTCAAATGAACAGTGTTTGAATATTGGTGTTCTCATGTGCACTATAATTCAGTCTTCACATTTAGCACCATAGTTAATGTTGAGTTGACAGTTTAACACTATAAAGGTATTGTGTCATGTGACTTCTGTTTGCTGGTTGTATAGGGAACACATGCTTATTCGGCATTTAGATTGGATTTAGAAACAAATCCTGGGAAAGCCAACAGTCTTTTTTCAGATTTTTAGGATATTCACAATCAATGTACATGAGAGAGGTTTGCATCTAGAAGTTTGCATTCATTGTGGATATCCTATAAACCTGATTGGTTGTACTCCCCTAGGACAAATTTGAGAACCACTGAACTGTTCCAAGGTTTTGCTTCAGAAGGTCTAATTATTTGTATAATATCTGAAATGCCATCTTGCCGGCTCCCTTCTCTGTCTTGCTGCAGCATTTGCGCATTTGTACGGCCCCAGAAAAATATTTTTCGGCCAGTGTGGCCCAGGGAAGCCAAAAGATTGTACACCCCTGCTTTACTTCATTATGCTTTGTCTTTTGCTCTCCGGTCGCAGTGATGCACCCATGTCTCGTCGCTGGTGACAGTTCTTTCCAGAATACTCAAATCTTCTTCATACCGTCTCAGGCACTGGGTCGCAATCTCCACACGCTGTTGCTTCTGCAGGTCAGTAAGCTGCTTGGGAACCCGTCGTGCGCAGACTTTCCTGTATCCCAAAGTCATCATGCATTATGGCAAATGCAGATCCTTAGTTGATATCCAGATTTGCAGCCAATTGAGACACTGTTATCTGTAGGTCTTCTCTAATCAAGGCATTCACCCTGTTCATGTGCTCTTGTGTGTGCGATGTTGATGGGCGATCAGAATGACCTTCGTCGGTTACACCTGTTCTTTCCGCTTTAAACCTTTTTACTTACTTATAAACCTTTCATTGATTCATGGTGCTAAGTCCATACTGAGTCAATATCCGATGGTGAATTTCCACAGGCTTCACTCCCTCTGCCCAAAGAAACACACTGCTGCACATTGGGGTAATCTTGGAACGGAGCGTCCATGTTTCTGACCTCAGGTTGCCACACGAGTAAAGGTCAAGCGCTGCACTGTGCATGGATGAACTATCCAACAGGCAATATACGAGTACATATTTTGCATTTTGCTAGCTCTGTTCCAATTATTGCGTAATTTAACAGTCGCCTCACTGATTAGTGCATCCATAACATGGGGTCCATTAACACCTCCTAAAAAGAAGGCCGTAAGGGCCAGATTGCATAAACGGCACCTAAGCGCACTTACATTGTAGGTTCTGCTCCGTGCGGTTGTCAATCAACCACTAGGCGCTGCTTATAGAATCACGCCTAGCAGTGCCTAAGCAGACTTAGGCACTGTGGAGGTAGGCGCCAGTTCATTAGGGCAGGTTTTATCTAGCCTAATTTACTGGCACCTCTCTTATATATCTAAATTTACCATGCCTATTCTCTGCTCCTAACCACGCCTACTTTTAAGGTAGACATTGTTAGGCATCGGTGGGTGACCTAAGAGTTCCGCGTGGAGCTCTTGGTAATTTAATTTATTTTTTGATTGGCTGAAAACTGGCGCAGTCAATTACCGCGCCAATTAAGCTAACTAAAAAAAAAAAAAGTTGTGCATGGATTCTGAAGTTAGGTGGCGCTAGGCATCCTTGATTTGGGCACCTAGCGGCACCTAATGTAGGCGCCCTATACAGAATCCAGCCCTAAATGCTCCCCTCCTTCTTTTTTTTTTTTTTTTTCCAGGTTACACATTAGCACGTTACCTGAAAGAAAAATACAGAAAATTCCCATATTTCCTGGGCATTGTTTACATGAGGGGAAAGTCCTGAGTTAGTATGTGCTAGGCTCATTTACTTGTGTGCTTTAATAGATATACCTCATAGTTACAGCAGGGGGGCTGAGAACCAGGGAAGTTAGGGTTCAAATCCTACTGCTGCTGCTTGTTACCTTGAGCAAATCGCTTAACCATCCATTGCCTCGAGCACAAACTTGGATTGTGAGCTCTCTGGGGACAGGAGAATATCTACTGTACCTGAATGTAACTCACTTTGAATTATTGAGCTAAATACAAATCCCTTTAAAATGCATAAATAGTAGTGCTGCCTGATTCACCGATTCACTTCCCTCAAAATTGGACTTGCCGATTCAGTTAACAGCTCTTTCCCCCCTCCCTCCCCGGTGAAGCCTGACATACCTCCAGGACCTCCTAAAGCAGCAGCAGTGGCAGTGGATGGCTAGCAGACATAAGCTCTGAGCAGGCTTGTTTGCGGCCTGCCCCACCAGAGCTTCCCTCTGCCATATCATCAGTTGTCTGCTAGTCGTCCACCACCACTGCTGTTGCTTTAGGAGGCCCTGGAGGAATGTCGGGCCTCACCAAGGGTTGGGGGGGAGGGCTGTTCACCGGGAAGGAGGGTTGGGAAGTGCTGCACAGGGGGATGGGAGGGATGGAAAGCTGACGCACAGGAAGATAGGAGGGAGAATTGATTCAGTACACCCAAGTCCCACTCTTCTGTCATGCACATAAGTTCTTTAGGGGATGACTTGGGTGTGATTGTATGTGATGATCTTAAGGTGACCAAACAGGTTGAAAAGGTGACGGCGAAAGCTAGAAGGATGCTAGGTTGCATAGCGAGAGGTATGGCCAGTAGGAAAAAGGAGGTATTGATGTCCCTGTATAAGACTTTGGTGAGACCTCATTTGCAATATCATGTACAATTCTGGAGGCCACACCTTCAAAAAGATGTAAAAAGGATGGAGTCGGTCCAGTGGAAGGCTACTAAAATGGTGTATGGTCTTCATCATAAGGCGTATATGGATAGACTTAAAGAGGAAAGGTGGGAGAAGGGAGATATGATAAGAGACGTTTAAATACCTATGTGATGTAAATGCACATGAGTCGAGTCTCATTTGAAAGGAAGCTGCAATGAGATGGCATAGGTGAGGTTAAGAGGTGATAGGCTGAGGAAATACTATTTTACAGAAAGGGTGGTAGATGCGTGGAACAGTCTCCCGTAAGAAGTGGTGGAGACAGACTGTGTCTGAATTCAAGAGGGCCTGGGATAGGCACGTGGGATCTCTCAGAGAGAGAAAGAGATAATGGTTACTGTGGATAGGCAATCTAGATGGGCAATTTGGCCTTTATCTGCCATCATGTTTCTATGAATCAAATTGAATCAAAAATTTTTTTCCCCTGAATCGAGCAGCATTACTAAGTAGCAGTCTTGGAGAAGATGCTGCTTTATTTATAGATGGCAACATACAAAGGTTCAAGGGATATGATCGGGGCAGTACTTCAAAGTATACCTGTATTTTCAGTGGAGGTGCCTGAGGAGAAGAGTAATCCTAGAGCGAGAGAGTTCTTTTCCTGTTCGGAGTTTAGGAAAGAGATGGATTGTTTTATCTGGATGAAAAAACAAAATATTGCAGAGATTGAAGATCAAGACCGGTAAGATACACGTAGGCTGTAAAGCTATTTGCAGTATGTCTAAGGCCGTAATTACATTCTGTTGATGCTGATTTGTTGTTTACTCATTATCTATTTGAATAAAAATAAAATGTTTAAAGAATGGCAATGCCCATCTACAGAATGCATGTTCCCTCTTCGAGTTAAGCAGAGCCCAGAGCTAACTTCTCATTTGTACCTGGGGCTTGGAGGAACATTTGGGAAGGGGTCGTATTTATTTTACTGGTGTTCAAAATGATTTCCTTAGAATTTTAGAAGATGGTTCCCTCATTAGCTGCTCTTGAACTTACAAGCTTACAAAAGCTTCCACTTATATGCATGAGTTCCAAATTGACCTCTGATACATTTAGCTTATACAGTACTACTTACTCGTATAAAACCCCTACTGATGTCTCTTTGTTTTTTTGAAGAATAACCCAGGTGATAACGTTTTTTCACCCTTTCTTCCCTGTGCACAAAAGAGAGCTTTTCAACAGATTTTTCTTGCCCTCAGAGATGCCACCAGGAGATCACCATATCATATCTTCTGGCTTTACGCACCAAATCGTCATAGGGTCAAAATATTTAGTGTGTGTCTATTTCATTTATTTTTTGATTTTTGATTTTTTAGTTATTTTAGCCTTAAAACTATAAATATTTTAAAGAAATTTTTCAATATTAGAATACTTAGCTGGCTGGTGGTAGATGATTAATAAGGGATTAATGAGCCAACATGTTTCACCCTTGGAGGGGGTTTCCTCAGGGCTACTATCCCTTTTTCTGCCAATTGTTCACGACATGACCACCCAGTAAAAGTTTTTTTGGAAATCTTTGTTTTTTTGAGCATGTTCATTTATAAAATTGCTTTTTCTGTTAGTGTGCAAAGTCACATGTGTTTTATAAAAGGCTCGTTTGCCAAGCTTTTTATAAAGTACTGTGTACCAGATCACTGAAAACCCATTTATTTGACAAATTTGTTTAAGCTTCCTCAAACGATTTCCTCTACGTCTACTTGCATGCTCCTGCCTTCTGATATATATAATTATGTTACACGCCTGTTTGTTTACTCCTACTTCAAGCTCTTGATGTAACTTTGCTGCATTCCTGCAGCCTCTCTTGTTGTAAACCGTCTTGAACTGAAAGGTATGACGGGATATAAATAAAGCTATTATTATTATTAGATATTCTTTTCCCAGTTTGGAGACTTAATTGCCATTGGAGTAACTCTAAGATAAGACTATCCAGCAAAATACAACAACAATCCAATTATAAAACATTTTAAATGCTTGCTAAATCTATTAATTTGAGCAGCAGCTACATAGACTTTCAGAAAATCTACATATTTGGTTTTTGTAAAGCACTGTTCTGGAACTGAAATGGATGATTTCTCACCACTTGGAGATAAACGATGATACCACAGATGTGTTAACAGTGGTAGATGTTGCTGTCGGCATGTATTGTTGTCCTTCAGAAAAACAGAATTGAAAAGGCTACAAATTATAATTAACAGTGCTGGAGGAGAGCAATACTGTACTCTATAGAGAGGCTCTGAATGAAAAAGCAATACCAGTAATGACTAGTGATTTAGCAAAATAGAGCTAACTTGAACAGAGCTAAAGAAACATTGTGTACCATACCTGATAACGTTCGTTTCTTTAGTCGCAGGTAATTTGCTGGATGTTACTTGGCAATTCTTAGGTTTGCAAGGTGCTTGTATGAAACTACCATATTTTTTTTACTCCATAAGACACACCTGACCATAAGATGCACCCTAGATTTAGAGGAGAAAAACAAGGTAGGCCGGGACAGGGCACAGAGCAGGCAGGCCTAGTGACAGGCAGGCCCCATACCCCCCACGTACTCCCCATATATCTTAAATCATCCCCCATACCCCATGTGTCCCCCAGAACCTTAAATCATCCCCCCATACAATCACGTGCCCCCCAGGTACCTTTTTTAATCCCTGTACCTTTAATCATACCCCCTCGTTACCTTTTTAAATTCTTCCCTTCTTAGATGGCTCTCATCTTTCCCAGCCAGCGGCGCACAGGCCAGATGCGCAAAGATCAGGAGCAAGCCCTCCGCGCTCCCGCCTGGGCCCGCGCCGATCTCCGAATGGCTGCAGTCAGTTCTCGCGAGTCCTGTGAGAGCTGACTGCAGCCATTCAGGAATCGGCGCGGGTCCAGGCGGGAGCGCAGAGGGCTTGCTCCTGATCTCTGCGCTTCTGGCCTGTGGCGCCACTGGCTGGGAAGTACGCTGGACCACTAGGTATGACAGCAGCGAGTGGGCGAGCAGGTGGGTTTTAAAGATGTGGCGGGGTTTAAAAAAAATGTGGCGGCGGGGTGTGTGTGTAGAAATATGTTTCGGCAGGGGGTAAAATATGCGGTGGTATGGGGCTTAACAAATTTGTATCTTTGCTTCATAAGACGCACTTACATTTCCACCCCCCTCTTTGGGGGTGGAAAAAGAAAAATACGGTAATTACATTACCTACAGGTGGATGTAGGACATTCAAATATGAAATGAACACCTGAATGACAGTCTTATGTAAGATGAGATTCTGAATACCAGTTTTGCTTTACTAAATTTGTTTGTTATTTAGGTGTTTTGTGAAAAATAGTTAATACTCTAGCTTATCTTGAACACTATTGTGATGACTTTTGCCTTTTAATTTAAGAACTTGTGTTTATATTTTATTTATGCATGTCCAGTCTCTCTTCCTGGAAGCGCTTCAGCCAGTTTAGCTAAAATTATTTGCGTGTTGGATACTTGTACATAGCTTTAAGGCTGCCAACTGGATCCAGATTTGCAGGTCAGGGCTGATCCAATCCTGGATTTACCCCAGTGCATGCTGAAACTTGTAGTTCTGATTCCTCATTGCAGTCCCTAAGAAAAGCAAAACTACAAGTCCTAGTATGCAATGGTGTAAACCCAAAACTGGATCAGGCAGCCTTTACATAAGTTTAGGCCTCTATACCTGCTACCCCACTGTTTTAATTAATTTTCAGACCTCTAACTCCTTGCCTTGCCTCCTGCCACCACCCCCCATATTGATAATTAAATGCAACAGTCAAGAGCAATCCAATAACATTCCTCCTAAATAATTCTACAAGAAATGCATAATTGGATATCATACTTTTTATATATTATACCTTCTGTGTGTATATGTGGTGCTCAGGCATTATTTGTTTGCTTTGACTGCTCCTGCTCTTGCTGCCCCCCAGAAGCTGCCACTCTGGGTGACTGCCTAGTCTTACCTAATGGCTAAATCAGCCCTTGACATGCTGACCTGTGGCATATAAAGGATCATTATATGATTAATTTAGGCATATATTCATATTAGGCATATATTCAGCTTTCTGATATGCCATGGATATGGATTAGGATTAGGCATATATTAAATTAGGCATATATGTTTGTAAATGCCACAGACTGCACAGTTTCCCACAGTACAAGTTCAGCAGAAGATGGGCCGCATGCCAGTCGTGAATTACTAGGTATCTCAGTTCATCCTGTGTCTTTGCTTTGGGATATTATTTTTGTAAAGCAATCGCCTTGTTTCCTAGGTTTTTCAAATGTTTTCTAGTGAAACGCCATATATATATATCGATGCTGACTGAAATGTGGTAAGTGGTTGGAAGGTCTCTAGAGACAAAGAAGGACCTCTACCTGAAATAGCAAATCATGTAAATTATTAGGAAGTGTCTTAGGCGTGTTACTATTTAAAGAGATCATTTGTGTCTGGAAACATTGATATACAGGATATATGGACTCTACTCCTTAATAGAGGATTGCCTCAGCATATGGCAGCTCATTAGAAGATCAATTACTGAATTTATTTCTTTAATTAATTTGATTTATATCCTGTCCTCCCCAAGGAGCCCAGAACGGGTTACAAGGTAACATACATAACAGTTAGCAAACAAGACATATAAGGAACAGAAGACTAAGGCAGTAGGGTACAGTGGGATGTGTCTAGTTTAATTGTTCTGGATTAGCAGACACTTAGAGCCTGAAGCATGCACATGGAGAGAGTCAGTTGAACATCTATGAAGAATACAGTGGTTTGGGAGTAACAGTCTGAATTCTAGCTTGTCCTGAGGAGTCGGGTGAAAAGGTAGGTTTTTATTGCTTTTCTAAAGCTCAAAAGTCCATCAAGGGATCTGATGACAGGAGGCAGCTGATTCCCGGCACTTTCTAGTTGGAGGCTCCAACCAGTGGGCATTTGAAGATGCATTTCCTCCTGGGAGTGGAGGGCTCTGTTTGGGACATAAGGTGGGAGTTTGACTGATATGTAGCTGGGCGTCGTGTTGTGTAAGGACTTGAACGCAAGTACTGAGCCTTTGTTTAGCTATGGGTAGCCAGTGGGCTGATGCTAGTGCTTGGGATACTGAATCGCGAGTGTGAAGGTTCTTCAGTAGTCCGATTGCTGAGTTTTGTACACGTTGGAGACGCTTTATATTGTTTGCTGTCTGTCCATTGAATAATGCGTTGCAGTAGTCCATGCGGGAGAGGACAAAGGCATAGAGAAGTTGTGTAAAGTCTGGTCCAGAAAAATAGTTTCTTCCGTAGTATGCCATCTATAAACAGTTAGGAAAAGGAACGAAGAAATGGAACATTAGTCAATATTCTGAAAATGGATTTCTGACTGCCTTCCAAAAAAATACATGTTAACTGCTGACAAGCTTAAGTGGAAATTGATACTGCTGGAAGGAGACTGTGCTCTGTGCCCTACAAATCATCAGATACTGCCAGCCGAGACCATTAGAGATCCATTTGATTCATGCTCCTGCACTTGATTTCTATCTTTAGCTGCCATTTCCATGGCTGTCTTTGGCCAGGTGCCACAGGATTGCAGCTCCATCAAGAACAGTATATTTGCACCTCAACTATGATGCCTTTGTATAATGCATGGGACTTTCTTCCCCCACCCCCAGGGGTGAATCATGCACCTTGCAGTATTGCCAATTACTTAATGTCTTGACAAACATAAGGGTGTGTTTATATGAGCTATTGTAGCTAATACTTCATTGAACTGAGCTGTTTAGAAATTCTACAGTAGACTTGTCTTTGTTTAAGGTTTCCCTTGTTCAACAGGCCCATGAAACTGGGCTGGAGGTAGAGTTCAGTAGAGAGGGCTTGTTCAGACGGGTGTACCAACCCAACTTCTCTTTCTTGTATTAGAAGAAAAAACAGGACAGGGGAGATTAGTACCTTTGCTTAACAATCAAGATCAGCCATTGACTGGAGAAGTTAATAGAAGTATGTATTTTGAGTTTGTGTCCGTTTTTAAATTGCACATTTATTGATCAAAAAGAGAATTTCTGGCAACTTAAGAACAAGTCCCAGAAAGCAAAAATCATCTAAGCAAAAGCATCTGTAAAAAGCAGAATACAGTAAAACCTTGGTTTGCGAGCATAATTTATTCTGAAGCCATGCTTGTAATCCAAAACACTCATATATCAAAGCAAATTTCAGAAATAATAGAAACGCAGACGATTTGTTCCACAACCCAAAAACTTTAATACAAAATACTTTACGTACTTGTATTGCAGGACCTTGCTTGTTTAGAACAGTCACTACACCCCCACAGCGTCAGAGAGAGAAGAACCATCGGCTCAGTTGTGATGATGCGACGCGTGTATACTATATGTACTTGATGTTGCTTGTTTATCAAGTTAAAATTTAATAAAATATTTTGTTTGTCTTGCAAAACACTTACAAACTAAGTTACTTGCAAACCAAAGTTTTATTGTATTCCGTTTTGAAAATCCCATAGTGCGATTTGCAAAAGATTTTGCTTGTATGAATTTTTATTTTTTTTATTTTTTTACTATAGAAACTTTTATTTCAGGATAGATTATGTGATGCACAGGCTAAAGTGAACCACAAAAAAATAGACCAATATACCCTCCCCTTTTACAAAACCGCGAAAGTAGTTTTTAGCGCCGGCCCATGTGCTGAATGCTATGCGCTGCTCCAACACTCATAGGGGTCCTTTTATCAAGCCGCGCAAGTGGGGTTAGCACGTTGGACATTTCATCACGCGCTAATCCCTGCAGCCGGCTAAAAAACTAACGCCTGCTCAATGCAGGCGTTAGCGGCTAGCGTGGCAGGCGTTTTAACACGCGGTATTACGCGTGTTAAACCCCTACCGCAGCTTGATAAAAGGACCCCAAAGAGTTCCCATGAGCTTAAGAGCTGTGCACAGCATTCAGTGCACAAGCTGGCACCAAAACCGCTTTTGCTGTTTTGGAAAAGGGGGAGGGGGAATAGAGGTCAAGATTCATTTGCATAGGGAATATGAGGTATATAATTTGAAATCATTTAACTTGGATACATTCAGTTGCATTCTCCATCCAGGCAACAGCATTGGACATATGAATATATCTTGGAACATCCAAATTAGTCATTTCAAATTCATACCTATTATTTGCGCAGTCCTCCTAGGCATTTATTTTAGGGCCCCTTTTACAAAGCCATGGTAGTGATGCTGCCACTGTAAATGTACCAAAGAATTGAATGAGTTTTGGTGCATTTGCTGCAACAGCATTGCTACCACGGCTTTGTAAAGGGACCCTTAGCCATTTAGCAACTGAATGTTGACACATGTATACAATTATGGCCTCATTTTTCCAAAGGTTTTATATGAATACTAGCTCTGGTATCTATATAAATTCACTATCTGTCAATTTTCATATATACTATATATACTTAAATATAATCTGATCCGAATGTAAACTGAGGTGACTTTTTTCCCCCTCAAAAAAGGAGGAAAAAAAAGGATGACTCAAGTATAAACCGCGATAAAAAATTTGGGAGATCCTGGTGAGCCAGTCTACAAAAACTTGAGAATATCCACTGAGAATAATAGGCTAAGCAGCATAAAATCTGAATTATGTTTTGGGCATCTTCCCAGATAATTGTGACCTGGGTTGGTCACTGTTGGAAACAAGATACTAGGCTTGATCGACCTCAGAGGGGGCGGGAGCTGGCAGGCTTTGAGCATACACATATGCTCAAAGCTCCGCACCGGATCAGAAGTAGCAGCAGGTTTCCAGTGCTAATATTAAGTGTGATGTAAGGGAGTGGGGCGTGCATGGAGGAGGGTGGTAGTGGGGATTTGTGTGCAAGGAATATAGCGGTTTTGAGATTCATCACGGGGGGGGGGCATGTTTTCAGTGGGGAGAGGGAATCATTCTATTGAAGATTACAGCCCTGGTGGTCATCGGGGGTTGAAAGGAGGAGAGCTGCACCATTGGTCGGGTGGCGGCTCAAATATAAACCGAGACACCTATTTTTGGGCCAATTTTTTGGCCCAAAAATCTCGATTAACTGCTCTGTCTTTATTTATTCAGGGCTGGAGTGGAGCAAGGGCAGGAACCATAAATTATCCATGTAACAGTGATATTCAACTACTTTATTCAGAACCTGTATGCTTTTTTTAGAAATATAGAATAGGTTTTAGTAGGAAAATGGAGGCCTGTTTGTTTAATGAAGCATGGTCAGGTTAAAATTTCTTTTTTTAAGGCTTTGGCATGGATTCACTAGCTGAGAAGGGTGTTGTCTTGTGTTGTCATTCTGTTTCTGTTTGTTTTTTTGAAATTATTTTGTTACTCATTTAGGAGTGTATTATTTGTTTATTTATATTCTGACTTTTATCAAGGTAGATTACATAATAGCGTTCATTGTCATTAAAACACCAACAGGACATATCTCCTTAACACATAACATAAAATATTTCTAAAAATGAATATTCTCATCAGCTGTGATTCACATCTACTAAGTTATATCCTTTGGTAACTAATACAATCACTAAATATAAGTGTTTTTTTTTTAAATGTTGTGACCAGTGTTTTAAAACCATACTGACTGCTGATTTTGAAAATTGATCTCTAAGGTGCTCAGTTTCAAAAGAGAAAACTATCTCAAAAGCAGCACAAGGGGGCAGAAGGATACTTTTTTTGACAAAATGCCTAAATTGTGATTTTCAAAAAAGGCAGAATTGGGACAATTTTCATTGAGGTCATCCAACTAGTGAAGGGGTGTGTTGGAGGTGTATTTTTGGGTGGAACTTAGGTGAGCTTGCTATCAGGATGGCTTTTTATTCTGCTATAATGGAACAGAAAAAAAAAAGTGTATATTTAGCTAGAACTGTTTCAGTCACGGCTGTCTGAAAAGGTGCCTTGACTGATTAGCTGACCACTGAGGGGATGGAGACTTGATCTCCCCTTAATCTTCTAGTGGTCTCTGACCTCCCTGACCCCCCCAAAGATGTGACGGGGAAAGGTGTAAAACGCGGACCTCACAGACCTGACGGACCTCGCGGATCTAAACCCGCACGTCCTTAAAAATCTGAGGTCCGTGCCGCTTATAGTTAGCTTCTGGCTCTGACAGACCTCGGTGACAATTTAGTGCTGACGGATCCGTCTCACATAGGGAGGGGAAAGTATTAGGATCCGTCAGCGCTACAATGTCACCGAGGTCTGTCAGAGCCGATTTACTGGAGCTGCAGGAAACCAGTTTAAAGGATTCGTTTTAGAGCCGATCCAGCACTAGCACTAGTCTCTGGCTCTGACAGACCTCGGTGACATTGTAGCACTGACGGATCCTAATACTTTTCCCTCCCTATGCTGAGACGGATCCGTCAGCGCTAAATTGTCACCGAGGTCTGTCAGAGCCAGAAGCTAACTATAAGCAGCACGGACCTCAGATTTTTAAGGACGTGCGGGTTTAGATCCACGAGGTCTGTCAGGTCCGTGAGGTCCGCGTTTTACTCCTTCCCATGTGACGGTGACAGTAGATGCTAGACTGTATGACTGCTATGTCTACTAAACAGTGTTTGCCATCCCACGTCTACCATGCTAGGTTCCATCAAACTATGTGTCATACTGTTGTGTTATACTAGGTTAGCCGTGCTTGTAAAACTATGGGCTCCTTTTACTAAGGTGCGCTAGCGTTTTTAGCGCGCGCTAAAGATTAACGTGCGTTAGCCACACGCTAAATGAAAAATACTAACTCAAGCTCTATGGAGGCGTTAGCATTTAGCGCGTGGGGCATTGTAGCGTGTACTAAATAAAAAATACGTAAGCTCTATGAAGGCGTTAGCGTGTAGCGCGCACTAAGCATGTGCTAAAACCACTAGCGCACCTTAGTAAAAGGCGCTCTATGTTTGCCTATGTTTGTTATGCTATGTCTAACCATACCATATTTTCTCATCTTGTTTTACCATGCTTTAACTATGTCGTGCCATCTTTTTTCACACAATGTCCTGCCGTGCCATCATGTTGTATAAATACACTTTATTATGTATGTAAGCTTGTAACCTGTTCTGAGCTGTCCCGGGAGGATGGGATATACTGTGAAAAACCAAATAAATTCTGGCCATTCATAAGAAAGCAGCAAGCAAGCGGATTGGGTAGCGTAGTGAGCAACGCAGTGGGCAGTGAACAATGGGACCCAGATTCATTTCATACTTTATATAACTCTTTCACTTCAATACAAATGGTGAACCCTCCTTGGAACACAGAGATATCTCCTGACCTGCAAGCCCAAGGGCTAGTTTAGTGGCGGACCTTTAGGGACAGTCGGTTTTCTCTGTTCCTGGAGGGATTTAGGTGGGCTTTGTACCTGGGCCCCCTTTATGTGAGGTCTGCTCACTGACCACTAGGCTGCACCTCTGCAATGCTGGGATGTCTGTGTGACCAGATCACTAGGAATGCTGCCGGACAGACTTCCATATGGCTTGTTTTTCTATGTTTTCCCTTATGACACTTTTAATTCAATACTGTTTACAGATGGATGTGTTCAGCCTGAAAATGTCTAGTTCAAAGTTATAACTGAACACTTTCTGATTTGATTATGGCTATGAGCTAGACATTTTTTTTTGAGACGTTTTCAGCAAAATGTCTCAGTTTGGACTTAAGAGTATCATTGAATATGCCCATCCGCATGTGCCAAATCCCTCTCCCCGGGGCTGAGGCAGAAAGCTACCACAAGCAAAAGCATGCGGTTGCCGCAGGGTGTACATGCCTGGTACTGACTGCACAATGCAGAACAGGGTTGAGTGTGAGAATTAGCTTGTGCAGTACACATGAGAGCAGACGGCATTAAAATGAATGACGATAAGGCCATTAAATATTCCTTTACAATGCAGCAGCTTTTAACAGAGTAGGTACAATGTGAGAAATATTTTGCTAGGTTTGGGGTAGTGTAGAAGGGTCGGTTGAGAGGATCTAATGCCAGTTTTTTGGAGTTTAAATAATGGCTTTGTCTTTTTTACATTGACTAGAACAAGTATCAGCAATTTAATACAGTTGGGATTTAACAGCTCCTGTGTATGGACCAGAGAGCTGATCTGTGCAAAGCTATCAGGCTTGCTGAAATTTAATGCTCAAGAATTTCTGTGCTGAACAACAGGCGCAGATGTGGCACTGTCATTTTGTTTGAACATGTGCACAGTGAGCTGCCCTCCTCACAGAACATTTGTATGTATAGCATTTCATTAGTTTACTGCGTTACGCAGTTTGAATTTTATGGTCGAAGCCACGCACTCGGCTGTCAATGCACGAGTCTACCGTGTGGCTTGTTGCATTGACTCTGTTTGGATGCTTATCTTTGGCCGTTTAATGATTTATTTGTGCCAGGATTCTTTTAAGAGAAAGCACTTAAGCATGCCAGAACCACCACCCACCCATAAAACCTTTAAATATTTAGGGGTCCTTTTTACTAAGGTGCACTATTGAATTAGGGTGTGTTAAATGCTATTTGTCCCATAGGTATACAGTGGGTTGTGTGGCATTGAACATGTGCTAAATCTATTATAGCGCAGCTTAGTAAAAGGACCAGTTAGTGACTTCATTGTGTTTGCATGTTAATAAAGTGTGAAAGAGCCACTCATATTTAAAACAGAACCTAGAGCAATAATTCCTATATGCATATATTTATAATCCTTTGTTCCAATAAGTCTAAACATATTCTTATATCAAATTTTTCAGTCTACATATAAATGTTCCTTTGGATTTATTAAGTGTTCTGTAACCATCTACACCAGGGGTGTCAATGTCCCTCAAGGGCCGCAATCTAGTCTGGTTTTCAGGATTTCTCCAATGAATATGCATGAAATCTGTTATCATACAATGAAAGCAGTGCATGCAAATAGATCTCATGCATATTCATTGGGGAAATCCTGAGATCCCGACTGGATTGCGGCCCTCGAGGAGGGACTTTGACACCCCTGATCTACATATATAAGATTAACATAGAAACATAGAACATGACGGCAGAAAAGGGCCACGGCCCATCTAGTCTGCCCACACTAATGGCCCACCCCCTAACTACCTCCATGAAGAGATCCCACATGCCAATCCCATCTTTTCTTAAAATCTGGCACGCTGCTGGCCTCAATTACCTGTTGTGGAAGATTATTCCAGCGATCAACCACCCTTGCGGTGAAGAAATATTTTCTGGTGTCGCCATGAAATTTCCCACCCCTGATTTTCAACGGATGCCCTCTTGTTGCCGTGGGTCCTTTAAGGAAAAAGAGATCCTTTTCCACCTCGATACGGCCTGTGACATATTTGAACGTCTTGATCATGTCTCCCCTCTCTCTGCGTTCCTCAAGTGAGTACAGCTGCAACTTACTCAGTCGTTCCTCATACGGGAGATCCCTGAGTCCCGAGACCATCCTGGTGGCCATTCGCTGAACCGACTCAACTCTCCGCACATCTTTTTGATAATGCGGCCTCCAGAATTGTACACAGTATTCCAGATGGGGGTCTCACCATGGATCTGTACAACGGCATTATGACCTCGGGCTTACGGCTGACGAAACTTCTACGGATACAGCCCATGATTTGTCTAGCCCTGGATGAAGCTTTCTCCACTTGATTGGCAGTCTTCATGTCTTCGCTAATGATCACCCCCAAGTCACGTTCTGCTACAGTCCTTGCTAGGATCTCACCATTTAGGGTGTAAGTCCTGCATGGATTTTTGCTGCCAAGGTGCATGACCTTGCATTTTTTGGCATTGAAACTTAGTTGCCAAGTCTTTGACCAATGCTCCAGCAGGAGTAGGTTTTCTTAGGTTTTTTAGTTGGTGTATTAGGATATTAAGGGCTTGATTTAATAAGCATTTTGCCTACAGACAGAAAAACAGCTTAAGTAAATCAGGCTCCGAGTCTTTGCTTATAAACTGGCTAGATGACTTTTGCCTTTTTTTTGTCAGCTTATTTGTAGTGAGAATGTTGGTCCAACCCCTTCTGAATCCCATAATTAAAACAATGGTTTAGATACACAGATGCTCCCAAAATAGTACGTGTAATTAATATGTCTGGTACAAGTTATTTTTAGCTAAGTGCCCTAAAGGGGAAAGGATTGGGACTTGTATACCCCCTTTTTGTAGTTTTACAACCATACTCAAAGCAGTTTACATACAGGTACTTCAAGGCTTTTCCCTATCCATTCTGGTGGGCTCACACTTTCTCTAATGTACCTGGGGCAGTAGAGGATTAAGTGATTTGCCCAGGATCACAAGAAGCAACAGAGGGTTTGAACCCACAACCTCAGACTGCTGAGGCTGTAGCTCTTAATTGCTACATCACATCCTTATCCTAAATATATATCGCTTAGTATATATACTTAGAAAATATGTGAGATAATGTTCTATCGTTAATCTTTTTAAACATGTAAGTTTTGTAATATAATTTTGAAAATTAATTCTCACAGAGCAATGAGTTGCTGTAATTATTTCATGCATTTTTTTCAGTGAAACTTTCAGTTGAATAGATTTGAATAAAGAATTTTTATCTGAGACACTGCAACCCTACATTTAGGGCTCCTAAATGTGCTAGGGGTTTTAGTGCGCACTTAGTGCACATTAAATTGCCATGCGCGCTAGACGCTATTGCCACCATTGAGCTGGCATTAGTTTTTGGTGCGTAGCGTGGGGTTAGCGCACGCTAATCAGCAGCGCACGCTAAAACCGCTAGCTTGGCTTAGTAAAAGGAGCCCTTAAACTTTGGATTTAGTCTTAATGATCTGTCCATGCACTGTTGCAACTTTTAAAATTATATAATCAATTGGATCAGTTATTTAAATATAGACTGGGACGCGGTATTTTAATGTCCTCTTTCTAGCCGTTTCCGGTTGATCATAGCTCTACCACAGTGCCAACGACCTGTTCTTGGCAGAATACTATAGAGATTTACCATTGCCTTTATCGGCCCATAGCATTCAGTCTAAGTGAAATTAAACTTGGTCTAAAAAAATGACATTTCACTATGTGGTTTATTTATTTGACCACTAGATGTCAGTATGTTCAAGGCAATCACAATTTAACAGATGGGCTCTGGTTTAACTATGACTATCTAGGACAGGGGTGCCCACACTTTTTGGGCTTGCGAGCTACCTTTAAAATGACCAAGTTAAAATGATCTACCAATAATAAAATTTAAAAAACACAAAGCACACTGTACACAGAGAAAATTTTAATAATTATCATTTATATTCTGGGTTTTTTTTCCCAAAGAGATCAAGGTTACTTCAGTAACAACTATACCCCTTCTCTTTTTACTAAACCGCGATAGCAGTTTTTAGCGCAGGGATCTGCGCTGAATGCCCTGCGCTGCTCTCGATGCTCATAGGCTGCCTGCACTAAAAAATGCTATTACAGTTTAGTAAAAGGGGGCCATAGTGCAAAATATAGACCACAGATATAAATTCTCAAAACGGCCACATTTTGATCACTAAATTGAAAATAAAATCATTTTCCTACCTTTGTTGTTTGGTCATTATTCAAATTTTGTTGATCCCAGGCTCTGGTTGTCTTCTGATAACTTGCTTGCCAGGGTCTACTTCTTTCTTCTTTCTCTGTACTAAACATCCATCTTCTAGCTTTGTCCTCCCCTTCCGTTTCCCTTCCCTCCCCTGGAAATCTGCCATCTTTCCTTTTTTTCGTCTCCATCTACAGATCCACCTTTTCTCAACTACCCTTTCATCCAGCATCTCTCCCTCCTTCCCCACCACACCAGGGTCCACCATCTCTCCTTTTCTTTTCCCAACTACCCTCCTATCCAGTATCTCTATCCCCCCTCCACACCATCCCTTGTGTCCAACGTCTCTCCTTTTCTGTTCCTTCCCTCCCTAAATCCCATTGTCCACCATCTCTCTCCCACTCCTCTGTTTTTAGACCCATTATTTCTTCACCCCAAAGTCCGGCATATGCACGTCTCTTTGAACCCAGCTTCCCTCCATCCCTTCTACACCAGGGCCTTCCTCCCCCGAAGGCCTGTTCCCCCCTGAAGGCCTGCACCCCACCCCTGAAGGCCTGCACTACTCCCCTGAAGGCCTCCCTGTCCCCCTTGAAGTCCTGCCTGTCCCCTCTGAAGTCCTGCACCCCAGCCCTGAAGGCCTACCTTCTCCCCCCCAAAGGCCTGTCCCCCTGGAAGAACTAAACACCCCCCCAAAAGGCCTGCGTGTTCCTCCCTGACCTCCCGCACATCCATTTACCTGCAGAGAGGATCGCCAGTACTTTAGCGATCCTTGCAGGTTGTCATAGGCCTCAGGAGCTGTCTTCCTTCTGCCGCGGTCCCGCCCCTCCTCTGAGTCAGAGGCAGGATTGTGGCAGAGGGAAGACAGCTCCTGAGAGCCTATGGCAACCTGCAAGGATCGCTAAAGTACTGGCAATCCTTTCTGCAGGCTGCTCCCTGCTAAAATTAGGTAAAGGAATGTGCGGGAGGCCAGGGAGAAAGCTGGACACCACAGCACTTCCCGACTGACCCTCTCCCCTCGCCATCTAAAGCAGGCGTGGCGGAGGCTGGCCAGCAAAAGGCAGTGCTGCCGATCCTGCTTTAGGGGGCGAGGGGGTAGGGTCAATCACTGAGGCTGATTTTTTTTTTTTTTTTTTGGGGGGGGGGTTAAATCGTACTGATCACCTAATGTGAATCGATTCGAATCAGGCAGCACTAAGTCCTCTTCTCGTACCACAACAGGCACTTCTGTCTCCTGTAGTACACTAAGCTCCATCTCCCACTGACCTTCTAACCCCGCCCTGCCAGCACTCTGATTGGCCGGCGTTCTTCAATAGGCGGATTAATTGGCCGCTGGTCAGGAGGGGAAAAAAAGAAAAGGGAAAACCACATAGCTCCGCGATCAACTGTGGTTGCCTGAGCTATCGACCGGTTGATCGCGATCGATGTATTGGGCACCCCTGATCTAGGAGCTGTTAGTAGGTAAATTTAATCTCTATCTTTGAGATCAAGCCATATCAATGGGGTTTAATCAGAGGCATGGGCCCAGTTTACTTAAAGGGAAAGAGGATGGGATTGATATACTGCTTTCCCGTGGTTATAAACAAAGCATTTTACATGTTATATACAGGTACTTATTTTGAACCTGGGAAAATGGAGGGTTAAGTGATTTGCCCAGAGTCACAAGGAGCTGAAGCAATAAGGAGACAAGAAATAATAAAATCATTAGGACGTTTTCAGCATCTAGAGCAGTGGTCTCAAACTTGCGGCCCGCCAGGTACTATTTTGAGGCTCTTGGTATGTTTATCATAATCACAAAAGTAAAATAAAACAGTTTCTTGATCATATGTCTCTTTAGCTATAAATTACAATATTATTATTAGGCCTTAGCCAAAAGGAAAGATTTATAGACCATAAAGAATTTTACCTCATGCAAAATTGTCATTTGTTTAATAAGACATTAACTATTTTTTCTGAGGCTCTCCAAGTACCTACAAATCCAAAATGTTTGAGTTTGAGACCACTGATGTAGAGAAAGACAGAGTGAGTTGCTAGGAAAGGCATTCCCCATCTGAATTTTAGATCTTGCATGTCTGTAGTCTCATAAACATTAGACAAACATAGCCAATCAAAATTATACAGGTAGGGCTTAATATTTAGGGAAAGCTGAGCTCTGAAATTTAGGGCTCCTTTTACAAAGGGGCACTAGCGTTTTTAGCACACGCACCGGATTAGTGCGCGCTATTCTGCACGTTAAGGCCCTAACGCACCTTTGTAAAAGGAGCCCTTAGTCTCATAGGTTTTGTACCTGAGGGGCTGTTTATTAAACCTTAGCATGCACTAATTGAATTAGTGTATGCTAAATACTGTGCATCCTTTTTTATAGCTATGGGCCGAATGTCCTTAGTTCACACTAATATCCATCTAGCAAACATTAAGATTTAGTAAAAGGGCCCCTATATGGTGTCCCCTAGTTTCAGCCAAACATGAGTCTGTTTTCCATGGAAAAGTCACCTAAATTTAGGAGTTAAAAAGATACTCTTAGATTTAGGCCTGTTATTCATCTGCCTAGATTTTATGAGCCAAATTTATGAAGGCAGTGCTAAACATCACCTGTGTTTTTATCCTCGCCTTAAATGTAGGATTTCAAAGAAATTTTGGGCATAAATTTTCTGAGGTGCCAGTTTAGGAGCTTCACTCTAGAAGCGGGAACCAAGTGTGAGGTCATTAAATTCGCAGATGACACCAAACTATACAGCAGGGCTCAAACGAGGGAAGACTGCGAAGATCTCCAAAAGGATCTAACGAAGCTGGAAAAGTGGGCCGAAAAATGGCAAATGAGCTTCAACATACGGAAATGCAAGGTCATGCACGTGGGGAAAAAACCCGATGTTCACTTACAAAATGGGGGGAACACCACTAGGGATCAGTAACCTGGAGAGAGACCTGGGAGTGATGGTAGATGCAACAATGAAGGCATCGGTGCAGTGCGCCACGGCCTCAAGGAAAGCAAACAGAATGTTGGATATCATTAAGAAGGGTATCACGACCAGGACGAGGGAAGTCATCATGCCGCTGTATCGTGCAATGGTGCGGCCGCATCTGGAGTACTGTGTCCAGTACTGGTCGCCGTACCTCAAGAAGGACATGGCGGTACTTGAGGGAGTACAGAGAAGAGCAACTAAACTGATAAAGGGAATGGAAAATCTCCCATATATCGACAGATTAAAGCAGCTAGGACTTTTCTCCCTGGAAAAGCGGAGACTTAGAGGAGACATGACAGAAACCTTCAAGATCCTGAAGGGCATAGAAAAAGTAGACAGGGACAGATTTTTCAAATTATGGGGCAACACAAGTACAAGGGGGCACTCGGAGAAATTGAAAGGGGACAGGTTTAGAACAAACGCTAGAAAGTTCTTTTTCACTCAGAGGGTGGTGGATACATGGAACGCGCTTCCAGAGGCTGTTGTAGACAGGAACACATTAAATGGTTTCAAGGAAGGTTTGGATAGATTCCTAGAAGAAAAAGGGATTGAGGGATATAGATAGATATAGACCACTACTCAGGCAATGGGCTTGATGGGCCGCCTCGGGAGTGGACCGCTGAGCAGGATGGACCTATGGTCTACCTCAGCGGAGGCAACTTCTTATGTTCTTATGTTCTTAATCATCCGGATTTACCTGGACATACCAGCTTTTTAGAGGACATGTTCAGACGTCCGGCTGGTTTTTCAAAACTTGGCACTTTGTCCGGGTTTTGAAAAGCTTCAACCTAGGGACTGCGTTGGGAGGGCATCTGTGCTTTTTCAGATGCAATGCGTTGATTTCATGCGCATGCATATGATGTCATTGTGTTGCAGCCACACATGCATGTGATGTCATTGTGTTGCAGCCACACATGCATGTGATGTCATTGCGTTACATCTGCGCATGGACAGATACCCTCCTGACGTCCCGAGGACGAGAACAGCTTTGGAGGGCATGACATTGGCGTAACGGGGTGGGGCTGGGTAGAACTGGTCGGATCTGGGGGTGTGGCTAAGGATCCAGATTATACAGGAGTAAAATCTGGTAATCCTAAGCATAGACCTTTTGAGCATTAGCTTCTTAGCTAATTGCATTCTGCTTCCAAAGTCATGGCTGTGCAGCTTTTGCTTTACTTTCTGAAGGAAAGAATGGCTTAGTGGTTGCACTCAAATATTGTCCTTATTCTCCCCATTACAATTGGTGTCAGGTCAAAAGTGCGCCGGGACAAAGGCACGCCCAGACAATTGAGCGCAGCGCGCGCCGCTCTAAATTACTGTTTTTAGTGCTCCGACGGGGGGGGGGGGGCGTGGGTTGTGGGGGCATTGTGGGGGGCGTGGGGGGTTGTAACCCCCCACATTTTACTGAAAACTTCTCTTTTTCCTGTTTTTAGGGAAAAAGTTCAGTTTACAGTAAAATGTGGAGGGTTACAACCCCCCAAGCCCCCCATAACACCGGCGCGATGTCTATTAAGTAAACTGGGGGGTTCCCCAACAAACCCCCCCGTCGGAGCCCCTAAAAACTGTAATTTAGAGTGGTGTTGCGGCGCGCGCTGTGCTCAATTGTCGGCGCGCGCTTTTGTCTTTCGCGCCGTTGTCTATGAACCTTACAATTACTTAGGAGACTGATGATTAGTGCTTTGATTGTACCACAGTTAGGCGGCATATCAACCACATTCCTTTATTATTATGTAATTAACCAGATATTAAGAATGCACATTAGATACTATGATGTGGGCTGCACGGTGTGCAAATTTATTTATGCAATTTTACATATATAAATCAAGAAATTCACTTGGTATAGAAAACAAGATGAAACAAGAAAAATAGACAACCCAAAAATATGAAATCATGGATCCAGGAAAAATTCTAGATTAAAGCATGGGTTCTATTCCAAAACACAATAATATCAAGAAATGTTAAGCTGGTTGCATGTTTGATACACTTGCTTTAAAAAATAAATTCTGATAGGCATCAACTTGTCCATCCAAATTTGGGTGTTTGGTGGTCCAGCATTATTATTATTATTTTTTTTAAACTTTATACTTTATTGATTTTTGTTACTAAAAGATAACAAAATACAGGAAAATAAACAGTGTCATACATTAAAATAAATCTGATCAGGAAAAAATATACATCAATTCCAGTCCACATTAATGGAGCCAAATACTGCTACACTTTAGTTATAAACAAAGTAAAAAATAGAGTATTTATTATTATTATTTTTTAAAGCACACATCTAGATAAGCACTTTTAAATATTACCTGGTAGGCCCTCTTCTGAGTGGAATTTTTACCTGGCAAAATGAAACCAATATTCTGGAGAGGGGGAGAGAAATGGAAAAATCAGAGTTTGATCAGTCAGTTTCCAGAGCTCCTTTTAATATTTTTCTTGTTAAAAAAACTAAAAAAAAAACCTAATAATGTAACTTTATAGCAACATCTGAATTTTCTCTTTGGGGGGGAGGGTAGGTTTTCATAAGGTTTTTGCATATGTTTGCCTATGTGTGTTATACTTCAAGGTTTAGTTCTTGGGTCTGTTTTTAACATTTTTGTAAGTGATATTGCTGAAGGGCTATCTGGTAAGATTTGCTGCTTTGCAGATAATACCAAAATCTACAACAGAGGAAGGACCCAGCAAAGCTTTGTCTGAAATTTGGCAGCTAAGATTTAAATGCAAAGAAATGCAAGGTCATGCATTTGGGCTGCAAAAACCTGAGGGAATGGTACAGTTAAAGGAGTGAAGAACTTTTATGTACAAAAGAGGAATGGGACTTGGATGTGATAGTGTATGATGATCTTTAAGTGGCTAAACAGATTGAAAAGGTGACTGTGAAAGCTAGAAGGATGCTTGGGTGCATAGGGAGAGGTATGGCCAATAGGAAAAAGAAGATATTGATGCCCCATATAAAACTCTAGTGAGACATCATTTAGAATATTGTGTACAATTCTGGAGATCGCACCTTCAAAAAAATATAAACAGGATAGAGTCGTTCCAGAGGAAGGCTACTAAAATGGTTGATGGTCTTCATCATAAGGTGTAGGGGGACAGACTGAAAGATCTCAATATGTATATTTGGGAGGAAAGGCATGGGAGGAGTGACATGATACAGACATTCCAGTACCTAAATAGCATAAATAGGCATGAGGCCAGTCTTTTTCAATTGAAAATAAACTGTGAGAGAGCATGAGATGTAGTTAAGAGGTGATAGGCTTAGGAGTAATCTAAGGAAATACTTTTTTACAGAAAGGACGGTAGATGTGTAGAATTCAAGAAAGCGTAGGGCAGGGATCTCTTAGGGAGAGGAGGAGATAGTAGATGCTGTGGGAAGACTGGGTGGGCCATTTGGCTTTTATCTACTATCATGTTTCTCTGTTTCTATGTAAAAATTCCATTAAAAAATCCGCCTTCTCAGGATTATGGGAAAATTTATGATAGTATGTGTATTTGATCATACATCAAGGAGCAGGCTCGGGGGTGAGGTTTTATTGATATGATTAAAGAACACAGAGAATTTTGTTTTGAATCCTTCTGTACACTGTATTCCCTGTACATTGCACCTTCAAAGCATGGCTTGTTGCCTAATAATAGAAGAAACCCAATCTGTATTGTCATGGACAGCACCAAGTTTTCCCTTTTGATATTTGCAGGGCAGGGCTGTGAAATTCCAGTCCCTTTGGTTGATGGAGATCTTGTAGAAGACACTTTGTGGCAGAAAAATTAAAGACAGGGATTTGTGAACCTGCATTATATTGATTGATGTTGAAGCTTTAATTCATTGGCCAAGTTCTCCATCTCTTCAAATCCTCTGGCAATACTTTGAACATCTGAATCCATGGAGATGCTGGCTGCCCTTTTAGAACTTGCATCATCTGTATGTACAGTAATGAGATACTTATCCAGCAGTTGATAGGTTTCTGTTACTGTGGCTTGATAGGTTGCATAATGTTGAATCCCAGATGGTTGCAAATATTCTTTCATCGTCATGTTTCTTCCATCTTTTGACAAAACTGGATCTAGGAACTGTACCAAATGTGCCACTATCTCTCCCTCATCAAGCAGCTCGTGGTATTCACCACTCAACTTATCAGACTGATGTTTATCTCCATTTCTGAAATCCGACCCATTACATTTCTGTTTCAAAGATTCCCTGTTACTATCTTTGTTTATGGCATCCTGCTTTCCACATCCCTCTTTTTCTTCATCACCTGCAGATGTAAAACATTGCTTTGTGGCCTTTTGTGAGATGTTTCCTTTGGTGGCATCCATGTCTGTGTGTCTTTCCTGCTTCTGATGGACTACTATGAGCCGCCACTGTTGGTTTTTTTGACTCAGCCACATTTCATTTCTTGCTAGCGCATAAGTACTTGTGTCATAATAGTGGTGTTCTTCAACTACTTTGTCCGTACAGACTGCCCCAAGCTGTAGCAGCTTGGTTTTACTGTCCTCCTGGAGCCAGTATGCTTGCTTGAGTTTCACAGTGTGGAGCTTAGGTTCTTTCAGACTTGTCATTGTTATCTGCAAACATTAGCAAAAGATGACATGTTAAGAGGTAGCATGTACTTCGAGGACAATTTTAATCACCATTTACAGTAGTAAAGAGATTTTTACTCATGGAAGTCACAGAGGATGGGTGGGTCATCATGAGGTTTTCATCATCAGCTGAGGCCATGTGATTAGTGCATATTAAAATAGGGTCATATTGGATGGAAGTTTGGGAGCACTGATATATGATGTGGTGTATTTTTTTTATACTGAGATGCTTTTGATATTTTGATATTGTAGTACAGGGATTTTGAAATTCTTTTGTTCTTTTAATCCCATACAGTTAAATTTAGCTGACTATGCAACTTGGGGCTCCTTTTACTAAGCTGCGTTAGGGCTTTAACGCGCAGAATAGCGCGCGCTACATTGCCACACACACTAGACCTTAACGTCGGCATTGAGCTGGCGTTAGTTCTAGCCACGTAGCGTAATTTCCTGCATGCGCTAAAAACGCTAGTGCACCTTAGTAAAAGGAGCCCTTGATTACACTTCCTCTTGTCTGAACGGCTTGACAAATTACAGCTATACTCGCTCGAGGAGCGCAGAGAGAGGGGGGACATGATCGAGACGTTCAAGTATCTTACGGGCCGCATCGAGGCGGAGGAAGATATCTTCTTTTTCAAGGGTCCCACGACAACAAGAGGGCATCCGTTGAAAATCAGGGGCGGGAAACTACGAGGTGACACCAGGAAATTCTTTTTCACTGAAAGGGTGGTTGATCGCTGGAATAGTCTTCCACTGCAAGTGATTGAGGCCAACAGCGTGCCTGATTTTAAGGCCAAATGGGATCGGCACATGGGATCTCTTCACAGGGCAAAGGTAGGGGAGGGACATTAAGGTGGGCAGACTAGATGGGCCGTGGGCCCTTATCTGCCGTCTATTTCTATGTTTCTATGAATGCGTCTTTCCTTATTTTTCCCACCACTTGTTTCCTTTTTATTTTAAACCTATTTTGTTACTGTACCAACATACTACATCGGTTATTTTGTTGTGTGGCTTGGCCATGATGCTTTCCTTTTCCCTACTGGTCTTGTGTTTCGAGCGTCCAGGTTTCACTCCTCGCTCAGGGTTTCCCATTACCATTACATGTGGCCAGGTTTATGCTTGCTGTTAGGCACATGGCCAGCCACTCGGAAAAACTGAATCTGATCTTTTTCCCAGCTAATGGAAAATGAATAACTGTTTCAGATGGAGTAATTCCATTAGTGACCCAGCCAGACATAGAGTAGACTTTCTTTTGGAACTGGCCTTTTGCTTTAGTTTGTTTTCCAAAGCCCTTGAACCATTTTCTTCTCATTCCCACTGATGTCTAGAACTGATCCTTATGGTATGCATCTGGTTTCATACTGCATGGGGGAATCGCTTCCAGGCTTGATCTTAGAACTTGGGTATGAAATTGCTGGCGGCTCAGACAAATCTTACTGATTTTATTTTTACCCCAGAGAATCTCTCAGGATGACTGCCCAGATCTGTAAGCACCACTTACAAGCTGATGATATGCAGGATTTTTCTGTTGTGTTCATAAGTTATATTTTATCTTAAGAAGGCTTATGACCTAACCGTCTTGAGATGTCAGTTGGTTTGAAATACTGCTGAGATGAATAACACAGTGAAGGACTTCCCAGGATTATCTGACACCCTATCTGAACCTTCAGTCATGTGACTCCCACCAAAGAGTGACTCAAAGCCCTTCCTCTTTCTCCCCTTCCCTTTCATACCCTCCTGTAGTTCAGCATCTCCCCTTCTGTATTCCTTCCTGAGGTATCCAGCATCTCCCTGCCTCCCCTGAACCCCCTCCAAGGTGTTCAATGGCTTCCCTTCTGTACCTCTTCAGTGTTCTCCCCAGGGCCTTTCAGCCGGGCGCTCCACCCAGCTAATTTAGATGAGCGCCCGGTTGTAATCTCGATCGCAATCCTGCTGCTGCTGCCGCCTTCTGCTCAACATTAAAAAAACAAAAACAAAAAAAAACCCTTCTCACCGGCTTGGAGATTTACCGGTCTGACTCGGCACAGCCTGAATCGCAGGAGCCTGACTTTTTTTTTTTTTGTTTGTTTTTAACGCCAGCAAGCGACTTGAACCCATGCTCCGGGGCTCTAACATGTGCATGCCGCTTCTCTCCGAAACCGGAAGTCACGCCCAGAGGGAGGAAGAGAAGGGAAGTCGGCATGCACATGCCCCGGAGCATGGGTTCGCTATAGGAGACAGATCAGCTTACAACTTGCTCTTGCTTGCTTCGGGCTTTCTTCGCTGTCGGATCCTGCCTACTTTCTGTTTCCGAAAGTAGGCAGGACCCGGCAATGAGGAAGGCCCGAAGCAAGCAAGAGCAGCGAGTTGTAAGCTTCCTTCCGTTGCTGACTTATGGAAGATAGGTCAGCGATGGAAGGAAGCGTACAACTTGCCTTAGTCCAGCCCTGCACAACATGCGGCCCAAAACGGATCTCACTGCCGATATGGCTCTCACTCCGCTTTCCTTTGCAGATCAGCTCAGGAGGCAAGATTTAGCCCGAGATCAGACGAATATTAAAGGGCATTTGAAGGCATCTGAGCAGATTGAGGAGAACATGTCCTGTTTTTCCATGCCTAAAAATTCCACCTTGTGTTATGTAATCTCTGATCTGATCCTTAAGAGTGATGCAACAGTCTCCTCCAGTAAACAGCTTTAAATCCTGCAACCATACAGAACCAGATGGTCAAAGGGCTCCGAAGTGTAGTATTGCCAAGGGATCTGTCTCATGAATATGCATTGAAAGCAGTGCATGCAGATAGATCTCATGCATATTCATTGGGGAAATCCTGAAAACCCGACTGGATTGCGGCCCTTGAGGGCCGACATTGGACACCCCTGCCCTAGCTCTTACTTTGCACTATAGCAAAATAAAAAAGAAGCAAATAAAGATCAATCACACAGGTGCCCTTCAAGGCTCAGTAACACCTCTCCATAAATTATGTGGAAGAGGTCTGGAAGTGGGGATAGCATCTATTTCATATCCTCAGTGAGACCTCAGGAAGGAACCTAGTTATCAAAACATTATTAGAGGTGTTGTACAGCCATTTCTTGTTTGACTGGATGAGCTATATTTATCTTTTTTTTTTAGTTGTTTAAATTCATGCAGAAATAAATGGTTAGATTGAACCTAATGACTTCATTAACGCATTTCCCTTTTTTAAACCTCTATACTATTTGAAAGAGGGTGAATATCTAATTATTCACTTCTAGAATTGGATATTTCTTAAATTTAGTAAAAATATTCTGGCACAAGTGTCAAACCTTAAAAAAGGAAGTCATATTGAGCATTGGAAAATAATAATTAACTAATAAAAATAGTATACATTTAATTTTTCCCACTACCAAATTTCCCCACCCCACCCGGCTACTTTTTCATGCCACCCGGCTGGAAAAAATTTCTGGGGAGAACACTGCTCTTCCAGAACAGCACTGGTTGCTAGCACCCTGTTAGCTTTTTCCTGGAAGCCTCACCCTGGTGGGGCCTTGACCATCTGGATGTGCTCGGGATCCTATCCCCCCCCAAAAAAAAAAAAACAGGAAGTTAAGAGAGGTGGTATACAGAAGGCTTGATTGAGCATGCATGGATGCTGAAGACTTCATGCCGGCTGTATTGGGTAAACAATCTGACAGCTGCCTAAGTGCAGTTCCCCTTCCTCCCAGTCACACTGTGGCTCTCTAGGTGGATATCTGTGTAGTGGTTGGACTGACCCTGAATACCATAATCATTATGTAAAGAAAAACAAAATGCCAGCAGACAACAGGTGATGGCCTACATAGTCTAACCTTTCATTGCATACCTGCAGTGATGCCAAAAGGTCTTCCTATACACTCCTTACCCTTAGAATTATTTTGTGTATGACCCATGCATGCTTGAATTATGTCAGTATTTGGATTTCTTACCACCTCCACTGGTAGCCTTAGGCCTCTACCACCCTTTTAGTGAAAAAGTATTTTCTCACATTCTTTATAAGCAGTCTTCCTTTTTAGCTCCTATGATGAGCCTTTTGTTCTTGAATTTTTCATTCTGCCTTCTGGTACCTCATTGAAGCATGTTAGATATCTGAGTGTTTGCATCATTCTATCAAAAATGGCAGGGAAACTGATGGCATTTTAAAAGCTAACTTAATTATTGATTCATCAGCTTTTGAGGACAGGAGTCTGCTTCATCAGATACATGCATCTGAACCCAGTTCTCCAGATAGAGTCTCCCAAAGACCCGTAGAGAGGTAATATTTCTTCCTTTTTTCTACTAGTTATGTATCATTTGCTCTACCCACTGCTTTGTCCTACCAACTTGCTGAATGTGATATTGTAACATACTATCTTGAAAGTACCACTGCACTATTCTGTCTTTCGGTATTGCCTGCCTCATTCTCCCATGACTGGTGTTCAGCTAACAGGTTTTCACTGGCTTACGTCATCATCATTTCCATTCTTGTAGAATAGTACTCGAAGTGTTCTGATCTCTTGGAACATCTTATCAAGCAACTGAAGAGCTGAACAGAGGTGTACATACATGCAGATTACTGGTCTTCCTGTTTTCACTTATGTATTGATCAAATCTGCTTTGAGTCTATATTCTCTGTCATAGTCCTATCCTTTTGGACCGATCTCACCATTCATTTTTATAAGGAAGCCTCAGTCTCCAAATTTGAATTGGGCTGTATTTCTCCCAGACTGCTGCATATTTTGCTTCTGGCCTTTGACTGTGGGGTATGGTGGCCTCTGCATTCCCATAATAGCTATGTCCTTTTCTACATTCTTTCCTGTAATATTGTAGTTCCATTTGTGCTTTCCGAAGGTGACTAATTTTGTGTTTTTTTGTGTGTGAACTGCCTAGATGGCAGTATCTACACCTGATGGATTTAGGTCTGACAATAATTGCACTTTGCCGTTGCATACTTAGCTTTGAATAACTTCTGTAATTATTAACATAGTAACAGATGGCAGATAAAGATAAGTAGGGTCCATTTAGTTTGCCCAGTAAGGTGGCTAGATTTGTATCTTCTGCTCTTCGTATCCTCTCTGTATTTGTGCTGTACTAAGCTACTGTATACTCTTTGAATGGCAGCTAGAGGTTAAATAGCTATTAGACCCTTTGTTTCAACAAGGCAACCCCATAACAATCTAACAGAGAAACTGGGCCTCTTCTCCCTCGAACAGAGGAGATTGAGAGGGGACATGATCGAAACATTCAAGGTACTGAAGGGAATAGACTTAGTAGATAAAGACAAGTTGTTAACCCTCTCCAAGGTAGGGAGAACGAGAGGGCACTCTCTAAAATTGAAAGGGGATAGATTTCGTACGAACATAAGGAAGTTCTTCTTCACTCAGAGAGTGGTAGAGAACTGGAACGCTCTTCCGGAGTCTGTCATAGGGGAAAACACCCTCCAGGGATTCAAGACAAAGTTAGACAAGTTCCTGCTGAACCGGAACATACGCAGGTAGGGCTACTCTCAGTTAGGGCACTGGTCTTTGACCAGAGGGCCGCCACGTGAGCAGACTGCTGGGCACGATGGACCACTGGTCTGGCACAGCAGCGGCAATTCTTATGTTCTTATGTTTAATTTAATTATTTATATACCACTTATAATAATAATAATAATAATAATAATAACAGCTTATATACCGCAATACCGTGAAGTTCTATGCGGTTTACAAAAGATTAAGCAAAGGTACAAATTGACTGACTTCAAGAGGGGAAGAAGAAAGAGAAGTAATTAGACAGGAAATTCATTGTTGAGGAGAAAAGTGATCAAAAGGACAGTAGGTCGCTATTGAGAGGAAAGAGATAAGTGGGTCAGTTGTCAAGATGTTTTAGGAACAGGTGTGTTTTTAGACGTTTCCTAAATTCCTCATAAGTAGAGGGCGAAAGTAATTGTTCTAGGTCTTTACCCCATGATGCTGCTTGGTGTGAGAGAAGGAATTCATGGTGTTTTTTCAGTTTGCAACCTCTCACTGGGGGGGAAACGAAGTTGGAATCTCTTGTGTCTGTTGGTTGAGAAGGAGAAAAGGTCAGTAATGTATTTGGGGGCAAGTCCGTGTAATGCTTTAAAGCAGAAACAGGCAAATTTGAACTTTACGCGTGCCTTCATCGGCAGCCAATGTAGCTGCCGGTAGTAGGGTGTCACGTGGTCAAATTTTTTTTAGTCCAAAGATTAGTCTGACTGCCGCATTCTGCAACAGTTGTAGGCGTCACATATTTTTTTGGGAAATTGCCAAATAGGCGATGTTGCAGTAGTCAAGCAGGCTTAGTACGAGGGATTGGACTAGGATTCTAAAAACCGATGTAACAAAATAAGCTTTAAGGGATCTGAGTTTCCAGAGAGTGAAAAATCCCTTTCTGATTAAGGAATCTACTTGGTCTTTCATGGTTAGGCATTGATCCAGAGTTACACCTAGTATCTTTATGGAGGGCTGGATAGGGTAACTAAGGTTATTGATACAGAGGGGTGATTTAATGTCAAGTGGATGTGGTGAAGCAATGAAAAAAGTCATTTTTTCTGAATTAAGTTTGAGCCTAAAGTTTGTCATCCATTATATCCTAAGTGGTTTACATTCAAGTACTGTATCATGTTTTCCTATCTGTCCCGGTGGCTCAAACTCTATCTAGTGTACCTGGGGCAATGAGGGGATTAAGTGACTTGCCCAGGGTCACAAGGAGCAGTGAGGGATTTGAACCCACAGCCTTAGAGTGCTGAGGCTGTAGCTCTAACTCCTGCACCACACACTCCCACTTTGTGTGTTAATGATTTTAATTGCCCTTAACATAATAAAACACTTCTTTTATAAAACTCTCCTTTATTAGACGAATGTGTCCTTGTATATTCACCTCCCAGTCTAGATTACCACATAGTAACTTAGAAGGGAATTTTCGATATGACATCCAAGTCCAATGTAGGCATTTTCCTGAAAATATCTAATATTCTCATCCTGAACACAGCAAGTTTTGAACTGGAAAAACTGTACATTGTTACAAAAGCCCTCAGGTCTTCAGATGTCTTCTGTCTATAGGTACAGTTGGTATTTTGTGGGTTTTGGAAGGCTCATACTTCCTGCTTCAAGTATACTAGTTAGAGTGAAATATGAACCTGAGGTCGCTTTTCTGTACAGTCCACTGCACTGACCACTAACCTACTCCTGGGAACAGCTTGCTGCTCTAATAGGATGGGCACAATATTTCGAGTTGTCACAGAGCCTATTATGGAGTCACTGTTACAAGTTTGAGAGGGTCACTGACAACTGGGGAATTAAAGAGGGGGGTTATTCTTTAATCCCTGCAGTGGTCACCTGATCAGGGCACTTTTTTGACACTTAGTAGTGATTGAAACAGGCCCAGATAAAAATATCTTAATTTTAACTCCAGACATTTTTAACTCTAGCGATTCAAATTCTGGGCCTGCCCAAGACATGCCCTCAACCTGCCCCCTTATGATTTAGATGAACCGTGGAGAAAATTGTTTCAAATCGTGAGTTTCAATAATTGCGACTTGGAAACATTTTCCCATGAAAAAATATCCATCTGCTGCTTTGTACTGCTTTTGAGACATTTTTCTCTTTTGAAAATGAGTGCCATAGCATATGATGGCAGAAAAGACCAAGCAACCCAATCCAATCTAGCCATTTATTCCTGTATGCACTGCCAAACATACACTGTATACACTCAAATATAAACCTAGAGTTTTGGGCCCAAAAAACTGGCCAATAATGGGGGTCTCAGTTTATATTCTAATCTTAGTACTACTACTACTTAGATGTATGCAGTGCTGTAGATTAAACATGTAAGAGACAATCCCTGGTCAATAGAGCTTGCAATCTAAAACAGACAAACAGGACAAACAAGAGAGAATTTCTCAAAGACGGAATGATAAAACAGACACGGACCTCTCCCTGGGCCTACTTAAGCCCTTCTGGTCCAGCAGTGAGCCAGGGCAAGAGCGATCTGCTCTTATCCTATGCAGTCTCACTACTTAAAATGGCTGATGCGAGTTCCCACAGTAACTTCTCAAGACTGCCATGAGTTCGGTTTATATTCCAGTCAACCTTTTTTCACCCTTTTTTTTTTTTTTTGGGGGGGGGGGCAAAAGGTTAGCTCAGTTTATATTTGGATGGGTTTATATTTGAGTATATTCAGTATCACAACTGCCAGTAATAGGGTGACCAACCTATAGAATATCACTTCTTATCCTAGACAATTTATTTCTTGCTTTTCTTCTTCATATGCCACTTCTCTGAGTACGCTTCTCTCTCCGTATTCACTGTGATAGGGGATTAACAGAACCGCAAATAACCTTTTCACATGTTATTTGCTCTTTTCTATTAAAAACCACCGTGAATATTGTGAAACTACGAATAACATGGTGGGAGACCTGGCCTGTTCCTCAAGGAGAGGCAAAACATGGTGAAGAAAGTGCTGGGAATCGGCGATTTTCTCTGTAAACGCTTGGAATCAGCGATTTCTCTATGCAAGTTGATGTAATTTGGGGGGGGGGGAGGAGCCAGCAAGCTAAAAACCGTGAATAATCGAAACCGCGATTGCTGAAACCCAGAATACGGAGGGAGAAGTGTAAATGAGTGTGCCACAGTAGATCTCTTGTATAGTATGCACCCAGTACCTTTCCTTCCTCATGCTTAATGATAAAGCCCCATAATAATCTAAACAGCAACACTGCATAAAACACAATGACACCACTTCCAGTGCTGCCCCACAGACCAGCAGTTAGCATCCTAAAAAAATCCACCATGCAGGGCCTAGTCTTGGCCCTGCTGTCTCTTCTTTCCTAGGAATAGCTCCTTGATCAGATCCTCCTATTTCTATTTTACTCTCCCTTCAGCATCTTCATCTACTAACGCCAGACTTTGTAGATCACCGTCTTCTTAAGATTTTATTCCAGTTATCGTGTGTCTCAAACTGAACCTAATTTAAAGCCCTTGAATGGTAAAGACTAAATATGGTTCGTTGTTGGTGGATAAAGTCTAAAGAGTTACAGTATTGGCCAGCATTTTTGACACCTTACACATTTTCCTACTGGTTTATTTTCTTTTGGATGGCTATATGAAGAGGATTGGATAGGATTGTAGAAATATAGAAACATAATGGCAGATAAAGAGCAAATGGCCTATCCAGTCTGCTCATCCACAGCATTCACTATTTCCTCTTCTCCCTAAGAGATCCCATGTGAATTTAGACACAGTCTTTGTCTCCTGCACCTCTTCCAGGACACTGTTCCATGTATCTACCACCTCTTAACTTCATCCTATGCCTTCTCATTCCGGAGCTTCCTTTCAAATCAAAGAGACTCACAATATTCTAAATGAGGTCTCCTCAGAGTCTTATACAGAAGCAACAGTACCTACTTTTTCCTTGACACTTGTACAAAGTGCTGTATGGGTCCCAGATCAGCACCGGTGAAGGTTTTATTTTGCCTTTTTTACTTCAAATGTGACTTTTTTTCCTGACTAACTGTCATGTGTGAGTGTTAGTTTAAAGAGTAACCTAATGTGACCCCTCCCTGTATCATTTCCAGATGGCTGGGTGCATGGCAGCATTTTTTTCACTGTTGCAGTTTGTGGCATGAAGGATATCCACGGGGAACATGCATGTCATTTGCATATAATGATTCTAATCTATGAAGACAACTTTCAAAACCATGTAGATGATTAAACACAGATTTTAAACATACACATGTTCAGTCTGAATATTCTCCTCCCTCATTACAATTAAGAGCAAGTACGTGGGTTTCCACATCACCACTACTTTGTTGCTTTGAGGGGAAGGTGTTTCCAGGGCTGTTTTTGGCCAGAACTGGAAAAGAATAAACACAGATTGTATTTCAAATCTACACACATTACTTTCAGCTGATAAAATACCCTCAGAGAAGGCAGGTGCAGAGCCACCTATGGTAAGTTTCAGAATGAAAGTATACAGTACCCGCACTTTCTCTTTGAATCTCAGTGCAAAATTTGTGGATAAAATATACCTGTGGCCTTTGATCTAGATTGGCAATGTAGAAACAGTTTGACCGAAAACAAGCCCTATTCATGGACAAGAGGGAGTAGAGCCAGTCAGCCTTGGTTAGAAGAAATACCTATCAACGCCACGTAGCCGTCTTTTCTTTTGAGAAGTGGATTGTCCATTGAAAGGTATCACAACCCATTTAAGCTGCCACAGCAAGCGGAACAGGTGGGCAGTAAAATTGCAGTGCTTCTTGATAATTTGCTGGGTGATATTCAGCTGCAGGCAGATTTGTGCCCACATATTGCATCTAAGTCAAAGTGGGACAGGACGCTGGGGAGAGTTTTATGCTGTTTCCGCATGGGAAGTTACCTCTCCCGATGACGCTTATAGCGAAGCTGGGTAGAAGGGCTGAAAGCAGCATATTCATCATCACAAGCATTCATTAACATAACCCAGAAAAAAAAAAGACGACTTCAGATAATTCAAAACACTGCAATAAAATTAATTCACAAAGCTAAAAAATATGATCACGTCACCCCATTATTGATTAAATCACATTGGCTACCTATTTCCCACCGTATTACATTCAAAATTATACTGTTAGTACATAAAACTCTGACTTTCAATGAACCGCAATTTATTTCTAAAATGATCATTCCATACAATTCTGTACGTTCCTTACGATCATCGGCTTCGAACTTATTATCTATCCCCTCCTTGAAAATTATTGGTATAAGAAGAAACAACATTTTTTCAGTTATGGCACCCACGTTGTGGAACTCATTACCAAATTACATAAGAATAGAAAAAGACTTACAAACATTTAAAAGATTTTTAAAAACTTTTTTATTTCAAGATGCATTTGAACACACGACATAACACACATAAACTTTTACACATTTTATTACAAACATTGGAATTTTTTCCCCTCACCCCATATTGTGTTTTCCTATTCATGTAAATTTCAATAGATAAAAATGATGTAACTTTTCCCTCCTTTCCTACCCAGTCATGTTATTTTTTTGGCCTTAACTGTATTGTATTGACTGTTTCTTAACATTTTGATTATGTTTTGTATTGTCTGTAATAAGTCTAATTTGTCAAAATTATATGTGAAACCACCATCTGTGGCTTTTAGAATGTACATCGCCTAGATATGACGATAGGCGATTCATAAAATGCTAATAAACTTGAAACTTCACACAGATTTGTCCACCTGCAGAGCCGCTGAAAAATCACATAAGATCTAAGAAATTTGGCTAGGGGCACTGTATTACCTGCTACTAAACAGATAAGTTCATTGCCTTGGTCATATGTATTACTTACTGCCCATGTGAGGGTAAGGGGACATGGAAGTGTTATGATGGTCCCCAGTAACAACTAGCAGTGATTCTCATGCAGTTGGAATGGGACTGAACACTTCACATATTTAAAAGCATAAGGCTGTATATTGAAATTTAAAATAAAACAATATTTATTGAAACATATCCTATACCAGGGGTGCCCAATAGGTCGATCGCGATCGACCGGTAGATCGCCAAGGCAAAGTGAGTCGATCGCGGAACCCATCCCGGGCTCCGTGATAGACTCGCATTGCCTTCACAATCTACCAGGCCGATTAGCCTTCCTCTCCCCGACGTCAATTCTGAGTAAGTGTATAGGATTTATTGAAATTGGACTCCTATTGTTTGGATGACCCACATATTTAGTGCCAGTCCTTATCTGGGAACCCATATTGAGTATCTGGGCTTATCATCAAGGTACTGGCAAAATTCAATACCAGCACCTACCTGGATAGCTCTCTGACAAATAAAGACTATTATTTGTGCTGTTCCGCTTGCTCAGATAGTTATCTGGGCACTGTCATTGAATATCACTGGTAACCGGGTAACTTCCGGGCCCAAAGAGTGCCGTGGCAATCATAGCAGGTATTCAGCAACACTTTCTGATAAAGTGCCACTGAATATGGTTATAGTTATTTGTATACCACCTTTTCTCCATGGATACAATATATTGACTGTCCCAGCAAGCTCACAATCTAACTGAGGTACCTGGGACAATGGAGGGTTAAGTGACTTGCCCAAGGTCACAAGAAGTGGCACTGGGATCAAACCCGCAACCTCAGGGTACTGAGGCAGTAGCTTTATCCACTAGGCCACTCCTCTACTTAGAAGCCATTCCACTCGGTTAAACCCCACTGATATCAACCCCTAGATTTTTAAGCTTTAGATTTGAAAGGATTCACATTTTCCTCATTAAAAGTAACTTTAAAGCACTGTACTGTGCAGAATATTGATGCCCTTTTCTAGCATATAGTTTTTGAAAAGGTCACCACAATATATCCTGTACTAGAAAGGTATCATTTGAAGTGCTATTGATTGGTAATAAATCTCTAGCTGGCCACAGCACAGTAACATAGAAAGTGATCTGAAAATGGAGTTCTTCTTTGTAAAGAACTTATCCATGATAGTTGAATGCTTGGTGGGCATGCTCTCCTGTTAAGCATAGCCACACCCCTTAGAAGCCCTCTATTTTTTTATCCTATTTTATTTTCTTCCTGCATTACTCGCAATTCCAGTTGGACTCTGAACATGCTGGTTATTGCATATTATGTAGGAGATAATTTTATAAAGGCAAACTCATGCAAAAAATTCTTGTGTACTTTTTCACTGAGCAGATTTCACTGGATTTTCAAAGTAAAATAATGCTTAAACTTCTGATTTGAAAATTATCCCAGGACACTCTGCGCTTCTATTTGCGCTGGCTTGTTGATGTGCTCACATTTTCTGAGTTAATTTACACATGTACAGGCATCATTTCCAAAGTATTTTTGTAAAAGTGAGGTGCAGCGTGCATGTTGTAACATTTATTGTACTTAATATACCAAACTCAATAAAATTTCTTAAACTTAAAAAAAAAATAATAATAACGTTTCAATCCCTGGAAATGCCTCCCTTCATTCCACACAGACCTGTGCATATGCAGGCAGTACTCATGTAGGTGTGATCATATATCAGCTAGGTTGTTTCATTAAACATTCATTTGCACTGCTAAAGCATTGTTATAGGCACAGAAATGCTTCTGACAATTATTCTCTATCAAAAATTACAAAGCCTAGGGGGGACACTCGATAAGAACATAAGCAATGCCTCTGCTGGGTCAGACCTGAGGTCCATCGTGCCCAGCAGTCTGCTCACGCAGCGGCCCAACAGGTCCAGGACCTGTGCAGTGATCCTCTATTTATACCCTTCTATCCCCCTTTTCAGCAGGAAATTGTCCAATCCTTTCTTAAACCCCAGTACCGTACTCTGCCCTATTACATCCTCTGGAAGCGCATTCCAGGTGTCCACCCCACATTGGGTAAAGAAGATAAAGTTACGGGGAAATACTTTTAAAACCAATAGGAGGAAATATTTTTTCACTCAGAGAATAGTTAAGCTCTGGAACGCGTTGCCAGAGGATGTGGTAAGAGCAGATAGCATATGTGGTTTTATGAAAGGTTTGGACAAGTTCCTGGAGGAAAAGTCCATAGTCTGTTATTGAGAAAGACATGGGGGAAGCCACTGCTTGCCCTGGATCGGTAGCATGGAATATTGCTACTCCTTGGGTTTTGGCCAGGTACTAGTGACCTGGATTGGCCACCATGAGAACAGGCTACTGACCCAGTAAGGCTATTCTTATGTTCTCATCAGGGGATGATAAATTTACTACATAATATGGCAAATAGTAGTGGCTGGGTCCTTTATCAAAACAAAGGTTTGATCACATCGGTCAGTAAGATTAAAGTTAGGCAACACAGCTCCCAGGTTGTCATTTTATTTTTTTTACCTCCATCATAGTCCCAGTTTCTGCAGCCCAAACCCGTCTCTGCAGCAAGCCAACCAGAGTTTGCAGCTGCCGTCTTCCTTCTCTAGGAAAGGTAGTACGGCTTTGCTTTTTTCCCTTTCACTGTTTGATTCAGCTAATACTGAAGCTTCCTTGGCAACCGCACAGCACGTGGGAAGCCTTCTTTGTATTTTGCAACGTGTCAGTGTTTATGGATACTGCCCGTTCACATGGAGATGATTTATGAAAGCATCCCCCCCCCCATCTGCAGTTTTCTCTGCCTGTATATGACCTTCAGATGACTCAACACGCTAGCTCGAAGTAGCCAAAGAGCATTTATGACACAATTATAATTAAAAACAAGACTGTGCATAATTTAGTATTTAATATAGTGACTGTATATTTTCCAGACATTATGCTCTTTGTAAGGAATTTTAGATGTATGGATGTCACTATCCCCCCTCCTTATCTAACACGTAGCATGGGTTTTAGTGCCAGAAGCAGCGATAGCTGCTCGGACACTCATACTAGAGAATGACACGGTGACAAAATTCATCACCGTCCCTGTCCCCGTGGATAACCACGGGAAATAATCCCATGTCATTTTCTAGTGTCTATTTCAACCTCGGTCCTTCTACACCAGCATTCTTCAAAGCAAAGCTTGAGGGTCAGTGGTTGTGGCCATTCGTACTCTGATTCTTCCCTCTCTCCCTAAAGAATGACATGAAGATGGTTTCCCGCGGTTATCTGTGGGGATGGGAACGGTGATGAATTTTGTCACCGTGTCATTCTCTAACTCATACGCGTTAGTAAAGGAGGGGGTATGTCTAATTTAGTATACTTATGCATTCTCTTAGTACTCTATTTCCAGGTTTTCTCTTATGCATACGACTTTTCTGAGTACACAGTTTGAAGTAGAGTGGAGGAGGTGCTTAATGGCTAGTGCAGTGGCCTGAGAACCAGTGGAACTGGGTTCAATTCCCGCTACAGCTTCCTGTGACTCAGGGCAATCACTTAACTCTTCACTGCCCTAGTTACAAACTAACCCTTCCCCCCCCTTTTTACAAAATCAAAGCGCTGTTTTTAATGCCTTCCGTGGCAGTAACTGCTTCGATGCTCATAGGAATTTTATGAGCTTCAGAGCTGTTAATTTGCCATGGCTGGCGCTAGAAACCGCACTACAGTTTTGTAAAAGGAGATGGGGGGCCATAAGTACTTGTATATAATATAGTGTGTTGCAAACTCTCCAGGTCCGAGGCACACTAAACTTGGGGCCGCAGCCGGAGGGCGCATGGAAATGCGCGGTCGTCGACACGATGACTTCACATGCATGTGTGATGTCATCACGTTGATGTCCGCGCCTGTGCGGAGGCCCTTCATATGGGGTCGTGAGTCGCCAATGGGGGGAGGGGAGAGGTGCTGGTGAGGAGGACTGTCTACAGGACATACTGTGAGAGGCATGTCCTGTAGGCGGTCAGCCGGTGCCTCTCGTCCTCATCGGCGCCTTGCGGCACACCAGAAATCTCGCTGTGGCACACAGTTTGTGATACACTGTAATACTGTATGTAAACTGCTCTGATTGTAACCACACAAAGGCAATATATCAAATCCCATCTCCCATCCCTTTCCCTAGGAACAAAAACATGACTACAATGTGCCATTTTTGGCTAATTCTATTTTGTGCTTGGATTCGGTTTTACCTTGGATCCTTCCTTGCTCTACCAGCCTTCCATAAGTAGAGATAGTGAAGATGAGGCGGATGTGATGCTCTTTTTAGACTGGAATGAAACCTGGGTCTGTAAACAGTGAGGAATTTATTTTATTTTAATTTATAACTTATTTTGTTTTATTTTCCTGGGTTTGTTTAATTTCTGCTTTCTGTTTATTTCTTGCTTGATATTGTATGTATATTTATTTTGTTAGATTTACTACTCTACTCACATTACTTCAATCTTCTTGGATTTTCTGGGTTCCTTGGTAACAATCCCCCCTTTTTACTAAACTGCGATAGAAGTTATTAGCACAGGGAGCTGTGCTGAATGTTCCTATGAGCGTCAGGAGCAGCACGGAGCATTCAGTGTCGCTCCCTGTGCTAATAACCACTATTGTGGTTTAGTAAAAAGGAGGGGGGGGGGGTATGTTTTGAAGTTTCTCTGGGGTGTCTTTCTTCTTTCTATTTATCTTTTTATATGTGATGTTTTTCTCTTAGGCACTTTAGTTTACATTGTGAGCCCTTTTGGGACAGGGAGGGTAGTTACAATACACGTAAAACTGATACTCTATATTGTAACACCGTGAATGTTAACTGTAACCCATTCAGAGCTCTTTGGGGTGGACAGGATATAAATCTAAATCAATCAATCAATAAGTAATTGTAGATCCTATTTTTGTTTCGGGGAAAAGGCAGAGATACAAGACTCAATTCATCATTGGTCCATGTAACTATTTTGTAATCTATTACTTTTTTTACTTATCTAAAAGTTAACAAATTTGTTTATTTTCAAACCATTTTATTTAACTTATCCACTTATCTTGGATAACAGGACCTTGGCAGATGACTTTCAATAGATCGCAGAGAGGTAGCTGCTGTGCTACATACAAAACCCCGACTCTGAGCAGATTGTTGTTGCCATGCCATTCCAGCAAGGTTTTAAATTAGGACTGTGGATATCTGCCATTGAATGCTCCACACTTTCTTTCAAAATTCACTTTGAACAGTCATTGTTCAGACTGCTGATGCAGGCACTCTAGCCGAAACGCAGTCCGTGACAGAGTCATTGAAGAATGCAATAAAAGAATTTCTGACATCTGCTGTTGACCCTTAGCATCACCTCCACTGTGTTGTTTGTGTTTGCTATGTGTGGAAAACTATTCTGTTTTGGTGTAGATCCTCCAAAACACAGTCTGTCCTCCAGATGGTAGCACAAACCATTTCCACCACTTCTCCGCAGAGTGTGTGTGTGTTTCAGGAATGACCTTAACTAAATATTATTATGTCATAGTCTATTTTCAAGTTCTTCCATTTTATTCTGTAGTGGGGTTTTCCCCCATCACCGCTAATTTATGTTCTATGGCTTGCACAGCCCATATCTTTTCTCCATGCTCCTCATTCTGCTCCACTTCCTAAAGTCTCTTATTTCTCACCTCTAATTTAAGATTTGTCACTATACTGCACTATCTGCCTTCATAGATGTAATTTCACCTGTCAGTTTTTCCGAATCATTGCTGAAAGTCTTATCAGGTAAAGGAGACTTCTGGCATTACATGCCCTGTTCGCTTGCCTGTTTCCCACCAGCTCTACTTTGCTGCATATCTGCCATCTCGATGCTGTCTTTCAAACTGCTCTCTCCATTTTCAAATTCAAAGTTTCAGAGATCAGCAGTTTTCAGATGAGCAGTTGCCGTCCACTCCAGCTCGATAACAAGTAAACGCTTCCTACTACATTGTGATGCACAAACAGGGTCTGAGAGAGTTATTTCTTGGGTCTGAGCACAGAACTCAGTCGTCAACTGTTTACCAGGTGAATGACATCACTTCCTTCCATCAAGAGGCTTTTTAACTAAAGTGCACTAAACAGAGACAAAGGGCTTTTAAATTAAAGTGTGTTAAACAGGGGGCAATTCTATAAGGAGGGACCTGGATTTAGGTGGCAGAAAACATATAAGTGGTGGTACTCTAGTCACTTACATTTATAAATGATCTCTTATAGAATACAGATTAGTGACATGGCTTTAATGGTGCCCACTTTACTAGTCATTATGGGTGCACTTTGGGAAGAGCACATATGTACATACATGGATTATAAGCATGTTCATATATACATCTAAGTGTAGGCATTTTCAGTAGCTATAAGGTTGGTGTAATTGGTCACCGCTGTACAGTATGTCTGCAATCTCCTCCACTTATGCTAGTATTCTGTAATAATAATAATAATAACATTATATACCACAGGACCGTGAAGTTCTATGCGGTTTACAATGATTAGAAAGATGCTACAAATTGAGTGGAACATGCATAGTTAGAGATTAGTGGCTAACAGTTTAAGGGATCAGATTTATGGGAGGAATAGATGTCTACTTTATGTAATAAACTTAAAATAGGCACTATACCCAGTAATAGGTAGCTTGAGTCAATCATGGAAAGGGAATAGGGGGCAACAGCTGCATTCAGATATCATCAATTGGAATCTCTGACTCATGGCAAACTGTGGATAGGTTTCCTTATGGAATGACGCACTTCTGCTCTTGTGGTTAGCCAGTACTTTTGAGATACAAGACTTATTCCATTTGCTTAAGAACAAGTCATCTGTTGTAAACTAGCACGTGATTTTAGATGAGGTATATGATGATAGGAACCTAAGTGAAATTCTTAGTTGATATAGTGCTTGGTAATAATTTAAAGGTACAAGACACCACTTCTGCTGTAAGATCTGTTGTTCATTTTTAAGTCTAGCTGGAAGAGCATACTTTGGTCTTTTTACCTCAGGAAGGTACCATGGCAAAACCCCAGCATACTACTACTATTAATTATTTCTAGAGTGCTACCAGATGTATGCAGCGCTGTACAGAGTCACAAAGGCGACAGTCTCGGCTTGAAAGAGCTTACAATCTAAACAAGTCCTCAGCATCTTTCAGTCTTACAATTCCCGCATAGACTTCCTTCTGTTCAAATGTGTTCTTGTCTGACACCAGAATGCATCAGACTGGTTCATAGACAATGGCACAAAAGACAATGGCGCGCCCAGACAATTGAGCGCAGTGTGGAGGCACGCGCCGCTCAAAATTACTGTTTTTAGGGGCTCCGACGGGGGGGGGTTTGTTGGGGAACCCCCTACTTTACTTAATAGACATCGCGCCGTCGTTATGGGGGGGTTTGGGGGGTTGTAACCCTCCACATGTTACTGTAAACTTAACTTTTTCCTCAAAAACAGGGAAAAAGTGAAGTTTTCAGTAAAATGTGGAGGGTTACAACCCCCCAAACCCCCCCATAACGACGGCGCGATGTCTATTAAGTAAAGTAGGGGGTTCCCCAACAAACCCCCCCCCGTCGGAGCCCCTAAAAACAGTAATTTTGAGCGGCGCGCGCCTCCGCGCTGCGCTCAATTGTCTGGGCGCGCCTTTGTCCCGGCGCGCTTTTGACCTGACACCCATCAGGCCAGGAGTCATATTTTCTGATTTCAGATAGTTTTATTAGTAGCACTGGAAAACTAATTCTCATAATACGTGTAGAGCTGATCATGTTTGACAGCCATTATCATAGGATAAACAAGTCAATCTCCTAAACTGAGGAAAGGGACAGTATGAGACTCCCACATTGGAGCAACTCCTCCCTGAGGAATTTCAAGCTTGAGCCTCAAAAGAGGTACACTTGGGAGTGACAGAGAACTGTTTCTTCATGAAAAGCTTGGTAGAGCCTTCCAGTGGGGGGCAAAAACCTTAAGGCACTATTTCTTATAGTGTGTTAAGGTTTTGCAATTAGTATGCATTTATTGTAAAGTTAAGGCAACCATGCAATGCATGCAGAGCAGTGGTTGCTACTGTGTGTTAATAGTATGGGTTATCTGTTATACATATCTGTTATTATAACAGTTAACATGATAATGACTGAGCTAACTACAAGGTACAGTTCCCTTTCCATTCCTCAGCTCCACCCCCCCGGTCAATGGCAGTATAGTAGAATCTCAGTTAACTGGCACTCTCACCAGCAGTAGTGGTCCTGAGCCACAAACCCCCCTTCCCTCCCGCCCTGAAGCACTAGCGTGGCAGTGGTCCTGAGCCACAAAACACCCTCCCTCCCTCAAGCTTTGAAGCAGCAGAAGGCAGCAATCCTGAGCTGTGAACCTCCCCTCTTGCCCTCCCGCCCCGAAGCAACAAAAGTGGTAGTGGTCCAGAGCCACAAACCCTCCCTCCTGTCCTCAAGCAGCAGACACAGGTGGTGGTCCTGAGCTGCAAATTCCCACCTCCCTCCCTCCCTTACCCAAAGTGGCAGCCAGTCAGCAGGAGGCAGTGCTTAAAATAGTCTGCTCGTGGCCAGTCCTAGTAAGGCCTGTCCTCTGACGCTTCAGAAGTGATGCATCAGAGGAAAGGCCCTGCTAGGGCTGTCTGCGAGCAGCCTATTTTGAGCGCTGCCTCCTGTTGACCAGCTGCCGTTTCGGGTAAGGGAGGGAGGTGGGAGTTTGAGGCTCAGGACTGCTACCTGCTTCTGCTGCTTCGGGACGAAAGGGAGGGAGGGTTTGCGGCTCAGTAACTCTCAGGCAACCAGAAAACCAGTTATCTAGCATCCACCAATCCCCATGCGTGCCAGATAACTGAGATTCTACTATATTTAACCTGGCAGTTTAATATGTGCTGTTAATGTACTGAGCTAATTGTTAGTGTGGTGCCTTGGCTTTTAACATGTTTTAAAAACCTCGTTAAACACCTAATGCAGCTTAGTAAATAAGCCCTTAAGAGAATCAAGAAAACATAGGGCAAGATCTTTAAATACAATAAAATGAGCTACCTGCAGTATGGACAGACTAGAAGGATCTTGTGGTCCTTATCTGCTAATCGTCTCTGTATATACATACTGGATGCTCTTCTTGCTCAAGGTGTCTAATAACTTCAGCGTAAAGTGGCTGAGTTTTTCTTCTCGTTGTAACACATAAAATAACTACCCATTATAGTTTGGTAATAACTTTTGATTGTACAGTGCTCCAGAGAGAATTTCTGCATGTGTTATTACTGTTCTGCCTCTGCATTCTTTGAATCGGATGATAACAATACTCATCATGCAATATACAGTACATTGAAATGCTACTTATTTAGTAACTGTGATATTTATAGCCTTTAATTCTGTTTTGTTTTTTCTTGCAGAAAGCTTAGAGACAACGAAGGAAATAACCCCAATGCTACTTCTGTTGTATTTAATTGTATGAATTTAAACTTGGACACAAATCTACAATATGGGTAAGTTTGTTTGCTTTTTTGGTCTTGATATTATCAGTTTTTAAAGTGAGACAGCAGGTTTAAGGATGTATGAATTAGTATAAAAAGAACTGGGGCATCATTGAATCTCAGTCCTCAGTGTATCACAATTAACTAAAATCTAACATGAGCCTAGGGTCAGTCTCCAAAGAGGTCCTCGTTTTCAATTCTGATGATCTTGACATTTGTGGGAGGAAAACCTTAATGGATTTTTTTTTCCCCAGCAGATCTCAGGGGAAGTCATGGATTTAGGGGAAAAAACCTCTCTCTGGGCTGAAATCTGCTGTGCTTGAGTTCATCTTCAGAAAGTTTACACATTCCTAAACAGCTGAGCTTTTTGGCTACAGAAGGAAGACATTGTTTGCTACTGGGATTTGGAGGAATTCATTTCCAGTTATAGCCGTTCACTGGCTGAATCACACAGCTCCTTTTGACATCTGCTTATCTAACTGCAGATGGGTCGCAGTGTTAAAATAGGGTTAATATTAAGAGTGGAACATAAGAATTGCCGCTGCTGGGTCAGACCAGTTGTCCATCATGCCCAGCAGTCCGCTCACGCGGCGGCCCCCAGGTCAAAGACCTGTGGCCTAACCGAGACCAGCCCTACCTGTGTTTGTTCTGGTTCAGCAGAACTTGTCCAACCTTGTCTTGAATCCCTGGAGGGTGTTTTCCCCTATAATAGATTCCGGAAGAGCATTCCTGTTTTCTACCACTCTCTGGGTGAAGAAGAACTTCCTTACGTTTGTACGGAATCTATCCCTTTTTAACTTCAGAGAGTGCCCTCTCGTTCTCTCTACCTTGGAGAGGATGAACAACCTATATTCATCTACTAAGTCTATTTCCTTCATTATCTTGAATGTTTTGATCATGTCTCCTCTTGGTCTCCTCTTTTCAAGGGAGAAGATGCCCAGCTTCCCTAATCTCTCACTGTACGGCAACTCCTCCAACCCCTTAACCATTTTAGTCGCTCTTCTCTGGACCCTTTTGAGTAGTACCGTGTCCTTCATGTATGGTGACCAGTGCTGGATGCAGTATTCCAGGTGAGGGCATACCATGGCCCGGTACAGCGGCATGATAACCTTCTCCGATCTGTTCATGATCCCTTTCTTAATTATTCCTAGCATTCTGTTCACCCTTTTCGCTGCTGCTACGCATTACGCAGATGGCTTTATTGACTTGTTGACCAGTACTTCCAGGTCTCTTTCCTGGGAGGGGGGTCTCTCTAAGTAACGCCCCGGACATAGGATTTTTGATACCGACATGCATTACCTTACACTTATCCACGTTGAACCTCATTTGCCATGTCGCTGCCCATTTCTCGAGCGTGGTTATGTCACGTTGCAGATCTTCACAATCCCCCTGCGTCTTCACTACCCATCTTTCTCAGGGAGGAGACCATACTAGAAAGTTTTAAAGGTTCCCTTAAAAGTTTTCTTTTTAAGAATGCTTTTGATATTTATGACTAGAGCACAATCACTCTATGACAAGAGCTCAGCCCCACTCAAAAAAAAAAAATGAATAAAAACTTTTTAACATTTTTATTTTTACATTCCCCCCCCCTCGTTCAGACCTCAAATGTCTTTCTTTACTTTAAACATTGTATTTCTTCCCCCTCTCCTTATGCCTCTTCCCCCCCCAGTAAGTCTGTTTCACGTCTATTTAAGTAACATAGAAACATAGAAACATAGAAGATGACGGCAGAAAAGGGCTATAGCCCATCAAGTCTGCCCACCCTACTGACCCATCCTCTTAAGTCTATACCTAGCGACCGATATTCCAGTTCGACCCTCGTAGGGATCCCACATAGGTATCCCATTTATTCTTAAAGTCCAGCACGCTGCTGGCCTCGATCACCTGCGCTGGAAGCTCATTCCAACGGTCAACCACTCTTTCTGTGAAGAAATACTTCCTGATGTCGCTATGAAATTTCCCGCCTCTAGTTTGAGCGGATGCTGTATGTTGTATGCTGTATGCTGTATGTTGTATCTTAGTTGTATCCCTCATTTTTTTATCATTGTACAACGCTTAGAAATGTTGATAAGCGTTAAAATAGAATTTTAAATAAACTTGAAACTTGAGTAGTCTAATGGCTAGAGCTGCTGCCTCAGCACCACAAGGTTGTGGGTTTGATCTCAGCATTGCTCCTTGTGACCCTGGGCAAGTCACTCAACCCTCCATTGCCACAGGTACCATAGTTAGATTGTGAGCCCACTAGGACAGATAGGGAAAATGCTTAGAGTACCTGGCTATTATTCAATTTAAACTGCCTAGGGTGAAAGCCTTATAAAAGCAGCTATTAAATAAATAAATACATATGATTTTACTGGTACTCCCTCTGTTTACAATGTATAGTACAGTCTGTGTTGAATTTTCATACTTATTGAGATCACAACTTTTGCAGATATTCATTTATTTCTCTATTTCTTTGTATCAGATATAAAAAGCAGCTAAAATAATGCAATAATATTACCCATTTTAAACTCAATCAACACCAAATGGCACAGATCCTTTTAAAATTCACCAGGATCTAACTCCTAACACAGTCCTTGTGGCAGTCTTGTTCCAATGAGGGGGAGAGTGTGGCGCAGTGGTTAAAAGCTACGGCCTCAGCACCTGAGGTTGTGGGTTCAAACCCACACCGATTCTTGTGACCCTGGGCAAGTCACTTAATCCATCCATTGCCCCAGATATATTAGATAGATTGTAAGCCCATCAGGACAGACAGGGAAAATACTTGAATAAATTCATACTTCCCTGGGAAAACAGTATAGAAAATTGAATAAATAAATGATACACGCAGTGCTTCACCAGTCTCATTTTTTAACCAGCTGCAATCTGTCATTATAGTAGTCCAAACTTGGAAAAATAATGCATGAGCTGCTGCAGTCAAATCCTCTAATTCTAAATATGGTTGGTGCTTCGTAGTCAATATGAAGCAATGCAAATGACCTCTGGATTACCTTATTGATATGGTCGCTTCTTTTTTTAAACCATAATTACATTCATACCTCTAAGTTAGGCATGGATGTCTTAAGATATACTTCTCAATTGGTCAAGTTGGGGGTGGAGGAGGAATCAAATTGCCTGAGTAATAAAAGCCCAATTTTTCCTAAAATTAAATTTCAGTTCTTGTTGTCGAAAGTGTATCCATCAAAAATAATTGCAGTAGCTCAGAGATAAACAAGCTTTTATTACTGTTCTTTATAAAATATGCATTGTGAACATCTTGTAAACCACAACTTCTTGAAGGTCTTCCTGGAGTTGAGTATCTATGATCTAATCCTGATGGGAGAATAAACTAGAGCAGTGTTTTTCAACCGCTGTCTAGTGTGCCGCGAGATGTTGCCTGGTGTGCCGCAGGGCCGCCATCAGGGCAGTACTACCAGTCCTGCATTCAGGGGCCCGGAGCTGACAGGGGGCCCGAGGCAGGGGCGCCAGTAGCTCGCCAAGGCAAAGTGAGTCGATCACCCAGGACTCACTTTGTCTTGGCGATCTAATCTATCGAGCCGATAAGTCTTCTTCTCCCCGACGTCAATTCTGCAGTCGGAGAGGAAGTTCAGGCCAGCCAATCGCTGCCTGGCTGGGCGGAACTTCCTCTCCGATTGCAGAATTGACGTCAGGGAGAGCATGCGTCGGCTTTGGGGCCTGTTATCCATTGGTGGGTCCTGTTCCCCAATGGCAGCGGCAGTGGCAGTGGCTTGGGGAACGGCAGGGAGAAAGAAAGAAAGGGGGCAGGCAGGGAAACAGAAGGAAAGAAGAGAAACAGAAAAAAAGAAAGAAAGGTCAGGGAGAGAGGAAGAAAAAGTTGGGGGAGGGAATGAGGTGTGGAGGAGAGAAAGCATACAGGCTGATAGAAGGGAAGAAAGATTGGATGCACAGACAGAAGAAGAAAGTGCAACCAGAAATCACCAGACAAGGTAGGAAAAATGATTTTATTTTAAATTTAGCAAAGTGGAGGCAGTATTACCACAGTTTTCAAAGGAATTTGCCCAAATAACTTAATAGTTAACTGGGTAAATTCCCAGAGATGAAAACTTCCCTTCACTTACTATGCACAGTTCTGAATTTATATCTGCTGTCTATATTTTACAATATGGTCACCTTTTACTAAACCGCAATAGTGGTTTTTAGCGCAGGGAGTCTATGAGCGTCAAGAGCAGCGCTGGGCATTCAGCGCAGCTCCCTGCGCTAAAAACTGCTATTGTGGTTTAATAAAAAGGATGGAGGGTATATTTGTCTATTTTTGTATGCTATAAAAACCAAATACAGAGAGAGACTGAGAGCTGTTGACGAAGAGCTACGTGTGTGTCTTTCTTCGATTCCAGCCAGAATATCAGCTTTGTGTTCAGCCAAACAGGCCCAGGTTTCGCACTGAATAAAGTATTTTATAATTTTTCACTATTCTGTTTACTTAATATTTCATAATAAAGTAATTATAAAATACTTTCTTTGTGTTTATTTGATTCCTATTCAAGAGAATTACTTTATACATAGTCAATATAGGCACAGAGTTAAATTTTTTAACATTTTCTAATGGTGGTGTGCCTCGTGATTTTTTTCATGAAACAAGTGTGCCTTTGCCCAAAAAAGGTTGAAAAACACTGAACTAGAGAATAAAACAAAGAAGAGCATATTGCTTCATAGTGTGATTCCACCTTGGGTATTGTGTGCATTTCTGTTTGCCATATTTTAATAGAGATAAAGTGAAAATACAAACGGCATAAGAAGGGTGACCAAAATGATGAAGGGGTTAGAAGAGCTCTTTTATGAGGGAAGGCTAAATCTTGTGTGGAGTAGAATGGGTGAACAGAAGTCAATTGCTTACTATTTCAAGAAGTATAAAGACTAGGAGATGTGCCCTGAAGATACTAAGTAGGATATTTAAAACAAATATGAAAAATCATTTTTTTCACTCAAAAGTTTAATCAGGCTCTGGAACTCATTGTTGAAGTTTATGATGAAAGCAATTAGTGTAGCTGAATTTAAAAAGGTTTGACTAAATTCCTTTTATTAAAATAGACCTGGAGAAAGCTATTACTTATCCTTCAGGGTAAGCAGCCTGGATTCTAGATACTTTATGGGATCCAAACAGATGCTTGTGACCTGGATTTTTGCCACTGTTGGCAACAGGATAGTTGCTTTTGTGGACCTTTGATCTGACCCAGTACAGCACATCTTTCAATGATGCACTGCAACACATGCAAGTAAAGAATATGCATTTCTATCTTATGGTCCTAAGCTGTTGACGTGGCTACATTAATTCAAGAAATGCAGCATTAGATTAGCCTCAGCCAATCAGGACCTTTGGCCCCTCCCCACGCATCAGATGATGCATCGGGGCGTGGCCTTAGGCCGTACTCGTCAGCGGAGGAAGTGTGGAGCAGGAGGGACTGAGAACCCATCCTGCTTCCAACAATATTAAGGTACGGGGAGGGGGTGGGCCTTGCCCAGTCATCCTGCCGGCCTTGGAGGAGGCCTGGAGCAGGAGGGAATGAGCGGCCCTGCCCCGCCGGCCTAGGTTGAGCTACAGGCAGGGAGGGAGATGGGCCGGGATGGGGTTTTACATGGCAGGAGGGAGTTGGCATCCCTCCTGCCTTTTGTGGGGCATTGGCGTGGAGTTGGCGGCGCGGGGAGGGGGGCGGAATGGGTCTAGGCCGTGACTTTAAAAAAAAAACTTTTGAAGGCAAGGGAGCCTGTGGTTTTAACCCGTGGCTCGCAGTATGGGGAAAAGTGGGAGAGTCAGGGCAGGTAGGCAGCGTGTTCGGGGCTGCAGGATAGGGCAGAGAGCAGGGCGGCAGAAGGCAGGGCAGCTGGAAAGGGCTTCAGCGACTGGTCCTCAGCAGTCACTTTTTTTTGATCGGCCAGCCCAGTCAGTGTTGCAGGGTTTTCTTTAGTGAATTGCATCCCTGCCTATTTTGCATGCCGTTGCCCTCATTTGCATGCGTGGATTGGAGGATAGTCGGAAGACAGGTAAGTGAATCGGGCCGGGGCCGCTAAGGGGTCGCAAACCGATCGGTACACGATTGGTTTGCTTAGTGAATTTGGGCCTATATCTGGTCAGAGAGAAACCAATACACTGTGGTGTGACGATGTTCCTGAAATGGACTTTATTGAAAATTTAAAAGTTCCCAAAGTCTACTTGAGCAATCCACATAAAAGTAAAATAATCCACATAAAAACCTTAAGGACCTAGTCCACTGAGAGCGTGTGTAATTTTAGGTGCCATATATAGAATTTGGTGATATATGTCTTCATTAAAAACAAATAGACATGGAACTCATCTAATCTGTATTTATCACAAAATTTCAGCATTATGATTGGATCTAGGTTGTATCTGACGCAAGAAAAATCCAAAGAAATTATAAGAGCAAAGAGGAACCCATCCAAGTTGAAAGACTGACTGGGCAATGCGTGGTTTACACATTCCTTGAAGGCAATAAGTACAAGGAAGAAGACTGGGCCAGTAAAAACTTTTTATTGAAATTAGTGGAAAGATACACAGGAACCATATGCTTCCTTGAATATCTTTTTTTTCTTAGGATAAGATTGAATTAATATGTCTAGGCAAGATTGCCTCCAGGGAATTTACAAAAAATTGTCAAGAATTGATTGAAGCCCTGGTGACTGATTTCTAGGGATTACTACCAAAAAGTAAATATAGTTTGAGAACTTGTTTGTTCCAAAGATGTTAAAATTTATGGCTGCGATTTCTTTCTGGAAGAGATTGCTTTATTTCCTCCCTCAAATAGGTATATATCAAATTTGAAGTGTTATATTAAAAAGGGTCTAAAGAAACGATCCTCGCTATCTTTTCAGCTGTTGCTTGTGTCAGGAAGGCTGAAGTTTATTATTTCATGGGGGTTAATGCCCTGCAATAAAATGCTGAACATTGAAGATAATGTACAAATTCACAAATATTTCACACCCTTCCCCCATTTGTAAACATTTTAGTGTGCAGAAAATACCATTCCAGGAAGATGGGAAGAGAGAGGTGATCAAGATAGTTTTTATGGCCTGATGATAAATATGTAATAGAAAACAACAATGAAATATTCATTGGAATTTTTTTGTTTTGTTTCATGGGAAATGAATAATTGTCGGCTGAAATTGCACAAACAACATTTAGAAGTTTGGAAAAAAAATCAAAGCTCTTTACTTGATTTGCTTACATGTTACTGAATTAATGATGCACTGCAACACAGCAGAAAGAGGCAAATGAGATATCAAAAATCAACCAAACTGTTACTAGAGTTGTTGAAGAGGGTTCATTGACAAAATCGCACGAGACAACGGCGCGCCGACAACTGAGCGCAAGGTTGACGGTGCGCAGAAGAAAAGCACTATTTTAAAGGGTTCCGATGGGGGGTGTTGGTGGGGAACCCCCCTATTTTACTTAACAGACATCGCGCTGGCGTTGTGGGGGGTTTGGGGGGTTGTAACCCCCCTCATTATACTTGAAACCAAACTTTTTGCCTGTTTTTTAGGGAAAAAGTTCAGTTTTAAGTATAATGTGGGGGGTTACAACCCCCCAAACCCCCCACAACGCCAGCGCAATGTCTGTTAAGTAAAGTGGGGACACCCCCCATCGGAGCCCTTTAAAATAGTGCTTTTCTTTGGCGCGCCGTCAACTTTGCGCTCAGTTGTCTGCGCACCGTTGTCTCGCGCGATTTTGTCCCGTCACCGTTGAAGAGTATGATCTTCTACCAACTCCTGTTCTAAGACATTCTCTAATTCTTTTGGAATTCCTCAAGGATCGATTCTATCACCACCACTGTTTAATATTTATCTTGCTCCTTTACTGACTCTATGCCAATCCATCGGCCTAACAGCTTTTGCTTATGCTGATGATGTTCAAATCATTTATCCTATCGATACTGCAAATGACTCTGAAATAGATGAAATAAATAAGAAGTTAACTATAAACGAATGGCTAAGGGAAAATATGCTTTCCCTTAGTATCTCTAAAACAAACTGTCTCCTCTTTCCTTGGAAAGATGGTTTACAGTTAAACTCTCCCATCTGCATTGATAACATTGCTATTAACCAGGTTAATTCAGTTAAAATCTTAGGTGTAATTATTGACTCTAAGCTCACTTTCAATGCTCAAATAGGTACTGTAGTTAGAAACTGTTTCCATACATTAAGAATGATCAGAGCACTATCTAGTTTCCTAGATCCTCAGTCATTAAATATATTAATTCAATCACTTGTAATGGCGAAAATTGATTACTGAAATCCTCTATAATAAAACCCTAAATGCCATGCGCACTTACGATGCCGTGATCCCTGCCACCGTGATGAGTGCTTCCATGCTGCACATGCACACTGCCTGCCTTCTGCTCCTATCTCTGATGCCGGCTGACTTCCTGCGCTGCCAATGCCGGGACGCCTCTTCTCACCCCCTGACCAGCAAATGCAGCAGCCGCAGGGCATTTGCTAGGCTGGCCCTTTTGATAATGTGAGGTGGGCCGGCCTAGCAAAAGCCCCGAGGCTGTCCGGGCTAGTGGATGCTGGACATGTGGAGCAGGGAAAGGAGAAGGGGTACTATTAGACAGGGGGAGCAGGGAAGGGGTGCTGCTTGACAGGGGGGAGGTAAAATGAAGAGAGAAGGGCTGCTTCTGGACAGGGGGAGCAGTGAAAGGGGTGGTGGTGGACAGCCGAGGAAAGAGAGAAACAGAAAGAAAGAAAGACAGACAGACAGCGGCCAAGGAGAGAGAGAGAGAGAGAGAGAGAGAAAGAAAGAAAGAGAGACACACACATATATTCTAGCACCCGTTAATGTAACGGGCTTAAAGACTAGCCCTTATATAAGGGTTTATTACAGAAAGAGATCTGACGTCTTCAACTCATTCAAAATGTAGCTATTAAGGTTATTACAGGATCTAAAAAAATACGATCACGTTACTCCGTTGTTGATAAAGGCACACTGGCTTCCTGTTTCTCACAGAATAACATATAAACTCGCCCTGATAATATTTAAAACATATAAAACGAATGAACCATTTCTAGATAAATTGATTATTCCTCATGAACCATCTAGGACACTTAAGGCTCCTTTTACTAAACTGCGATAGGGCATTAACGCGCGGAATAGTGCGCGTGCTAGATGCTAACGCCAGCATTGAGCTGGCGTTAGTTCTAGCCGCATAGCACGGGTTTAGCGCACGCTATCGCAGCTTAGTAAAAGGAGCCCTTAGATCCTCAAATCAATATCTTCTTTTTGTACCCTCGTTGAAAATAATTGGCACTCGCCGTATACCAATATTTTCTGTAACAGCCCCCACAATCTGGAATTCTCTACCTCTACACATTAGATCCGAAACTAATTTAGAGAAATTCAAAGGCACCTTAAAATGTTTTTTATTCAAAGATGCCTTTGAATAAAGATACTCTTTCTGCTTAAAGATATCTAGTGACGCCAAGTACCCTTTACGTATCTCCTACTCGCCTTGTCCTGTCTCTCTTTTTTTTTTTTTTAACAGAATCTTAGCAGCACAAAATGTGCCTTCCCCTTCCTTTTTTTTGTTTGTTCCTTATATGTTTCTTTTTTTAACTTTATTGTACTTCCTTCCTCCTTTCCATGTATAATCTGTATGGTTTGTCTTTAGTTTGAAGATATCTGTGTTTTAAACCACAGTTCTTCAACTGCCGGTAAATTCCTGCTGGTCCACGCAGGACCGACGAGATCAACATCCCCAATTTCCTGCCGGTCCATGCAGGACCGGCAAGATCGACAAGCTGTAGTCTGTGCAGGGCCAGAGAGATAATGGGGAGTCTCAGACAGTGTGCTTTCTCCCCTCCCAGTGGCTCTCCTTACTTACCAGCGCAGCGATTCAGGAAGGAAGCCTTGGGGCTTTTGCCGAGTCGCGGCCGCCTCTGATGATGCAATTTCCGCTTTCCTCAGAGGCGGTGCAACCCAATAAAGGACCCGAGGCTGCCTTCCTGAATCGCTGAGCTGGCAAGTAAGGAGAGTTGCTGGGAGGGGAGAAAGCCACTGTTAGAGGCTGGGAAGCTGTTGGGCATGGAAAAAAACAAGCTGCTACTGGACTTGGAGAGGGATAAGGAGAGATGCTGCTGGGAGGGGAGGAGGGAAAGGAGTCTGGGAAGCTGCTGGGCAAGGGAAAAAAAGGACAGCTGCTACTGAACCTGGAGAGGGAGGAGAGATGCTGCTGGGAGGGGAGGAGGGAAAGGAGTCTGGGAAGCTGCTGGGCAAGGGAAAAAAAGGGACAGATGCTACTGGACCTGGAGAGGGAGAAGGAGAGATGCTGCTGGGAGGGGAGGAGGAAAAGGAATCTGGGAAGCTGCTGGACCTGAAGGGAGAGAGAAGGAGAGATGCTGCTGGGAGGGGAGGAGGGAAAGGAGTTTGGGAAGCTGCTGGGCAAGGGGGGAAAAAAGGGACAGCTGCTACTAGACCTGGAAGGAGAGAGAAGGAGAGATGCTGCTGGGAGGGGAGGAGGGAAAGGGAAGGGAAGAGAGTTACTGCTGGACAGGGGGAGGAGGGAAGGGACAAGAATAAAGGAAGGAAACAGCTGGAAGGGAGATTAGAGGAGGGGAAGGGGAGAGACAGGAATGAGATGGGAAGGGGGTCAGCAGAGAAATTCAGATGGACAAAGATGCTAGATCTGGTGTAGGAGAGAGAAAAATGAAGAGAGCAGTGAAGCTGGAATGAATCATGTAAAAAGAAGAGAGGGGCATAGGCTGGATGGAAAGGGGAGAGGGGCATAGAAAGAAGACAAATACCATATGGAAGGGGGAGAGGTCAGATAGTAGATGGAAGGGACAGATGCTGGAGACAGAGAGACGCTGGAAGGAAGAGTGTGAAAAGAAAATGAAAGCAGAAACTAGAGACAATAAAAGGTAGAAACAAATAATTTTATTTCTATTTTGTGATTAGAATATATCAGATTTGAAATATATATCCTGCTAGAGCTGGTGTTAGACATAACTGGGGACTGCAAAGTCCAGGCAGTGGCTTAGGGCTCTCCCTGACCAGGGGGCAGTTGCCCTAGTTGCACTCCCCTAACCCTATTCCTGCTGTGTGTGACTGCGGTATTCTGTTAGCATGATATTTCTGTGTAGCATTCTGTAATAATTTGGCTTATTCAGTTTTCTTGATAGTAAAGGGGATATATGTGAAGGAGAGGGGAGACAGGGGTTTTGTTGATCCTTGCTCTGTATTATTTGTATTTATAAAATGACAATTGTACAGAATATTGTTTCTTTTTATACTTTAATAAAATACGTTCAGTATAAAATCATAACTGAGGCTTGTGTGGATGGGATCAGATGGTTTGCGAGGACCGAGCTCGTGGAGATGGGGCGGAAACGGGGTTTTTAAATTTCAGTCCTAGTAGTTTGTCCACAAAATAATTTTTTTTTCCGCCGGTCCATAGGTGTAAAAAGGTTGAAGAACACTGTTTTAAACTATTGTACCCCTATTTTTATCAATATTGTGCTTTCGCCTAGAATTTTGATAGGCGTGTTATCAAATTTTAAATAAACTATGAAACTACTTTATTGTGTCAAATGATAAAAAAGTCACTTAAAATTAATAAGGTTTATAACATAATGTTCATCTTGATAAGAGTTAAAATTTGGTCTAGGACATACCTAGATTGCCCTAACTAGGAACCCAGTTTCGGCATACATAGATGCCTTCATCAGGGGATGAATGGACACTGCTGTGGATGATAACAGCATAAGTCAGCAGGCAAAATATAAACAATCTTAGCATGGGACAGCGTTTGTAATGGTAAAAGCATGCTGTTATCATCCACAGCAGTGTCCATTCATCCCCTGACGAAGGCATCTACAGATGCCAAAACTGGGTTCCTAGTTGGAACAATCTAGGTGTGTCCTAGACCAAGTTAACTCTTATCAAGATGGACATTATGGGCTCCTTTTACAAAGGTGCGTTAGGGCCTTAACGCACGGAATAGCACTTGCGCTAGACCTTAACGCCAGCATTGAACTGGCGTTAGTTCTAGAAGCATAGCGTGGGTTTAGTGCACGCTAAAATCCTGCGTGTGCTAAAAACGCTAGCGCACCTTAGTAAAAGGAGCCCTATGTTATAGACCTTATTAATTTTAAGTGACTTTTTTTTTTATCAGTTGACACAATAAAGTAACGGTTGATTTTTGACATATCATTTGCCTCTTTCTGCTGTGTTGCTGTATTATTTTGGAGGCAAAATTCTTCTTTCTCCTTCTTGTTTACTGAATTAATAATAGAATTCCCAGTTTATAATCCAAGTAAAATGTTTCACATGCGTCTGGTTCTGGTATTAGTTCATGTCTCCAAACAAATAGAAATCCCCATAGCAACGTATTAGTTTGGTCAATACTAAAGGTTCAGAATTTCCTTTTAGGAGAAAACAATTGGACTGATAGTAGTAATAATAACCTCCAGATTGTCTAGTTCTTTTTTTTTTTTCCTTTGCCGTTTGCTCACCAAGGGTCCTTAATTTGGACGCAAGTATTTGTTCCATCTGCTGTTATAGTTTTAGTAGAAGACTACTGTCAGACCTAAAGATGCCAGAGAGTGTGTCATCTCCAGCAAAAGAACGTCAGCAAGGTTCTAGTTTCCCATCACTCTCTTGAAATTTTTGCAGTAAAAGTACTGATGCATATTCCGATGGAAAAAAAAGCACCATTCATGGCTAAAAGACACACAAGCATAGCATTTTAACAGAATAAAGGAATCACGGATATAAATATTGGTCTAGGAGTGCCAAAGGATGAAACCTGAGAAAGTGTGCTTAAAGAAAGCTGAGTGCTGTAGGTGTCAAGGAACTAGAACAATGCAGGGAAGTGACCGTTGGAAAAATGTCTGTTGTGGGACAGGTTTGAGACATAGAGCAGTACAGTGTTGCCATTTGGCTCCAGGTTTTCAGAAGAGGTTGATCTATTCCTGCTTTTTTTTTTATCCTGTTGATTGCATGGACTTTCATGCCTGCTTTTCTTAGTGAAATCAATATGTAAAAAGAGTTAGAACCTTCATGCATGCAGGAGGGTAAAAACCAGAGCTAGATCAACCATGCAACAACAAAAAATAGAACAGTAATGCTATCATGACTTCAAATCTGGTTTCTGTTCATTGTGCTTCTTCCTACCCTGCCATGTACTGTCGCAGATTGTATTGCTCATCATATAATGTTCTATCATACCAAGTCCCCCCGGTGATATAATGCATAGCCTTCACTGCTATTCATGGTCCCACCATGCTATGTCTGACCATGCCATGTTTCCTCATACAATGTTTGCCACATTTTGTCATATGGTCACCATTCTTATCATACTTTACCACACTATACTGTAAGTTGTATTTTTCCATACTATTTTTCCAATGCTATGTTTGCCACACAGTGTTTTCTGTGCTATGTTTTGTCATGCCACACTTGTTTTTTGGCCATGTCATGTCATACTAGGTGAGCCATGCTTTGTAATACTATGTTTGCCATTCTATGTTTTGCCACATCATGTTCACCATGCCATGTTTTGTAATATTATATTTTACCATGCTTGATTAACTATGTTTACCATTTTTGTCTGACAGTGTTTTGCTATGCTATTTTTTACCATGCTATGTTTGCAATATGCTTTATTATGTATGTAAACTTGTAACGCGTTCTGAGCTCTTCTGGGAGGACGGAATATAAAACTCTAAATGGGCCAATTGGCCTTTATTTGCTATCATGTTTCTATAAACCTATTCAAGGGCATATTCTATAAATGATGTCCCAATTGTAAGTGGCGGTAGGTGTCCTACCGCTGTCTAACTAGCCAATCAGGATGCTCATTTTCTTAAAAAAAAATAAAAAAAGGAGGCAAGCCACCTGCACTGTAGGCATCTTATCGCAGGTGCAGGGAGACGCATTGGGATACTTAAGCTTGCCCAAGGATTGGCTTGGGCGTGATTTTGCTTGGACGTGGCCTTGGGTGAGCTTAAACAGCCCTAGATGTCTCCCTAGGGCTGCAGTAGATGCCTGAAATTTAGGGCAGCAAAATGCCCTGCCACAATCAGCTGAGTGGCTGTGGCAGAGAACCCCACTCCTACAAAGTCCCCCAGGAGGGGGGATGTCAACTCCCACCTGCCCCTGAACTCTTTCTGAAGCGGCAGGGCAGGAGGTATGCCTACTCCCTCTTGCCCCCGAACCCCCAAACCCTTTTTGAAGTGGCTGGGATGCCTACTCCCTCCAGCCACCATTGGAGAGGTCTTAGGTATCTGGTCAATCGTAGTCTTAGACCACTCCCATTGCGTCCCAGAATGCACAAGACTCCGGTTGACACAGGTGCCTAAGGCCCATCCCATGGGATGGGCCTTAGACATCTGAGCTAATCAGAGCCTTAAAGGCCCCTTCCCCAGTGCATCCCAGAATGCATTGGGAAGGGGAAGGTCGCCATTTTGAAGTGGTGGGCTGGTCGGCCAGAAGATGTGAGCATCCCTCCAGCTGGACTTTCAAATACAAGGTGCTGGGTGTTGGGGGGTAGAATTAGGGGTGTGGGATGTCAGGTGGAGGGAGTTTATTCATGGGGATTGGGAGTTTGGGGGGAGTTCAGGGGGGTTGTGGCAGGAGGGAGTGGGCATCCCTCCTGCCGGTCTTCAGTGGGTGCGACAGGGGATCGGAGGCAGGAGAGAGTGAGCATCCCTTCTGCCCATTTGCTTCAGAAAGGGTTCAGAGGTTTGGGTGCAGGAAGGAGTGGCCATCTCTTTTGCCCAGCCGCTTCAGAAAGGCTTTATGGGTTCGGCGGCAGGAAGGCTTATTCATCCCTTCTGCCCGATTGCTTTGTGTTGGGGGGGGTCAGGGGTTTGGAGGCTGGAGGGAGTGGGCCTGAAAGCTTTGGGGGGGGGGGGGGGTTCACGGGTTCGGTGGCAGGAGGGAGTGGGCATCCCTCCTGCAAGGGGACTTCATGGGGCCGGGGGGGGGGGGAACCCTGTCATGGCCGCTCAGCTGATCACAGCAGAGAGATTTCCTTGCCACGATCAGCTGATGTCAACGGATCCCTTGGAAATTCTCTAACCGTCACCTGTGACATGGGCACTGTTTAGAGCAGTGTTTTTCAACCTTTTTTGGGCAAAGGCACACTTGTTTCATGAAAAAAATCACGAGGCACACCACCATTAGAAAATGTTAAAAAATTTAACTCTGTGCCTATATTGACTATATATAAAGTAATTCTCTTGAATAGGAATCAAATAAACACAAAGAAAATATTTTATAATGCTGCCACCGCCAACAACACCGTTGGCGGCGGTGGCACTCAAGTGGCTAAAGAGCCGCAGTTTGCCGGCCTAGGGACAACACTGGAGGGTGGCCAGCTGTGCACCCCCTTGGGACGTAAACCCGGGGTGGGGCAGACCGCCCCCCCCCACCCTGGTATGCCACTATCTGTACCTCACTCCCTCCCTATGACCAAAAATTCTCCTTTCTTCTATTCCCCGTGTACACAACCATCTCTTTCCCTCCCTTCCTCTCTCCAAAGTCCATGCCTTCTGTGTCCAAACACTCATTCCCTCCCCCACCTCAGCATCTTTCCCTCCCTTCCTCTCTCCCAAGTCCATTTCTTCTGTGTCCAAAAACGCATTCCCTCCCCCACCTCAGCATCTCTTTCCCTCCCTTCCTCTCTCCCAAGTCCATTTCTTCTGTGTCCAAAAACGCATTCCCTCCCCCACCTCAGCATCTCTTTCCCTCCCTTCCTCTCTCCCAAGTTCATGCCTTGTGTCCAAAACGCACTTCCTCCCCCCTTTTGTGTTCCGTGTTTGCCTACCAGCCCATCTTTGCAACTTTCTCAGCAAAACGAAGCTCAAGCCGCGAGGCTTGTCTTCTGCTTCCTGCCTGACCTGCCGCACACAAATAGCCGAACGGAAGTATTCTCCGACGTCAGCGCTGACGTCGGAGGGCAGGCTTTGCTTAAGCCCTCCCTCCGACGTCAGCGCTGACATCGGGGAACGCTTGCGATCGGCTATATGTTAGCTGCAGGGCAGGCAGGAACAGAAGACGAGCCTCGCGGCTCGAGATGTATTGAACTCCGCGGGTCCCCCGTCCAGCTCTCTCCTGTCCACGTGGGGCGGACCGCCCCTCTCCCTAGACTGGTGGTACTGCCCTGATGGCGGCCCTGACCGTACGGCACACCAGGCAACATCTCGCGGCACACTAGTGTGCCGCGGAACTGCGGTTGAAAAACACTGATTTAGAGAATCAGGGTGGTTAAGTGGGGTTAGGCATCTGTTCCTTAGGGCAAATGCGATTCTGTATAGGATGCCGATGTGCGATTCTCAACCGCTTCTTAGGCAGCTGCTGAGACCAGTGTCCTATACAGAATCTGATCCTCCAGTCTCCACAATTAGGTGTGTAACCACTGAGGGTTACTGCTGAATAAAAGTGAACTTCTTTTAGAAATTGAGCTCCTTTGTCTAAATAGTAAAATTCAGTGGGGTTCATGAAAAGGAAAATTAAAAAGGGTGAGGGTTATTACATTCTAGGAAGAGGAGGATAAAAAAAATCCCAGAGTGGCAGGGTAGAAAATGGCTGTAGAACTAGGTTAAAGACAAGTTGTCAAAGGCACACTAAAAGCATTGCAAATGGGCACTTTTTGCTGAGTGGATGGCTGGGTTGTATATGTGAGTGGGGGATTGTATGAATAGTAACTTGGTAGGAAGACATATTTAAGTGTGTGGAGTGCATGGGAGTGGACTGTTTGTGTTTTTGGGGCATGTGTATATACTGCATGAATATAGGCTAATATGTGGAGTAGATGTTTGTGAGTTAGTACTGTCTATGAGTTTATGGTGTTTTGGTTGATTGGTGGTGCATGCTTTCACACTCAAATTGTGCTCTTGTGCTTTTCTCTGGCTCTCCCTTCCCCTCCACATCTTATTAACATCATCCCAACATCTTCTCCTCTTCCTAACATCTTCTCATAAGGCTTCACTGTACAACCGAGGCCTGATCACCATGAGTTCTTTTCCTTGATCTTTGTTAATACATGGAAAGGGAAATCAGATCTTGTTGCCTATTCTCTTAATTAAGAACTTAAGAGTTGCCATACTGGGACAGACCGAAGGTCTATCAAGCACAACATCCTGTTTCTAACAGTGACCAACCCAAGTCCCCAGGTACCTAGCTGGATCCTAAGTGGTAAAACAGATTTTATGCTGCTTATCCTAGGAATAAATTTGATTGTGCTTGATCAGAAAATAATTATTTTAAAGTCCATTCTGGGGTCACTCAAAGCCACTAATTGCATAAAGCTCTGTTTTTCTTAAAATATGCTGCTATTTTTGCTTAAAGGAACAAATTTCTTGGTTATATAGCTATAACTACTCTGCACCACTGACTGTGTTTGATCCCAGCTGGGGTGTGTGAGCTTGCTTCCCCCCCCCCCGTCATCTTGTAGGTCGCTGGTGGCTTTAAAAATCTCAGCAGGAGCAGTTCTTACCATCTATTCTGCACCACTGACTGTGTTTGATCCCAGCTGGGGCGTGTAAGTGACGGGATAATCATGCGCCAGACACCAGCGCGCCGACAAGCCAGCGCTAACAATTCGGCACAAGAAAGAAGTGCGCCGCGGGAAAACTTTATTTTAAAGAGCTCTGACAGGGGGTTTGGGGGGAACCCCCCCACTGTACTGCATCGTGTTTGCGCTGCCGTTGGAGGTGTGTGTGGGGGGTGCAACCCCCCACATTATAGAGAAAACTGAACTTTTCCCGAAAAAAATTGGAAAAAGTTCTGTTTTCTCCATAATGCAGGGTTTCAACCCCCCAAACCTCCCCCCCCCAACAGCAGCGCAAACACTATGCAGTAAAGTGTGTGTGTGGGGGGGATTCCTCACTCACATCCCGCTTCGGAGCTCTTTAAAATGAAGTTTTTCCGTGGCGCACTTCTTTCTTGCGCCGAATTGTCAGTGCTGGATTGTCAGCGCGCTGGTGTCTCGCGTGCGACAGACTATGAACCAGTGTGTGAGTTTGTTCGGCTCCCCCTCTGTCTTCTTGTAGGTCACTGGTGGCTTTAAAAATCTCAGCGGAAGCGGTTCTTACTATCTGCTCTGCACCACTGACTGTGTTTGATCCCAGCTGGGGCATGTGAGCTTGCACCGTAGGTCGCTGGTGGCTTAAAAGGCTGTGCCAAATGGTGCTCTGCCGTTTGGCGCACCTTCTAAGCGGCCTTTGAGGGAAGCCTGAGCGGTAAACAAAGAAACTAGGTATTAAGCCATGTATCCTGGCATTTGCAGCACAAATAATTAGGTGCTGATTTATATCAGAGATCGATCTGTGATTTACTATTAGCACAGATTATTAAGGCATTGTTTTGTGGTAGGTATTGAGCTGTATCAGGCACTGAGCTATGTATTCTGATTTTCTAATATTGTCTCAGTATTATTCATGAGGTATTGATTTGTACTTTATTTTAACTTATTTTAATATTAGTTTTTAGATTCAGCTTTGCAGGTCACTGGACTAGATAAGTTATTGTCTATTTGTGGTGGGCTTTTAAACTTTAGAGCAGGGGTGTCAAAGTCCCTCCTCGAGGGCCGTAATCCAGTCGGGTTTTCAGGATTTCTCCAATGAATATGCATTGAAAGCAGTGCATGCACATAGATCTCATGCATATTCATTGGGGAAATCCTGAAAACCCGACTGGATTCCGGCCCTCGAGGACCGACTTTGACACCTGTGCTTTAGAGTTATGGAGTCAATGCTATGGGTATTATGTTTACTTCTTATCTCAAATTTCAATTTAACATACTCAACTACCATTTCTCTTTCCAACCCACTGGAACACTGTTTGAGAAATAACATCTGTTTAGGTCAGAGAATTCCAGTAGTTGTTGGAAATAGAAAAAAATTACCGTAGAAGATTAGCATTTGGAAGGAATCAGAATGCACTTAAGTCTGTCTTGCTGTCTAATAATAATAATAATTCAGATCTGTACAGTGAATTTTATTATAATGCCAGATCTGTGTGCAATAAGCAACAGATTATTAAGGATTTATTTTTAGACACTGATCCTGATCTAATGTTTATCACTGAGACATGGATTGATCAGAGGGATCTTTTTATTCAAAATGAGCTTTGTCCACAAGGTTTACATAGTATTTTTACCTCTAGGAGTGGGGGATTGGGACTGATTTTCAGGTCATTTTTTAATGTTTCTCTTGCAGATAAAGCCTGCCATCCTGAACTCGAATATAGTATCATTTAAGGATGAGTGTTATTAAGGATAATGTCATTTAAGGATGAGTTATCACAGGACTCTTTAGGAATACTGTTGTTATACCGCCCCCCCTGTACCTTGGAAGGATTCTATAGAATTGATCTCCCAACACTATAACAGAAGCTCTGTTGAAGTACCCGAGGTTGTTGATTATTGGAGATATTAACCTATACTTAGATGACACTACAAACAAATATACCTTAGATTTTGTTTCACTTCTGAACTCTCTTAATTTATCGCTACCTACAAAAGCCATTACACATGAAAAGGGTCACATGTTAGATTTTATCAGTTTTACGGATTTTATGTACCAACAAACTGGGCTACATGAGGTTCATTGGCGGAGGGTTCCCTGGTCGGATCACTTTCTTGAGGAATTCTGTCTTCCAATCTTTATGTCCTCTATTAATGATTATGCACAGCAGAAACGAACTGTAATTATTAAGAAAAAGATCTGTTCTAACCTTTTCTGGTCCAATTTATTAAAAGCATTACCATGTATTTCTCCTGATAAATCGTCAGAAAATATATGGAAGGGAACATCTGAAAATATCTTTCAAGTCTTAACCCCATTAAGACTTCATTTCCATTCGTTTCCCCACCGGCTAGAGGATGCAAATATAAGAGATACCATCAACAACTTCTATCGTATCAAGCAGCCTTATGGGGCAAAGACTTAGAAAAACTAATTACACACACAAACAACTATGGTGAATTTAGAAAACACCTAAAAACATTCCTGTTCTCGAAATACCTAGGTAACGATTCAGGACAATAGCCCCCTTCGTAATCCCACCCAGATCTGATCTTGCAAACTGTTAACCTCCGATCTCTAACTATGATTGCTCCATTCAATTTATGGAATTTCTCTAATTCATTGTAAATCGCACGGAACTTCACGGTCCTGCAGTATATAAACTGTTGCTATTATTATCACTGTTGTTACTATCAGATGTTCTCAGCTATACTCTGTAAGTTGCTGTCTGTACAGTTTCTCTTCGTTGTGAACCGCCTAGAAGTCGCAAGATTGTTGGCGGTATACAAGAATAAAGTTATTATTATTATTATTAACTACTAAATCAGTGAGTTATGCTCGGAAGGCACTCTGGTATACATCATATCATTGTGAGCTAAAACAGGGTGCAGGAAATTGGAACGGAAATGGAAAAAAACAACAACATAGAATCTGATAAACGGATTTAGAGAGTTACAGTAGCATCAAGAAATTTAGGGCTCCTTTTACGAAGCCGCAGTAGCGGCTTCAACGCGCGTGACTTTTCATCACGCGCTAACTCCCACGCTAGCCAAAAAACTACCGCCTGCTCAAGAGGAGGTGGTAGTGGCTAGCGTGGCCGGCGGTTTAGCGCACGCTATTACGCGCGTTAAACTGTTACCGTGGCTTCGTAAAAGGAGTCCATAATCTAGAGATTAAGACCGCAAGAAAAAATTATTATGGCATTAAGATAACCGGTTCAGATAATCAAAGTAACGCCCTCTTTAAAATTTGGCGCTCACTAACCTCAGAGAGTGTAAGATTAAAGCAAAACTGTATTCTAACTGCAGAGGATTTAGCAAAAATTTTTAACAATAAAATTGCACTTATTAGAGACACTTTTCCTGCTCTAAACCCTGACGATTTTCTTTTAAGCCCTAACGGGCAAATGATAACTTCAGTGGATCATTTTTGGAATAGTTTTGATTCAGTTTCAGAAACAGTCTTAACATTGTGTGAAAAATTGAAAAAGTATAGTTGTAAATTGGATCCTTTTCCTTCTTATCTTTTTGGGGGTATTTCCTCACAGGCTATTACATGGCTGACCTCAGTATTAAATCATTTTCTTGAAGACGGTCATTTCTCGTTGGGTATGGGGAACATAATCCTGACACCCCTATTGAAAAGTACCGATTTGGACCCTTCAGTTCCCTCCCATTACTGTCCATTCGCAAATATACCCTTTTGACAAAAATGATGGAATCTATTATTTCTAGCCAACTTTCCAACTATTTAGAGAAATTCTCCATTTTGTTACCATTCCAACACAGGTTTAGACCAAATTTTAGTACAGAAGCCCTCTTAGTGTCATTAATTTCAAAGATTCAAAATTTACAGATGTAAAATAAATATGCAGTTTGATTTGTCAGCTGTGTTTGATGTTGTCCATCATGATATCTTGATCCATATGTTATCAAATATTGGCTTAAATCAGTGGTTCCCAAACCCTGTCCTGGGGAACCCCCAGCCAGTTGGGTTTTCAAGATATCCCTAATGAATATGCATGAGAGAGATTTGCATACCTGTCGCTTCCATTATATGCAAATCTCTCTCATGCATATTCATTAGGGATATCTTGAAAACCCGACTGGCTGGTGGTCCCCCAGGACAGGGTTTGGGAACCACTGGCTTAAATCAAGTAGTTCTGAATTGGTTTAGTAAATTCCTATCACTGCAATCCTACGAGGTATATTCAGAGGGTGAATCATCCTCTGCATGGAAACCAAGCCATGGTTCCCCTTTGTTGCTGATTCTGTTTAATAACTATATGACCTCATTGAAAAAGTTTTGTCTCACAACTGTAGAGACTATATTCATCTACGCAGAAGATATTTTTATTTTACTGGAAGTTGATCCCTATCTCAGTAATCTAGTTTCAAATATAGACTGTTGTATTTCTGACCTTCAAATGTGGACGTTGTCCATTCAAATGAAATTGAACGCTGCCAGAACTAAATTGGGCCAAGATTGGAAAATCTCCCTGTCTCTGTTACACTAAAAACAGATATTTCGTTACAGATAGATTTCTCTTCCAGAGTTCTGGGTATTACCCTAGACCAGGGGTAGGCAATTCCGGTCCTTGAGTATGTATGAGATGGATTTGCATACACTGCCTCCTTGAGATGCAAATATATCTCATGCATATTTATTATGGATATCCTGAAAACCTGACTTGGCTCTGGCTCTCGAAGACTGGAATTGCCTACCACTGTCCTAGTCTTATCACTCACATTTCATGAACAGATAAATTCTTTGGTAAAAAAGTGTTTTTTTAGTCTGCGCATGCTGAGAAAAGTTAGATCATTATTTTATCAAGACCACTTTTCAGTGTTGGTACAGTCTATTGTTCTTGCCCAGTTGGATTATTGTAATTCTGTTTATCTAGGTATCAAACAGGGTAGTTTAAGAAGGCTCCAGTTGATACAGAATACAGCAGCCAAACTCATCTTTGGGAAGAGAAAGTACGATCATGTCTCCCATCTATTGAGAAAGCTTCATTGGCTCCCAATCCATTTTAGGATCTAGTTTAAATGTGCATGTGTCACTTTTAAGCTTCTTTACAGAATATTTGGCCCTCTGGTTCCTTTAAGAACATAAGAAGTTGCCTCCGCTGGGTCAGACCAGAGGTCCATCGTGCCCAGCAGTCCGCACCTGCTGCAGCCCATCAGGTCCATGACCTGTTAGGTGGTCCCTGACTTTTCCTATAACCTATCTCTACTTCCATCTGTACCCCTCAATCCCCTTATCCTTCAGGAATTTATCTAAACCTTCCTTGAACCCTCGTAGCGTGCTCTGCCCTATCACAACCTCCGGGAGCACGTTCCATGTGTCCACCACCCTCTGAGTAAAGAAGAACTTCCTAGCATTTGGAAGTTCTTCTTTACTCAGAGGGTGGTGGACACATGGAACGCGCTCCCGGAGATATAAACTACTGTTTCCTTCCTTTAAAGGAATAAGATTGACAGGGAAGCTGAGTCAATCTTTTGCTTACAAACTGATAGAAACTTGGAACGAGCTTCCTAACTGTCAGATTGATAGATCAGTTACAACAATTTCGTAAAGTCCTAAAAACTTTATTATTTACACAATACCTGAACAGTATACCTAAAGATTCAACAAACTTTTAGCTTTACAACATTTTTTCCTCTTATGCCTTTAATCTTATTTTCCTGGTCTTTAATTACTTGTAAACTGAGTTGAGCTCCATTGGGAGATGACCTGGTATATAAACCGAAGACTAGATTAGATTAGATAACTTTTATGTTTTCATACTTAGCAATGATACATTGATAAAAAGACATTTTATGCAAAAAATCTACCAGTATTTTATTAAATGAACCTTCAATATCTGCACTTTATTGGGGAAAATAACAGAATTTTAACATACTTTGCTAATAGCTAAATATGTACACTTTGGTGTAGTCATCTACCAATGGTGTTCCAAACCATCAAGCATTCAATGTCTTCTTGAGATAGGATAAAGCCTGTGATGCTGCTCAACACTTTACAAAACCTGCAATCCAGTGCACACCACAGCATTTGCCTACAGAGTTTCTCTAGGAGCGTTGGTTTTTGATCATCACAGTTTAGTTTTTATCATCAAACCCAGTTTCTTCAAAGAGTTGCAAATTGCACAAGGTATCAGACTCCTGTTGCAGGCCTTATAGCTGAAACAGAAATCATGTTGTCACCTTTGGCGTTCAACTGGATGAATTTATGAAATAAAAGACTACTTTTGTTTCTTTGTCTCCTCCGCTGCTGTTGTTGTTTGCTCTTTCTCATCATGTCAGTAATGCTATGGAGAAATGAAAAGAAGAATAATCAGTTACGTTGAACTTTGCTTTAACATTTCTAATCGCATGCCCATCCCCAAAAATAAAACTCCAGTGTAGAAACAGGGAGAAATGTTAGATCATATTTTCAAAACAACACTCACTATAAAATATTATAAATAAAGAACTTCAAGTTCTTTTCATGTCTGAAGGACCATATTATCTTTAAATGTTTTATAGTGAAGAGTTGTTTTGTTAATATTTTTAATGCCACAAAGAAATATTTGATCTGCATGGAAAGAAGGAACCTTTTTTTGGCATAGATCTAATGCAGACTGACAAACCATCATTTGTCAACTTTCCATCTCTTTAATTCACTGTGCATATGCATTGACAGTGCTGCTAAAGCCATCAGTGAAATTTTACTTACTGAAAAAAAACAACGACATTGCACAGACTTTGGAACTCCTATTGCTTTTTAAATTCAGCATCAGCACGCTTTAAAGTCCTGACATGAATGAGTAAGTACGACTAAAATTCTACATTAATGAAATGTTTTTTGACGAGAAAGGACATTTTGTCCTTTCTAGTATTATTTGTGAGCTTCAAAAGATTATAACTTAATGCCTAGGAATTACCTTTGATAAATCATTAGTTCTGTCTTTTGGTGGACTTGCGAGGGATGCTAACGAAAAACAACTGTTTTATTTCTTCTCCCAAGCTGGAATAGCCATCATAATTCATCAAGCAATGACATAACCATAAGAAAAATACATATTAGCTTGTGATAATATACAATCTCAAGAGCTCACGGGACATAGGGAAACATTAGAAAATGTGCCTAAGAAATGCCTTAAAAGAATTACATTTTAAGAAGGATCAATCTTTTATTAATGTGGGGATCAAGAGGGAGGATTACCCTTGACCTAGACCATATGGTGAATATTACAGATATCTATCGTGCTGTCTCTTACATGCTACAGGAGAATGCACATAAGCACATAAGCAATGCCTCTGCCGGGTCCATCGTGCCCAGAAGTCCGCTCACGCGGCGGCCCAACAGGTCCAGAACCTGCGTAATAATCCTCTATCTATACCCCTCTATCCCCTTTTCCAACAGGAAATTGTCCAATCCTTTCTTAAACCCCAGTACCGTACTCTGCCCTATTACATCCTCTGGAAGCGCATTCCAGGTGTCCACCACCCGCTGAGTAAAGAAAAACTTCCTTACTCAGCGGGTGGTGATTGATTATTGATTATGGTTATTGATTAACAAGATTTTCACTATGTTTTTTGATGTCTGGATGCCAAGATGTTTTTTACACTGTTTAAGTGAAAATCCATGCATTTTCTCATCTTCTCATTGACCATCAATAGCCTGGGCTATTGTAGTGCTATACTCCAAAGAATTAGCATTATTGTAATTACTTCAAATAATACAACACACTGTGGTCATGTTGATCCAAGGAGCTAAGAAGTTTGATCACGTAAGTCCTTTATTGATAAATGAATCTTGGCTTCCTGTCATTTTAATACTTATTCCATGTCATTTTGCTGTGTAAAGCTTATCATTCAGTGAAAGACAATCTTGTTATACTGCATCACACAAGCTTCAAGCAAATGGTCCCCTCACCGACTCACTCTTCGGGACACATCCTAGACTTAATCTGTCTCAAAAAGATACTCTGCTGACCACTGGAACTCAGTACCCTGGTCTGATCACCATTTGATTAATTCAACCACATCTACACAACTACTCAACAGTCAACCAAGAAACAAACCCAACATAAAATATACAACAACGATACTGTCAACTTAGAGGATCTCTCCACAGATCTTGCCAACCTAGTGGAAACATTAAAAACCAAGTTTGATTCTATTGAAGAGGCTGCCGTGGACTGGCACACTGAGGTAAAAACCCTTTATGAAGGGCTAATGTCTGTCAAAGAGATTGAGTACTATCCCCGCAAATACTCCTCCCCCTGGTTTACCAAAGACCTAAGAACTAAGAAAAGAGAACTAAGGAAAGCGGAAAGGAAATTGTACAAATACAGGCTTAACAGTCGAAATGGAAGGAACTACGTAAAGAATATAAAAAAGCAACCCTAGAGGCTAAAAAGATATTCTACTCCCAACAACTATTAAAGACCCCCAATAGAATGAAAAACCTTTTTAAACTAACAAAAAAAGATGCTCACAACATCACAAGGAGACAACTAATGCCTTAACACCGAACTCAGTAGCAAAATGTTCTCAGACTACTTTGCTGAGAAAGTAGACACAATACGGTCTCACCTCAACTCTGCTGTGCTACAGACATCATCCCTCCCCAACTTAGACAAGATAATTAAATCTTCAGTGGGGAACCTAACTCCTTGAAACTGTCTCCCATGATGAAATCACCAAAATACTAGACACAACTCGCCTTGCTGGCTCAAATCTAGATGCCTATCCACCACACCTCCTGGTGGCTGTGAAAAATGTGTTTGTAGACTCCATCCTTCCTCTCAACACCTTTCTACAAACAGGCGTAGTGCCCTCAAACTGGAAGTCAGTGGTCATCAGACCGATCTTGAAAAAACCCACACTTGACCCTAATGTGCCTGGCAACTTTAGATCTGTCTCCAACCTATCCTTCGTCTCCAAGATCCTGGAAAAAAACAGTGTTAAATCAGTTACACTCTTTCATTGACAAACAAGGAGCCCTCTCCTCCTTCCAATCAGGATGGAAATTCCACAGTCCTGAAACAGTCCTTCTTCACATCATTAATGACTGCTGGAAAATCATGAATAAGGATAATGATGTCCTTGTGGTGCTGCTGGATCTCAGTGCGGCGTTCGACACTGTTGACCATCCTCTCTTCCTTACACGGCTCTCTGAAATTGGTATCTGAGATGCTGCATTATAATGCCTCCTTCCTGAATAATAGATTCCAAAGCGTACTGAAAACTTGGCTCTTTAACATGTAATTCTATTTTTCCCCTTACTCTTCCATTCTATATATAAGCTCATGTAAACCTTTTCCTTTCTCTTCTTATATTTTAAGTTCTTGTAAACCGTGCCGAGCTCCACTTCCTTGGAGATGATGCGGTATATAAACTTAAGGTTTAGTTTAGTTTAGTACTGCTCAACGGTGTGCTATCGAAACTAAAACTGATCAAATACGGTGTTCTGCAGAGAGCTCTGCTGTCCCCTCTATTATTTAGTCTCTACATTAGACCTGTCCTAGACATAGCCCATAACTATCAAATACAGATTCACTCCTTCATGGATGACATCCAACTGTACCTACCACTAGGAGAAACCTGTGACACCCAGATTGCGAAACTCCTGAACTGCCTTTCAGAAATCAAAAACTGGATGCCTGTCGTCAAATTACAACTAAACGCCTCCAAGATGGAACTCCTTTGTATCTGCAAAGAACACTGCAACTATATCTGTCCCCCTCTACAGTGGGGCTCAACTACCATAACTGCAAAAGACCAAGCACGCGGCCTAGGAATATTCCTTGACTCCAACATATCACTCTCCAATCACATCTCTCAGATGGTATCTTCCTCATTTTACTACCTGAGACAATTCTGAAAAATAAGGAACTACTTTTCTGAGTCTGACCACCCAGCTACTCTATGCCTTAGTCCTCTCCCACGTGGACTATTGCAATGCTCTATTCAATGGTTTCACGGCGAAGAACATACAATGTCGCCAGCATGTACAAAACTTGGCAATCAGACTTCTAAAGAACCTCCATCCTCACAACCCGGTCTCTGAGGCTCTATTGTCGGCTCACTGGCTGCCCATAGCCAAATGTTGTGTCTTCAAGGGCCTGATGTTAGCATTCAAGTCCTTACAGAACATGGCACCGGGCTATGTGATGGCCAAGCTTCCTCTATACGTGCCAAACAGGTTCCTCCACTCCTAGGATGAAATATGCCTCAAAACGCACCCTGGATGTGCCTTACAACTGCAAACTGCCAAACGATGATCCTACTCCCACTTTATACCGACCCTCTGAAATCGACTGTCCCCACAGATAAGATCCCTTGAAGGACCCCTCAACTTTAGGAAAGCAATAAAATCTTACCTGTTCAATTAACCCCCCAACTAATAGATTTCAAAGAAATGTATATTGATACCAGATCCTCCGTATGTGTCACATTATGATAAAAAAAACTTGTATTGCTAACTGTAACAATTTTAATCTGTAAACTATATTTTACAATTATAGGTATTAGATCCCTAGTATCTGTTGTGTTAGGACAAAATCTTATACTAGGAAAACCCCACCCAAAAACAAACTTGGACTATAACTATGGCAAATTGTAACCTGTTAACTGTATATTATGTATGTTAACCTGTAACCCGTCCTGAGCTCTTTAGGGACGATAGGATAGAAAACAAATTAAATAAATAAATATTAAACTAGAGGTCTTCTGTCGTACTTTTTTTTTGTTTCATGGATTCCACTGGCTAATTTTGTCTATCTTAATTTTGGGAGTGGCTGGGTTCATTCTTAGGATTAAGAGGAATGGGATCAAGAGCTAAGGAGCTGAATATATTGTCCTAAAAATAACCAGATAACTTATCTGGATAATGTTAAGATGACCATTTATGCAACCTGACTTGACTGGATAAATGGCATCCTCACTATCCGGTTAGAAGCTGATTTTTTTTTTATTTTAAACATAACGTCGCCCTGAGTGCTGAGTTTTCATCAAGTCCAGGAGCGGAGGATTCCCGCTCGACTCAGGTGACATTGGACAGCATTTGGCGGGTACTCCAGAAGCTAGAAGATGCGGCTACAAAATCTGCCGGTGATATCACTACAATAGTGAGTAAACTGGATGACCTTTCTACCTCGGTACACAATATTCAAATTGAAACCACTGGTAAATGGTAAATTTGAACAAAGAACTTGCTTCAGTTCAGAAGTCAACTGAAACTTTGGTTAAAGACAGACTTTTCTTCTTAAAGAAGATTGAAGTACTAGAAGATCATAGTAGGAGACTTAACCTTAGAGTTCTACATTTTCCTAAGTCTTTGACTACCACTCCACTTGATATGTTTAAAAAGTATCTTATTGAGAATTTGAAGTTTCCTGCTGAAGCAATTCCTCCTATAAATAAGGCATTTTATCTTCCAAGAAAAGTTGAATCATCTTTACCGGCTAAACAAAAAAATGATCCTCATTCTATTGATTTGAATAATTTGACAGGTATATTGGAAGCCACCCAAGAAGAAATTGAGTATCGTGGTACACTTATATTATCTCTAGTTTTTGAACAAGATCTTAATGCGATATTGAGAATTTTCTTTCGACATTCCCAGGCCCTGTTTTTGAGTCAGAGAATTTGGATTTTTCCTGATGTGACAAAAACTACTCAAGATCGGAGGAAGTTATTTCTTGCTATGAGAGAAGAAGTAAAGAGTCTGGGGGCAACCTTTTTGCTTAGTTATCCTTGTAAATATTTAATAAGATACACCGGAATTAACTATATGTTCTATACTCCTGAACATCTTCGTAGCTTTCTGAATACTAAGAAAATGCTGTAAGGGTAACAGTAATTGAAGGCCGGAAGTATACAACACGTTAAGCCATTTCTTTATAATTATTTTTTGTTTGTGAGATCTCCCTTTCTCTGAAATTTGTCTCTTTCCTATATTTGAGGTCTTACTAAGAGTTTATAATTATTCCTGGGAAAATGTTTTTCAATTTAAAAGAATTGTACTGTAAAGATTTTCCTTTGATTTTTTTATGTTAATATTGGAATTTTTTTGGTTGTTATAGGATATTCTAATTTGCTGTAACAAGTGGATACTTGTGATATTGTTTGAAAATGCATCAACAATAAAAAAAACAAAAACATAACTTACAATATATGAGAAGTACAAAATAACTATGCTGATTAAGTTGGGCAGACTAGACGGGCCATTTGGCCTTTATCTGCCATCATGTTTCTATGTTTCTAAGATTGTGAGGGGTCAGGGATCCTCCCTCCCCAGTGCTGCACATATACCTTTGGGCAGCAGGGGGAGCTAGCCCAAAGGTATAAGTGGACTCCAGATCCCAGAGGCATATTGAGAGAATGATGCAGTCCAGCTGATGCAGAAGCGTGGGACTCAGCTAGAAAGAAGGATAAAATGCCCTAGGAGGTAGTTAATCAGGAGGGTCCCAAAGGGAGAGGTCCCACGGAAGAAACCACCTCAGATAAACCTTTCTAGTTGTGGGCTAGAAAGGAGCCCGAGAAGGGAAAGTGTTTGAGAGTACCAAGGTGACAGCTGACTCTATCACACTGATGCACATGTGACTTTATAAAGAAGGCACAAAGAACCAGCTGATGCACACATTTACAGCTATACATGCACTTGTGTACTTTTATAAAGCCAAGGAACACGTTGTAACTCTTCTCCTGCCCTGCCCATATTACAACCCCAGGAACGTCCATACACAGCAGTTGTTGGTTTGGGTATGAGCACATGCTTGTACCATAGGGCAGTATTATAGAAGATATTTTCTGTCTGTGAAGAAGCCTTTATGTGTGGAAAAAGCTTTAGCAAGTGTAACTGTTGCAAAGATTTGTCCAATGAAGTCTCCCAGCTAACTGGACAAATCTTTTGATCAACTAAACATAGTATATTGAATATTAATAGCATGAGTTTAACATGCTGCTATGTAGAATCACTGCTTTTTGTATAGTATGAATGCTTGAGCTGTGGTTCTGAAATCTGTTCTTGGGGACTACAGCCAGCTAGGGGTGTGAGGCTGCCCATAATGATATGCACCTCCATTATATGCAGATCTCTCTCATGCATATTAATTAGGGATATCCTGAAAACCCTTTTGTCAGGTTTTGACCACTGTTCTAGAGTGAAAACACAGTTATGAAATATTCCTATAATTTGTCAGTTCTTCTGTAATTTTTCCATTTATTAATGATCAATTTTCTGTATCTTTTAATAAACTTGTTCTATCCTTTTTGCCCATGGGACAAGCCACTTAGGGGCCCTTTTACTAAAGGTTAGCGCACACTAATTGAATTAGCATGCACTAAATGCTAAGAAGCCTGTAAATATAAAATGAACTTCTTAGCATTCAGTGTGCGTTAAGCTTTACTAAAAAGCCCACTTAATTCTTATTGTTAGATGATTAATGACTAAAGCAATTAAAGTGATTTTGTGTTACAGGAATTCTCCATTCATCGTGGTGCGTCACCAGCTGGGGATGAAATAATCACCTTGTATCCCAGGAGAGAGCATGTATAGAAGGAATGGCCTCATGGCCAGTGTGATGGTCACCTCCGCCACACCAGAGGTAGTGTACCATATAGAGCCATTTTCTGTCTATAGCTATGTATTTTGTGGTTTTCTCTTCAAAAGGAATGTCTAATGTATTTATCATTCCTTAACCAATACAGCATCCTTTTATTGTAGCTGGAAGCTATGGGGCTCATTTTCAAAAAACAAACAAACATCCAAAAAGTGGCATAAAAGAGCAGATGGATAATTTTCTTGACAAACCCTTCCAAGTCGTTATTTTCAAAACCTATTTTCTAGACAGATATCTATGCTATTCATCTGCAGTTTGTCTAAATCTCACGGGGGCATGTTAGAGGTGTGAGGTGGGTGGGACTAGGGTGGGCTTATGACTTAGATGTTTTTCTCCACCTGATAGTATGATTTTCTATCAGCTGCCTTGTGTCCCTTTACTTTTGCTTTTTTAAACTTTTTTTGGGATCCTCAGCGCCACCACTCAGAGCTCAACTAGATTTCATTGCTCTAAGCTTTATGTGCCAGCTCCTCATCGGTTCCCTTTATTAATTTCAATCTTATACGTTTGAATTATTGCTTTTGTGCAATCTATTAACATTTAAGCATGTACATAGCTTTTATCTTGTGGTCTCTGGCTAGGGGAAACATCACGCCGACATGTTTCGCTACTAGAGCTTTATCAAGGCTTTACCCCTATCAATTTTACCGCCAAACCTGCGACCACTCTGTCCTCAGATATAAAAAAAAAAAGCAAAAGTAAAGGGACGCAAGGCAGCTGATAGAAAATCATACTATCAGGTGGAGGAGTTGTTGATAGTTGTAGCTTCCTTGAACTACAGCATAAAGTTGTGCATTGTTTGATTTAGATGTTTTTCTGCCATAATCAAACATTTAAGAATATGGATGTTTGGGGCCTGACCTTTTTTAATAACTAATAAGTCCTGAAAAGGTACCCAAACTGACCAGATACCTACTGTAAGGATGTAGGCATGACCTTCCAAACTCCTCCACTAACGCCCCTTTAACACCTCCCCAAAGATGTACATGAAACAGTACATACCAGCCTTTATGATAGCTTTAGATTTATAGGTAGTCCTATTAGAGCAGCAAATAGGTTCCTGGAGTAGCCTAGTGGTGATGTAGTCAGTCGTAGAGATGGGGACTAATAAATTTATGGTGGAATGCATAAGCCTTCCACAACCCACCCAAATCCTACTGTACCTATATATAGGTGACACTTGCAGGCATAAGGGCTATTGGTATGATGTAAAGATGGTTCCACTAGGTTTTCGATGGGTTTTGAAGGGCTCCCCATACACCCTGCTAGGATGTCATTGTGGCCAGTCTACTAAAAATGTTAGCTCCCTGTATATCCCAATGGCTAGTTTTGTGCATTTTTCTTGCGGATGTGAGTTTTTTTTTTTTTTTCTGAAAATGGTTCAAAAAGATAGGCACATATTTGAAAAATGGCCAGTTTTGAAAATGTGCATGTTCTGTAAAATGTCTAAACTCGGATTTAGACGTCATATCAAAAATGCCTTTCCACGTGTATAGAAAAATGACTTATTTTAAAAAGCATAAGATTGCATTTTCTGCCCTTTGTCTCAATTTGACAAAGGGCTCCGGTTCGCTGCATTGCTGCTTCAGCAGTGCTAATAATTCTCTCTCTGTTGATAGTTTAAAACTATTCCATAGATGTATATATGCGTAAAATGCCTCTTATAAAAATTGCCCTGTACAATCTTGTACCCAACTCGGTATAGGCGTGATCTGGAATAGAGTTTGGATGAAGTTTAGACAGTCACAATTTACCCACTTTATTAAAGTGATATAAATGTATGCAAATTCTTTCATTTCTGCAGGATTTGTGCTAGTATATTTTGTAAGGACCCATAGACACCTAGATGTTTTTGTAAAAACGGCTGCAAATAGATGCCTTTTTGCTCTGTACACATTAAAGGGGAAATTTAATAAATGCCACCCAAAGTTAGGCATTGGGAAGATCCGTGCTAAAGTAGTAGTCAGCAAAGGGTGCTCTGCGCGGACCGCCCTTTAGCACAGATCTTGTGCACGCAACCAATGGCAGTTGGATGTGTAAATGACCCTATTCTAGTCGAGTTAGGATAAAGATTTGTACCATAACTATGGCAAATTGTAACCTGTTAACTGTATATTATGTATGTTGACCTAAAACCCATCCTGGGGAGGACAGGATAGAAAATGAAATAAATAAATACATAAATGCATGCGTCTAATCTCTGGGAACATCCTTAACCTGCCCTTCCCATGCCCTCTTTTGAGTTGTGCGCTCTAAAATTTAGGCACAAAGTTTATAGAATAAGCTGCAAGGCAGATCTGTTTGTCAACCCAAATGAGTGCCAATTACAACTGTTCATTGTTAATGGCTTTTTACATAATTAATCTGTGTGCAAATTTGGAATCTGTACTCAAATTTTGGCGACCTGTACAAGGATCTCACGTATGAGGAACGGCTGGATAAATTGCAGCTATACTCACTCGAGTAATGCAGAGAGAGGGGAAACATGATCGAGAAGTTCAAATATCTCACGGGCCGTATTGAGGTGGTAGAGGATATCTTCTTTTTCAAAGGTCCCACGGCAACAAGAGGGCATCCGTGGAAAATCAGGGGCGGGAAACTGCACGGTGACACCAGGAAATACTTCTTCACCGAAAGGGTGGTTGATCGCTGGAATAGTCTTCCACTACAGGTAATTGAGGCCAGCAGCGTGTCTGATTTTAAGGCAAAATGGGATCGTCAAGTGAGATCTCTTCACAGAGAAAGGTAGGGGAGGGTTATTGGGGTGGGCAGACTAGATGGGCCGTGGCCCTTATCTGCCATCTTTTTCTATGTAATCCAGGGGTAAGTGACTTTATCTAAAATTATCCTCTAAGTCACAGGTCAAACCTTTGGAAACTCTACCCAATATTACTGAACATTATTAAAAAAAAAATCACTTCTATATTGAATCTAAGAAGAATTCAATAAAAACGAAAAACTGACAGTTTTAAAAAAGATTAATAAGGCCAAAAGTACTTCTGTACTGAAAACAACTCGCTTTGGGCTTATATGTTAAGATGTGGCATCAAATATATTAGTGTTTAGTTTGAAGGTGGTGTATACATGGATGAGTCCCAATGGAGAATGGGTAGGGTGTACTGTTACATGTGTAAGTTATTAGACTACTGTGAATTACTTGTGTGTTTAGCCATCTGTTTTACTCTTTGGGATTTTACCAGGTGCTTGTGACTGTTGGAAACGGGATACTGGGCTAGATGGACCTTTTGGTCTGTCCCAGTATGGAAACTCTTATATTCTTGTTACATACTACAGGCACTAACATTTGCACCAGCTCTATGGCTGTTCAAGTGGTCATGCCTAAATTATATGCATACTTTTGCATTGTTAAGGTTGATATTCTGTAAAGGGAAAGGGATTGAGACTTGTATACCGTCTTTTTTGTAGTTTTACAATCACACTACAAGTGGTTTACATACAGGTACTTCAAACATTTTCCCTAAGAGGATTAAGGGGGAAATTCTATAACCAGCGCCTAAACTTAGATGGTGGTAGGTGCCTTCCTGTTACTTGAAAAACACCGTCAGAAACTGCAAATAACAGGATTGAAGCACCTACTGACACCTAAATAAAAGGCGGCTGGAATCGCGGATAGGTAGCTGCTTTAGACTGCAAAATGCCAAAGTAGGTGTGGCCAATGCCGGAAGTGGCGTTAGGCAGGCTAAAGCAGCTACCTAGCCACGATTCACGCCAAGATAGGCGGCTGAAATGTAGACCTGGAAAACGCTAGCCTACATTTCAGCCGCCTATCTTTGCCGCTAGACTGCAGCAGCCATAAGCTGGTCGAGGCAGGGGGAATATATCCCTGTTCAGCTGAGCTGGCATGGCTCCCCGAAGAGTCTGGAGGTCTAGGGAGTGATGTGTTTCCAAAATTTGCTCGAACAGTTTTAATTTTGAGAAGTTAGCCTGTTGCACATCTTTCTGGCCTATTTTGTCTGAGGACCTTGAAAATCAAACACACTCTTAAATTTAGCTCTGTAAGGTAGTAGTAGCCAGTGAAGTTTTTCAGGAAGGGTATGGTGTGGTCCTGCCACATGCAGTCTTCTTTCGGTTGTGCTGCAGCCTTAGTTGGAGCTGATGCAAACTCTTTGTGGTTTGCCATGTGTACAGGGCATTACAGTAGGCTAGTTGTGATGTTATCATTGCATAGATCACTGTAGTCAGAATTGTCTTTTTAATACATGGAGAGAGATTTCATAACTCCCGCAGGTAGTAGAGACAATTTTTGAAGGTTGTATGAATTTGCAGGATCAGAGTGACTGATGAGTCTAACAGTGTTCCAGACCTGTGATTTTAAGGGAAGTTCATACTTCCCAAAAGGTTTTTTGAAGTAAGGGTTTTGCCCACTTGTGTTAGGTACCCAAAGAAACTTTGTTTTGCTTGGGTTCAGGCAGAGCGTGGTGTTTTTTTTTGCCCATTCCTGAGTTGCGATTATTCAGACAGTCAGCTTATTCAAAGCTGTGGGTAGATCTGGTTCAGTGGGTATGAACATAGATATAAAGTTTTATGCCCATTGAGCAAAGCAGCTCAACCAAATGCTTCAGGTAGATATTGGATAGAATAGGAGACAATATGGATCCCCTGTGGCATCCCACAGTTCAGTACCCAAGCTGCTGTAGCTGAGCAGATAGTGCCGCTATATATCCTTACTGATTAGTGCTATCTGGATAATGCCAGGGTGGAGTTGGCAGTTTTCAGGGCAGCAACAACATTCAGAATTGATTGTTGTCTGTCTGACAATAGGATTTGAATCATGTAAATACCGTATCATTGATACCTGTTTCTGCCAGCCTCGTAAACATGATACTGATTTTCAGTATGTCAAAATCTGATTTTGGAAAAAAAAAAAAAAATCCAGTAGAGAAAATGAGCATTTTCAAACCTGAAAAATGTCTATAAAGCAGGTTACAAATTTAAAATAAATGAAATGAAAATAAAATATTTTTTCCCCAAAAATGGTCATTTCCTAGATATGTTTGTCCTCAGTGTACCTATCTTTTTGGAAAAAAAAAAAAAAGTCAGAATGAAAAATGCACAAATAACAGTTATTGGGACATAGGAGAGGCCAACATTCTTAGCAGAGTGGCTATATAGACATCCCAACAGAGTAATGTCTCCATATATAGCTCCAGTCCTGGTTCCGGTAGTTTGTAGTGGCACACAGTAAATGAAATCTATGATTGAAAACTGAACAACTACAAACACTAAAGATAAGTAAACCTCTGTTAGTTTTTTTTTCAAACTGTGAAGTGGTCTGTATTCAGAGCTCCAGTGTGGAATATATTAATCACAAGCTGCAATTAAGAAAAAAAAAGATAAAATAGGTTAAAAATAGTTAAAGAGTTATAAGTTAAAGACTAATAGTAAAAATGCATTAAGCAGGTTTTTGGCCAGTGATTATAGTATGGAATATACATTCGGACTACATCTACACTGACAGTGAATGTCGATGAGTGAATGTAGTTCTCCTTAACTCTGAGGCCTTTTCCTGCACAAACAGTGTGCTTAAAAAAATGCTTATAAAATGCTCAACACATGACTAATCAACTGGTTTAAGACGAGTATAAGAATGAGTGACAGAATATAGATAATTTCATATGAGTGGAGTATTGATTCTTATTGTATACTGACTAATAATATCATAAGAACATAAGAAATGCCCACAGCGGATCAGACCATGGGTCCATCTAGTCCGGTGGTCCGCACCCGCAGAGGCTCAGCTTGGTGTTCCCCGACGAGGACCTTGGTCACTTGTATACCTCAATGTGTCTTGCAAGGAGATGTGCGTCCAACTTGCCCTTAAATCCTAGAATGGTAGTTTCCGCCATAATAGAGAATGACAAGGTGACAAAATTCATCACCGTCCCCGTGGATAACCGCGGGAAACCATCTTCATATCATTCTTTCAGGAGAGAGGGAAGAATCGGAGTATGAATGGCCACAACCATTGACCCTCAAGCTTTGCTGTGAAGAATGCTGGTGTAGAAGGATTGAGGTTGAAATAGACACTAGAAAATGGCATGGGATTATTTCCCGTGGTTATCCGCGGGGACAGGAACGGTGATAAATTTTGCCACCGTGACATTCTCTAAGCCACAACCTCTTCCGGGAGTGCATTCCAGGCGTTATAATTTTTTGAAGCTATTCATGAAAGCCTGATGCTCCCTCCAGGAAATAACAATAAAACCACGATGGATTGAGAAACAAAAGGAATCTGTTATTTAACCCAAGTATGCGACATTGATGGTAATATGGAACTTTTTGCAGAATTAGAAAAAGAACACAATACCAGAGTCAGATGTTTATGCATACTGGCAATGGTTATACTATGTGGGAACTTTGCCAAAAGAACACTTAACTGAGGAGGTGCAAAAACAACATTGTACCCCTTCGGTTCCCAAAGTGCCATTGTGCTATCATCATATGGCTATACAAGAAGCGCCACCTTCGGTGCCATTCACTCCCTTTTTTACTGAGGCACGCTAGCCTTATTGCACTAAACGCTAACGCATCCACAGAATATAATGGCCGTGTTAGTGTTTAGCGCACACAAAAACGGCTAGTGCACCTTAGTGAAAGGACCCCCTCAATGCCTTAGCTAATTGTTGGTCAGAAGAGCTACAGCAGACTATCTCAATGAACCGGTGACGGGTCAAAAGCGCGCGAGGACAAAGGCGCACCGACAACCCAGCGCAGACAACTGAGCGCAGGGCTTGATCGCGCCGAAGAAAACCCATATTTTAAAGGGTTCTTACGGGGGGTGTGGGGGACCCCCCCACTCTACTTAATAGGGATCACGCTGCCATGTTGGGGTGGGGTGGGGGGTGTAACCCCCCACATTATACTGAAAACTTAACTTTTTCCCTAAAAAAACAGGGAAAAAGTTAAGTTTCCAGTATAATGAGGGGGTTACAACCCCCCAAACCACCCACAACGCCAGCGCGATCTCTATTAAGTAAAGTGGGGGGTTCCCCACCAACACCCCCCTGTCGGACCCCTTTAAAATACGGTTTTTCTTCGGCGCGATTAGGTCCTGCGCTCAGTTGTCAACGCTCGGTTGTCGGCGCGCGCTTTTGACTGAACCGAATGAACCAACAGCAGGATACGTGCCATAAGTGTAAAACATCAGGGGGCGACCTTGGGATAAATGTTTTGATTTTGTCCTCTGGTGAGCAAGTTTTGGATACAAAGTTTACATTTTGTAATGCAACCATGGAGACGCAAAATTGCACTTCAGCCCACTCTTTTGTTTGGAGAGTATAACATCTCTTTACCAACTCTTAATAACCTTAAGGGGATTTCTACAAAAAAATGGTGTTGATTGCTAAAAAAGTAATTTTACTTTGATGGATCAGTACAGAAGCACCTTCATTGGCACATTGGTGTGGTCAAATGATACATCTACTGGTTATTGACAGATATAGTGTTACTGACATCACTTCCTCCAAAGTTGTAAAATTCCAAAAGGAAAGGGAACCCTTTTGGGCTCCTCTTATGCTTGCGGCATGGAGTAGAATATTAATTTTCCTTGAAATTTAGCATACCTGATACTAGGGCAGCATCACTACCTACCTAGCACAGAGGCATGGGTTGTTGGGGTAGGAGGATAAGTTAGGTTGGTGAATGTGTTATTAGGAGAAACATTAATACTTGAGGGAGATGGTATTGTTGAATGCTTACAATGGTTTTGATTAATGTTGAATTGTGCAATCATTTTTCAGGATAACGAGTGTGTCCATTATTCACCTGATTCTTGTCTGTACTTTCTTTCTAATAAAAATTATTTAAATATATATATTTTTTTGCCAGGAAAGGAATATTAGAGACTGGGTCAGTAGTTTTCAAGCTTGTCCTGATCAAAGGATCAGTAGAGAGCACCTATAAGCTTTTTTTAGTGTTGTTGGGAAAGGCCCTCCCACAAGAGAGGCTTAACAAGTGTAGTGGCCCTTTCAATGAGGACTAAGCTCATTCATTGTACTCTTTTTGCTGGACAGGTTGTAGGCCGTAGACCTTTCAGGATTTTTCAAGAGCTTCTGCCTTGACCTGATAGAAGGAGTTGCAGATGGGAGAAGGAGTGTTTTCCTCATTAGCTACTGGGAGCTTTAATGGAACTGTCTGTAGGTCCTGATGAAGACCTTTAATTTTGTTGGCAAATTATGTGGCAAAATCCTTGCTGGTTAGTTGGAACTCAGAAGGCTGGTTCTGTTGTGGAATTTGTAGCAGTCAGAGTTGCTTGGTTGACTTTGTAGCTTGTTCACTGTGTTGAGAAAAGTATTGAATTTTGGCGGTTAAGGCCTGGAGGCATATTGCCTTGTGTTTCTTACAGCTTTTTTAGCCTGTCTTCATCTAGGTGAGAGTTTTGTCATTTTGATGTCCTTGATGCTTATGGACATGTAGTTCTGGGGAGAGCAACGCAAAACGTATGTGTGTGGACCATAGGACCTTCTTTAGAGGAGCTGGTTTTTGTAATGCCATTGCTAGGCTTGCATTCCAGATGTCAAACTGTTCTGACACTGTAATATTGGACCCATGTGGAACCTTCCTGTACCACAGAGCAATCCCAGTTTTATATGCATCTGTCTTATCAAAATATAATTGAAGCTGGAGTCTGCTCATAAATCTTTCCGATTCTAGGTGAAATTGAAACGGGCAACAAGAGTTAGTAGGTACATAAGACAAACCTTTAGACAGCAGAGATAATTCTGCTGTACTGAAACGGTGGATGATTAAATTCACCACTGTTGATTGTGTCTTGCTTGAAAACGGTCATATGCTTGGACTCCCACACCCTCTCTTGCCTTTCACTTCTCCTTATCCCGTCCTCCGAGCCACCTTGCATCACCCTCCACTACATCATCTGACCCTTTTATCAGCTGTCATCGTTTCTACTTGAACTGCCAGAGGATAAATCAAAGTAAGCTTTTTTTTTTCTTCCTACCAGTCTCATTCTCTGGATCTTTTCACATCCATGGACAGAAACATCCTATTGATACTTCTTCATGTGAAGAAGTGGAACTTGTGCAGACGACTTTCAGATTTAACTCTGGTCACCTTGTTGGGCAAACTGGAAGGAGCGTGCGGGTCTTAATTTGCTGACATTTACTATGTTACTATGTACGCTAGTGTGCAATGCACCAAGCAGGCAGTTGTATAACCGAACGCCAAATTTAGGGTCTAAAAGTGAGCTGGTAGTGTGCCTGTTCTATAATGGCAATTGTGCACATAATTTCCATTATAGAATACTGGTGCAAGTTGGAATCAACGTTTTTACATTTAGGCGCTAACAATCAACCCAGATCCATGGTACTCTAGGACGTAACTTATAGTACTCTTAAGTTACACATATAGGGACAGATAGGGAAAATACCTAAGAGTACCTGATTACTATACGTGTTGTAAACTGCTTTGGGTGAATCTCTTCATGAATAGGCGGTTAATAAATCCCAATAACTAAATAAATGATTGTGAGCCCACCCATGCTTCCCCATGGTCCGCCCATATGTACGCTCCCTGGCTGGTATGAATGTTAAGACAGTTGTGTATATATTTCATAGAATACCAATCAGTGCTATGCTATTACTTACACATACAAGTCTGCATTTACCAACGCAAGTGCTAATAGTCTATAAATTCAAGGGTGTAAGAGACACTTGGGGCTCCTTTTCCGAAGGCGCGTTAGCGGTTTAACGCGCGCTAAACTGCCGGCCGCACTAGCCCCTACCGCCTCCTCTTGAGCAGGCGGTAGTTTTCCGGCTAGCACGGGGGCTAGCGCGTGATGAAAAGTCACGCGCCTTTGTTAAAGGAGCCCTTAGTTTAGGTGGCTTACTATAGAATGAGGGGGTGAAGCTTTATCATGCATGCTAACTAAGCTCAGAAAATCTTAGTGCGTTACTTGTCTACCTGTAAATGAAGAAATATTATTTCTAATTAAGATTCAGTGAGTATATTGGAAATATTGTAGTGTGCTGTCCTCCATTTGCTATTTAGGATGTGCTTACTAAGGCCTAAAATTTAACATCTTCCTTGAAGTAGAGCCATTGTTTATTGTTGAAAAAGAACCATAGGAAACACAGTAGTACTTTTTTTTTTTTTTTGGGGGGGGGGGTATTTCAGGAATTTGTGACCCTGACTGGCCACTATCAGAGACAGGGTACTGGGCTCAATGGACCTTGATCTGACTCAGCGTGGCTTTTCTTATGTTGTTTTAAAATTTTAATGTAATATATGTAGTAGATGCAGCAGTCCATTAACTCACCACCTTGGCTTCTTTTTGTCTAAAATCAAGGTTTCCCTTCTGTTTCTGTTGCTCACTCAGCTCTACCATTTCAGTGACAGTCTTTGGCTAGGGTACAACCTGCAATCATGGGCTCTAAGTCTAGGTGTCAGTGTTGAGTGAGAGCGGGCACTCCTTTCCCACAAGGTATGTGAATGCTGGCTCCACAGCTTCCCTAACCAGCCAGAGAAATGGAAGACCTGGGCCAGGAATTGAATGATGGCTTTTGGCATAACAGCATGCGGACTGCAACTGAGGCACAGGCTAGCCCCACAAACAGCTTTTGTTCATTGTAGTAATTCTTATTTTATCAATAATAATTTCATTCAGGGGTTACCACTAATAGTTTTGGCTACTATAGCTGGAAGCCTCAACTTTATATATTTTTTAAGTCAGAACATATTGACTGGATTTCACACAACAATAAGCATTATAATTAATGGTGCATGTCTGGCTATATGCATTGATTTACATTATTGACCACATTTCAACCTCATATCCTCTCCTGTTGATCTGTATACTTTGCTTACTGACTTTGTTGTAAGTTCCAGTAAAATGACAGATTTTCCAGACCATCTTAGATTTGCTGAGATGAGTAGAATTCAATAAAAAGCATATTTCCTAAGGTCTGGCACAGGGTGATATTTCCACCATGGTGAGAGTTTTAAGAAACCACTGAATCTTATTTGTGGTGGTGGAGGAATAAAGATGTCTATTAATGTTAGGAGTACTTGGGAAGGGCAGAATCTATTCACAAGGGGACAGTGAGCAAATAGGAAGAATGTGGGTTTTCCAAGCCACGATGAGATGAGAAAAGAAAACTGTGTCTTTTCAGCTATTTGCTATTTTATGTCAGATAGGATTAGGATTGGGATGTTAAAAAAAAAAAAAAAAGAAACCCAAGAAAAAAAAAATTGCACGGTATACTGTTGTAAATCTGAGAATTGCAATGTATTGCATTTTTCTTCTTTGCATTATTAGAAAAAAGTTTAAATATTGATTTTTTTAAAATTTAAGACATACTATTTTGCATTTGTGGAGGTTAATTTTATCTCATCCAGCACCCAAGTTCTCCCACATCCCAGGTATTAACATCAAGCTTTGCAACAACCTACACAGCCACCAAATTAGTAAGGCCAATCTTCAAACATCTGGCCATCTGTATCCTCATATCCCTGACTTAGTAATAAATGTACTAGTTGAGAAATTTTCCCTCTCTTCTACAAAGCCGCACGGTAATGGCCCTGAAGCCCATAGAAATTTAAAGGGCTTCGGGGCTGTTGCTGCGCGGCAGCTGCTAGCATGGCTTTGTAGAAGAGGGGGTTTGTGTATGCGCTTAAAACAGATCATAGCATAATTTCTGGATTTTGATAAAATGGTGGTAAAAGAATGATTGCTTTATAAATGGATGACATACATATCATCTTGAGATACTTCTACTCAAAGATATATGATGCATATTAGGATTAATATAAATATGCATAGTTTTCATCATTGCCTATGGTCTCGTGAGGTTGCAGAGGGAACTCACAGCAGCCATTTTCTTTAGCGGCTCTGCTTGGGGCAGGAGTGTAGGAGGATTGTTCCTGCCCTGTTTCACTGCAGGACCACCAGGATATGAAGGGTAGGCCTTTGCAGGGTCCCAGAGGCGGGAGGGAGGTGGAGAGGTGCAGAGCCTGCTGGGACAAGAGATGGAAGGAGTCACTCCTGTCCTGGCTCACCACTGGACCACCAGGGCTTAAGGCAGGCCCAGGAGGGGGGCCGGTGGGGGGTGGGGTGGGGGAGTTCATAGCTGGATGGCTTGAATATAAACCGAGACCCCCATTTTTGGTCAAAATTCTCGGTTTATATTTGAGTATACATATGGTAATCATGTACAGATATGAGGGTAAATCAAAAAGTAAAGGCAAAATACATTTAGCGGCTTTAATAGACGTAACTGTGAGCAATTGAACATATCACTTTTCCACATGGTTTCTATGCAACACTGTTGTATCGTTCAACTAGCCTCTGCATTTCTGCAGAGAAGAAGTTTTTTTGACGACTGCTGAAGCCAGGTGCGCACCTCTTCCTATACTTCATCGTGCTTTGTCTTTTGCTCTCTGGGTCGCAGTGATGCCACCCATGTCTTGTCACTAGTGACAGTTCTTTCCAGAATACTTGGATCTTCATCATACTGTCTCAGGAACTGGATCACAACTGCTACATACTGTTGTGTGTGCAGATCAGCAAGCTGTTTGGGAACCTATTGTGCACAGACTTTCCTGTGTCCCAAGTCATCATACATTATGGCAAATGCAGATCCATAGCTGATATCCAAATTTGCAGCCAGTTTGAAACACCATTAGCAGTTGGTCTTCTCTAATCAAGGCATCTGCCCAATCAAACTGCTCTTTTGTGCGCAACCAGAACAACTTTCATCAGTTACACTTGTTCTTCCCGTGGTAATACTGTTACCTACTCAGAAACCTGATGTTAGAGGAGAGGCAGGACCGAGGCAGAGAAGGCAGCTCGAAAACCCGATGGCAGCTTGCAAAGATCGCTAATACTAGCAATCTTATGCAGGCTGATGAACTGAGGTAAATTGATACCAGGAGGCTAGGGGGGAAGCCGGACAGAAGCACTGACGCTCCCACTCGCCCTCGAATCAAATCAAAAATTTTTTTCCTGAATCGGGCAGCACTAATTCGAATCGTGAATCGGGCAGCACCATTACTCAGTGACAAAGAAGTTTCAGACCATTGGGTATGGATGCAGCAGTAAAGTGTTTACTGGATAAAAAGAAAAGAAAGATTTAAAATTTAAAAAAAAAAGATAACATATATACACAATGACAAGTCAATGATTCAAAATTGTTAACTGGATATCAACCTTTACACTCTAGTCAACAAAACCTACCAGAATGTCCATCAGTGAAATTGGTTCATAAAGAGGGACATTTTCAATATGATGACCAAATCCAAGTTTGGATGTTTTGTAGAACATGCACAAAAATTCAGTACCAAACATGCCTGTTTTCAAAACTGCAAAACACCTATCTTGGATTTTTTTTCTTTGAAAAATGTTCATTTTTCAGATGTGCATCTATCTTTTTGAACTAGTTTAAAAAATACGACCAAAAGAAAAACGCACAGAACCAGCTATTGGGCTGTTGGAGGGGCCAGCATTTTTAGTAGACTGGCTACACAGACATCCCAGCAGAGTAATGGGGTACCCTAGAGGGCACTGCAGTGAACTTCACATAAAAAGGCCCAGGTACACATGAGTGTTACCTTGAGTACATTGTGATACATTTTATTTGTCTTTCGTACCAATAAACTTTACAATTTTAAACTCTTGGAAGTCCAGGATATGGTTCCACATTTTTGTCTTCTGTCCAGGTACACATCTCACCATAACCCCCTTAAAATGTATGGGAAGCCCTCCAAAACCCACCAAATGCCTGCTGGACTCAAATATACACCACACTAATAGCCCTTATGCCTGCAGGTGGCACCTATATAGTTTCATAGTTTATTAAAATTTGATTAAACGCTAAACATAAAATTCAAAGCGTTGTACATTTTGACGCCCAGTCTTCCAGTCTCAGAAGGTCCTCTTGCAATTTTTCAAAATCCTCTTGGGATTTAACAACTTTGTGTCATCAACAAATTTAATTATTTCACTATTCCCATCTCTAGATCATTGATAAATCTAGATCTAGAACAGATTTAATTATCTCACTATTCCCATCTCTAGATCATTTATAAATATGTTAAAAAGCAGCAGTCCCAGCACAGACCCCTGGGGAATCCCACTATTTAATCTGTACTATATACAGGTATGAGAGAAAACCAATTATATTCACCAAAAATAACCTCTCTACTTCAATTCAAAGTTTAGCTTAAAGTTCATAATCCAGCTTTGGAATATAGAGAATGTTTTTTAATCACTGTTACTTTTTCAAGACTAATACAAATTCTTTTCAAAGGAGAAAAAGGAGGATAAACCTCAGATCCCCATATGCTGCATATGTCAAATCAAGCAAGCATACTAGAAAAGGAGATGACCTCATCAGTTCAAAAACCTCCAAATCTCCTAGCTGAGCAAGTTCATATATTCCAAAGCTGGTTTATGAACTTTAAACTGAATTTGAATTGAAGTAAAGAGGTATTTTTGGGTGAACCCCATTATTTACCCTTCTCCATTGAGAATATTGACCATTTAAACTCACTCTCTGTTTTTTGTCTTTCAACCAGTTCTCAGTCCATGAAAGGACATTACCTCCTATCCCATGACTTTTTAATTTCTCTGAAGTCTTTCATGAGGTACTTTGTCAAATTCCTTTTGAAAATCCAAATAGATAATATCAACTGGTTCACCTTTATCCTCATGTTTATTCACCCCTTCAAAGAAATGTAGTAGATTGGTGAGTAGAAGATTTTCCTTGACTAAAGCCATATTGGCTTTCTCTCATTAGTCCATGCTGTCATTTTGTTCTTTATAATAGTTTCTACCATTTTGCCCGTCACCGATGTCAGACTCATCAGTCTATAATTTCCCAGATCACCTCTGGAACCCTTTTTAAAAATTGATGTTATGTTGGCCACCCTCCAGTCTTCCGGTACTATTCTTGGTTTTAAAGAAAAATTACAAATTACTAATAGTAGTTCTGCAAGTTCGTTTTCAGTTCTATCAGCACACTGGGATGTACACCATCTAGTCCAGGCAATTTGCTACTGTTCAGTTTGTCAAATCGACCCATCCCATCATCCAGTATTAAAGAGATTTGTACAAGTTTTTCTGATTCATCAGAATTGAATACAATTTCTGGCACCAGTATCTCCCCCACATCTTTCTCAGTGAAGACCAAGGCAAAGAATTAATTTAATTTCTTTGCTATGTCCTTGTCTTCCCTAAGAGCCCCTTTTATCCCTTGGTCGTCTGGTGGTCCAACTGATTCTCTTCCTGGCTTCTTGCTTTTATTATACCTAAAAAAGTTTTTACTGTGTGTTTTTGCTTCCAGCACAATCTTCTTTTTGAGGTCTCTCGTCACCTTCCTTATTAGCGCCTTGCATTTGACTTGACATTCCTTGTGGTGTTTATAGTTATTTTCAGTCACATCCTTCTTCCACTTTTTGACGGATTCTCTTTTAGCTCTAATAGCTTCCTTCACCTCAGTCATTAAACATGCCGGCTGCCGTTTGGTCATCTTTCCTCCTTTTTTAATACATGGAATATATCTATTTTGGGTTTCCAGGATGGAATTTTTAAATAACATCCACTCCTGATATATATTTTTGATCTTTGCAGCTGTACCTTTCAGGCCTTACAACTTGCACAGAATGCTGCTGCATAGATTATTATGTGTGCTTCTAAGTTTGATCATATCACGCCTATCTTACGTGCTTTGCATTGGCTACCTATTTCATCTTGTATTGAATTCAAAGTGGTATGCTTTATCTTCAAGATATTGAGGTATAATTGTCCGATTGCGCTTAGTTCTTTGTTTCATTTGTACCAGCTGTCACAATCGCTGTATTCTGAGAATCAAATGCTGCTTGAAATTCCTTTATTCAAATTTGTGACTTACCTATTCTACTTTTCGATGCTCCATGATTTCAGTACAGGATGCATCAATGCGAAATGCATTACCTGTGGAGGTGAAATGAGCCTCTAATGTGCTGAAGTTCAGGAAATTTGTGAAGATGATTTTATTTAAGCAAGCTTGAATGTGTTTTATTGCTAAGTTAGGTCTTTGTTTATTTTTACTGTATGTCTTGATTTAATTATGTGTGTTTTTATTGTACCCCGTGCAGAATTTTAGGATGCTGCAGGTAATACATTTTTAAATAAATAACACCTGAAGCTGTTACATAGGCAGGTATATACTGTTTCATTTACATCGGTGGGGGTTGGGAGGGGGTCAGTGACCACTGGATGAGTGTAGGGAGTCAACTGGTCAGTTTGGACACTTTTTGTCCCTCATTCTTTGTTAAAACAGGTCTAGCCCCAAATGTGCCCTGGACGTATTCTAATACATTTGATTATGGCAGAAAAATGTCCAAGTCATAAGCCTGCCCTCGTCCCTCCCACAAGCAACACAGAAATCACACGACAGGAAGCACACATGCGTTTTGGCACCCAAATTGTGCCTTTTTCAGTAGTTTCCCAGCATAATGCTAAGATAATCATCCCTTAACAATCCACAGAGTGATAAAATCTGAAAATAAGGTTCAAAAATACTCTTTTCAATTCAGCTCCAAGTCCTTTCTCCCCATTTGGTTTGCAAGTGTAGGAACGCGCTTGGGTTTCTGACACATGGACTTGGAGCCGAATTGAGAAGAGTGTTTTGAACCCTATTTTCAGATTTTATCACTGCGTGGATTGTTAAGGCACGATTATCTTAGCATTATACTGTGAAACTCCTGAAGAAGGCACACGTTGGGTACCAAAATGCATGCAGCGTTGAGAGTTTTCAATAAAGATTCCTTGTTTAGAAGACTTCTCGCTTGTTCCTACTTTTTGGTGTGCGCGCTCTATCTAGTGCCACCCACACCATGCCTCTAACATGCCCCCTTAAGATTTAGACAAACTGTAGGCAAAATCTGTCTAGAAAATAGGTTTCAAAAGTAGCGAATTGGAAGGGGTTTGGCAAACAAAATGGCCATCTGCCCCTTTTAGGCTACTTTTTGAACATTTTTCTTTTTTTTAAAATGAGCCCCAAAGTCTATCCTCTCTTCAGCTGAAATCATATCAGTCAAAGGCTGCAACTTTTAAATTACAGATACTCGTAGTAAGCAACACTAAGGTGCGCTAGCATTTTTAGCGCGCGCTGCATTGCCGCGTGTGCTAACCCCATGCTGTGCGCCAAGAACTAACGCCAGCTCAGTGCTGGCGTTAGCATCTAGCGTGCGCGGCAACGCAGCGCGCACTAAAACCGCTAGTGCAGCTTAGTAAAAGGAGCCCTAAATATCTGGGTGAAGTGGCAAGACCCACTACAATCCGGATAGCAGGAATATTCAAACCACTATCCAAATAGCTATCTGGATAAAGTTATGATGGGAATTTTCTGTCCTAACTGTATTCATTTTGCTATCCAGGTAGCAACTGAATGTTGCTGCTGTCCTGATAACTACCAACCCCAGCATTGTCCAGATAGCACTGAGGTGATCAGTAAGGATATTTAGCGGCACAATCTGGGTATGTTAGGGGAAATATCTACATGTCAGTGGAAGGAGGGTACTTGGAATATAATTGTGGTGATGATTTGGGGGTAATAGCTTTATTAGATTTCCGTTCTTGGTTTCTAAATACTGTTTTGGGTTTTTGTTTTTGCTATTTTTGTCTCATTTGATATTTACTTGAGTTACCTGGTTTACTGTTTGGATCATTTTACTTTTGTCGTTTTATTGACTTTATGACATAAGCCTCATTGATCTTCAAAAGAAAGATGGTATATGTGGATATTCTAAAAACCTGACTGGCAAGGGGGTACTCCAGGAGCGAGTTGAGAAAATCTGGTATAGAAGATGGATTAAAATAAGTTTAAAGGAAACTAGTATACA